>NC_090938.1:766374658-767043408 GCF_040938575.1 Ambystoma mexicanum | reverse complement strand
GGGGTGGGTGGGAGACATGAGTGGGGGCCTGGTGGGGGCTGCCCATGGTGGCTGGGGGGTGGGGTTGATAGGGGACATGAGTGGGGGCCTGGTGGAGGCTGCCCATGGTGGCTGGGGGGTGGGTGTGGTGGGAGACATGAGTGGGGGCCTGGTGGAGGCTGCCCCGGCACTGCTGGGGGGTGGGGGTGGTAGGGGACATGAGTGGGGGCCTGGTGGGGGCTGCCCATGGTGGCTGGGGGGTGGGGGTGATAGGGGACATGAGTGGGGGCCTGGTGGAGGCTGCCCATGGTGGCTGGGGGGTGGGGTGGTGGGAGACATGAGTGGGGGCCTGGTGGAGGCTGCCCCTGCACTGCTGGGGGGTGGGGGTGATATGGGACATGAGTGGGGGCCTGGTGGGGGCTGCCCATGGTGGCTGGGGGGTGGGGGTGATAGGGGACTTGAGTGGGGGCCTGGTGGAGGCTGCCCATGGTGGCTGGGGGGTGGGGGTGGGGGTGGTGGGAGACATGAGTGGGGGCCTGGTGGAGGCTGCCCCTGCACTGCTGGGGGGTGGGGGTGATAGGGGACATGAGTGGGGGCCTGGTGGGGGATGCCCATGGTGGCTGGGGGGTGGGGGGGTGGTAGACATGGGTGGGAGCCTGATGGGGGCTGCCCATGGTGGCTGGGGGGGTGGGGGTGGGAGACATGAGTGGGGGCCTGGTGGAAGGTGCCCCTGCACTGCTGGGGGGCGTGGGGGGTGGGAGACATGAGCAGGTGTGCAGGGTAGTGCCCTGTTTTGTGGGCTGCCTGCAGGGGCCGTGGAGGGTGTACAGGGAACACCTGTGAGGACCCACCCAGCCTAATCGCGTGTGATTATTCCCGCACACCCCTGTAATACACGTACCCAGCCAAATCGCGTGTGATTATTCCCGCGTACCCCTGTAATACACGTACCCTGGCTAATCGCATGTTAAACTTCACGCACTTTCTTTGCGTTCCTTGTTTGGCAGCCCTGTAAACTGGTCCAGGGTTAGCGCAGCCCTTTGCGATGATTTAGCGATTTTGATGGCTTTTCCTTGCGCGAGGGCGTTCTTGGGGGCGTTACTGGCGCTGCTGCAGGGTCGCTGCGATACTCTGCGCCACGGCTGGTTTGGGAGCCTAAAATCCATGAATACGCTGTGCGCGGAAATCGGTTTTGGTGCACGCGCCTGGCGCAGACAATCGCACGCGGACACTCTGCGCCAGCCGCTTGCAACACTTTTCTGCGAAATTTTATGAATTCGCAGAAGAGCTCGACTGCATCGCTGGCAACCAATGGCCTTCTTTATTTCCTCCACTGTAAACACAATGCTAGCCTCTGTGCCCGTCTCATTGCTGCGCTCTGGTCTACCCCTTTCTGCGTGTACATCGCCCGCCACCCTACTCCCCACACTACAGAGTGAGGAGAAATGTTCCAGCCATGCCTCATCTGGAACATTATTGGACGGGGTCTCCATAGTGAATTTATCCTGTGGACCCTTCTGGGCAATTTCCCAGAATAGTTTTGAGTCATTCTCCTTTGTGGCTGCCACCCAGGCTTCCCATGCTTCTTCCTCTATTTCTCGTTTCCTGGTGGCCAGAGCTTTCTTATAGCAGGATCTGGTGCTTATATTGGAGGTATTAGGAACATTATTACTACCCAAAACCTCCTGTAAGTTCTTCTTGGCTTTAGTGCAGGCAGAATCAAACCAACCCCCTCTGCTCTTACCTCCTTGTTTACCTGGAGGGCAGGAGAACACCCGAGAGAGATGCATACACATACTTCCAAACTCCTCCAGTATGACCCTGCTCTCCCTGTTCCCCGACAGCAGGATATCAAGTTCACTCGAACTGCACACTACTGCCTTTTTTAATCATTCCTCCTTCCTATCATCCCTCCATTTAGGCCTGCCCCTGGATGTATCAAGCAATATTTCCAGCGTATATACCTGGCTCGACATGCCACCCCCCCACAGTTGACTTAATACACAATTAATGGGGAAATGATCAGTGCAGATATCACAGAGTACCTCAAACCCCCTTATGAGTCCCCAGTGCACTGCCAGAACACACGAATAATCTATGGTGGAGCTACCTAATGCAGAAGAGAAGGTAGCTCTGCCCCGTAGTCCCCACTCATGAAGATACCGCCCATTTGTGGTCCATAGTCCCCACTCATGAAGATACCGCCCATTTGTGGTCCATAGTCCCCACTCATGAAGATAGTGCCAGAGGCGCAAACCTTCTGCACAAAGCCTGGTATCCATCATGGTGGGCGGAGATATCCCGGCCAAAGCATCGTCTGTGGTATCATAGAGCTGGTATATCGGACCACTCCCGAATTTTGCATTAAAATCACCACCCACAATCCAGCACACCTTCCCCAGAGGGAACCTTGCAGATAGTTCATCCAGCAGAAGGTTTAAGACACCCAAACTTTTTTTTTCATATTGCTTGTGGGAGCTATTGTAGAAATTAACTACTACAAGGTCTGCTTGTGGAGATACAAGGAGCCCAGGAGCAGCCCTTGGGGACTGGCATCATTTGATGTCTTTCATGTCAGTGAGACAGGCAAATTCATTCTGGGATAGTGCCGGGCCAGGCGCTCTACCACCTAGTCCGGTCGCCCCCCTCATGCTTTGGGCCACACCATATGAGAATGAGGATTGGACCACTTGGTGCAGGGTCCGACCAGAGCTATTTAAATGAACACGGCTCATGGCCCTAGATATTATCCCTCAATTCTCCCAGTCTTGGGGAAAGAAAAAATGTACGGGACCAACCAAGCCCTGCAATTATGACTGGAGGTACTCAAATTAGACTCAACCAGATACTTGGTCACCTGTGTATTTTTAAAGGTTAGCACTACACAGTCACTCGCTATTGACTTGTCCTTGGAGCCCACCCAGGGAGTTCTACGAGCCATTATGATAATTCAGGGTCTATGAGATCGCCCTCAATAGGTGAGTTAACCCACTGCACTGATTTATTGATCAAGGCCCCACAGTCTTCGGAGCACCCTGTTCCCAGAGTGGGTACATTTAGTATTGCACCCACTAAATTATAAGTTACTCACCGTAGTGACTAACATACTCTTAGTCCATAGTCCCCTTTCTTCCATACTGCATGGGCGTCCCTTCCAAGGGACCAGAGACTGAACCTTTTTCACCAGAAAAAATCATCTTCCCCTCTAAATTTAGAGGCGCGCGGGGGTGCGGCCGAAGGAGCATGCGCTGCCCTGACTCGGCCCTCTGGCGCCACACCCCAGTCCCCATTGATGTGTCAACAATAGATTTAACATTGCCTAAAGACACCAGTATTATTAGGGGGGGGTTGGTGGGACGTATGGAGGAAAGGGAACTATGGACTAAGAGTACGTTAGCCACTACGGTGAGTAACATAATAACTCTTACATCCCATCCCCTTTCCTCCATAATGCATGGACGATTACAACTGATTGCAGCTCCAGGGTGGAGAGAAGACCCTCCTTAAGCAAATAGGTTCCTGAGAACCGCCTGTCCGAAAGCTGCATCCGATCTAGAGCCGGCATCCAAACAGTAATGCTTGCAAGAAGCCGAGGGAGAGGCCCAAGTGGCTGCCCTGCTTATGACTTGCAAAGGGGCATGGCGTTGGAATGCGATGGCCGTTGCCTTGGCCCTGAGTGCGTGGGCATGCATGTTGGCCGGAAGTGGCTTGTGCTGGCCCTCGTACGCTTCTTTGATGGCAGAGACCATCCAGCGGGATATGGAGGCTTTAGAAGCCTGATAGCCTGGTCTTGATCCTCCAAAGGTGACAAACAGGGCATCCGACTTGCGGAAGTGCTTGGTCCTGTCCAAGTAGAATTTCAGGGCACGCCTGACATCCAGGCAGTGCAGCACCCTTTGTGCTTCATCCTTACGATCGGGAAAGAATGTAGGAAGGACTATTTCCTCGTTAAGTTGGAACGCAGATGGAACCTTGGGCAGAAAAGCCAGGTGCGTCTGCATGACTACCTTGTCCTTGTGAAAGGTGGTATATGGTTCCGAGAGGACCAGCGCCTGGATCTCACTGACTTTACGGCAGAGGTAAGGCCGACTAGTAAGGCCGTCTTGACGGTGACCAACCTGATGTCCACGGACACCATTGGTTCGAATGGTTTGTGTGCCAGTGCGCCCAAGACTATGTTGAGGTCCCACACCGGGTGCGATCTCTTGACAGGTGGGTAGAGCCTAGCAAGACCATCAGATGTTTTTTGACTATAGGTTTTAGGAGGATAAAATGCCCTCCTCTGAGTTCCTGTAGGTCCGATGGCTGCAAGGTATGTGCGGCAGGTATCCACCTGCACGCCTGAGTGAGCCAGGTGCACTGAAAAGGAGAACACGTCGTCCAAGGTGCAGGCCAAGGGGTCAATTCCCTTGGAGTCTGTCCAGTGGCAGAATCTGGTCCATTTGCTTTTGTACTGGGCCCTGGTAGCTTTGCTCCTGGCGCCCTGTATGATCTCCAGATTGGCCTGTGAAAGGCTAAGGTGCCGAAGCGTTACCTGCTCAGGTACCACGCTGTGAGGGCTAATTTCCCTGGCGCAGGGTGGATGATCGTGCTCCCCTGTTGCGCCAGAAGATGTGCTGGGCCCGTCGGGAGGTGTATCGGGGGCACCTCCGAGAGGCTGAGTAGCTCCGAAAACCATGGTCTGGCCGGCCACCATGGAGCAATCAGGATGATGAGGAGTCGGTGGGACTCCTTGATCTTGCGAATTATCCTGTGGATCAGGGGAGTGGGCGGAAAGGCGTAGGCTTTCATGACGGTCCACTGAAGGTGAAATGGGTCACCCAGAGAGCCGGGGCCCTGTCCTTGCCAGGATGCGAACAGGGGGCACTTCTTGTTGTGCCAGGTGGCAAAGAGATCCACGTGGTGGTGATCCCACCTGTCGAAGATCTCCTGAATAACAAGGTTGTTTATCTGCCACTCGTAATTGTCGTCTCCCAGCCTGCTGAGCCTGTCCGCTTCCAGATTGGATTCCCCCGGGAGGTGGACTGCAGCGATGAAAATTTCATTTTCCAAGGCCCATTCCCACATGCTGATCGCCAGTCTGTGCATAGGAGGAGATCTGGTGCCTCCCTCCTTGTTGACGTAGTACATGCTGGTCGAGTTGTCTGTCTGGATGAGGACAACCTTGCCCCTGAGAAGTGGTAGGAATGCTCTGAGCGCTAGCCAGATGGCATTGAGCTCCAACCAATTGATATGGTATTCCTGCTCCTGTCGGGTCCAGGTGCCGTGGACCGAGAGGTCATCCACGGTGGCTCTCCAGCCCTCGAGCGAGGAGTCTGTGGTGATGGTGGCCTGTGGAAAAGGCAGCCGGAAGGGCTTGCCCGTCCGTAGGTTGCAGTCCCTGGACCACCAAGTTAGGTCTGGGTGGAGAGATGGAGGACCGTTGATCATTTCGGATTGAGAGCCCCGCTCCTGACACCATGAGGCTGCGAAGTGCAGCTGAATCCTTCTCATCCTTAGTCTCATGTGCGGGACAGCTAGCAGCACAGCCGCTAGCAGACCGAGAATATGTTGATACCACCATGCCAAGGTCACCTCTCTGCTGAGGAAGTGGGAGGTGGCCCTCTTGATGGCCGAGATCTTGTCTTCCGTCGGGAAGACCCTCTCGGAGCACGTGTCCCAAATGAGTCCCAGGAACATCAGAGTCTGCGTAGGCAGCAGCTGTGACTTCTTGAGGTTGAGCGAGAAGCCCTGGTCGTGCAGTGTGTTCATAAGGGCATGGGAGGAGTGGAGGACCGCCTCCAGAGATGTAGCCCTGACGAGCCAGTCGTCGAGGTATGGATAGATGGGGAGGCCCTGGTCTCTGAGGAGGGCCGCCACTGCATTCATGAGTTTGGTAACGACCCTGGGGGCCCAGTTGAGGCCAAACGGGAGGACCTTGTATTGGAAATGGTAACCCATGATCCTGAACCTTAGGAAAGAAGGATGGGGCTGCCAAATCGGGACGTGTAGGTATGTGTCCTTCAGGTCTAGGGAGCAAATCCAGTCTCCCCGGTCCAATGTCTCTGCTATAAAAGCTGGCGTAATCATCTTGAACTTTTGCAGGGGTAAGGAGAGGTTGAGGGTGGAAAGGTCCAGCACAACTCTCAGGCCCGTCTGGTTCTTCTTCTGAATGGCGAAAATCCTGGAGTAGAAGCCAAAGCCTCGCTGGAAGGCTGGAACTTCCTCCACTGCCTGGCTCTCTACGAGCGACCGGATCTCCGCCAAAAGAGTTGCTGTCCCAACCTGTGGAGGGGAGGAGGGAGGAGAGGCTGGGATGGGTAGGCAGTACCCCGTGGATACTACGGAGAGGATCCAGGGGTCCACGAAGTTCTAGCACCAGAAATTTGCATGGAGAGCAAGCCTGCCCACCACTGGAGACACGTGGACCCGAAGGGGCGTGTCATGCCTTCTTTCCCTCGGTGGCTGAGGGTGAGGAGGGGGACTGAAAAAAGCCCTTACCCCCACCCCCCTTTTGTTGTTTGCGCCGGTTCTGAGACGGCGAGTGGTCCGGCTGCCTGGATCGACATTCCTGGAAGCCGCAGAACCCTCCATATGTACGACCCTTCTCTGAGCGCTGCTGAGATTGGGTGTAAGATTTGGGTGTGGTCTTTGTAAGAATGGACAAAGATTCTGCCGTTTGTGAGCTGTTCTTCTTGTCCAGCTCTTCATCCGTGGAGGAGTGGAAGAGGTCCCCCCACCCTCGAACGGTAAATCTAGAATGCTCTCCTGGACGTCCGGGTTGAACTTCGACACCCGGAGCCAGGCAGTGCGCCTCATGTCAGTGGCAATGCAGATGGCTCAGCCCGAGGTATCGATAAGAGCCACCGTGTATTCCATGAGGTCATGCGCCACAAGCTTGGCCTCCGCTAGCCCCGCCTTGAGGCTCGATTGGCTTTGAGAGGGGAGTTCCGGGAGGAAGTCTGCAATTTTGCACCATAACCATTGGTTGGCAGCAGCCAGCATGGCATCTGCGCTGGCCTGACGCAGGTGCATGGAGGCGTTGGAGTAGATCATCTTACCGTAAGCCTCCAAAATCTTCTCCTCCTTGCCTAGCAGTGCCGCAGAGGAGGAGGCTGAGGACGACTGAGGCTTGGAGTATAGTGATGCTGCAGCGATCACCGAGGAGTGTGGCTGAGGATGGGTCGAGAGCAAGAGTGTATCCCCCTCCATCTGCCTGAATTTGGCATCCAGGTGTCGATTGACGGCTGGACCGAGTGGGGCTTAAGACAACCCTTTTTGGCCAGGGAGACTACATCAGTTTGCAGTGGAATCCCTGTGTTGGCAGCGGGGCGTCTTGTGAGGACTCCAGCCAGAACCCCCTCTGCCGGCTGTTCGACCTCGGGTTGGGGGAGGCCCAGGTATTCCGCCAGGCCAGCAAGACATTCATGGAAGGCCCTGGCTGAGGATGGCGTGTCTGGATCCTCCTCCTCGTCCATATCCTGCTGATCTGGAGGAGGAGGAGTAGATGGCGCCGGAGGCTGGGGTACAGAGACCGCAGCCGGAGGCTGAGGAGGCGGCGGCTGCGGAGTTGGCTGTGGAGCCGGAGGAGGCATCTGCACCGAGGCCTGAGGGCCCGATGAAGGCGTCTGTGGTGCCTGTAGCATGGCCGGGAGGATTTCCCTGACTGCGTCTTTGATGATAACCCCCATCTGAGGAGACCTTGTGAGGCCGAGAAACTTCTCGAAGACCACTTCCTCACTGGCCAAAGAGGTGGGAGGAGGTACCGACGGGGTAGCGGAGGGCTGCTGGAGCCGCTGCATACCCAGTCCGTATGGATGCATGGGAAAGCTGCCCTGTGCATATGAAGGGTAGGCTGTAGGCCACGTACCTGGTTGCGACCAGTCCCACCTTGATGCTCGTTTTTCGCCAAATTCGTGGAATGGCGTCGGACGGGTGTTCCTTTCTGGCACGTCAGCCATCTTGTCGAGCTGCCTGACACGTGCCTGCGACATTTTGCTCGACCCGCTGGGTTCGGCCTCGACCAGGACTCTCGAGTGTGGATCACGAGACCTACCCTGCTCCTCAGGTCTCGGCCCAGTAGGTGTGACACCCTCGACCCGGGGGTCGGTAGAGCTGCATATAGGCGCCCCCTCAGACGTATTGCCAGTGTTAGGGTGTAGCCCCTCGGACGTCCTGCCGGTGTCAGGGCGCAATCCTTTGGCCATTGCGCCGGCAAAAGGGCGTAGCCCCTCGGGTGCAGACCCGGTACAAGAGCCTTCCGGTCCCTCGAAACTGCGTCTGGGAGGATCGGAGGACCCCTCGACCCGAAGGCTGGAAGCTGAAGCAGCCTCGTTGCACGTGCCGGTAGAAGGACCTGGCCAATCCCTCCCGCGTGGGAGAGTCCCTGTGAAGGAGTCTCCCTTGCGGGGTGCAGTGGAAAATATCGGCCTTACCTTGGACCTGGGATGATGTTTCACGAAGTTCTTGAGATCCTCTGGAGGTGACTTCTGGAAGAGCTCCCTCCACCTGGCTAGTCTGTTCTTCAGCACCTTCGGGGACAGCGAGTCACACGCTGGACATGATTTCCAGCCGTGGTGTGGGCCAAAGCAACGTAGGCAGAGGGCGTGGGGGTCTGAAGTTGGAAAAAGCCCATTGCAGGATGGACACCTGCTGAACCCTGCAGAAGTCGACATGCCCCGGGGAGGAGCGTGACGCCTGAGGACCGAGTACCTGAATGACAAAAAAGACAAAGAGAAGAAGTATCTGTGCGTGGAATTACATGGACGAAGCCAAACCCAGGAGCGCTGATGAATTCGGCCCGTTCCCGTCGATGCGGAAAAGGGGACTGAGGTGTGGCACCGGAGGGCGGAGTCAGGGAAGCGCATGCACCCTATCTGCGCCCCCCGCGCACCTCTAAATTTAAAGGGGAAGAGGGTTTTTTCTGGTGAAAAAAGTTCGGTCTCCCGTTCCTTGGAAGGGACGCCCATGCAGTATGGAGGAAAGGGGACGGGAGGTAAGAATGTGGTAATGCTTCGGGGGCAACTGCAGGGAATATTGCTTTGGGTCCGCCTTGTCCTGTGCCACAGTTATTCTAGTTGTTATTTGTCCACAGCCTGAGTTGGGGGTTTCAAGCACACCATTAATGGCTGGGAGCACTCTGACCTCTGAGGAGGGATAAGTTGGCTTGGAGGATGGCCTACTGGGCATGCATCTCCAGAGGGACCACAGGTCATTTACCCCTGGCTGTTCCCCATTTAGTCCACCATTTCTTTCCAAGGCTTCCCCTGTGATTACTCCTCCTCCCGGGGCAATTACTGGCCAAACCTTGCTTAACCTTATTGCTCACCTCTTTCACCCACCTCTTTCTTTAATGAAATTCATAACTAATGACAGTGAATCATTATTTAGGCCCTCCACACCCCTCACACCTTGGGTGCTTAATAATTCCATTACCCCTGGGTGGGCCGTGCTAAACCCCTCCTAGGGACCATTGTGCTGATCAGCCTGGTCCTGGGCACCCATTACTGTGGGCAATGTTTGAGCCGTGGGAACCCTGTCCACATTGGGCAACATACCATGCATTGGCCTAGGGGTAGGTTAACACTCTCCCCCTGAGCTGTATTTATTGCCCCTTGTTTGTATGCAAGGGCAGATTTACGCAGGGTGGCCCGTCTATCTGTGGAGCTAATTTCCAGCTCAGCCACCCTAATCTCCTCATCCAGGCGAATTACTTTTTGGAGGTAGCAGTCCAAAGTCCCCTCCTCCCCTTTCATGCCTAGCGCGACCCCAGACACACCCTCCGATGCCACTGTTTTCTCCATCAATGGAGATTTTTCTTTAAACTTTCTGACTTTCTTCTAACTCTGCGGGGCAAGGAGGCTGGTCGATGCCTTGTGTTTCACCATGGTTAGTGCCCGTAATGTCCCACACACAGTTATATTCCTTTATTCCTTTACACCCCCAGAGTAGCCTTGATTTACGAAATTAATGTACACGTGGGGTTGCGTGGGAAAATAAAATACAGATTGAATGTAGAGAGTGCAAGTTAATACTAAGTACAATTTTTGTAAGCTTAAAAATGTATAATAATAGGTACAATTCATAAAGTCCTAAACTCTGAATTCATAAAATCAAAATTGAACTTATTTCGGTCAGTATGAAGACCAAGAAAAGCACCCTGTGCAATGTACAATGTGCAAAAGACAGTGATTAAGAGTTGGCTGAAAGGTTGATGATGACGCATACAATTCCTAATTATAAAAATACACCTTGCGCCAAATTTATAGGACAGTCCAACTACTTTGATCCTTTGACCGGAGGTAAGGTGAGGGGATTTGGGCCGGCTCTTCCTTCCTTGGTGTACTCGTATTTGGCCATGTTCCAAGTGTTCGAGTAAGTCCGGGTCCCCAGTTCCCTAGGCCACAAGGGTTACCATTGGGGAACCTAATTCAGAAGTAACCCTGAGCACGCTCGCAGCTCTCAATGAGCCCACTAACGGGGGCGGGGGAGCCTATCAGTCTGGAACTGTAAACTGCCACAGGTAGGGGACCCTCCAAGTGCAGTGCCCCAATGTACATGGGACACCCTTTTACCCTAGGCACTTAATCCAGTTAGCTATTGTTGGTAGGCAGGGAACACCGACAGCTTAAGAAGCTGCCTTAGTCCAGCTCCCCCCCCTCCACCCCCCACATCACCAATAGTCTCGATGTGCAAGTGGTTTTACCAAAATATGCAGGCGTGCAAATACGCAAATGTGCAAAATGTTCGGGTCCAATTAGGAATCCAATATGGGACGGGCGTAGGATCTGGGACCGAGTGCAGACAGATGAAAGAATGCAGATAGGTTATCAGGTTTTTAACAGGTTTTTAACAAGGCGACGACGATAGGGGAGAATTAAGAACCGATGACGTCAGCCTGTAGTTGCAATTGCCGTCACCCTTGCTATGCAGTATCTAGCTGCGCACGGGATACCGGATGCCAGATCAACATCCGACTCCACACCTCATTCACACAAGTGGCTGTCAGGGGGTTTCGCATTGACTTTTAGCTGCGGCGTGGGGAGTACACGACCTATGGACACTCACCCATCGAGGAGCAGAGTCCAGTGGTCCAGATTCCACCTTCAGGCCTTCTTCTTCCAGGACAAGCTTGAGTATTGAGTGTTGAAGACCCGGGTCCAAGGATACGCCCTCAGCCCTCAGCCCTGCGCTGACTGCGCGGGACTGCTCCTTGCAGATTTTGCCTTTAAAGCAAGACCCCCAGCGGGCCAAGCAAGGACAGCGTCACCCTTTCCTGTGGCAGGCTTCGCCGCAAGGGTGAATTCAAGTGGGTTTTAACCGTTCTCCTTCTGGTTTTCGTGGCAAAAAGGGGGCATGGCCTCCGGGTTGCAATGGAAACTGGGCACAGGGGCACGCCAGCACAGACAGCAGCACCTTTTGCCGTGGGTATTTTACCATAAAGGATACAAAGGAAGAGACTTTGTCCATAGTTTGTTGGAATTTTTCCCTTGTCCAAGAACCTGAAGTAGGTGTTTCTCTGAAAGGGAATGTAGCATCCTCAGGGTTATGATATGGGCTATAACCCAAAGCCTGGGACAAAGGAGAAGAGGCTTCAGTGTAATGTGATGTTTTCTGAGTCGCATGGGCTTGCACCAAAATCTGGGAATGCATGCGTTTCGACAGCTGTTTGTCTTTTGAAGTACGCTTGGTGGTGTGAGCAGTACGCTCGGTGGTGTAAGCATAAGTGGGAATGGGCGTCTGTTTTGGCGCATGTTTAGTTGAGTGCGCATTTGAAACTTGTGGCCCATGTTTTACATGCGCGGATGTTTTTCGGTCGACGTTTGTCTCTTTGGACTGTCATGGCATGCACGAGATGTGGGCGCAGAGGACTGCGTAAAGGTAGATCCGCTGGAGGAGCATCTCTGTTCCGTGGGGCCATGTTTCGAATAAGTGTTTCGACGAATGACTTAGGGTTGTTTGTTTATCTCTTGAGTGAGCGTAAGTTTCTCCATGTTTTTTATGGCCGTGTGTGGCCGTGTATGGCCGTGTGTGCCACTGTCGCCGGGTGTGGTCTCCATAGCGATGCCGCCAGCATGCCTTTTGGGGGGGACTGGCACTTGGGAAGCTGCTGTTCGCTGAATTCCTCCTCCGACTCTAGCTGGTGCCTCAATGGAAGACTTGGCCTGCAGGGCATGGACCGCCCAACGTTTAGTGCGCCAATCGTTTAGAGTCTTAGGTCGAAAAAGCTGGCAGGCAGCACCGCATTTTTCAGAGTGATCCCGTGGAAGGCACCGATTACGCACCTTATGGGTCTCCTTCCAGGGATACTTCTTATGACAGGAGGGACAGCATTTAAAGGGAGTGTTCTCCATGATGAAGAATACTTGTAAAAGTGTAGGTAGAAAAGAGGGGGATGGGAAAAGGTAGACATTCTCTAAGAGATATGTGGAATGTGACAACCCCCCTCTCTCCCTATTGTGTAGGCCAAAGGCCTGAGGTAGGTCGAAGCAGCGATGGCAGTCGATCAGGGGGCAAGTAATAAAGGCTACAAGTCACAAGCTTTGCAACTTGTGACCGTCCACTGTGATGGAGAAAAAAACAATCAGAGGGATTTCTACGTGTGAAGGACCATGGGTACTACGGATGTCACACTAGGGATAGCATTACTGACACACCCAGTCGACGTCCCTTTTCGACTTTTGAAAACAGGTCATGCAATACTCTGCACTGACCACTAGATGGCGGCCTACGCAAAGCATGTGATTCTAAGCAGATCCACAAGCCTCAGAAATATATGACATGCATTTATCACCATAATAGCATTTCTGATGATTGTATCTGCTTAGATGCACATGCTGTGCATATAGTCCGACATCTAGTGGGAATCGCAGAGTATTGCTTCTTTCTTTCGAGGATTGAAAGGGGACGTCGACATGGGCGTGACTGTAACACTATCCCTAACGTGACGTGTAGTGTACCCAAAATCCCTCACATATCGAGGTCCCTCCGATTGTGTTTTTTCTGCCGTGAGGGAGCCTTATAGTCAGCGTGAGTGAGTACAGAAGAGAGAAGGTGTAAGATGTCTATGGTCCTTCTACTCCATGAGGGGAGGATTGGTGAGCGCATATGAATCTAAGCAGATACAATCATCAGAAATGCTATTACGGTGAGTAATGCATGTCTTCTGATGTTTGTTAATCTGTTTAGAATCACATGCTGTGCATAGACTAGCAAGCAGTACCCAGATATGGTTGTGGTATGTGAGAAGGAACAGTAGCAAAGAGATGTTTTAGCACAGCTTGTCCCACCTGAGAATCAGACTTAGAGTGTGTATCTAGGCAGTAGTGTTGTGTAAAGGAGTGTACAGCACTCCAGGTTGCTGCTTTACAAATGGACTCAAGAGGAACATTTGCAATGAATGCTATGGTAGCCCCTGTGCCCCGAGTAGAGCGTGCTCTAGGCGTGAAGTGCAGATCTCTCTTGGCAAGAGTGTAGTACAGAGTGATGCAGTTTACGATCCACTATGAAATAGCTGATTTAGACCCCTTCTCTACCAGCTGCCACTGAAACGAAAAACTGGTGTGTCTTTCTTAGTGGTTTCTTTTTTTTCCAGGTTATAGATCACTGCTCCCCTCACATCTAGTCTGTGGAGGCTTCTTTTTGCCACGTTAGTGGGGTTCTGATAAAAGGTGGGTAGTTCTACGTACTGGTTCACATGGAACTTAGAAATAAATGTAGGTGCAAATTGTGGGTGAGTGCACAGGACCACCTTATCCTTGTGAATTAACTCTCATTGATGTGATCACCACCAGGAAGGCGTTCTTGTAGGTGAGTGCCTTACAAGAACGCTCGTCGTGATCACGAGGTAAGCACCTATTGCATTTGCGATGGGTGTCTTTCCAGGGGTATTTTCCGTTGCACGACAGACACATTTTAAATGGGGTCCTCTCCATAGAAGAGGTAAAAGGCGGCAGCCAGACCAGAAAGGGTAAGAGAGGGGAAAAGGAAATGCATTCTCAGAAAGTATCAACCCAGGGCCCCACTCTCCCTACTCTAAGGGCCTGGCCGTCGGTCGATGCACCAGTCGCCGAACAGCAGTGGGTGTCTTTGGCATAGACGTCCACGAAACAGTCATCGTAGAGAATTAGTCGAGACTAGATGACCATCGGTCGTGGGACAACTAAATAACTATTTTGCAATATCTTGCAAGCTCTGCATAAGGCGACCAACTAGTTGGGTGGAAAAAACAATCTTAGGGACCCTGACGCGTGATGGATTTTGGGTACACTACACGTCATGTTAGGGATAGTCTTACAGTCGCGCCCATGTCAATGTCCCCTTTCGATCCTTGAAAGAAAGAAGCAATACTCGACGATTAACACTATATGTCGGACTATCTGCACAGCATGTGATTCTAAGCAGATTCTAAGTCCGCCACGCTCGTTCCCGACCCTTCAAGGCCTGATGCAAGTCTCGCTTCAGAGACAACACCCGGCGATAGGGGCGTACAAAGACCACATCACACTAAGCACACAACCGCGCCACTGATTTCGACGGGTACGTCGAAAAAGGTGAAAGCGCAAACAGGGCTGTCGGAAATTTTGGCGGATTCCTCTGATCGTGCAGATCAGCAGCCTTCCCCGCATCCGCAGCAGCGTCTTGCGACTGGGCATTCCAAAAACAAGGGCGCTACCCCTAAATCAGGTTTACACGTCGAAGCGTGGGCATTCGACGCTCTGACGGTCCCTAAAGGCCCGGTATGCCCAAAACCTACTACTAGGCCTCCAGGTGAAAAATCTACCGCTAGGCCCTCTAACACTGCAGTAGGCGGTAAAGCTACCGATAGACCTTCGGACCCATTAACTCACGTCAATTTGGCGGGGATTGAAGACAGTATCGCGAGAATTACTTTGGCGGTTGGGCTGGTACCTACCCCGTCGAAATGCATGGGGCAGGCCGCGGACAAGACTAGAGATGCGCCATGGTGCCCCGATTCAGTCAGGAGCCTCCTTCCAATACCTTTGGAGACAAATATCGATGCCAAAGGGCGGAAGATGATGTTTTTCCACCCGTAGGCCCTTCTGGTTCCTTTAAGTGGACAAGGGAAAAATTTGAAGGGTGCATGAATCATCTTGAAAAAATGATTTCTTTTTCTGAACATCCTTCCCCTAAGAGATCTCGTGGAGGACCTATTTTTAAATCGGCTTCACGTATCCAAGAAAATCTGGACTCTCAGCCCTCGGTCCCTGTCCATCATGAAGAAGTCATCCAGATGGACACTTATCAGGACATCTACAGCGAAGAAGAAGACCCTTCCTTCCTGCAGGCCTACAATGAGGACGTCATCGTCAGTCTGTCTAAACGGTGTACACGGATGATATCTTGAAGAGCTGAAGATATTCATACGGGGTAAGAAGATCCAGTCTCGTCCTCATATAACGGCCTTTTCCTTTCTTTTCTTTTCTTTTGTTTCATCTCTAATTCTTTCCCTTTGGGGCACAACTATAGCCATTCTTCTAATAGAAAAGGCACTTAAAGTGATATACTTCCTTATATCTGTCTTTCAGAGAAAGAGCGAGTCTATTGCCTGAGGTTTATGAAATTGATGACAAACCTGGTGACCGCAACTAGAGACAGATGGTGTTTTTAATCTGTATAATCTGTGTAAACAAAGCCAAGGAAACGTATCTGTTCGACACTAAGGTAACTCTGGCAATAGTTTCTCGCGGCACCGGCCGTGGCATCTTTTCCATCACAGCCTAATATATTTAAAGCCAGAGGCTGACCTAGTGGCTATATGGGCATTTTATATTTATTCTCATTTCTGTTTTTGTTTTGTAGAAATCGTCTATGCATATAGGAACGTGCTGCGTTATGACGCGATCCTCTTTCTGACCCAGTACCTTGAATTCAGAAGAGTCGCTGGTCGATTGAGGACCATCCAACTATTTATAACCTTTTTCTATATGGGTTCCAGGTATGATTCTAGTCAATACCTAAATGCAGATATGGAGGGAGTGGATTGTTAGATTGGGTGAAACACAGTGGCACGAAATTATAGTGTTCCACTTTTGGAAAATGATTGTTCTTTTCCAGTGTAGCGAACTGTTTCTATCTTCCTTTTATGCTTGGAGGGAGATGGAGGTCCGGAGTGCATGTAAGGCCTGCGGGCTCTATACGGCTTCTCTGGCAGCAGAGCTAAAATGAATAGGAGTCTGCTCCCTTCATTTAGCCAAATTTTGAATGGGTTGTAGAGTGAGATTTTATTTGTTCTCTCCCCTCATTTGGACTATTGTTATTAAAAGAGAGCAACCGAGAGAATGAAGGTATTTAGGTATTTGTGCATTTTTATTATATTTTAATTGTTTTATTTTATCCTATTTTTCTTCTAGAAGTGTTGTTAGGTTCATCCCTATCCTGATGAAGACATAGATTACCAATCAAGTCGAAACTATTTAATAAGAAGCCTGTTCAATTAAGAAGACTCATGTTTATGGGCACTAATAGTCTGGGCACTAATAGTTGATATTTTCTGTCTGGAGTGAACCATTTAATACGGGAAATGTATTTGTATTCTCTTTTACATATGAATTATATCCGTAAAAATACAAATCGAATGCTTTAGACAATATTAATTGTCTTTTTGAATGAACGAAATAATCCTTTTATTTTCACTTTTGGGATTGTTGTTGCATTGTCTCACATTTCCTTAAGATAACGCAAATGCATTATTTTTAGAGTTGTATTAGCTGAATGAATGTATGAATGCATGTGATTTAGGATGCTTTTTATAAAAATGAATTAATTAAAGATGTATAAAATGACTTTTTTACTTCAATTTATAATAAAAAGAAATTGATGATTTAATGTGATACCTCTTGCCTTATCCTTCAGTTGCTCTCTTGATTCTGGTACCACCACCTGTTCTATATGTATTGCTTTACCTCCAGGTGCCAGATGTGGGAGGTTCCCACCATTTTTTGTTGGTTTACTAGGTGCAGCACTTTGCTGTGTGGGAAACATTAGTTTAGGTAGAGTCTTGTCTCAGTATTCTTGCGATACTTAGCAGTCTTTCCCCTTGGGCAGTGGAGTACAGTTGCTCCATTGCTTTTTTTCCACTGATCTTATATTGAAGCTCCACCATGTCTGCATTGGATTCTGTCTCTTTTAGTGAAGAACAATTGGCGGAGATCACTAGGGTCCCATCTTTCTTTGACAAATTACAGTTAGATAACGTCACAGGTGATTTTCTCAATTTTTCTAGTGACAGCATTTTACGTCTCAAGAAAAAGAAGTTTAGAACGGAAATGCACAGTCACCTTCTTACGGAATATTTAAAGAAGAATATTTTTCCCACAGGACTATTGGTGCGTAATGAGCGTTGTCTGTTTGTAGACGATGTGGAATATAAAAAGGCCTTCTCTGGAATAGGCACTAAGTGCAGCAGGGACTGGATGCTGCTCACTATAAATACAGCCTTGAAAAAAAGTACATCAGTTGGAGAAGAGATTGAAAAGGCAGAAGCAGCCTTTAAGGCTGATACTACCATTATGAATATAAAAGAAAAACTAGAGACTATTGAAAATCTAGTTACTGACTTCATCAAAACCACTACAGCGAAAAAAATGGAAAAACTTATTAAAGATGTAAAACAGTTTTCCAAAGAAACTGCATATCCATACCTTAGTACAGACTACCAGGGCCCGGCCAATTGGAGGAACCCCGATAGTAACATAGGAGGCATACCCCCTCGTAAGAAGGTTACTTTTTCAGATACCTCCTCGGATGAGGGAGACGGATATCAAAAAGATAGGAGAGGTACTCAGCAAAATCAGAGACAACGGGGCAGAGGCATGCAAAGGGGAGGAAGGAGAGGAAGACAAAATATCTTTTTTCAATACCCTCCCTATTTTTACCCGCAAGGGTTTGCCCCTCAGGGGCAGATGCAGCCTTATCAACCCCCAGAACTCCCTTTTCCTCCACCTCAGACAGGCCCTCCACTGTTGGGAAACTTTTTCGAGACAAGAAGGAGGGCGTACAGAAGATAAGCCCTCCTTCTGCTGTATATAATTTGTCGGATAAGATTCTAACACCCAACGAAGTTTCTATACTAGAAAAAGGTTTTTCTTTCATTCCAATGAAAGATCCCAGCAAAATGGAAGTAGAAGTTGAATTAAGGAGCCTGTTCCGCAAGATTAGGCTTAAAGACTTCTTTGGTAACATCCAGATTCCTCTTTTGGAACCTAGTCCCAATACACCTTTTAAATCTCCTTCCAAATTCACTCCGCCATTGAATATGATTTCAAAAGAAACAGCCACCTTTGAGAAAGCGGTGCTCAGAGATTTTCATGCTATTTATGAGAGCAAGGATACGAATAAGCCGGCTAAAAAGTGCTTCAATTTTACCAAACAAGATTGGGCAGTACTTAAGCAATTACAGTCAGATAGAACGATTGTGATAAAAAAGCCGATAAGGGCGGAGGAGTCGTAGTCTGGGATGCCATGAAATATGACCAAGAAGTTATGCGACAGCTTGAAAATAAAGAGGTCTATGTTAAACTACAAGGAGATCCCTCGCTTAAGATCCGGAAGGAAATTGAAATATTGAGTAAAGACGCATTGGAAAGAGGGATTATCACTCAAAAAGAATTTAATTTCCTATTACCCACTAACACTCGGACCCCCCTTATCTGTATGTTACCTAAGATACATAAAAGCATGAGCGTGCCTCCAGGCCGACCCATTGTGTCCTTGAGCGGTTCCATTTTGGAACCTATCGGCCAATACTTAGACTTTTTCTTGAAACCTTTGGCAAAGATCACCCCTACTTATCTTTCGGACTCAACGGATGTCATAAGGATGGTAGAGTCCTTCCCTTTTAGTAAGGACAATGACATACTGATCACATTAGATGTTGAGTCATTGTACTCCAATATCCTACAAGGGGATTCCCTTGGGATCATGAAGAGATTCCTTCAAACCAGGACGGATATTATCTCTGTGCCTAGTGAGTTTCTGGTAGAACTTTTGGAAATTGCCCTTACCAAGAATTTTTTCAGATTTACAAAAAACACATTTTACATGCAAATAAAGGGGACTGCAATGGGGGCATCCTTTGGCCCAAATTATGCCACCCTATATATGTGGGACTTTGAAGAATCTATTATCCTCACAGAATCCAATCCATTCAAATCGGCTCTGAAACTCTATAAGAGGTATGTTGATGACATTCTCATCATTTGGGACTGTTCGAGAGGGGATTATAACGCCTTTTTCGACTGGATTAACAATTTAAATCCCAATTTGAAATTTACGATTCAGACTAGTAACCAAGAGATTGCGTTCTTGGATTTGTTGATAAAGGTGGACGATAGGAGATTGGCAGTGGACCTGCACAGAAAGGATTCCGATAGGAATATGATACTGCACCATCAGAGTTTTCACTCCCAGTCTCTGAAATCTAATATCCCCTACGGGCAGTTCCTTAGAGCCCGAAGGAATTGTACCAAAATAGAAGATTATACCAAGCAAGCCACCATTATAGAAGGGAGACTATTGGAAAGAGGATACCCCAAACAACTCCTTAGACGCTGTAAAAAACGAGCACGCCACCAGCACAGAGAAACCCTTTTGGAAAAAGACACAAAAGAAGACAAAAAGTTGAAGGATGACCAAATAGTTTGTGCACTTACATTTAATACCCAGCATAATCAAATCAAGAAAATTATTTCCAGCCATTGGCATTTACTTCAATTAAATATGCATGATTTACCCAGAACAATTTATGCCTTTAAGAAAGGCAAGAATATCAAAAACTGGGTATCCAAAGCAGATAGGAATCATCTACAAGAGACTCAAACTTCTATCACGACATCTTGGGGTATGCCCCCAATTGTTGGGCATTTTCCATGTGGTAATTGCTGTAATTGTTCTAGTACCTCAGCCACCTCTATTGTGAACATTCACGGGAGGGACTGGAAACTTGGACAACACACCACGTGTCTCAGTACCAATATAATTTACGTTATAATTTTCCCTTGTAAAAAGGCGTACATAGGTAAGACCACTGGAGCAGTTAAATTACATATAGGGGAACATCGTTCTAAGATTAGAACAAAACAACACAATGCCCCTCTGACCACACACTTTCTGGAACTCAACCATAGCTTTGAAGATCTGCAATGGTGGGGGGTAGAAAAAGTAGTTGGCACAGATAGGGCTAATGTGGCGGCTCGTCTTACGCAAAAAGAACAGTGGTGGATATACCACACTAATAGTCTTACGATAGGACTGAACCAGCAGGAGGAATGGAGTTAAATCCATCATTATTCCATTTTTTTCATCGCTGTTTCCTCGTGCTTGATCACTCTATTTTTTAGACCCCACAAGTCGTGAATGGCTATGGGAAGTGTCGGATTCTTATATATACAACTGCTTCGGGAGCCCTTTGAATGGGCTATAGGATATATATTTCTATTCCAGTATTCGCTTTGCCCTAAAATGTGAAATGCCCCCGTTTTCATATTTCCGTTAGGGTATAGGACACATGTGCCTCCCTAATATTTCTCACCATTTTTTCATAATATTCATTTGTTCTTCTGCATTTTTTCGCATTGGGCTTTTTCGTTTTTTTCATTCTCACATATATATATTCTTTATATTTTTTTTTTTTTTCGATCTTCGCATTGTGTTTGCCATTTTTACTAAGAATGCGGAAAATCAAAAGTAACCAGTAGTTACATGCAGATCAAATGAGGGAGGAATTGACCTTTTGATTCTCTCTTTTTCTTTAGTTCCTGGCCGTATACGTGACATTTGTCCGTTGTTTGTGTCATTTGAGTTAGGCTTGTGGCATTGGTCCTTCGTTTGTGTCTTTGAGACTTCCAAAACAAAAGAGGCACTAGCGTATCACGCTTGGTCTCCTCTACCAGCCGGAAGTCATCGCGGGCGGCGTCC
Source organism: Ambystoma mexicanum (assembly GCF_040938575.1). NCBI lineage: Eukaryota > Metazoa > Chordata > Amphibia > Caudata > Ambystomatidae > Ambystoma > Ambystoma mexicanum. The sequence continues at coordinate 767,022,513 of NC_090938.1, read as the reverse complement.
GTTCTGTCTAGTTTGTGCGAGGTAAGCATTTTGCGGGCAGAGATTATTTCATTGTGACATGGTCATGGTGGTACGCATGGAATTGCTTTCCGGAGTAACATTAGTATTACTTGGTTGACTTTGACTCTTCTAGGAATATAGCCACGCATATAGAATAGTAACGGTCGTATTGAAGGCGACATGACCCGCGGGATGCCGTCAGTCTGTCTAAACGGTGTACACGGATGATATCTTGAAGAGCTGAAGATATTCATACGGGGTAAGAAGATCCGGTCTCGTCCTCATATAACGGCCTTTTCCTTTCTTTTCTTTTCTTTTGTTTCATCTCTAATTCTTTCCCTTTGGGGCACAACTATAGCCATTCTTCTAATAGAAAAGGCACTTAAAGTGATATACTTCCTTATATCTGTCTTTCAGAGAAAGAGCGAGTCTATTGCCTGAGGTTTATGAAATTGATGACAAACCTGGTGACCGCAACTAGAGACAGATGGTGTTTTTAATCTGCATAATCTGTGTAAACAAAGCCAAGGAAACGTATCTGTTCGACACTAAGGTAACTCTGGCAATAGTTTCTCAAGGCACCGGCCGTGGCATCTTTTCCATCACAGCCTAATATATTTAAAGCCAGAGGCTGACCTAGTGGCTATATGGGCATTTTATATTTATTCTCATTTCTGTTTTTGTTTTGTAGAAATCGTCTATGCATATAGGAACGTGCTGCGTTATGACGCGATCCTCTTTCTGACCCAGTACCTTGAATTCAGAAGAGACGCTGGTCGATTGAGGACCATCCAACTATTTCTAACCTTTTTCTATATGGGTTCCAGGTATGATTCTAGTCAATACCTAAATGCAGACATGGAGGGAGTGGATTGTTAGATTGGGTGAAACACAGTGGCACGAAATTATAGTGTTCCACTTTTGGAAAATGATTGTTCTTTTCCAGTGTAGCGAACTGTTTCTATCTTCCTTTTATGCTTGGAGGGAGATGGAGGTCCGGAGTGCATGTAAGGCCTGCGGGCTCTATACGGCTTCTCTGGCAGCAGAGCTAAAATGAATAGGAGTCTGCTCCCTTCATTTAGCCAAATTTTGAATGGGTTGTAGAGTGAGATTTTATTTGTTCTCTCCCCTCATTTGGACTATTGTTATTAAAAGAGAGCAACTGAGAGAATGAAGGTATTTAGGTATTTGTGCATTTTTGTTATATTTTAATTGTTTTATTTTATCCTATTTTTCTTCTAGAAGTGTTGTTAGGTTCATCCCTATCCTGATGAAGACAGATTACCAATCAAGTCGAAACTATTTAATAAGAAGCCTGTTCAATTAAGAAGACTCATGTTTATGGGCACTAATAGTCTGGGCACTAATAGTTGATATTTTCTGTCTGGAGTGAACCATTTAATACGGGAAATGTATTTGTATTCTCTTTTACATATGAATTATATCCGTAAAAATACAAATCGAATGCTTTAGACAATATTAATTGTCTTTTTGAATGAACGAAATAATCCTTTTATTTTCACTTTTGGGATTGTTGTTGCATTGTCTCACATTTCTTTAAGATAACTCAAATGCATTATTTTTAGAGTTGTATTAGCTGAATGAATGTATGAATGCATGTGATTTAGGATGCTTTTTATAAAAATGAATTAATTAAAGATGTATAAAATGACTTTTTTACTTCAATTTATAATAAAAAGAAATTGATGATTTAATGTGATACCTCTTGCCTTATCCTTCAGTTGCTCTCTTGATTCTGGTACCACCACCTGTTCTATATGTATTGCTTTACCTCCAGGTGCCAGATGTGGGAGGTTCCCACCATTTTTTGTTGGTCTACAATGAGGACCAGGCAGATGCCATGGACAACTGGGAGGAAACCCAGCAAGTGGAAATGGAGCCATGGACGCCCCCCACCAAGATCAGGACACTGATGTTCTATGCCTGTATTCTCCTCCATCCACCCGGCTCGCCAGGCCTCGCCTGTAGACGACCAAATGGCCTTCAATGCCATCTTAAGGAAGGCAGCAGATCATTTTCAGATCACTACTCAAGAGGCGGTACCCGAACAAGACTTTGTGGAGGACATTCTCAAGGAGAACCCCCCCTCAAGCCAAGCCATTCCCCTCCTTAATTCTGTTAAAAGAAGATTGGCTCCCTCCCTGGTGTCGCCAGCTCAGACCCGGGCAGTGAACCCAAGAGTGGAAAAGCTATTTCGACCAGCTCCCTCGACTCCTTGGTAGTGACTACAACCCGGAAACGGGCAGGAGTACCCCTTGCTACGGAGGAGGCACCTCCGGATAAGGAATCCAAGAGGTTGTACACCCTAGGTAAGCGTGTTACCTCGGCAGTTGCATACACCACACGCATAGCAAATAACACCACACTGCTGGCCATTTATGCAGACGCGCAATGGAACCTGGTACAGGTACAGGATGGTCTCCAGTAGGTTCCTGAACCCGTTAGGTCCTCACCCGTGGCCGAAGGAAGGTAGGTAAACAAGAATATAATAAACAACACTCTGGACACTGCTGAGACAGCAGGCAGGTCTCTGGCCCAGGGCACGTTACTCAAGCGGCACGCTTGGCTTCGTAACTCGGTTTTGAAGCCTGAAACACAGGCCGCTCTTATCAACAAACCCATAGAAGAGACCAATCTCTTTGGGAAAACGGTCGACGATGCCCTGGAAAAAGGCAAAAAAAGAGCATGAGACTCTTAAGTCCCTACAACAGATAACTCAAAAACCTTGGTTCCCGTCGGCCCTTTCGAGAGCAGTCCTGTGCAAGTCAGAACAACTACAGCACGGGAAACTATAACTCTGGACAAACATCAGGAAGCCCCGCCTACTACCCACCAAGGGGTCAGCGATGTGGCAAAGGCAGAGGTAGAGGCCCCAATCCCAGAGGAGCCGCAGCCTCTGATCAGAAATGACCATCAGATCCAGGTCCCCTGCCATGTCACCCCGGTCGCGGGGCATTTAACATCTTTCCTCATGGCATGGGAGGGGGTAACTTCAGACCAGTGGGTTATAAAGACGGTCGCCCACGGGTACTGCGTGGAATTCGCCCGGCCACCACAGTTCAGACCACCACGCTCACGGCACCTCTCACCGGACAATCTCCAGATCCTTAATCAAGATGTCGAAGCGCTGCTGGGAACGGACGCCATAAAAGCCGTCCCTATTCTTTAGGTAAACAATGGTATTTATTCAGTGTACTTCCTTTTACCCAAAAAGGATCTCACCATGCACCCTGTTCTAGACCTGCGCCCAGCGAACAAATTTATAAAACCCCAGAAGTTTTGTATGGTAACACTACAGGAGGTGATCCCGCTGTTGAAACAGGGGGACCACATGGCAACATTGGACATGAAAGATGCATACTTTCATATTTCAATGTTGCCAGTGGACAGGAAATATCTAAGGTTAATGATGGAGGACAGGCATCGCCAATTCAAAGTACTCCCCTTGGGGACCGCCTCAGCACCAAGGGTGTTTACAAAGGTCCTGGCAGTGCCGGCAGCACACCTGCGCAGACTGTCTGTCCCGGTTTACCCTTACATCTCAGACAGCCAGGCAAAGCTTTTTTGTTTTGGTACCCCTGGAGATGGGAGGAGGGGGGTGGGGAGAACTGAAAGGTTTTAACAAGGCTAAGCAAATGATGATCCCAGAAATGAGCCAGGAAGGCAAGGGGCCAACATCCTGCACACACAGCACAGTCCTGGAAACAGTGAACTACTTCCCCTAACTCAGACTCTCCTCAATAGCCTAAGGGTGAAAAATGAATTATGATGAAAATCCCACCAACAGCACAGAATGGAATGATCTGAAGTGGAGGCTGACACTGAAGATCAGAAGCCGCCCGAGGACCCCTTCTCTCCCTCCTAATCCTACAGTTCTGTGCAGCTTTAAACTGCACCTGCTCCTCCTTTTAACCAGCTTCACTCAGACCCCATAGTTATCTAGATCATACCTGGGACACACACTAAACCTGGACAGAGAGCCTTGTGTCCTTGATCAAATGAGCTGTGCCTTTGTATGATTAGTGGAACTTTAATGAGGCCCCTAATGAGATATGCTGCACTTTAACAAAAACATATAGGATGGCACTCTCCCAGTTGCCACTCGGGGCACTTTAACAAATGAGGTGAGCTGTCTGAACCCCCCATCTTTATATGTGCAGGAACGAGTCACCAAGGACTGTACTGACCTGGCTGCTGCCTAATGTGCCGCCCAGAGGGTTAATGTGGAGGGGTCCTACCAGCTCGCTGCCCACCCAGAGGTGCAGATATACAACATTAGGGGTTACATTGTGGGATGTAGGACAGCTGAACTACAAGTACCAAAAAGCCTTGCAATGGGCGCCCACAGCCCGGGGACTGAAGCAACAGGCATGTCATTGAGAAAAGCACGGGTTCTGCGAACCTGCAGTGTTCAGGAGGGATGGAGAACAGTTTATGAACCATACCTAAAGGAGAGTGAGCCTGGGAAGGCTTGGATACTCTGTGCTCTAGCACTCACCCAGGGAAGGCATGGATACTCTGTGCTCCAGCACTCACACAGGGAAGGTATGGTTACTCTGTGCTCCAGGACTCACCCAGGGAAGGCATGGATATTCTGTGCTCCAGCAATCACCCAGGGAAGGCATGGATACTCTGTGCTCCAGCACTCACCCAGGGAAGGCATTGATACTCTGTGCCCCAGCACTCACCCAGGGAAGACATGGGTACTCTGTGCCCCTGCACTCACCCAGGGAAGGCATGGATACTCTGTGCCCCAGCACTCACCCACAGAAAGGCATGGATACTCTGTGCTCCACCACTCAGCGAGGGAAGACATGGATACTCTGTGCTCCAGCACTCACCCAGGGAAGGCATGCATGCTCTGTGCTCCAGCACTCACCCAGGGAAGGCTTGCATACTCTGTGCTCCAGCACTCGCCCACGGAAGGCATGCATGCTCTGTCCTCCAGCACTCACCCAGGGAAGGCATGCATGCTCTGTGCTCCAGCACTCCCAGTGCTGCCTCATCCTCAGTACCTTACAATGAAGAAAAAGATGCAGCTGAAGACGTCTGTTCCTGGCAGTTCATGCAGATCTCGCTGTTCCTGAGCCGTCGTACGGACAAGAGGGAGGACGTCCGGGGACTCCTGCACTGCACTGGGACTGGTCAAAAAGCTGGCAAAGACAAATCTTCAATCCCGGTAGCTGTAGACAAGCACACAAACTGGTGTCCCTCTCCCTGGTTGTTCAGTTTCCTGCAGCACTCTGAGGAAAATACAACCAGCTCTGAGAATGATATCCTGGTGGCTTACGGGACGAGTTGATTGGTCCCACCAACTCAAAGGGAGAAGTCATCCTTGAAGGGCTTCTCTGACAAGATGAACTTGGCGATTCGGACCTGCAGCAGCGCTTCACCGGGCAAACCAACGGTCCAGGAGTTGCAGCAACTGTCCTCTGCCAGCTCGTCTTCGGTTCTTTTGTTCCAGTGGTCGACTCTGCCTTCCAAGCCAAGAGACTCGCCTTTTATCCAGTTTCCTCCCATTCATTCCAGCCTGGCTGCCACTCATCCAGCAAGGTGGCTGGCCTTGCCGGACAGCCAGCCAATCACGCCAGAGTGCATTTGGGTCTCCTAGGAGACTAAGCACAGGGAGTTTCGGGCACCTCCCTCACTTCCTGCCCACCCAGACACTCGGGCGCCAGAGGCGGTCTTCAGTCCTGAAGCCCGCCAAAGGAGTAGGAACAAAGGGACCAAACCTGGTTTGGCGCGCAGAGACAAACTCTAGAAGGACCGTTCCAAAAAGAAATGGTGAAAAAAGAAGACCGGGACCTGTTTAAACAAAGGGGGCTCAGACGCCATCTTGAAAAACATGGCTCCCGTGATTTAACGCTACCGATGTTTGCGGTCGGGAAAAGTCATGGTAGTTAGTTGTAAAACCACTGCCACCAGTCATTTCGAGAGGAAAGGGTAGCATTTGACTGATACATGAGTTTCTTGACATAGGGGATACTAAGTAACCCCTCCAGCACTCTATGGTAAAATAGTGTGTGCTGGGTTTAGGAATTTGAAAAGACTAGTAAAGTCAATTTCACTTTGCTTTCTCTGGGAAGCAGTGATTTATCCCAGAGAAGGTATTTAAACCTTGGGACAGCCTAAAAGGCTTCCTGTGTCACTGTACTGAGGGTGCTGTGTGACACACATGAAAAGATGATGCCTATGGAGTTGTCTAAAACTCCATAATCAAAGAACACAAGAGTAAAACAAATTCAAAATACATGAGAGAGTGGGGAAAAAGGCTCACACTCTCTCCAGGTAAAAAAATCAAGTCCTCAAAATCCAGCAAAGTTGCTGGGGGTCTCTAAGGTGAAGGGAATTAGCACATTTATGGGAATTCTCGCTAACACTACCTTGCACCATAGCATGATCACGGAGACTGTATGATGCTGGACAGAACTACCGATTTTAAAAAGACTCAATGGCTGGGTGTATTAAATTCCACTATCTTTCCAATACATTCTTTGTATATTGCTGAACACAGGAACAGGGCAGGAACTGTTTGCAACAGTGACTCAGCAAACATGCTCCGCTGAATCATCATTCTGTAGTTAGAGAAACAATGCATGTGACCCCTGCGCTGCTGCAAGACCAAGACACTGAATAGTGTGAAGGAAACACTGCTGTCCAAGGCACAGAGAGACTGGGTACTGCTGTGTCAAGCTCAGAGCAGAGAGCATGAGCATTGCAGGAAAGACTGCTGTGGCAGGCACAGAGCGAGCGAGAGACTGGGCACTGGTGTCCCAAACCCAGAGCAGAGAGACACCGGGCATTGGGCCTCATTACACGGTAGGCGGTGAGCCATGGCGCTATTAGCGCCATGGCTCATGCCGGTAAAATACCGGCACCGCCTTGGCGGAAAGGGGATTTACCGCCCCATTCCAAGGTTGGAGGGGCGGTAAATCCCCTTTCCGCCATTGCCCTTCCCCATTCCCATTTCTGCCCCATAGGGCTCTATGGAAATGGGGAAGGCGCTAATTACGCCACCGCAATTTTGCGGTGCCGTAATTAGCTCCGAGGTCCCTTAGCGGGTTGGATTTTAACGCCTGCAAGAAGCAGGCGTTAAATCCTCCAACCCGCAAAGGGACCTCGTAGTACGGCGGTAAGGGTTAACGGTCACCGTTGCCATTAACGGTGACCGTTACCCCTTACCGCCGTCCGTGTAATGAGGCCCATTGTCCAGGGAAGACGCTGCTGTACCACACCTTGAGATACACTTAGCAGTGCATGAAATACTGATGTACCAAGCCCAGACACTGAGCAGTGCTGGAGAGGCTGCTGACTAAAGCATAAAGAAACAGTGGGTAATGTCCAGGAGAGACACTGCTGTACCACATCTTGAGATACACTTAGCAGTGCATGAAAGACTGCTGTATCAAGCCTAGACAGACGCTGAGCAGTGATGGAGATGCTGCTGTCCCAAGCATAAAGTAACAGTAGGCAATGTCCAGGAGAGACACTGCTGTACCACACCTTGAGATACACCTAGCAGTGCATGAAACACTGCTGTATCAAGCCCAGACACTGAGCAGTGCTGGAGAGGCTGCTGACTAAAGCATAAAGAAATAGAGGGTAATGTCCAGGGGAGACACTGCTGTATCACACCTTGAGATACCCTTAACAGTGCATGAAACACTGCTGTATCAAGCTCAGACACTGAGCAGTGCTGGAGTCGCTGCTGACTAAAGCATAAAGAAACAGTGTGCATTGCCCAGGGTAGAAACAGCTGTACCACACCTTGAGATGCACTTAGCAGTGCATGAAACACTGCTGTACCAAGCCCAGACACTGAGCAGTGCTGGAGACGCTGCTTTATCAAGCATAAAGAAACAGTGTGCATTGCCCAGGGTAGAAACAGCTGTACCACACCTTGAGATGCACTTAGCAGTGCATGAAACACTGCTGCATCAAACCCAGACAGACACTGAGCAGTGCTGGAGATGCTGCTGACTAAAGCATAAAGAAACAGTGGGAAATGTCCAGGGGAGAAACTGCTGTTCCAAAGCTTACGTTTAGGGTATCGTAACCATGGTTACCAGGCTGCAGGAGAGATGAGACCCCCAGTATCTAACCAGGTAAGAAGTAGGCAACTAGTAAACAGATCAGGAGCTTGTATACACAGATGTGCCGTATAGAATAGACAGCACAGATCATTATGCATTTACAGATACTTATACAGGGAAAGAACCTGAGCAAGCCAAGGACTTACAAATGACTCTGAGTGCAAGAAACTGACCAGGAATCCAGAGAAGAGCGACTATAGATTCCAGTAAGTAAATATCCAGCAGGACGAATAGAATGGGTTCAGACCAATCATGAACATATTCTTATGAAATGAATTGCTTACAGGTCACGAGAGATATGGTGAGAATGTAGACAAACATTAGATGCATCATGCAGTACAGGTAGAACCTTTACTAGAGGAATTAGCAAAAGTCAATATATTGTATATTATTTGGAGAACTATTAGAGTTTTACACACTCAAAACCACATAATTATACTAATGTCTTCCTGTATTTCCCCCACCCGCTTATACAGGTCTATGTAATTTTATTTCTAGGCAAAATATATATCAATATTTTCTTTAATGAACTGATCTTGTAAATAAAGAAATAGCCCTGAAGAAGCTCACCACAGGAAACCTGACTCATGTCCCATGTGGTGAAGTACGTGTAGGCGGAGATTAATGTGTGGTATCATTAAGTGACAGCTTGATATGAACACTAATGAGCTATTGACTTACAACAAATGATGCAAGTAGCGGAACCAAGGAAGCTATAACTATCCTTGGAGAAGCTACGGGTCATTTTCATTTCTGTGATTTTACTTCAGTCGATGCCACAAGTACATGTACGTTAGAACAGGAAATATAAATGCACATCTTTAATTTTCGTGCATTATTCCTGAATTCCCTTCATGTTAGAGTCTGTGTTTGAAGGCAGGGCAGGCAGCAGGCCTTGGTAATTGGATATGCTGTAAAGTTTTGCATTGGGTACAATTCAAAATTATATGAATTCAAAGATTGATAAAGCGCAATAATAGGACGTACACAAATGCCCGCATTTAAGATATTCTATGGTAACCACCTATGCAACCATAACTGCTCACACCAACACCCAGGCCAAAGATGACATCACACATGCCATCATCAATGACATCACTCATTTCTAACAATCTAGACAAAGTCCCGGCACATGGGTGTGTTTAGGGTCTTACCGCCAATATATGAAGGGTGATAGGACGGTTTCACATGCATAGTCCATGTATCACAAAATGTACTTATTCAAACAGCCACTGCCTCTGGATAACATAGCAATCTAACAATCCATGAATATAGGCAATGGGTCCAGTACTGACTAGATGAGTAGATCCAGATCTGGAGGATTAGAAGCCCAAGCCTATCAGGACCTTGAATGACGTTACACTTGGAGCCAAGAGCTGAGTATACAAGAATTACTAGACACGTGGGTGGATAATACAGCAATCTAACAATCCATGAATATAGGCAATGGCTCCAGCATGGACTAGACGAGTAGAGTAGATCCAGATCTGGTGGATTAGAAGTCCAAGCCTAAGAGGACCTTGAGTAACGTTACACTTCGAGCCAAGGGCTGAGTATACAGGAATTACTAGACACGTGGGTGGATAATACAGCAATCTAACAATCCATGAATATAGGCAATGGGTCCAGTACTGACTAGACAAGTAGATCCAGATCTGGTGGATTAGAAATCCAAGCCTATCAGGACCTTGAGTGACATTACACTTGGAGCCAAGGGCTGAGTATACAGGAATTACTAGACACGTGGGTGGATAATATAGCAATCTAACAATCCATGTATATAGGCAATGGCTCCAGCATGGACTAGACGAGTAGATCCAGATCTGGTGGATTAGAAGTCCAAGCCTACAGGACCTTGAGTGACGTTACACTTGGAGCCAAGGGCTGAGTATACAGGAATTACTAGACACGTAGGTGGATAATATAGCAATCTAACAAACCATGAATATAGGCAATGGCTCCAGCATGGACTAGACGAGTAGATCCAGATCTGGTGGATTAGAAGTCCAAGCCTATCAGGACCTTGAGTGACATTACACTAGGAGCCAAGGGCTGAGTATACAGGAATTACTAGACACGTGGGTGGATAATATAGCAATCTAACAATCCATGAATATAGGCAATGGCTCCAGCATGGACTAGACGAGTAGATCCAGATCTGGTGGATTAGAAGTCCAAGCCTACAGGACCTTGAGTGACATTACACTTGGAGCCAAGGGCTGAGTATACAGGAATTACTAGACACGTGGGTGGATAATATAGGAATCTAACAATCCATGGATATAGGCAATGGCTCCAGCATGGACTAGACGAGTAGATCCAGATCTGGTGGATGAGACGTCCAAGCCTATCAGGACCTTGAGTGATGTTACACTTGGAGCCAAGGGCTGAGTATACACGAATTACTAGACACGTGGGTGGATAATATAGCAATCTAACAATCCATGTATATAGGCAATGGCTCCAGCATGGACTAGATGAGAAGAGTAGATCCAGATCTGGTGGATTAGAAGCCCAAGCCTATTAGGACCTTGAGTGACGTTACAATTGGAGCCAGGGGCTGAGTATACAAGAGTTACTAGACACATGGGTGGATAATATAGCAATCTAACAATCCATGTATATAGGCAATGGCTCCAGCATGGACTAGATGAGAAGAGTAGATCCAGATCTGGTGGATTAGAAGCCCAAGCCTATCAGGACCTTGAGTGACGTTACACTTGGAGCCAGGGGCTGAGTATACAAGAGTTACTAGACACATGGGTGGGTAATATAGCAATCTAACAATCCATGTATATAGGCAATGGGTCCAGCATGGACTAGACGAGTAGATCCAGATCTGGTGGATTAGAAGCCCAAGCCTATCAGGACCTTCAGTGACGTTACACTTGGAGCCAAGGGCTGAGTATACAGGAATTACTAGACATGTGGGTGGATAACATAGCAATCTAACAATCCATGAATATAGGCAATGGCTCCAGCATGGACTAGACGAGTAGATCCAGATCTGGTGGATTAGAAGTCCAAGCCTATCAGGACCTTGAGTGACGTTACACTTGGAGCCAAGGGCTGAGTATACAGGAATTACTAGACATGTGGGTGGATAACATAGCAATCTAACAATCCATGAATATAGGCAATGGCTCCAGCATGGACTAGACGAGTCGAGCAGATCCAGATCTGGTGGATTAGAAGCCCAAGCCTATCAGGAACCTGAGTGACGTTACACTTGGAGCCAAGGGCTGAGTATACAAGAATTACTGGACATGTGGGTGGTTAATATAGCAATCTAACAATCCATGAATATAGGCAATGGCTCCAGCATGGACTAGACGATTAGATCCAGATCTGGTGGATTAGAAGTCCAAGCCTATCAGGACCTTGAGTGACGTTACACTTGGAGCCAAGGGCTGAGTATACAGGAATTACTAGATACGTGGGTGGATAATATAGCAATCTAACAATCCATGAATATAGGCAATGGCTCCAGCATGGACTCGATGAGAAGAGTAGATCCAGATCTGGTGGATTAGAAGCCCAAGCCTATCAGGACCTTGAGCGATGTTACACTTGGAGCCAAGGGCTGAGTATACAGGAATTACTAGACACGTGGATGGATAATACAGCAATCTAACAATCCATGAATATAGGCAATGGGTCCAGCATGGACTAGACGAGTAGAGTAGATCCAGATATGGTGGATTAGAAGTCCAAGACTATCAGGACCTTGAGTGACATTACACTTGGAGCCAAGGGCTGAGTATACAGGAATTACTAGACACGTGGGTGGATAATACAGCAATCTAACAATCCATAAATATAGGCACTGGCTCCAGCATGGACTAGAAGAGTAGATCCAGATCTGGTGGATTAGAATTCCAAGCCTATCAGGACCTTGAGTGATGTTACACTTGGAGCCAAGGGCTGAGTATACAGGAATTACTAGACACGTGGGTGGATAAAATAGCAATCTAACAATCCATGAATATAGGCAATGGGTCCAGCATGGACTAGACGAGTAGAGCCAGATCTGGTGGATTAGAAGTTCAAGTCTATCAGGACCTTGAGTGACGTTACACTTGGAGCCAAGGGCTGAGTATACAGGAATTACTAGACACGTGGATGGAAAATATAGCAATCTAACAATCCATGAATATAGGCAATGGCTCCAGCATGGACTAGACAAGTAGAGTAGATCCAGATCTGGTGGATTAGAAGTCCAAGCCTATGAGGACCTTGAGTAACGTTACACTTCGAGCCAAGGGCTGAGTATACAGGAATTAATAGACACGTGGATGGATAATATAGCAATCTAACAATCCATGAATATAGGCAATGGCTCCAGCATGGACTAGATGAGAAGAGTAGATCCAGATCTGGTGGATTAGAAGCCCAAGCCTATCAGGTCCTTGAGCGACGTTACACTTGGAGCCAAGGGCTGAGTATACAAGAATTACTAGACACGTGGATGGATAATATAGCAATCTAACTATCCATGAATATAGGCAATGGCTCCAGCATGGACTAGACGAGTAGATCCAGATCTGGTGGATTAGAAGCCCAAGACTATCAGGACCTTGAGTGACATTACACTTGGAGCCAAGGGCTGAGTATACAGGAATTCCTAGACACGTGGGTGGAAAATAGAGCAATCTAACAATCCATGAATATAGGCACTGGGTCCAGCATGGACTAGACGAGTAGAGTAGATCCAGATCTGGTGGATTAGAAGTCCAAGCCTATCAGGACCTTGAGTGACATTACACTTGGAGCCAAGGGCTGAGTATACAGGAATTACTATACACGTGGATGGATAATATAGCAATCTAATAAATCCATGTATATAGGCAATGGCTCCAGCATGGACTAGACGAGTAGATCCAGATCTGGTGGATTAGAAGCCCAAGCCTATCAGGGCCTTGAGTGACATTACACTTGGAGCCAAGGGCTGAGTATACAGGAATTACTAGACACGTGGGTGGATAAAATAGCAATCTAACAATCCATGAATATAGGCAATGGGTCCAGCATGGACTAGACGAGTAGAGCCAGATCTGGTGGATTAGAAGTTCAAGTCTATCAGGACCTTGAGTGACGTTACACTTGGAGCCAAGGGCTGAGTATACAGGAATTACTAGACACGTGGATGGAAAATATAGCAATCTAACAATCCATGAATATAGGCAATGGCTCCAGCATGGACTAGACGAGTAGAGTAGATCCAGATCTGGTGGATTAGAAGTCCAAGCCTATGAGGACCTTGAGTAATGTTACACTTCGAGCCAAGGGCTGAGTATACAGGAATTACTAGACACGTGGATGGATAATATAGCAATCTAACAATCCATGAATATAGGCAATGGCTCCAGCATGGACTAGATGAGAAGAGTAGATCCAGATCTGGTGGATTAGAAGCCCAAGCCTATCAGGACCTTGAGCGACGTTACACTTGGAGCCAAGGGCTGAGTATACAAGAATTACTAGACACGTGGATGGATAATATAGCAATCTAACTATCCATGAATATAGGCAATGGCTCCACCATGGACTAGACGAGTAGATCCAGATCTGGTGGATTAGAAGCCCAAGACTATCAGGACCTTGAGTGACATTACACTTGGAGCCAAGGGCTGAGTATACAGGAATTCCTAGACACGTGGGTGGAAAATAGAGCAATCTAACAATCCATGAATATAGGCACTGGGTCCAGCATGGACTAGACGAGTAGAGTAGATCCAGATCTGGTGGATTAGAAGTCCAAGCCTATCAGGACCTTGAGTGACATTACACTTGGAGCCAAGGGCTGAGTATACAGGAATTACTATACACGTGGATGGATAATATAGCAATCTAATAAATCCATGTATAGAGGCAATGGCTCCAGCATGGACTAGACGAGTAGATCCAGATCTGGTGGATTAGAAGCCCAAGCCTTTCAGGGCCTTGAGTGACATTACACTTGGAGCCAAGGGCTGAGTATACAGGAATTACTAGACACGTGGATGGATAATATAGCAATCTAACAATCCATGTATATAGGCAATGGCTCCAGCATGGACTATATGAGTAGATCCAGATCTGGTGGATTAGAAGTCCAAGCCTATCAGGACCTTGAGCAACGTTACACTTGGAGCCAAGGGCCGAGTATACAAGAATTACTAGACACGTGGATGGATAGTATAGCAATCTAACAATCCATGAATATAGGCAATGGCTCCAGCATGGACTAGACGAGTAGATCCAGATCTGGTGGATTAGAAGCCCAAGCCTATCAGGACCTTGAGTGACATTACACTTGGAGCCAAGGGCTGAGTTTACAGGAATTCCTAGACACGTGGGTGGAAAATATAGCAATCTAACAATCCATGAATATAGGCAATGGGTCCAGCATGGACTAGACAAGTAGATCCAGATCTGGTGGATTAGAAGTCCAGGCCTATCAGGACCTTGAGTGACGTTACACTTGGAGCCAAGGGCTGAGTATACAAGAATTACTAGACGTGTGGGTGGATAATACAGCAATCTAACAATCCATGAATATAGGCAATGGCTCCAGCATGGACTAGACGAGTAGAGTAGATCCAGATCTGGTGGATTAGAAGTCCAAGCCTATGAGGACCTTGAGTAACGTTACACTTCGAGCCAAGGGCTGAGTATACAGGAATTACTAGACACGTGGATGGATAATATAGCAATCTAACAATCCATGAATATAGGCAATGGCTCCAGCATGGACTAGATGAGAAGAGTAGATCCAGATCTGGTGGATTAGAAGCCCAAGCCTATCAGGACCTTGAGCGACGTTACACTTGGAGCCAAGGGCTGAGTATACAAGAATTACTAGACACGTGGATGGATAATATAGCAATCTAACTATCCATGAATATAGCCAATGGCTCCAGCATGGACTAGACAAGTAGATCCAGATCTGGTGGATTAGAAGCCCAAGACTATCAGGACCTTCAGTGACATTACACTTGGAGCCAAGGGCTGAGTATACAGGAATTCCTAGACACGTGGGTGGAAAATAGAGCAATCTAACAATCCATGAATATAGGCACTGGGTCCAGCATGGACTAGACGAGTAGAGTAGATCCAGATCTGGTGGATTAGAAGTCCAAGCCTATCAGGACCTTGAGTGACATTACACTTGGAGCCAAGGGCTGAGTATACAGGAATTACTATACACGTGGATGGATAATATAGCAATCTAATAAATCCACGTATATAGGCAATGGCTCCAGCATGGACTAGACGAGTAGATCCAGATCTGGTGGATTAGAAGCCCAAGCCTATCAGGGCCTTGAGTGACATTACACTTGGAGCCAAGGGCTGAGTATACAGGAATTACTAGACACGTGGATGGATAATATAGCAATCTAACAATCCATGTATATAGGCAATGGCTCCAGCATGGACTATATGAGTAGATCCAGATCTGGTGGATTAGAAGTCCAAGCCTATCAGGACCTTGAGCAACGTTACACTTGGAGCCAAGGGCCGAGTATACAAGAATTACTAGACACGTGGATGGATAGTATAGCAATCTAACAATCCATGAATATAGGCAATGGGTCCAGCATGGACTAGACGAGTACAGTAAATCCAGATCTGGTGGATTAGAAGTCCAAGCCTATCAGGACCTTGAGTGACATTAGACTTGGAGCCAAGGGCTGAGTATACAGGATTTACTAGACACGTGGATGGATAATATAGCAATCTAACAATCCATGTATATAGGCAATGGGTCCAGCATGGACTAGACGAGTAGATCCAGATCTGGTGGATTAGAAGCCCAAGCCTATCAGGACCTTGAGTGACATTACACTTGGAGCCAAGGGCTGAGTATACAGGAATTACTAGACACGTGGGTGGATAATATAGCAATCTAACAATCCATGTATATAGGTAATGGCTCCAGCATGGACTAGACGAGTAAATCCAGATCTGGTGGATTAGAAGCCCAAGCCTATCAGGACCTTGAGTGACGTTACACTTGGAGCCAAGGGCTGAGTATACCAGAATTACAAGACACGTGGATGGATAATATAGCAATCTAACAATCCATGTATATAGGCAATGGCTCCAGCATGGACTAGACGAGTAGATCCAGATCTGGTGGATTAGAAGCCCAAGCCTATCAGGACCTTGAGTGACATTACACTTGGAGCCAAGTGCTGAGTATACAGGATTTACTAGACACGTGGGTGGATAATATAGCAATCTAACAATCCATGAATATAGGCAATGGCTCCAGCATGGACTAGACAAGTAGAGTAGATCCAGATCTGGTGGATTAGAAGCCCAAGCCTATCAGGACCCTGTTGACGTTACACTTGGAGCCAAGGGCTGAGTATACAAGAATTACTAGACACGTGGGTGGATAATATAGCAATCTAACAATCCATGTATAAAGGCAATGGGTCCAGCATGGACTAGAAGAGTAGATCCAGATCTGGTGGATTAGAAGTCCAAGCCTATCAGGACCTTGAGTGACGTTACACTACACTTGGAGCCAAGGGCTGAGTATACAAGAATTACTAGACACGTGGGTGGATAATATAGCAATCTAACAATCCATGAATATAGGCAATGGGTCCAGCATGGACTAGACGAGTACAGTAGATCCAGATCTGGTGGATTAGAAGTCCAAGCCTATCAGGACCTTGAGTGACGTTGTACTTGGAGCCAAGAGCCGAGTATACAGGGATTACTAGACACGTGGGTGGATAATACAGCAATCTAACAATCCATGAATATAGGCATTGGCTCCAGCATGGACTAGACGAGTACAGTAGATCCAGATCTGGTGGATAAGAAGCCCACGTCTATGAGGACCTTGAGTGACGTTACACTTGGAGCCAAGGGCTGAGTATACAAGAATTACCAGATGCGTGGGTGGATAATATAGCAATCTAACAATCCATGAATATAGGCAATGGGTCCAGCATGGACTAGACGAGTACAGTAGATCCAGATCTGGTG
Source organism: Ambystoma mexicanum (assembly GCF_040938575.1). Classification (NCBI taxonomy): domain Eukaryota; kingdom Metazoa; phylum Chordata; class Amphibia; order Caudata; family Ambystomatidae; genus Ambystoma; species Ambystoma mexicanum. The sequence continues at coordinate 767,005,414 of NC_090938.1, read as the reverse complement.
GATTAGAAGTCCAAGCTTATCAGGACCTTGAGTGACGTTGCACTTGGAGGCAAGGGCTGAGTATACAAGAATTACTAGACACGTGGGTGGATAATATAGCAATATAACAATCCATGAATATAGGCACTGGCTCCAGCATGGACTAGACAAGTAGAGTAGATCCAGATCCAGTGGATTAGAAGCCCAAGCCTATCAGGACCTTGAGTGACATTACACTTGGAGCCAAGGGCTGAGTATACAGGAATTACTAGACACGTGGGTGGATAATACAGCAATCTAACAATCCATGACTATAGGCAATGGGTCCAGCATGGACTAGAAGAGTAGATCCAGATCTGGTGGATTAGAAGTCAAAGCCTATCAGGACCTTGAGTGACGTTACACTTGGAGCCAATGGCAGAGTATACAAGAATTACTAGACATGTGGGTGGATAATATAGCAATCTAACAATCCATGAATATAGGCAATGGGTCCAGCATGGACTAGACGAATAGATCCAGATCTGGTGGATTAGAAGTCCAAGCCGATCAGGAACCTAGGTGACATTACACTTGGAGCCAAGGGCTGAGTATACAGGAATTACTAGACACGTGGGTGGATAATATAGCAATCTAACAATCCATGTATATAGGCAATGGCTCCAGCATGGACTAGACGAGTAGATCCAGATCTGGTGGATTAGAAGTCCAAGCCTACAGGACCTTGAGTGACGTTACACTTGGAGCCAAGGGCTGAGTATACAGGAATTACTAGACACGTAGGTGGATAATATAGCAATCTAACAAACCATGAATATAGGCAATGGCTCCAGCATGGACTAGACGAGTAGATCCAGATCTGGTGGATTAGAAGTCCAAGCCTATCAGGACCTTGAGTGACATTACACTAGGAGCCAAGGGCTGAGTATACAGGAATTACTAGACACGTGGGTGGATAATATAGCAATCTAACAATCCATGAATATAGGCAATGGCTCCAGCATGGACTAGACGAGTAGATCCAGATCTGGTGGATTAGAAGTCCAAGCCTACAGGACCTTGAGTGACATTACACTTGGAGCCAAGGGCTGAGTATACAGGAATTACTAGACACGTGGGTGGATAATATAGGAATCTAACAATCCATGGATATAGGCAATGGCTCCAGCATGGACTAGACGAGTAGATCCAGATCTGGTGGATGAGACGTCCAAGCCTATCAGGACCTTGAGTGATGTTACACTTGGAGCCAAGGGCTGAGTATACACGAATTACTAGACACGTGGGTGGATAATATAGCAAACTAACAATCCATGTATATAGGCAATGGCTCCAGCATGGACTAGATGAGAGGAGTAGATCCAGATCTGGTGGATTAGAAGCCCAAGCCTATTAGGACCTTGAGTGACGTTACAATTGGAGCCAGGGGCTGAGTATACAAGAGTTACTAGACACATGGGTGGATAATATAGCAATCTAACAATCCATGTATATAGGCAATGGCTCCAGCATGGACTAGATGAGAAGAGTAGATCCAGATCTGGTGGATTAGAAGCCCAAGCCTATCAGGACCTTGAGTGACGTTACACTTGGAGCCAGGGGCTGAGTATACAAGAGTTACTAGACACATGGGTGGGTAATATAGCAATCTAACAATCCATGTATATAGGCAATGGGTCCAGCATGGACTAGACGAGTAGATCCAGATCTGGTGGATTAGAAGCCCAAGCCTATCAGGACCTTCAGTGACGTTACACTTGGAGCCAAGGGCTGAGTATACAGGAATTACTAGACATGTGGGTGGATAACATAGCAATCTAACAATCCATGAATATAGGCAATGGCTCCAGCATGGACTAGACGAGTAGATCCAGATCTGGTGGATTAGAAGTCCAAGCCTATCAGGACCTTGAGTGACGTTACACTTGGAGCCAAGGGCTGAGTATACAGGAATTACTAGACATGTGGGTGGATAACATAGCAATCTAACAATCCATGAATATAGGCAATGGCTCCAGCATGGACTAGACGAGTCGAGCAGATCCAGATCTGGTGGATTAGAAGCCCAAGCCTATCAGGAACCTGAGTGACGTTACACTTGGAGCCAAGGGCTGAGTATACAAGAATTACTGGACATGTGGGTGGTTAATATAGCAATCTAACAATCCATGAATATAGGCAATGGCTCCAGCATGGACTAGACGATTAGATCCAGATCTGGTGGATTAGAAGTCCAAGCCTATCAGGACCTTGAGTGACGTTACACTTGGAGCCAAGGGCTGAGTATACAGGAATTACTAGATACGTGGGTGGATAATATAGCAATCTAACAATCCATGAATATAGGCAATGGCTCCAGCATGGACTCGATGAGAAGAGTAGATCCAGATCTGGTGGATTAGAAGCCCAAGCCTATCAGGACCTTGAGCGATGTTACACTTGGAGCCAAGGGCTGAGTATACAGGAATTACTAGACACGTGGATGGATAATACAGCAATCTAACAATCCATGAATATAGGCAATGGGTCCAGCATGGACTAGACGAGTAGAGTAGATCCAGATATGGTGGATTAGAAGTCCAAGACTATCAGGACCTTGAGTGACATTACACTTGGAGCCAAGGGCTGAGTATACAGGAATTACTAGACACGTGGGTGGATAATACAGCAATCTAACAATCCATAAATATAGGCACTGGCTCCAGCATGGACTAGACGAGTAGATCCAGATCTGGTGGATTAGAATTCCAAGCCTATCAGGACCTTGAGTGATGTTACACTTGGAGCCAAGGGCTGAGTATACAGGAATTACTAGACACGTGGGTGGATAAAATAGCAATCTAACAATCCATGAATATAGGCAATGGGTCCAGCATGGACTAGACGAGTAGAGCCAGATCTGGTGGATTAGAAGTTCAAGTCTATCAGGACCTTGAGTGACGTTACACTTGGAGCCAAGGGCTGAGTATACAGGAATTACTAGACACGTGGATGGAAAATATAGCAATCTAACAATCCATGAATATAGGCAATGGCTCCAGCATGGACTAGACAAGTAGAGTAGATCCAGATCTGGTGGATTAGAAGTCCAAGCCTATGAGGACCTTGAGTAACGTTACACTTCGAGCCAAGGGCTGAGTATACAGGAATTACTAGACACGTGGATGGATAATATAGCAATCTAACAATCCATGAATATAGGCAATGGCTCCAGCATGGACTAGATGAGAAGAGTAGATCCAGATCTGGTGGATTAGAAGCCCAAGCCTATCAGGACCTTGAGCGACGTTACACTTGGAGCCAAGGGCTGAGTATACAAGAATTACTAGACACGTGGATGGATAATATAGCAATCTAACTATCCATGAATATAGGCAATGGCTCCAGCATGGACTAGACGAGTAGATCCAGATCTGGTGGATTAGAAGCCCAAGACTATCAGGACCTTGAGTGACATTACACTTGGAGCCAAGGGCTGAGTATACAGGAATTCCTAGACACGTGGGTGGAAAATAGAGCAATCTAACAATCCATGAATATAGGCACTGGGTCCAGCATGGACTAGACGAGTAGAGTAGATCCAGATCTGGTGGATTAGAAGTCCAAGCCTATCAGGACCTTGAGTGACATTACACTTGGAGCCAAGGGCTGAGTATACAGGAATTACTATACACGTGGATGGATAATATAGCAATCTAATAAATCCATGTATATAGGCAATGGCTCCAGCATGGACTAGACGAGTAGAGCCAGATCTGGTGGATTAGAAGTTCAAGTCTATCAGGACCTTGAGTGACGTTACACTTGGAGCCAAGGGCTGAGTATACAGGAATTACTAGACACGTGGATGGAAAATATAGCAATCTAACAATCCATGAATATAGGCAATGGCTCCAGCATGGACTAGACGAGTAGAGTAGATCCAGATCTGGTGGATTAGAAGTCCAAGCCTATGAGGACCTTGAGTAACGTTACACTTCGAGCCAAGGGCTGAGTATACAGGAATTACTAGACACGTGGATGGATAATATAGCAATCTAACAATCCATGAATATAGGCAATGGCTCCAGCATGGACTAGATGAGAAGAGTAGATCCAGATCTGGTGGATTAGAAGCCCAAGCCTATCAGGACCTTGAGCGACGTTACACTTGGAGCCAAGGGCTGAGTATACAAGAATTACTAGACACGTGGATGGATAATATAGCAATCTAACTATCCATGAATATAGGCAATGGCTCCAGCATGGACTAGACGAGTAGATCCAGATCTGGTGGATTAGAAGCCCAAGACTATCAGGACCTTGAGTGACATTACACTTGGAGCCAAGGGCTGAGTATACAGGAATTCCTAGACACGTGGGTGGAAAATAGAGCAATCTAACAATCCATGAATATAGGCACTGGGTCCAGCATGGACTAGACGAGTAGAGTAGATCCAGATCTGGTGGATTAGAAGTCCAAGCCTATCAGGACCTTGAGTGACATTACACTTGGAGCCAAGGGCTGAGTATACAGGAATTACTATACACGTGGATGGATAATATAGCAATCTAATAAATCCATGTATAGAGGCAATGGCTCCAGCATGGACTAGACAAGTAGATCCAGATCTGGTGGATTAGAAGCCCAAGCCTATCAGGGCCTTGAGTGACATTACACTTGGAGCCAAGGGCTGAGTATACAGGAATTACTAGACACGTGGATGGATAATATAGCAATCTAACAATCCATGTATATAGGCAATGGCTCCAGCATGGACTATATGAGTAGATCCAGATCTGGTGGATTAGAAGTCCAAGCCTATCAGGACCTTGAGCAACGTTACACTTGGAGCCAAGGGCCGAGTATACAAGAATTACTAGACACGTGGATGGATAGTATAGCAATCTAACAATCCATGAATATAGGCAATGGCTCCAGCATGGACTAGACGAGTAGATCCAGATCTGGTGGATTAGAAGCCCAAGCCTATCAGGACCTTGAGTGACATTACACTTGGAGCCAAGGGCTGAGTTTACAGGAATTCCTAGACACGTGGGTGGAAAATATAGCAATCTAACAATCCATGAATATAGGCAATGGGTCCAGCATGGACTAGACAAGTAGATCCAGATCTGGTGGATTAGAAGTCCAGGCCTATCAGGACCTTGAGTGACGTTACACTTGGAGCCAAGGGCTGAGTATACAAGAATTACTAGACGTGTGGGTGGATAATACAGCAATCTAACAATCCATGAATATAGGCAATGGCTCCAGCATGGACTAGACGAGTAGAGTAGATCCAGATCTGGTGGATTAGAAGTCCAAGCCTATGAGGACCTTGAGTAACGTTACACTTCGAGCCAAGGGCTGAGTATACAGGAATTACTAGACACGTGGATGGATAATATAGCAATCTAACAATCCATGAATATAGGCAATGGCTCCAGCATGGACTAGATGAGAAGAGTAGATCCAGATCTGGTGGATTAGAAGCCCAAGCCTATCAGGACCTTGAGCGACGTTACACTTGGAGCCAAGGGCTGAGTATACAAGAATTACTAGACACGTGGATGGATAATATAGCAATCTAACTATCCATGAATACAGGCAATGGCTCCAGCATGGACTAGACGAGTAGATCCAGATCTGGTGGATTAGAAGCCCAAGACTATCAGGACCTTCAGTGACATTACACTTGGAGCCAAGGGCTGAGTATACAGGAATTCCTAGACACGTGGGTGGAAAATAGAGCAATCTAACAATCCATGAATATAGGCACTGGGTCCAGCATGGACTAGACGAGTAGAGTAGATCCAGATCTGGTGGATTAGAAGTCCAAGCCTATCAGGACCTTGAGTGACATTACACTTGGAGCCAAGGGCTGAGTATACAGGAATTACTATACACGTGGATGGATAATATAGCAATCTAATAAATCCACGTATATAGGCAATGGCTCCAGCATGGACTAGACGAGTAGATCCAGATCTGGTGGATTAGAAGCCCAAGCCTATCAGGGCCTTGAGTGACATTACACTTGGAGCCAAGGGCTGAGTATACAGGAATTACTAGACACGTGGATGGATAATATAGCAATCTAACAATCCATGTATATAGGCAATGGCTCCAGCATGGACTATATGAGTAGATCCAGATCTGGTGGATTAGAAGTCCAAGCCTATCAGGACCTTGAGCAACGTTACACTTGGAGCCAAGGGCCGAGTATACAAGAATTACTAGACACGTGGATGGATAGTATAGCAATCTAACAATCCATGAATATAGGCAATGGGTCCAGCATGGACTAGACGAGTACAGTAAATCCAGATCTGGTGGATTAGAAGTCCAAGCCTATCAGGACCTTGAGTGACATTAGACTTGGAGCCAAGGGCTGAGTATACAGGATTTACTAGACACGTGGATGGATAATATAGCAATCTAACAATCCATGTATATAGGCAATGGGTCCAGCATGGACTAGACGAGTAGATCCAGATCTGGTGGATTAGAAGCCCAAGCCTATCAGGACCTTGAGTGACATTACACTTGGAGCCAAGGGCTGAGTATACAGGAATTACTAGACACGTGGGTGGATAATATAGCAATCTAACAATCCATGTATATAGGTAATGGCTCCAGCATGGACTAGACGAGTAAATCCAGATCTGGTGGATTAGAAGCCCAAGCCTATCAGGACCTTGAGTGACGTTACACTTGGAGCCAAGGGCTGAGTATACCAGAATTACAAGACACGTGGATGGATAATATAGCAATCTAACAATCCATGTATATAGGCAATGGCTCCAGCATGGACTAGACGAGTAGATCCAGATCTGGTGGATTAGAAGCCCAAGCCTATCAGGACCTTGAGTGACATTACACTTGGAGCCAAGTGCTGAGTATACAGGATTTACTAGACACGTGGGTGGATAATATAGCAATCTAACAATCCATGAATATAGGCAATGGCTCCAGTATGGACTAGACAAGTAGAGTAGATCCAGATCTGGTGGATTAGAAGCCCAAGCCTATCAGGACCCTGTTGACGTTACACTTGGAGCCAAGGGCTGAGTATACAAGAATTACTAGACACGTGGGTGGATAATATAGCAATCTAACAATCCATGTATAAAGGCAATGGGTCCAGCATGGACTAGAAGAGTAGATCCAGATCTGGTGGATTAGAAGTCCAAGCCTATCAGGACCTTGAGTGACGTTACACTACACTTGGAGCCAAGGGCTGAGTATACAAGAATTACTAGACTCGTGGGTGGATAATATAGCAATCTAACAATCCATGAATATAGGCAATGGGTCCAGCATGGACTAGACGAGTACAGTAGATCCAGATCTGGTGGATTAGAAGTCCAAGCCTATCAGGACCTTGAGTGACGTTGTACTTGGAGCCAAGAGCCGAGTATACAGGGATTACTAGACACGTGGGTGGATAATACAGCAATCTAACAATCCATGAATATAGGCATTGGCTCCAGCATGGACTAGACGAGTACAGTAGATCCAGATCTGGTGGATAAGAAGCCCACGTCTATGAGGACCTTGAGTGACGTTACACTTGGAGCCAAGGGCTGAGTATACAAGAATTACCAGATGCGTGGGTGGATAATATAGCAATCTAACAATCCATGAATATAGGCAATGGGTCCAGCATGGACTAGACGAGTACAGTAGATCCAGATCTGGTGGATTAGAAGTCCAAGCTTATCAGGACCTTGAGTGACGTTGCACTTGGAGGCAAGGGCTGAGTATACAAGAATTACTAGACACGTGGGTGGATAATATAGCAATATAACAATCCATGAATATAGGCACTGGCTCCAGCATGGACTAGACAAGTAGAGTAGATCCAGATCCAGTGGATTAGAAGCCCAAGCCTATCAGGACCTTGAGTGACATCACACTTGGAGCCAAGGGCTGAGTATACAGGAATTACTAGACACGTGGGTGGATAATACAGCAATCTAACAATCCATGACTATAGGCAATGGGTCCAGCATGGACTAGAAGAGTAGATCCAGATCTGGTGGATTAGAAGTCAAAGCCTATCAGGACCTTGAGTGACGTTACACTTGGAGCCAATGGCAGAGTATACAAGAATTACTAGACATGTGGGTGGATAATATAGCAATCTAACAATCCATGAATATAGGCAATGGGTCCAGCATGGACTAGACGAATAGATCCAGATCTGGTGGATTAGAAGTCCAAGCCGATCAGGAACCTAGGTGACATTACACTAGGAGCCAAGGGCTGAGTATACAGGAATTACTAGACACGTGGGTGGATGCGCACAGGCAGGTAGCATCTAGTAAGTGGGAAACCAATACTACAGCCAGCGAATGAATCTAAGATTAGTGTCAGTCATCACACATAAAAAGGATACAAACTGTATTATCTGTCTGGGTGCTGTTATTGTTCCATGTATGTGCATCATGTGCTCAGGCCAAACCCCAAGGAAATTAACTTTGGAACATGCTGCAAGGTGAAGGCTTACACATATAGCCCCTTCAAAGTAGGAGTGTCCTGCTTCAATGCGGTACATCCAGGTAATGCTTTAACTGCTTACTGTCACTGAACAAAAAGAACTTTCCAGGAAATGTGGTGTCATCAGAGATGCCATTTGTGATGTCATCCTTGATGTTCTGCAATGTGCACCAAGAGGAGAGAGGGGTTCACATGTATTAAACCAGAGAACAAATCAACGGAATAAACTGCATTAAGTACAAGAGTCAAGTAAGGGGATAGATCAGGTCAAGGAGACTAAAAATTCATCAATCTTTAATAAACACATATTCAATTACATCATACATAGTGCTGAAATTACAATAAAAACAGCATAAAAACATACCATCAATACTCCACATTTCCTATTAAAGTGCATATTAGTTTAATAGCGTTCCTAACATATTAAAGTGAGTACACTGTGCAAGATTAGATAGAACTGCATGTTTGCATCAGAGCACGGCTTGGATCACAATAGGATGTTAAATCTATATCCAAATTAAACCTTGTGTAACCAAAAGCAAGGTAAACATCAAAAAAAGGGAAATGGTTTTTATTTTTATAAATGGGCAAATTGTAATGATGATATGAAATTAAATTAATATAAAAGGAAATAAGCAAAAGAATGCAAAAAGTAAAAAGGAAAAAACAAAAAGGAAAACCGAAAAGAAAAGGACACCCACCCTAGCAAGACAAAACACTCGGTGTTTCCTGCGGGGTGAACAAGGTAGTCCCCTGATCAAACCAATAAATTGTTATAGAAAACGGACAAGTGAAATTGCATCATGACTTGCTAGAACAGAAGCAATACTTGTCTCCAATCTGACCATAATAGTCAACAACCAGTACCTCGTACAGCGGCCAACCGTCTCATGGGCTGTACTGGTATCTAACACAGGTGGTTTCGACGACTAATTAACACTGTCTAAGCAGTCTATCTCCTGACCTAGCGAGAGAGAGAAAACCTGACAGTCGTCTTCCTCAGGACAGGACAGATAGGATAATTAATTGTACAATATAGACATGTCATTTCTCCACATATCTCAAGACACAAAGCACTTGGTTACAAGCAATGTGAAAATGGTTTTAAAATTCTTCCGTGCAGCCATTTTTCTTCATGTGGTTCTTCCGTAATTCACAGAGATGATCAATATACTCCATCTTAGTTGTACTCAGAACTTCAGTTCGAGGGGGAACTCCTCTTGGATATATCCAAGGAAAAGGATAGGTCTTGACAATGCAACCTCAAGTTCTAAACAGGGTGCAGTACACAGACCACTCAAACGAAGAGAGATAGGACCACCTAGAGACCTTGTAAGGTCCGTATCCTGCCTGCGGCGTGGTCCTCCCCTGCTGGGAATCTATAGCTGCTGCGCAGGCCAGACTCGACTGATTGCTGCCGAGTACGTAAGTTCCTCCAATGGCTTCGGCTGCCGGCAGGATACGGACCTTACAAGGTCTCTAGGTGGTCCTATCTCTCTTCGTTTGAGTGGACTGTGTACTGCACCCTGTTTAGAACTTGAGGTTGCATTGTCAAGACCTATCCTTTTCCTTGGATATATCCAAGAGGAGTTCCCCCTCGAACTGAAGTTCTGAGTACAACTAAGATGGAGTATATTGATCATCTCTGTGAATTACGGAAGAACCACATGAAGAAAAATGGCTGCACGGAAGAATTTTAAAACCATTTTCACATTGCTTGTAACCAAGTGCTTTGTGTCTTGAGATATGTGGAGAAATGACATGTCTATATTGTACAATTAATTATCCTATCTGTCCTGTCCTGAGGAAGACGACTGTCAGGTTTTCTCTCTCTCGCTAGGTCAGGAGATAGACTGCTTAGACAGTGTTAATTAGTCGTCGAAAACACCTGTGTTAGATACCAGTACAGCCCATGAGACGGTTGGCCGCTGTACGAGGTACTGGTTGTTGACTATTATGGTCAGATTGGAGACAAGTATTGCTTCTGTTCTAGCAAGTCATGATGCAATTTCACTTGTCCGTTTTCTATAACAATTTATTGGTTTGATCAGGGGACTACCTTGTTCACCCCGCAGGAAACACCGAGTGTTTTGTCTTGCTAGGGTGGGTGTCCTTTTCTTTTCGGTTTTCCTTTTTGTTTTTTCCTTTTTCCTTTTTGCATTCTTTTGCTTATTTCCTTTTATATTAATTTAATTTCATATCATCATTACAATTTGCCCATTTATAAAAATAAAAACCATTTCCCTTTTTTTGATGTTTCCCTTGCTTTTGGTTACACAAGGTTGAATTTGGATATAGATTTAACATCCTATTGTGATCCAAGCCGTGCTCTGATGCAAACATGCAGTTCTATCTAATCTTGCACAGTGTACTCACTTTAATATGTTAGCAACGCTATTAAACTAATATGCACTTTAATAGGAAATGTGGAGTATTGATGGTATGTTTTTATGCTGTTTTTAATTGTAATTTCAACACTATGTATGATGTAATTGAATATGTGTTTATTAAAGATTGATGAATTTTTAGTCTCCTTGACCTGATCTATCCCCTTACTTGACTCTTGTACTTAATGCAGTTTATTCCGTTGATTTGTTCTCTGGTTTAATACATGTGAACCCCTCTCTCCTCTTGGTGCACATTGCTTTGGTTCTCCCCTGGGTTCATGTGGTTGGGGATGCCTATTTTTTGATTACATCCTTGATGTTCTGGGCATTCTTCTGAGCAGTGCATGGTGGGGGCGCGGGTTATGGTTGCATATCTTACGATAACTGGTGAATTTCTTTGGTTTGCTGATTTTGTGCTGCAACCATAACGTCCCTTTAATGTTTTCTTCACTTAATATATCCCGCACACTGATAATGTGATACATTGGAGATGTTCCAAGCATCTGTTTTAGAGGCTGTTCCTCCCTCTGGAACAGCCTCCCTGCTCCTCTCAAACTTGAGCAGAACCATCTCCGGTTCTGGAAGCAGCTCAAGAGCGTTCTCTTTGCTTCTGCCTTCCTTCTTCCACTTCCCTGCTGATCTCTTGCCTGAAAATGCACTGGTTCTTGGCTACCCTCTGAATCTCGGACCCAGGTCCTTGCCCTCCCAGTTGCATACTTGCACTGCCTCCTGGCAACCTGCACTCGGGGGTTGTATTCTGCATCCCTAAAGTCCCCCCACTTGCAGGTATCTAACACCTGTTGTCTGCACTTAACCCCTGCAACCCTGCACCGCCACCTGTTGGCTGCACTTTTTTTCCTGTCTTGATCCCATGTCCCCCTGCACTTTTCTCCTTCCCTCTCACTGCACTTGCGTGATCTCAATGTCACTTGGCCTAGTAAGATTGTTGTCTTGTCCTCCCTTGTTCCCGCCCCCTTGCCTCGTCACGCCTTGAAACACTTGTGTATAGGCGCGTTATAAATTAAATACCATATCATATCATAAGGAGTAAGTAAGGCGGTAAATGGAGCAGAGAGAAACAGTCTCCAAGTTTTGTGCACATGTTTAGAGAAGGGGAGATGGTCAGAGCTAAGCGCCAGTACAGTAGTTAGTAAAACTATCTCAGAAAATAAAATAATGATGATTTGATAGTTGCCAAGAGTCAATAGTGAGACATAAGTACAATCCAAACATAGAAAGGAACATATCATTGCACACATGCATGTGTATGTAGTTAGTGCAGCTGTGTAAAGGGATAAAATAAAACAAATATAGAGCTGGAGACCATTTGGTTTGGAAAGATGTCACCAAGAAAGAGAACAGCAAAAAGAAAACCATAAAACAGTTTTGAAATAAATACTAACATGCATTAAGGCCTACCAATGGATGTAAATAACCCCTTCCTAAATGTGCCACTAGGGGTCAGTGTTGGCTAGGGAATGGAAGACGAGCAGTTACCGAGCGGAGCAGGACGATTTGGCGCTGCCATTTCGGCACGGCCGATTGGCCGCAGAGGCCGTTTTGGCGCGCCCATTTCGGCCCGGCCAGTTCGCCACCGAGATGTTCTGGCGACAGGATGTTTTGGCTCGGGTATTGGCTGCATTGTGAGCCATTGATTGTGATGTTCGGAGGCCACCCTCATTGTAAACACGCTGCACACACTGGCCTGCCAGCACCGGCAGCATCTCCTGCAGCACCTGCACTCCCAGCAGACAACCTGCAGCACCTGCACTCCCAGCAGACAACGAGCCCTGCAGTCATCTCCTGCAGCACCTGCACTCCCAGCAGACAACCAGCCCTGCGGTCATCTCCAGCAGCAACTGCACTCCCATTAGACAACCAGCCCTGCGGTCATCTCCTGCAGCACCTGCACTCCCAGCAGACAACCAGCCCTGCGGTCATCACCTGCAGCACCTGCACTCCCAGCAGACAACCAACCCTGCGGTCATCTCCTGCAGCACCTGCACTCCCAGCAGACAACCAGCCATGCGGTCATCTCCTGCAGCACCTGCACTCCCAGCAGACAACCAGCCCTGCGGTCATCTCCTGCAGCACCTGCACTCCCAGCAGACAACCAGCCCTGCGGTCATCACCTGCAGCACCTGCACTCCCAGCAGACAACCAGCCCTGCTGTCATCTCCTGCAGCACCTGCACTCCCAGCAGACAACCAGCCCTGCAGTCATCTCCTGCAGCACCTGCACTCCCAGCAGACAACCAGCCCTGCAGTCATCTCCTGCAGCACCTGCACTGCCAGCAGACAACCAGCCCTGCAGTCATCTCCTGCAGCACCAGCAGTCCACAAAGATTCTGGGTTTGTGGGTGAGTCTGTGTGCGACTGTGCACCAGAGACACGTGGACTGGTTAGAAAGACGTGTGCCAGTGGCGTGTGAGATGTGTGTGATAGGTCTGACGGGTGAGTGCGTGGTATGAGCGTGTGCAGTGGAGATGTGTGAGGGAGGTGTAAGTGAGAGTATGCATGGTGTGTATGTTTATTTATTTATCTTTATTTTTTTACTGTTATAGCTGAAAAATAGATAACTTTCTGGATCACAGTCGCAATATTTTGCGCACTGCTCGCAATTATTAGCCCAGTCCATAGCACACAATCTACTTTTAACTTGCATAGGATTTTGGAGCAAAGTTGTTAGAGATGCATCTATTCCAGCCATAGCCTGAACCACATGAAGTCGCCATTTACTTAACATAAACACATATGCAGCCGAAAATCCCCAAACTGAGTTACTTTCAATGGCCATAAGGCACTTTCTAAATAAAGTAATCACGTGCCAGGTGTATCTGCTGGACAATGAGATTAGACCCAGTTCGTATCGTATTAGAGGAAGCGGTGTACAATTAGGCAAGTTTAAAACTCCTCGCCAAAATTTCCCTTCTAACAGAGACCAAAACTCCTTAGTCAAGATGGGTCTGGGATTAGCTTTCTGTTGATAATAGGTCAATGCAAGCATGGCTGAGAATTTGCTGTATCTCCTTTGGATGATATTTGTTTGATAATTGGCTGTATTGACTTTATCAATCAGAAGCTGTTTATAGAATTTGGTTGCTCCTCGACTACTATTTGGACACCCAAATAGGTGTAGAGGTGAACTACTTGCAAGCTTTGCTCTCTGAGAGTCCACGTTTTACCCTTAAGTCTGCACTTCCCTGGTGCATTGAATACCAGGATCTTAGATTTGTCAAGATTGATGGTTAAGAAATTATCTTGAGTGTATGCAGCAAGCGCATCCAGTGTATTTTGGAGTCCACTTGGTGTTTTAGATATAATGACCAAGTCATCCGCATACACTAAGAATGGTATTTTTTTCAGAGCCAACTTCGGAGGATCAGTTAGTATGTTTTGAAAAGCCTTACCTACATCAGAAATGAAAGAAATTGAAAATGGCGGGTGCCAGGGTACCTCCCTGTCTAACTCCACGATGAACGTTGATTGGAGCTGAGAGTTTACCATCAGCAGATAATCTGACCTGCATTGTGTTGTTATCATGAAGGTCTTTAATGAGGGAAACTATATAACGTGGACAACTTGGTTGCAATAGTTTATGTGGAGCAGTTCTCTGGGGATGGATTGAAAGCTGCTTTCAAATCTATAAATACCATGTACAACGCTTGTTTTCTGGTTTGATGACTGTGAATGATAGATGATAGAGTCAAAAGATTAACACAAGTGCCCATCCCAGAAATAAAACCTGTTTGGAAGGGATATGCCTTCAGCGCGAGACCATTTATTAAAGTCTCTTAATATAAATTTAGCAAACAACTTGCCAGGGGCATCCAAAAGAGAGATGGGCCTGTAGTTGTTAGCAACCGACCGATCACCCCTTTTGAAGATTGGAACAATAATGGCAGACGGCCAGGAGGATGTGTATGTTCAATGCACAAGTGGTTGTGCAATATATGTACGTGATGAGTTCAGGGTTTCTGAGTGTCAGTGGGCCTGCGTATGATGTCTGTGGTGTGTCTGGGTTGTCTGGGAAATCCTAACGGCGGGGAGATGGCGGCACCAGGGAGCCTGCCCCCCGCCCCTTATTGCACAGAGAATTGAAATCGGGCAAATGATGGAAGGGAAAGAGTTCCAGGGCTGCGTGAAGCCACGTCCCCAATTGGCCGTGTCTGGGGTGTGTCTGAGCGATTCCTTTGTGTCTGCTAAGTCCTGACACACCGAGGACGGACAAAGGCACAACGCACAAGATGTGGAGGCCATAGAATAAGGAGGGGCGTCATAGGGGGCCGCCATGTTATTGGACCAGGTGGGATTTAATGCGGAAATCACAACGTGTTGTAATTTACCATCAATACGCACAGGGCATTTCTCGCATGTATATGGTACATGTGTTTGCATGTGTGTGTGACGTGCTATGTAGAGATTGTAGAATAGCTTTCATAAAGTAAACAAGACTGTTTAAGCAAAAGAAGGAACATGTCCTGCTGGTGACCTTAAACTAAAGCAGAGCTTTCTTGACATTTCATAGGAGTGGGTTTCCCATTATTCCTTGTGAGGAAGCACTCTGATAATGACTGCCTCCTGACAGCGCTTTGTGACACTTGGGCCTGACGTGCAAGGAGTTTTCCAGTGGGAGTGAGCCATGTTCATCAGGCCCAGCCTCCCCAAATAATGCAAGTCATATATCAGCAGAAACGTGCCTATCTCTGCCAGTCCTATTTCTAGGCACTTAGAGCCGCCTCTTTAAAAACAAAACACCAGCATACATGCCCGGCTCAACTGCTTCTAAGCACTGTAACATTAGTGCCAACATCGCTAAATAATTGGACCTTAGAGGGATAAAGGAGCGAGTACTCCCTACATTGCTGGTTTCACGCCATTGATTAGCTCGCTGAGCTATCTCACAATAAACATGTTCATCCGTGACATTGACCCGCCGAGCTATCATTAGACATACATGCAAGGAATTATGATTTCGAATTTGGCAGGAGTTTGGACGTGGCTGCAATGTTAACCACGCCCAAACGTCCCTTGCGCCGAATCAGCCGCGCCAGAAAGGCTCCTGTGCCAAAATGGGCGCGCCAAATCCGCCGCTGCGCCGAAGCGGCCTGCAGCGAAACGGCGGCACCAAAAGAGGGTGTAAACCCTTCCTAAATGTGCCACTAGGGGCCAGTGTTGGCTAGGGAATGGGAGACTAGAAGTTACCGAGAAAGATGGTGATTCATAACCAAGTAAAGTGGCTTTCCTGCCACAGAGATGAGCCGTAAAATATAAGTGAAACTCCAAAGGACAGGAAACATCACTGAAGAAATGACTCCACACCAAGCGCCTATAGCAGGACATTATATAATAAATATTGCACATAAAACTAACATTGAAAAGCCCTTCGTGTGCGGAAGCGGGTGACAGATGAGCAAAGTTGCTACAGTTTTGCAATGTAAATTTGGGGCGGGGGCGGCACAATAGAATTCTAAAACAATTCATTAATAAAAGACCGCACAGTGCCCCCCCCCGCCCGTGTAGACCCCAAATGAGATCTGCAAAACCACAGGAGCTGCTCTCGAACGAGGCACCCGCCCAATATATAATATATATATATATATATGGGATACATTACTCACCGTAATCGTATTTCTGATGCTTGTATCTGCTTAGATTCACATGCTGTGCATAGGCCGACATCTAGTGGAAGCTGCGGAGTATTACAGTTTGTTTTTCGAAACTCGAAAATGGGTGTCGACACAGGCGTGCCAGTAATACTATCCCTAGTGTGACGTCCACTGTACCCAAGATCCCTCACGCGTCTGGGATCCTCAGATTGTATTTTTTCTGACATGAGGAAGCATGAGGAGTAGCGTGAGTACAGAAATCCAAGCAGATAGACAGAAGGTAAGACTACAAGCAATCATGCGCCTTCTCTCGGAGGGGAGGAAGGGTGGGTCGCATGTGAATCTAAGCAGATACAAGCATCAGAAATACGATTACGGTGAGTAATGTATCCCTTCTGAGGCTTGTGGAATCTGCTTAGATCACATGCTGTGCATAGATTAGCGAGCAGTACCAGAAGAAGGAGGTGGGATGTGAGAAGGGTCATGAGCAAACAGGTGTCTTAGAACCGCTTGTCCCACTTGTGTATCTGTCTTGGAATGAGTGTCAATGCAGTAATGCTGAGTAAAAGTGTGAATAGAGCTCCAAGTAGCTGCTTTGCAAATGGTGTCGAGGGGAACATTTGCAATGAAAGCCAGAGTGGCCCCAATGCCTCTAGTAGAGTGGGCTCTTGGCGTAAAAGGCAGAGTTTTTTCAGAAAGAGAGTAACACAGCTGTATACAGTTGATAATCCACTTCGAGATAGCGCCTTTAGAGACGCGATCTCCCTCTCTGCCTGTAGCTACGGAGACAAACAGTTGATCTGTTTTCCTTAGCGGTCTGGTTTTATTTACATAGTAGAGGACCGCCATACGCACATCTAGGGTGTGTAGTTTCACCTCAGCTGAGCTTTGCGGGGTCTGGAAGAAAGCCGGCAGCTCGACGGACTGGTTTACATGGAATTTTGATATAAATTTAGGTGAGAACCTAGGGTGTGTGCGTAAAACCAGTTTGTCTTTGTGGATAGTAAAGAAAGGATCCTGCACTGACAGAGCCTGAATTTCACTGACCCTTCTTATAGAGGTAATGGCTACTAAGAAGGCCGTTTTATAAGTCAGGTGTTTGAGGCTACTTTTATGCATGGGTTCGAAAGGGGGCCCCATGAGCTTAGCTAGCACCACATTAAGGTCCCATCCTGGCGGTGGGTTAGAAATAGGAGGGTGAAGTCTCTTTACTCCTTCCATGAAGGTTTTAACTACTGGTACTTTCCACCACGACACCTTGTTATGGGATGTGGTGTAAGCCGAGAGGGCTGCCAGGTGTACTTTCAGAGAGTTAAAAACCAATCCTGCATCCAGCAGGTGGAGCATGTATGTCACAATGTTGGAAGGAGTGCAATCAACAGGGTTGATTTGTTTATTCTGGCACCAAATAACGAATCTCTTCCACTTGTCAAAGTAACAGTGCCTTGTGTTTGGTTTCCTGGATTCTTTTAGGATGTCCATACACCTCTGTGGTAAATTGAGATGTCCAAACTCTATGACCTCAGAAGCCATGCTGCCAGGTTCATTGAGTTGGGTTGCTGGTGCACTGTTAGACCTTGTTGCTGGGACAGTAGGTTGTACCAGGCTGGAAGTTTGATGGGCTCGCACACTGCCATCCTGCGTAGGTGTGGAAACCATGGTTGTCTCGCCCACATGGGAGCAACTAGGATGAGGGTCATCGATTCCTTGTTCATCTTGTACACCACCTTCCTGATGAGAGGAGTTAGTGGAAAAGCGTACGCAAACATCCCTGACCAGTTCATCCACAGGGCGTTCCCTTGGGAGTCTGGCTGGGGGAACCTGGATGCAAATCCTGGGCATTGTTTGTTTTCGCTTGTGGCGAATAAGTCTATAGTGGGGAAACCCCACTGAGAGAAGAGATCTTCTACGATCTCTCTGTGAAGGACCCATTCGTGTTCTTCTGGGAGGGAGTTTCTGCTTAGAGCATCCGCTAGGGAATTGAGCTCCCCTGGAACATGTTGTGATGACAGGAAGATGTTCCGTCTTGAGTGCCCATATCCAGATTTTCTGGGCAAGCTTGGACAGATTTGGCGAACGAGTCCCTCCTTGCTTGTTCAGATAGAACATGGCTGTCGTGCTGTCCGTCCGGATCTGCACTGACAAGTTTAGTAGATGGGGCTCGAACGCCCGAAGCGCTCTGAATACTGCTAGAAGCTCTAGCAGGTTGATGTGGTTCTTGGCTACTGAGTGAGACCAGAGACTGTGAGCTGTGTGGTGGAGATGGTGAGCTCCCCACCCAGTCAGGCATGCATCTGTAGTCACCACTGCCTGTACTTCGGGATCGTAAAAGGGTTTTCCCCTTGCGAGATTCTCTCTTGTCCACCAGTGTAGGCTCTGTACAAGTGTTGGCGAAAGGACCACTAGATCGTCCCACTGACCATTTGCCTGAGACCACTGTTTCGCCAACCATTCCTGCATGGGACGCATGCGCAGTCGCGCGTGGGGGACCAGGTAAATGCATGACGCCATCATGCCCAGTAACCGCATTGCCTTGCGTACCGTTATTTGTTGACCGGACTGATAATGTGGAATTTGCAGTAGTATATTCCGAATTCTTTTTTCCGAAGGGAAGGTCAACCCTTTCTAAGTATCTAGGATTGCTCCTAGGAACTGTTTTGAGGTGCTTGGCACTAGGCTTGACTTCTTCTGGTTGATTGAGAAGCCTAATTCGTGGAGGAGGTCGATAGTCCTTTGAATGTTTGTCCTGCAAATTCCTGGGGTTTCCCCCGTTATGAGCCAGTCGTCCAGATAAGGGTACACTGGGATTGCCTCCCTGCGTAGGTGTGCAGCTGCCACCGCCAGTACCTTGGTGAATACCCTTGGTGCTGAAGCTATCCCGAAGGGCAGTACCTTGAATTGGTAGTGGCGACTGTCCGCCTTGAAGCGCAAGTACTTTCTGTGCGCCGGGAGCATGGAAATATGAAAATAAGCATCTTTCATATCCAAGGTTGACATATAATCCCCCTTTTTTAGGAGGGGGATTACCTCTTGTAGCGTGGTCATACGGAATTTTTTTTTGGGGCTTGACATACTTGTTGGCAGGCCGCAAGTCCAAAACTGGGAGCATTGTCAAATCTTTCTTTGGCACAAGGAAGTAAGTTGAATAGATACCCTTGTTTACCTGGTGTCCTGGGACGAGTTCTATCGCGTCCTTTTCTAGCAGAATGGCGATCTCCTCGAGAAGGATCTTCTGATGTTCTAAGGAGTGTACTCTTTGTCGTGGAGGATGGTTCCGGGGACGCTGCAGTAATTCTATACAATATCCTGTGGACACTGTTGACAGCACCCATCTGTCTGAGGTGATCCCTTCCCAAGCCTGGGTGAAGTTGGAAATGCGTCCCCCTACTGGGGTTGCGTGAGAAGGGACCCTGAACTGAGCGTCACTGCTTTGGTGGAGGCATGCCACCTCCCTTGTTGGGGCTGCCTCTGCCTCTTCCACGACCTCTTTTGTTACCCCTGCCGTAAGTTTGGGTAGACTGCTAGCTGTTGTTCCACTGTGTACCCTGTCCTTGGGCATAGTTGCCTCTTTGTGAATTTTGGCCGCGTGGGCGATGAAAATTACTATTCCCCCTCTGGTTAGGGGGTTTGTTGGTTAGTTGGCCAAGGGATTTCAGTGTTTCGTATTCGTCCTTGGCGTTTTTCAGTGCGTCTTCGACCGCTTTCCCAAACAATAGATCGGGTTCCACTGGCTTGTCTATTAAAGAAGCCTGAGTTTCTGTTTTGAACCCCGACTGCCGTAACCACGCATGTCTTTTGATAACAGTACCTTCTGCTATCAATCTCCCTGCGTTGACCGCGGCGTCGAACGTTGCTTTCAATATGCAACCAGACACGGCTCTCCCTTCTGCCGAGATCTGAGCCAATTGGCCCTTTAACGGTTCAGGAGCAGAGGCTATGAGTGCCGCGACCTCTTCCCATTGATGGCAGTTGTAGCTGGCCAACAGGGTGGTGGAGTTAGCAATCCTTGCTTGGTAGGCGGACGTTGAGGCTACCTTCCTGCCAAACCCGTAAAGTTTCTTGCTCTCCTTGTCGGGAGGAGCTTCTGACGAAGATAAGGGTGTTCCAGCCCTCTTCCGAGTGTTGGTAACAACTAGGGAGTCTGGTTTAAGATGTCCTCTTATATAGAGAGGGTCAGACTGGGCTGCCCGGAAAAGTTTTTTGACCCTGGGGTTGACTGCTCTGGTGAGGTTTGGGTTCACCAGGGACGGATCTATTCTTCGTTGGATGGATTTAAGGATAGGGATGGTCTGAGCGACCGGTCTCCTCTCTCCCACCAACTCTTCTGCGAAGTCCCTTTCCTCCTGTACACCGTGGGTGTCGATGTGAAAATGTTCAGCCGCGCGAGCGAGAACCTCATTAAGGAGGGGCTGGTTATCGACTGGCGAGTCGGTAACTGGGGCTTCGTTCTCTACCGGGGAATCTACTCTGTAAATTTCCTGATCATCTACTCCCTCCTCCTGGTCCTCATCATCCGCATAGTAATCCGTCCCGGTTTGTTCCTCCATAATTTCAAACTCTTGGTCCCCCTCAGGGAAAGGCTCTCCTTGGTACCTGGGGTGTGGAGTAGAGTATGGAGTAGAGTAAGGCTGCACCTCGAAGGGTTCAGGCCTTTCGAACCGGGCCTTTTTACTTAGGGGGATAGGATCAGTGGAACCTGAGGGTGTGGCCCCCTGAGGGTCATACGAGAGGAAATGCTCTGGGTTCTTGTCGTAAAAATCAGCCAAGGAAGACATCCTTGACATGACCCTGTCTATGTCTTCACTGGACCATTCTTTGGAACAGGGGATGACTTTAGTAGGCAATTTAGGGGACTTATCAAGGGTACCCTTGCTGGATGTTGATCTCTCAGTAGACTTGTATTTGTCTGTCTGCTTAGGGGGGAAGGATGGTCTTACAGGAGTGGAGGAATGTGCTTTCCGCTGTTTCCCCCCTTCCCCGTGCGTGGAAAAATGTTTTCCCTGTCCCTTGGAGGCCCCGGAGACTTTCGACGCCTGGTGTCGAGGATCGGGAGAGGTATCTGTGTTTTTCGGGCGTGGGGCCTCGCTGGTGTTAACTGCGGGCTCCGTCTCTTGGAGCGCGGCCTGGGGGTGGAAGTCGTCTTCGTCCTCCGACGATCGAACTTCCGTTAGTCTAGGGAGCGAGGGACTCTTGGCAAGAGTGGATGATTGCCTTGCGTCATGAGGCGATCTCGATCGAGAGCGCCCAGAGGACACCGAGTCGGACCGTTCTATCTGTGCCTCTTTCCGAGAAGTCGACGTCGTCGAGGTTCAGTTGGACTTTGTGTGCTTAGTGTGTGTAGGGTGTGTAGGGTGTGTAGCGCTTGCGTTGCCGGGGGTCTTCCCCATAGCCGCCTTGCCGGACGACCTTCCGAGGTCGGGGACCTGCGCTCGGCTGTCTTTCGACGCCGTAATGCCCTCGCCGTCCGAAAGTACGGCGTCGCTGCCATCGCTGAAGGCGCCCTCCGCTGCCATGGCCGCCTGCCTGGCGTGGTGGGCCCAACGCTTTGTCGAACGGTCCTTAAGTGTCTTAGGTTTAAACCTACTACACGCTCTGCAGTTCGCTTCGGGGTGGTCCCTCGGCAAGCAGAGATTGCACGTGGCGTGCCTGTCGACCCAAGGGTATTTGCGGTTGCACTTGGGGCAGAATTGGAAAGGGGTACCCTCCATACGCACCTTGAGGCAGCGGGCTGGTAAGTGTAGGAAATATATAAGGTGTACCTATATACCAAGAGTGAAGAGTATGTACCACCCCCCACTCTCCCTACTTGCAGGGCCGAGGCCAGCGGCCTACCAGGCCCGGGCCGAGGCCCAGATCCGTCGTGCAGCAGCCGACGGTCGATGTCTTCTCCAGCCGTCGTCGAGTGTCGAGGGTCGACGTTCGGGGTGGGGAAGGATGTCAATAAAGAATATAAATTACAATTATTAGCAAAAGTATGGCTAAGGCCAGGGGACTCCGCAAGATGCTTCCGACCAGTATGGCGGAAAAAAACAATCTGAGGATCCTAGACGCGTGAGGGATCTTGGGTACAGTGGACGTCACACTAGGGATAGTATTACTGGCACGCCTGTGTCGACGCCCATTTTCGAGTTTCGAAAAACAAACTGTAATACTCCGCAGCTTCCACTAGATGTCGGCCTATGCACAGCATGTGATCTAAGCAGATTCCACAAGCCTCAGAAATATATATATATTTATCTCAAGAGAAAACAGTTGTTAGCCCCTTGACTGCACTCTGCCTCATTATTGGGCTGGTGCTAAAGGGCTAGAGCAGGCTACGCTCTAAATATTCAAAAATGTCAGATAAAGGTGCAACTGAGCAGATAAAACTGACTTCAACTCCAGCCAAAGATTGCCCAAGCACTCACGACCAATTACTAAGTTCTAAAATTACTTTATTTCATCACAAGTAGTGCAAAACATCATTAAAAGCATACAAAACAGTTCCTGGGCAAACCAGGTATACAGCAGCACTCACCCGAACGGGTGGAAAAACGCCACGTGTTCCGCTGGACTCGTGAGCTTCCTCAGGCTTGTTATCGTTCCAAACTCACGTTTTCTCGTGTATATATCACCTTGCGGACCGAGTGATAGCCCCCTCCCACCTGCAAGACGCGCGTCACATGATTACCAGCCTGTATTCGCTGGGGAGAACTCTATGGTTCAATGTAGCGGTAAATCCGCCATCTTGGAGTGTCTATATGGTCTAGTGATGTGAATGTTCAGACTAGAACAGCAATGGGCCAACTATATTGTAGGCTTATGCGCACACTAAACAGGTTGGAGGGGAATTAACCACTCCGTTCCGCTATGAGGACAACATGTGCAAAATTATTTACGAGATGTCGCGCCAGTGCGCATATGTAATATTTGTTGCCTCACTGTGTGAGACAATTCTCCACAGTGTGGCAAGCAATCAGCAAGAAGGGGTGAGCACTAAGGAACAGATGCAGCAACTGCAGCCCGATTCCAACAGTACTCGTCTCTGCGATGCGAGAGTGTGTATGGTACCCGTAAAATACCCAACTCACCATAAAGTGCTAGTGCATGTTTGAAAGAAATTGCAAGTGCCTATCTTACCAGAAAGGTTATCTAGTACTAATAGTTAACAAGATCTCAGTGCATCTATAAAGTGCTTGTGCATGGTATGGCCACCGCAGAGGGTGTAGTCTGGCAAATGCCAACATATACCCCTCGCTATAGATCTATACTCATCTGAAAGTACTGTATCCTAAAGGAGATGATGTACAGAGTACGCCTACTGAATAAAGTGCTAGTGCGACTTTGTGTCATATCTCCCACTCTTCTCGCATCGCTAAACAAGCATGCTGAAAATTGGCAGCATGTTCCTAGTAGATCCACTCTAGGAATTGCATGTTCCAATGCACACTCGATACTGCAGTGTAAAGTGACACGTGCAGTAAGTTTTAATCTTAAAGTGCAAAGTGCTACATGTATATAATAACCCATGATAAAATGATGAAAATGATGTAGTCAGTGCATATTGGTTGACAAGAGATCAATACAAAATGTGTCAGGATTTAAAACAGAGACTATCATAAAGACTTGTTGCATCTTGAGTATGTTGGTGCCAATCAGATGCTTCATAGGTTTAAAGTGCAAATATGGCAAAATGGCTAAAAAAAGGGGGGGGTACAGAGAAAGAAGAGGCTGTTCCTTTATCTTATGTTTGTAATTCAAGTGGCTATCACTCTTTTGCTATGTTCTTAATCATATAGGAAGACATATAGCTCTGAGTCTACATTCAAGCCGTTTGGCTTTAGGGGGTCTAATTTACAGATTAGCTTTGCTTCTAATTGACATAGCTTCAGTTCTCTGTTACCCAGCCTCTTGTGTTGTGGTATGTGTGCTAGACCCACAAAACTCATCTCTGATGTATTTTTATTGTGCTTTTCACCAAAGTGTAGCGCCAGTGGGTATGTTTGATCTCCATTTTTTATGGCTCTGTAATGTTGTAGGATACGCAATTTGAGTGGGCCAATTGTAGATCCTATATAGTGTAACCCACTACTGCATGTGATTGCGTAAACTACAAATTTAGTGAGGCACGTTATTTTCTTCTTATATTTCCATTGTTTCCCATTGGCATTACTAATCGGTGAATCTTTGGAAATATGATTGCACATTTTGCATTTGACACATTTCTTAAAACCCACATTTTCACAGTTTCCTGAAAACCAGCTAGATGATGCAACATTGGTTCTCACTGCGCTTGGTGCAAGGATGTTTTTCAGTGTTGGGGCTTTGTGAAAAGTTACACTTGGTCTTGACTCCAATACTTTGCACAGATCTCTGTCTGTTGTTAGTATGTTCCAGTGTCTGTGCATGGTAGCTTTGATTTATTTGGCTTGTTGATTATAGCCTGTTATAAACCTTATTGTTTCATTTTTAGGTTTGGAGTTGGGTTTGAATAAATCTCTTCTGGATAGTTTCTCTGCTTTGTTGAAGCATTCTGTCACCATACTTTTTGAATATCGTCTGTCTACAAATCTATTGCCAATGTTTTTTTGCTTCTTTCTGGAAATCTAACTCTTTGCTGCACACTCTTCTCGCCCTCAGGAATTCTCCATAAGGTATAGATTTTTTAAGAGCTACGGGGTGGTGACTACGGGCATGAAGCGTAGAGTTAGAGTTAGCTGTACACCTGGTTTGCCCAGGAACTATTTTGTATGCTTTTAATGATGTTTTGCACTACTTGTGATGAAATAAAGTAATTTTAGAACTCAGTAATTGGTCGTGAGTGCTTGGGCAATCTTTGGCTGGAGTTGAAGTCAGTTGTATCTGCTCACTTGCACCTTTACCTGACATTCTTGAATATATATATATATATATATATATAACCTCCATCAAAATAGTGCCCCCACCCACCCCTCACCCAACAAAGAGGAGCCACTGCCCCCACATATTCCCCTTACCTTTATACACCACTAGTCAGGGACCCAATTTTTATATTTTTTAATTTTTTATTTTATATGGTTTACACAGACCTTTAAAAAGAAAACAAACAAACACACATTAATACCCCTCCTCTACATCTCAGTCTAAACCGTTCGTGCCACTTATTATGTCTCATAACTCCTCAACAATCCAGACTGAGTAAGGGACTAAAGTAATCCTTACACGCAGTGTTCGATAACAGCTGGTTCCTTATCGATTTTACTGTCTTTCAAACATTTTTTTCAGTTCATCAAGAAATATTACTAGAGAAAACATAAGTTTACGGTTTGATCCATCAAACATCCGTTCCTACCAGTCAGCAGCACACATTGCCTGCTGTTTCAAGATTACAGGGCCAAGAGTACGAGATCTCAGTGTAGTAGATTTGGACAAAAAAGAGTTAAATGTTTAAGAGTCTCTTTACAAGATTCACAGAAACGGCAAGACAAATCTGTATTTAGTTTACATAGACTTAATCGTTCTTTAGTGTCCATTAAGTTCAGTCTAAACCACATATACAGTGTTTTCGATTTTTGATCCGCAAATTGAGTCAAATAAGCTTGAAGATTCCCGCATGCTCTTGCCTCACTTGGTACTTCAGACAGTAGTCTTGTATTGCGTCTTTGTTCGCATGTTAAATGCCAGTCCGAGCTCCACAGTTTTTTTTGTTGCTAGATCTGAGTTTTCGAGCAACATTGATAACTTAATATTATGCACTTCCAAAACCTCCATGCAGTAATTGTTCCACATTGATAGGGCAGTACAATCAGACTCCTTCCTTGCTTTTAGTATCTCAAACTGCAAGACAGGTGTTGATATTTTGATTTTCCTGAAAAAACATAGTAAGTTCCAACTCACTCTAGCATGCATTGAGGTTAGCCCCAATTCATATCAGATACAAACAGTTGCAGTTCCTCTTGGCAAATGTAACACTCTCACCCCGACAATATTTTCCAGTGAGTTCCAAAGGTTATGTGAACATCCAAGTGCATGTTCAGCACCATAGATTATGGCCGGAACAGCTTTTTGTAAAATGCTATAGTTGGTTTTAGCGAAAATTTCCCATACTGCCTATTAATTATGAAGGCTTGGCACGCCAGTTGCCGGCATTTGGATTTCGCTAGTTCTGCCCATGGAGCGTCGTCTATGTTTGAGCTTATTCTCATGCCCAAATATCCTGTGTCGCGTAGAGTGTTTAACTTAGTCTTTTCAAGAAACCACACTTGTTTCTTCTGGTTTTTCTTCACCGTCCGTAGATTTTGCAATGTCAGTATCTCGCACTTTTGTTTGTTAATGTGCAAGCCATTCTTACGCACGTAAATTTCTAGAGCATCAAGTTTGCGTTGCAATCCGATAGATGTCATGTCTAGAAGTATTAAATCGTCGGCATACACAAGCCAACTCATGTGGGTACCGTTCATCTTAGGTGGAAAGGAAGATATTTCACTGAAGACTTCGCCAACATCGGATAGAAACAGGTTGAAGATGATAGCGGCCAGTGGACAGCCCTGTTTAACGCCTTTAAACGTTTCTATAGGCTTGGAAAGAGTCCCATTTCGGTCTAACCGGATTCTGATGTTTGTATTAGAATAAAGTTCTCTAATTGCTTCCATGAGACTCGAAGGACAGTTCCATGCCTTTAGTTTTTTCCACAGTATTCCAAGATCAACGCTATCAAAAGCATGAGAGAAGTCTATGAGTGGCAGATGTATTTTTGTATTTGTTCTTATGGCTTCCATCTTGAAAAGATTCAGTAATAGGAGGTTGAGACCAAAGCCCACTCCCTTCACAAATCCAGCTTGTCATGGATCCACATGGTTACATTCATTTGCCCACTTTAGAAGCATCTGTTGCAATTGAGTCGCATAGATCTTTCCTATAACATCAAGGGCAATAGGTCTATAATCCTTTGGGTTTTCCCTATTGCCCTTCTTAAAGATCGGGACTCCAATGGCGCTTTTCCAAGATGTCGAGGAAGCTCGTTTACCTAATATTCGTTCGGATAATGTCGTACAGAAGTCAGTCCAGGCTTCTGGATTGCGCTTAATGGTATCATTCGTAAATCCATTAGGACCTGGGGCTCTGGACGCATTGATTCTTTGTATCGTACTTAAGATGTCTTGTCGATCAAACTTCAAGTCCCAGTGAGCCAGTTTCAAAGAGTAGCGTTCCTCCACACAACCCTCTTTGCTGAACATGTCAATGTAGAAGGAGATCCATATCGCATCAGAGATTTTATTTGCTTGCAATGAATCTTGTGGCGCAAATTTGTTGTTAATGATTTTCCAGAATTCTGATGACATCTTATTCGTCATTTTAGACATCATTACCTCCAAATCATTCTGCAAAAGAATGGCTTTGTGGGACTTACACCAATTCCTATAGGCTTGTCTGACTGTTTTTTTCTTTGAAAAAGAAACCTCGTTGTTTTCCTTCGATAGATTTCTCAGTTCTTGTCGCATTAGTCTTTTGCGCTGTTGTACTTGCAAGTCAAATCTATGCTTATGAACACATTTTTTATGTTTCAAGCCTTGTTTGTGCTCAGTAAACTCAGTTAGTAGATGACAGCATTCAACCTCATTGTGTGCTTGATTTAAGTTAGCAACAATTTTATTTACATCTCCGTCTCCGAGTTCGAGACATATTCTGCTTGAATGAACAGACACAGCATGAGGCCAGGATGGAAGAGCTAACGAGCTTGATATATTAAGGCTCATTATCACCATATCGTGGTCGCTATGAGCCATCGGTTTGACCTCAAACCGAGTTGCTCATATGTGCACTACGTCTGTTACAAACATATAGTCCAAGACTGAGTGTTGATTCGATCTTCTCCATGTTGGATTTGCAGGGATGGCTCCTGCCACGTTGCCATTTAGCATAGACAGACTTCTAGCTTCCATTTCCTGACACCATTTAACAGCAGCTTCTTTACAAGTAAGGGTTACTCCTTTCCGATCATGTTTCAAGTTTACGTGCTTCAGGCAATCTGTATTAAGGTCTCCGCAGATGATCAAGCTTGGAGATTCACCATCTTCAAATAGGGCATCTATTATTTTAGTTATTTGATCAATAAATGATGTCGTTCCTGTCACTGAATGATTCCAGTAAACGTTAATGATGTTAAGGACATCAAGTACCCCATTTGTTTCACTTGATGTCAGGACCCTTGCTGTCTGAATGAATGGGGAAACCTTGGTGGAAGATTCAATTCTGAGGCCAATCGATTTCCTTGCCGCGATGATCAAGCCTGCCATTGGTCTTCCTTTGGATTGTTTTATGGCAGGATTTAGAGCCGTTTCAAAGTCTTGTAAGATAGGGCAGCCAGATAACCATGTTTCTTGTAAACAAACCAGATCCACATCTTGAAGCCAGGGTGTTTGAAATAGATGGCCAAAACCTCTTGTGTTCCATGAACCCAACTTGAGTGTAGTCCTTTCTCCGGACACCTGGCATTATTGGGTCGAGTTGCAGTTTAACGCAGATGCAATCCAAACCCAATCATTTCTCTGATTGGAACTTTCCAGCTCAGCTACAGAGTCACTTGGTAAGGAGGACAGCCCATCGATAGTTATTTTTATTTGATCCCCAAATGTAGGCGAAATGTCTCAATTCCGTTTAGTGGCGAGCACTTCTTTCAGTGCACGTTCTGGAGCGTCAGTTAAGCTCGGTGGTTCAGTGGTGAGACTGTTGCACACAAACTTGTGGTCGATAGAATTCGGGCGGGACTCCACTTCCAAGCACCTGTCTACGCTCTTGTAGATGTCAAACCCAAGGGATAGCAAAACAGGACTAGCTTCTAGTAAGATGTCATGTATTATTTTGGAGTATGTGTGCAAGGTGAGTTTATCATCTCTTTTTTCATCACAGAATTCCACAATTCTCAGATCTTCTGAGACAATCGCTCTTAAAGTCGGAATTAGTTGATATAACCGTAACACGTTATGACGATTTAAGATCAGATAATCTGCATTGTCAATTCTTTCTAGTGTCACCTTGTGAAGATTCTCCATCTGCGTTTTATTGGTGACAGTCTTGGGGGCATTCTTTAGAATCCGCAGGGGACACTGCGTATTGCGACTAGTTACCTGGTTGTTGGCCTTTACTAAGGTCTGGATTTCCAGTTTCGACACTTCCTTCGGCTTATTTTTGTTGCCTGCATGTTGATTGTTCTCTCAAAGATTTGTGCCACTCAGAGATGTAGAAGAAGGAATTGCGTTCATGGATTAAGTAGAGTTAACAGTCGCACAAATTCTAAGTAACTGCTTCCGTTTGTCCTCCATTGTCAAAAATATAGGTGAACTAGACACTTCTTCCATGACAGAAACCGGGTTTTTAATCAGCGTACATGTTCGTTGACCTTTGGCCATTGTCGCTACATTTGGATTGTCAATTACAATCTTTTTTGGAGAGTCTTCCTCAGCTCTCACATTATTTATCTGATCAGCAACAGTAGATTCTTTTGCTTCCATTAACTCCTCGTCATCGTACGTAGATAAATTGGTCAGATCAATTGACTCATCTTCCGCTTCCTTTTCTGGTACTTCGTCGCTTGAACAGTTTTTTTTTGCAACTTGAGCTTGCCCTTTCCAGCTATTTGTATTCACTGTTACATTTACTGTTTTTATATTGCGCAAACATTTTCTCAAATTGTTTCCTTGTCTCATTTTTTTCAATGGTTGGTTTTTTGATTTTTTTGTCATAGTGCTATTTGAGACAGGCTTCACAGATTTAGAAATCAAGAGTCCAGGGGCACTCTTTAAGATGTCAAAAAGAATTGGGTGCCAGTTACACTCGTGGTGTCACATTTCGGTTAGCTGCGATTGAAGCAGCTAAAAGATTAGGGGCAACTGATTGAGAAACGACCACGATGTTCACCAAGCCTGTAGCTCTGGCAAAAGTCTGCTGCACCTCCTTTGTGTTGGTCGAAGAGGAGGCTACCTGAGGGTTGATAAGAGCCAAATTCACAGTCAACAGACTATTCTTCAGTACCTCGGCAAACAAACTAGATTCTGTGTTCTTTAAGTGATTGCTTGCCTCACTACAACCAGGAGTAGCTTCAGTGTCCAAAGTTTCCCTCTCCACTTTGCCAACTCTCACCGCTTGATTTTTCAAGCCCACAGTACAGACTTGACTGTGTGCTGGGACTAGAATGTCATCGTTAATCTTGGATAAATTACCACTAGGTTTAATTGAAGTCTCAATCACCAATGAGTCCCCTTGGCAGGCCGTACTTATCATAGAGGGCATTTGCACCACCTCCTCATGGATGTTTTTATGTTTGAAAAGACTCAGCGCCTCCTTTGCTACTTCTACTAAGAATTTATCCATATTATTATTTTTTAGCTGAGTAATTATTGTATTCGACATAAGATCATGCTTGAGAGATAGTTCCTGTTGCGCATCTTTGAGTAGATTGCAGTTCTTCTTACGGTCGACAAATTTTGTATTCAGTATTGCCACTAAAGTGGAGAGATCTTTAGTGTTCTCATTTAAATGTTCATACAGCTTTGTAAATGGGGCAAAGTGATGGCCATGGAGGATGTTATGGTCGACTGTATCTCACTTAGCCAGTTATCATGATTGGCAGGGGTTTTGACCTTCCTAACCTGTGCCTTCCTTTCACACGTAGGATTTTGAACTTTTCGGACCTTTGGATATGGTCGCTCCATTAACGAGGACCCTTCCGATGAATAGTCGGTAGATGACAAGGAAGGAGTCATTTCTTGAGTAGTATGTTTCTGACTCTGGTTAAAATTTTCCGTTAACCTTTCCTTTAAGGGGACGGACTGTTTGGAGATGCAGTCCCATTTAGGTTTTTTTCTCTGTGAGAATCGTGGACTAAGCGAGCTGCTTACCTCCGTTCTTCTGCGTTTTATGAGAGCCATTCGTTGAGTTGTATTTAATAATGGGCACTCTTCACACATAGATTCGTCATTGGTTTTGTTATTTGCAGACAGCGAGTTGGTTAACAGAGCCTCATTTGTACCAAGCTTCGAGGCCCGAGCCTTGTCGAGCCAAGTTAAATCAGACAATAACCTGTTTACCACATCAAGGAAATTGCGTTGATTCGCATTTGTGCATTGATTTTGATGGAAGTCCTTAAACAGGTTGTGTTTGGCGTCTATTGACTTATTCAGTGGTGGTGCGTTTCCACACAGCACATTGGTGGATTGTGTGAACACTTCCTCTTCTAAGGCAGTTACAGAACAAAAACCAGCCGCCCTGCACATTGCAAAGTGTTTGTTAGGGGCGTCAATGGCGCTATAATACATGGATCTCTTTCCATCTACACCTGTTGAAGGCGCGGCTGCAAGGAAACAGTATTGGGACCCATGATTAAACAAGGCTCTGGCCCATAAACGGGGCTGGGTTGCATGGACTTTGCTTTGGTCGCCGACCTTGCCTGCTAATGTTTTGAAGCATAACCAAGCCAACTCCCGTAACTGGGAGAACTGGGACGGACATAAGCACATCAAATTACCAATCACAGGTCCATGCTGGCCACATTTAACAATGTTAATGGAGCTACCCGCAGTTTCCAAGCCAGACACAGTGGCTGCAGCAAACGGTACGTCTTTTTGCAAAGTCGCTGAAAAAACTAACCTCAGACGGCGATAAGGAGCTCAGAGCTGAAAGGGGTGGCAAAACAAAGTCTTGTGCGAGATCACACATTACCTTAACACCTTCTGCTCCATTTGGTGCAGAAGCACTTACTTGGTTCGCCTCACATGACGCCGCTTCCAAAGACCGCTCTATTGAAGACTGCAGCCTGTTTTCCTCTGCAGACGGCACATTTTTCCCGTTTGCGTTTACACTTTCCGTTGGCTGTTAGGAGCTGTGTCAGCACGAGGCACCCAGCTGTTAGCATCAGCATCTGTGCCAGGTACTGAGTCTTCCGCATTGTCTGACTCCTAAGTGTGGTGCTGCCCGATGACGGGGCGTGCACGCGGCGGCGTGACGTTGCACACCGCCGCGTGCAGCATAAATAAACGGGGCGTTTCCCGGCTGCGTCAGAGCGACCGGGAAGCCCGAACCAAGAGGACGTGTGTGTGTGAGTCCTTGGGGTCCGGGGCTTACGGGCAGCACTGGGGGGGCGACGAAGGTGGGAAAGACGATATTTTTCCTCCTATGTTGTCACTTGTAATTTGTGCGACTCCTGCACCGGATGTGATACGATAGACTCTTAGTTTTTTAAATCATAAATGGTTTTATTCTTCATGTGTTAGTTTCATACGTTCCAGTCATCTAAGTTTACATGAAAACACTTTTATTCTCCCAACACGTGTTTCACCACAGCTTTTAGCCGTGGTTCCTCAGGAGAGATTCCTTTTGTGTTGTTCACTTTTTTAGAAAAATAATTGTAGTTTTTTGATTTCAAGACTTGAAAGTGGGTTTCCTTTGTGCCAAAATTGATAAATGTTTGTGAGAAATAGGTCCGTCTTCAATTTAGAAGCTCTAAGGTGGCACACGATGTATTGCCGAGATGAACTTCTTCTGTGCTGTTGTCAACGTGTTGCTTAAAGGACAACCATAACTTTCATTCCCCAACGGATATAGAAGTACTGGGCCAAATCACACATATTCCATCGACACATTTTCTCTTGTCCCCGTATTATGAACATTCGCAATTCTAGAAAGTGGCATGTAAGCAAAGCAATACCCAGTGCATCCTGCAGCAAAAGCCGCTCCGTGGGATGGACGATGCCTGGGCCCGGCGGTGAACATTTCTACAATTTTTCTCACTGAAATGAGGTCGGGTTAAGACTTTGTTTCGAGCCGCAGGCAGTGCGTCACCCACGCGGCTGGCGGCCATTTTACCTATCAGGCCGTGGAACTTCACATAGGACCGGTTCGAGCTCTGAAGTGCATCCAGACCTAATTTTTGGAAATCCTGTCAGCAGGCAGCTATACCTGCATATATATGTGTCCAAATTGTGATTTTTTTGTTTTCTTGGGCCTCCTACGTCGAGTGCAAGCAAGGAGGAGGGCTACAATGGCTGGGCATGCATAGCCCATTGCTCTTTCTTGTCAAAATTTTTGGAACAGTCAAAGGCTGAGGCCTTTCTTCATCCTCTTCATCATCAGACTGGTGGACCTACTGTTCTTCATCCTCTTCATCATCACAGAGGTGTGTTGCAGTGATCTTCTTCTGTTTGTATGCTGGTGGCCCTACCCTTTTGCATCCTCTTCATCATCATAGAGGTGTGTTGCAGTGACTTTTCTCCTGCCTGGAGGTGGCTCCGAGTGTGAGTTGCGGACCCTATTTTCCATACTGGGGGTGCCTGTGCGCTCAAGCTCATGAGTGATACCGAGGTTCAATACACAACCAGCAGCGGTGCAGCAGCTTCCACGTGCTCAAGTGGTGCTTCCAGGCCCATTGCCTCCAGTGCAGCCGGTGCAGCAGCCTCCAGCTGTGCAAGCAGGTCCTCCAGGCCCGTTGCCTCCCGTGCAGCTGGCGGTAGTACCGGCTGTCCAGCCAATTCCTCCTGCAGTGGCCCAGGCATGTGCGCACGCGGCCCTGCAGCCCATCCCAGAGTTTAATGTATTGGGCCCACCTTCCAGCTTGGGGCCCAGATAGAAGAGGTGGGTCGACCGCCTGGACATATACTTTCAAGCCGCCCAAGTGGCTGATGATGACTCCAGGCTGGCAACCATGTTATACTTGGCAGGGCCCTCAGTTCAGGAGATTTTTTAATAATTTCCGCCGGGTGATGGATCCTACGGTCAGGCGAAGGCCGCCCTTCAAGCTAATTTTCTGCCTTTGGCCAACGCGGACTATGAACGTTTTGTGATGCTGTCCACCAAACAGAAAGAGGACGAGACTTTGAACACTTTCTATGGGCGCCTGAGGCGCCTGTCGCTGGCCTGCGCTTGGGGTGATGCAGAAGATATGATCAGGACTATGCTCATACAGGCGTGCTCTTCAGGAAAGCTTAGGCGCCAAGTGTTAAGGGAGTCCGGAATCACACTCCCACGCATCCTTGAACTGGGGAGATGCCATGAGGTGTCCGAGGCGAGGGCAGCGAGAATGGAGGCTGGGCCGCGCTCCATCAAGACCGAGGAGGTATGTGCGATGTGGCGCGGTGGCAGGGGCACCAGAAGACCTGGTGGCGGTCCCCGGGACAGAGCCGGGAGGGCAGGGGAGTATTGCCAGAAGTGTGGATATGACCTGCCCCATCCAACGGAATACCCTGCGGCCGGAAAGACTTGTGGACGGTGTGGGCTGCCGGACCACTTCTCGAGAGTGTGCAAGGCGGCGATGCCAGTGTTGGTGACGCAATGCCCGGCCCAGCCCATTTCCATTCGCCAGGGTCGACCGCCCAAACGTCGCTCAAGTGGACCAAGGTGAAGAGGATGCCCAAGCAGAAGAAGCTGATGAGGAGGAGGAAGAGAACATTTTCTTTATCTCAAGTGTGGAGGTCCTGAAAGGAAAGAACAGGAGACAGCCAAGATGTGTGGTGGAAGTAAACCATTCTCCAGTCCCAGTCTTGGTAGACATGGGGACGTCCGTCAATGTAATGGCCCGTGGACACTATGACGCCATGAACCGGCCTCCCAAGTTCGTTGCACCCAGGGCCTGCATTTTCGCGTTTGGTGGTCTGGACCCTATCCAATTGGACGGTGTTTTTGTGGCGAAGGTGGAGCACAATGGTTCCCAAAATCACTGCACGATTCTATGTGACACCGGTGAGCACCAATACCTTGCTGTGCTGTGCAGCGGCGGAGGCCCTTGGCATCGTCAGATTCGCATACTCTGTCTATCTTGAAGACATCAACGATCTGCTTGAGAAGTATGCCGCACTATTTAAAGGGGTTGGACAGATGGCTGGTGACCCAGTGAGGTTACACATTGACGAATCCATGCAGCCCATCGCCCTGAAGCATCGCAGGGTACCTTTTCACCTTTGTGAACATGTCGACAAGGAGCTGGACAACTTGGTCGATCTCGACATCATAGAGAAGGTGGAAGGTCTGACTCCCTGGGTGTCCCCAATTGTGGTGGCACGAAAGCCTAAACAACCGGATGCTGTCAGAATCTGTGTGGACATGAGGTTGCCGAACAAAGCAATTAAGAGAGAGAGACACCTCACCCCGACGATAGATGACATCATTGACGAGGTAAAGGGCGCTCGCTTCTTTTCAAAGCTGGACCTCCGAGCGGGCTACCACCAGGTTGTCCTCCACCCTGAGTCGAGGTATATCACCACCTTTACTACTCACCGAAGTCTGTACCGTTATAAGAGTCTGAGTTTCGGTGTGTCCTCGGCGGCAAAGGTGTTCCAAAACATCATCCGGGCGCCCTAGCAGATCTAGAGGGCGTCCTGAATATCAGTGATGATATCCTGGTGTTTGCCAGAACGGAGGTAGACCACCTGAGATGCCTGGCGAGGACGTTTGAGAGGCTGCAGTCCCTGGGCCTCACCCTCCACAAGGAGAAATGCAAATTTCTGCGACCATCAATTTCATGCTGTGCTGTGCAGCGGCGGAGGCCCTTGGCATCGTCAGATTCGCATACTCTGTCTATCTTGAAGACATCAACGATCTGCTTGAGAAGTATGCCGCACTATTTAAAGGGGTTGGACAGATGGCTGGTGACCCAGTGAGGTTACACATTGACGAATCCATGCAGCCCATCGCCCTGAAGCATCGCAGGGTACCTTTTCACCTTTGTGAACATGTCGACAAGGAGCTGGACAACTTGGTCGATCTCGACATCATAGAGAAGGTGGAAGGTCTGACTCCCTGGGTGTCCCCAATTGTGGTGGCACGAAAGCCTAAACAACCGGATGCTGTCAGAATCTGTGTGGACATGAGGTTGCCGAACAAAGCAATTAAGAGAGAGAGACACCTCACCCCGACGATAGATGACATCATTGACGAGGAACAGGGCGCTCGCTTCTTTTCAAAGCTGGACCTCTGAGCGGGCTACCACCAGGTTGTCCTCCACCCTGAGTCGAGGTATATCACCACCTTTACTACTCACCGAAGTCTGTACCGTTATAAGAGTCTGAGTTTCGGTGTGTCCTCGGCGGCGAAGGTGTTCCAAAACATCATCCGGGCGCCCTAGCAGATCTAGAGGGCGTCCTGAATATCAGTGATGATATCCTGGTGTTTGCCAGAACAGAGGTAGACCACCTGAGACGCCTGGCGAAGACGTTTGAGAGGCTGCAGTCCCTGGGCCTCACCCTCCACAAGGAGAAATGCAAATTTCTGCGACCATCAATAGAGTTCTTTGGCTTCGTGTTTAAAGAAGGGGGGGTGTCACCTGATCCCAAGAAGGTACAGGGCATTAGAAGGGCGCAGCCTCCAGAATCTGTGCCGGATGTGCAGAGCTTTCTGGGTATGGTTACATACTGTGGACGATTCATCCAGAATCTTGCCTCCAGGTCGGAACCGCTCAGAGCACTGACAAGAAAAGATACCACCTGGAACTGGGGCCCGCTTGAACAAGCGGCCTTTGATGATATCAGGGGTGCCCTGGCAGCAGAAGACACCATGGCTTTCTTTGATCCTGCGTTACAATTAAAGATCATTGTTGCCGCCAGCCCGTTTGGCCTGGGCGCCGTGCTGACGCAGATCGACAATGATGGGGGTGTCTGCCCGGTGGCCTACGCCAGCAACAGAGGCGGAGCAATGGTACTCGCAGATCGAGCGCGAGGCACTGGCCGTGCTCTGGGGCTGCAGGCACTTCCGGCTCTACGATCTTGGACGCCCAGTGACGGTGGTGACGGATCACAAGCCGCTGCTTTCCATCCCGGCGGGGTCGTCATCCAAGCCGCCAGCAAGAATTGAGAGGTGGATGCTCGCCCTCCTGTAATATGGAGTCACCCTGGTGTATCAGCCGGGGGCGAACAACGTGGCAGACTATCTCTCCAGACACCCAGGGGCGCCAGGAGTGGATGACTATGACATCTGTGTGGAGGAGGCCGAAGAGCATGTCCGGGTGGTGGTGGAGGCGGCCACGCCGAATGCCATGCCCTTAGGGGAACTTGAGACAGCTGCAGCGGATAATGAGTGTTTCAAGATCTCAAGGAACTCCATGCAACGGGGATCCTGGAAGTCGGTGCTGGAGGCCCTGGCGGGGCGCACTCAGGAGGTCAGAACTGGACTTGAGCAGTTATGGAAGGTCCGGGAGGAACTATCGTTTTCAACATCAGGCCTTCTACTACGGGGAGATCGAATTGTTGTGCCCCAGTCGAAGGTGGGGGATGTGATCGCCCTTGCACATCGTGGTCACCAGGGCGCTGCCAAGACCAAGGCACGCTTAAGGCTGAAAGTGTGGTTCCCGGAACTGGAGCGGAAGGTGGACGACTTTGTGGCGGCCTGTGTTTGGTGTCAGGCGGCATCTCCCCTGCAGCGTGAGCCTGTCATAGAGGCGATGCCTCAGGGACGCGTCCGTGGGAAGTCGTTCATGCGGAATTCGGCTCCACCACGATGGGCACCCACTTCCTCGTGCTGGTTGACGAGTACTCAAGGTACCCCGAGGTGGAGTTCGTCGAGTAAGTGGCGTTTGAGCATGTCGTGGTGGCCGTGGAAAAGGTGTTTGCGGCTGTTAGGCAGAAACCTGTGCAGTTCCCTTCAGGACCACTGCAAAAGATATAGGACTACAGGTGGTTGGCAGTAAACCCAATTGGTAGCAGTCCGTACCACCCAGATTTACCTGGTAGCTGTGGCTGAGCAGTCAGACTTCTCTCAAGATGAGTTAGGCAGTATATAGAGTATACACAATAGGTACAGAGATACAGTGGCACAAGCAAACACTGACCAGAGCGTTGGTGTAAAAGTATATAATTATTTATTTAAAGACACACTTGTAAATTACACTAGCACAAAGAGAGGTAAATAAATTCAACACACAGTCACTATTATATATATATACAACCCTAATTACTTATTAGACAAGTCTTAAGGAGAAACACCACTTATTTTCAGACAGAGGTGAGCGCTTAACATAAGATGGCACTCTAATACGTTATTAAAAAGGGAGGGAAAAAGGCAGAGTTATGAAAGCACACAAATTTCAATACTTTTCAAAGAACCACAGTGAGGCAGGTTAGGCAAAGTCTACTGGAGAGTAAGGAAGTTCAAATGCCAGGCCCACTCTTAGAGAGAGCAAGCGAAATATGTCCAGGATCACACAGTGGGGTTATGCCCAAAGAGTCTTTGTAATTAGTTCACAAAAAGATGGAGATCAAGTCAGGAAAAGTTAGTTAACAGGTCCCAGGCTAACCCAGGTTAGAAAGTCGATGATCTACTGTCACCCCGAACGATCTGTCGCAAGGGAAGCCAGGCGGGACACAGTACCTGAAAGTGGGAAGAACGCTCCAGCGGGGGCAGTTGTTCCTGGTAGCGGGTGCAAGTCGGTGTTGCATCCAGAGGAAGAGGAGGTCTCGACGTGGAGGAAAGCTGAAGGTCGTTGCGCTGCCAGGGAAGAAACCTGCCGCGGAGTTTCCCGGTTACAAGGTACTACCCTTTTCTTCGCGGTAGTGGTAAACCGTGGTATTCCGGTTGCCGGGGTGCTTGGCACGGGCAAGGCGGCCATGAGAGGGTCCAGGAAGGCGAAAAGACGGGCAAACTGGTTATCCCCACCAGTCAAAGGAAGAAGACTCTCCGGACTGGAGATCTCCTCTGTCATCGGGAAAAGTGGTGAGACGGTTCAGCAGGGCTCCACCGGTGGTGTCGTTGTTGCAGGTCGGCTCGGCTTCTCCCTCCTCGGATTCTTTAGGTCCTGTGGCGACTTCTGAAGTTCCAGTCCCCAAAGCCCTGCTTTTATCCAGAAAACCCCCATTCATTCAGCCTAGCTGTCACTCAAACATACTAAGTGGTGAGCCGGGCGGCTCACCACTTGGGCCAATCACACAAGAGTGCGACTTGAGTTGCCGGGGCAACTCAGTCTAGGGTGCCTAAACCCCCTCCCACACTCCCTGTGGTACCCAGACAGAGTGGCACCACTTTTGGAGGCTTCTGTGGAGGAGCCCGCCAAAAAGTGGAACAAAGGGCTCGACTTGGGTTGGAGTCACAGAAGCGAACACAAACGCCATTTTGGAACCAAGTTTCGGCAAAAAATACCAACCGGTGAATTTATATTAATTTAATAAACCAGTGGTATGCTCGAGGCTATTTTAAAAAGTGGTAGCCTCGAACAATGGGAAAATCCCATAGGAATATATTCGCGGTCGAATATAAAAAGTAGTATCCACTGCCACCAGCCAAAACTCGGTCGGGGGGACTGTACGGTGCCCCCTCGAACAACAGACCCCAGGGAAATTGAATTACTCTGACCAGTACGTCCACAATAGGATGGTTTGTACTGGTTCTGTTCACAATTTGAGACTAGTAAAGCCAATGGTGACTTTACATGCCCTGGGAGACAGTAGTCAGTCCCAGGGTATGGAGTCTATGTTTGGGGGTCGCTATGACACCCCTGGGTTACGGCACGGAGGGGGCTGTGTAACCCATATACCAAAAACACATGAAGCCCTATGGGTAAAGGACCCCATAGCCCATAAAAAACATACAAAGTCAAAGGAACACCTCAGATCATGTCTAAGAGTGGGAGGAAAAGAGTCTCACTCTTAGCAGGAGAAAAAAATAAACCCCAAAAATCCACCAAAGCTGCTGGGGACTCACTAGGTTTGGGAAATTAGCCTTTACAGAGAATTCTCCCTAACATCGGCCCATGGTTTCCCACACAAGCTGTGCTTGGACAACGGGGTGCCGTTCCAGAGTGAACGGTTCTCGGAACTGATGGAGAGCTACAGGGTGTTGCACAGGAAGATCACGCCTCTCTGGCCAAGGGCAAATGGTGAAGCTGAACGCTTGATGAGGACTCTAAATAAGACCTTTCAAATTGCCCAGGGCCAAGGACAGTCCCTCCAGAGATCTCCCGGAGTGGCCCCGGCAGAAGCGTTAATCAAACGGTGCCCTCGAGGGCTGTTACCGGAGGTAATAGAGAAAGAACCAGGGGTGATCGACAACCAACAGGTCGAGACAGACCGGCGAACAAGGATTGAGCAGGAGAAACTCCGGAGGGGGATTCGCCCGTAGCGGCTGGAGCCGGGTGATGAGGTCCTCATTCGGAATAGACACCCCCATGGAAAGCTCTCCCTACCGTATGAGCCGGAGCCGCTGGACGTCGTTGCAGTCAAGGGATCCATGGTGACTGCATCGGACGGCCGGTCTGCGGTAACTCGCAACGTGAGCTTCTTTAAGAAGTTGCAGGATCCAAGGACTGATCCGCCCCCTGATCCGGACTTAGAGGTCGTCCCTGAGGACGAAGGAGAAACACCATGTCTGCCTGAGTCCCCGGCCCGGGGAATGCCCTATGAACCGATCACCCGTGCCGGAGGTGAGTAGGAGGTACCCCCAGAGGTGCTGGCCGAGGGAAACCTGCTCACCTCAGCGACTACGTTTTGGGACAGTTGTCTGATCATCCTGATGATGAGAATTGTTAAGTAAGGGGACCCGGGTGGATGTTAATAAAGGGGCATTTCAGAACGGGACATGTGAAATTTTATAGGTGTAGTGTGTTTTGGTTTGCAGTGTATAGTTCTTGAATGTTTGTTGTTTGTCCTCCCGAAAAAGGAGGAGTGTGGCGCTGCCCGATGACGGGGCGTGCACGTGGCGGCGTGACGTTGCACGCCGCCGCGTGCAGCATAAATAAACGGGGCGTTTCCCAGCTGCGTCAGAGCGACCGGGAAGCCCAAACCGAGAGGACGTGTGTGTGTGAGTCCTTGGGGTCCGGGGCTTACGGGCAGCGCTGGGGGGGGCACCAGTAACCCCCAACAATAAGGGTATGAAGAACTTACTTGTTCTGACGCGGCTCCATATCGCGCTGGGAGTGCATTCAGGACGTCTCGAAGGGCTTCCGACAGCCTCACTTTCCTAGTTTGGGCTCGAGTCTTCAGAAGTTTCGGCAGGAGGGCGGCAGGCATCTCAGGGCGGCAACTCATTTCTGTGGCTTTCAGCGATCAACAGTAGTAGCAGTCCGACCACTCCGCAAACCACGAAAACGCTGCAAGGGCCTAGAGTCGGCCTTAATGTATTCAGC
This sequence comes from Ambystoma mexicanum, assembly GCF_040938575.1. Classification (NCBI taxonomy): domain Eukaryota; kingdom Metazoa; phylum Chordata; class Amphibia; order Caudata; family Ambystomatidae; genus Ambystoma; species Ambystoma mexicanum. The sequence continues at coordinate 766,963,904 of NC_090938.1, read as the reverse complement.
TGTAGTGAGTCAGCTGACCCGTCTCTTTAAAGGCACACACACCTCTGTAGATTAACGTTCAGGTATAAACAGATATGTTGTACTGTTTGAAGGACACAGGACTCCGCTTCTGCTCCTCTTCCCCACACAGCACAACAGCAGTAACTCACCTTTCGCCGAGGGTTTACCAATCCCATCATTACCCAACAGACACAGCCCCCCTTACCTGCAGCCCCCCTCATAGATGTAGCCCCCCTTACCTGCAGCCCCCCAGACACAGCCCCCCTTACCTGGTGCCCCCCTCATAGACATAGCCTTTCACACAGACACAGCCCCCCTCATAGACACAGCCCCCCTTACCTGCAGCTCCCCTCACAGACACAGCTCCCCTTACCTGCATGCCCCCTCTCGCAAACACAGCCCCCCAACCTGCAGCCCCCCAGACACAACGCACCCTTTGACCTGCAGCCCCCCTTTGTTGCCCTCTCAGACACAGCCCCCTCTTACCTGCTGCCGGGCTCCGCTGCTCTCAGTCCCCTCCTGCCCCCGGGAGGATCCGCAGCCCCCCCTCGGTGCTCACTGTCTCGAAGAAGGGCCGCAGGGTGCGGGGGAAGGGGGCCCCTGGGGAAGGTGAAGAGCAGAGCCCGGTCCTGAGCATCGTAGACCGAGAGCCTGCCCGCCTCATAGTTCAGGAAGAGGCCCAGGACCCTGGGGGGAGCGCAGGGGGGTGGAAGGGGAGGTGTGAGCCCAGTATTTACCATCCCGGAGCCGCACTGTCCAGAATCCCCCCTCAGTTGATAGTGTGAGCTGCTCCTTCCTGGGCACAGATTCATCACACACCCCCAGGGTCCAGCCCGTGCTGCCCCCCACCTCCACCTCCCAGTAATACCTCCCGGAGCTCAGACGCTCCCTGCCCAGGACACAGAAGGTGTTAGTGAATCTCTGGGGGGTGTCGGGCAGGTCCTGGTCTCGGGCTCCGCGTCTCACTCTTCTCCCGTCCGCGGACACGATGAGCCGGGGATAAGCGGTGCCAGAATGCAGAGTCACCTCACCTGCAAGAGAGAAGCCCGGCTCAGAAACCAGCCAATCACAGGGCGCCAACAGCCTGTCAATCACACCAACAGCGAGAGCTCAGCCAATCACAGCCTCCTCTCCCAAACACCTGCAGACCCCGCCCACAGCCCAGGGGGAGTGCGGCTGTTCCTCCATTCTTCAATGACCCCCAAATGATAGAGATAATGGGGAGAGCTCGCCCCCCTCCCCAGAGACGAGACAGCAGAGAAGAGAAGCTGAGAGGGAGGGGGAGGGAGAGGGACACAGAAGAGAGGCAGGCAGAGAGGAGAGAGTGAGAAGAGAGGGGGAGACGAGACAGCAGAGAAGAGAGGGAGAGACAGAGACCAGACAGCAAAGAAGAGAAGCAGAGAAGATACCCTAACAGAACAGTAGAGAGAGACTCGGAAAGGTAGACTGAACAACATGCAGAGAGGAGACTGCTGTGAATGTCGGATAGAAATAAAGAAATATTGCAGATTAAAGACAGAAAAGAGAGAGCAATAATGACAGAGTGAGAGACAGGAGAGGGGAACCGCCGAAGATGCAGAGAGAGCGGAACATGGAGGAAAGGAAGAGTGGAAGAGAGAGACACGTGAAGAGGGAGAGAGCAACATGGACATGATGAGAAGCAGCCAGAGGAAGAGAGGAGAGACAGTGAACTGGAGACAGAGGCGGTGGAACAGAGAGAGACACTTATAATCCCTCTCATATTATTCAGACACCCCCCCCCCCCACCCTCCCCGCACCCCCCAGGCAGCCTCGTGATACAACAGAGTGAACTCCTGGGAAATCCCCTCTTCCCCAAACCCCCTTCTCTTCTGACATCTTTACACACCTCACTCCAGGCCAGAGAGTGCCCTGCAGCTCTGCCGAACAAAGGGAGTGAAGGGGTGAAGAGAGAGCACAGAGACTGGCAGAGATCAGAGACAGCGAGAGGTAGAGACTGGGAGAAAAAGACAGAGTGGGGACAGGCAGAGAAGAAAGAGAGATCAGAAGGGAGGGAAGAGCCCAAGCAGAGATGCGAGAGAGAGAAACAATAGGAAAGATAGAGACAGACTAACACAGAGAAGCAACAGGAAATATGGAGACAGGCTAACACAGAGAAACAACAGGAGAGAGACAGTCTAACACAGACAAACAACAGGAAAGATGGAGACAGACTTACCCAGAATAACAACAGGAAAGAGAGACAGACTAACAGAGAGAAACAACAGGAAAGACAGAGACAGAGTAACACAAAGAAACAACAGGAAAGGGAAACAGACTAACACAGAGAAACAACAGGAAAGAGACAGACTAACACAGAAACAAGAGGAAGGAGACAGACTTGCACAGAGAAACAGGAGAGAGAGACAGACTAACACAGAGAAACAGGAGAGGGAATGACAGACTAACACAGAGAAATAACAGGAGAGGCAGAATAACACACAGAAACAACAGGAACGATAAAGACTAGAGGAGAGAGAGTGAGGGCGATAAGCAGAGTGAAGAGGACAACGAGGCACAGAAGTGGGAGGGGAAAAGAGAGATAGAAGGAAGAGAACCCAAGCAAGAAAGACAAAGACAAACTAACCCACAGAGGAGAAACGGGAAAAAGAAAGAAATAGCAGAGAAAGAGACATGTAGTGACGGGAGACCAAGAGAGAAAAGGGCGGGAAACTAACAGAGGAGGCCAGAGAAATACAGGCAAAGAGAAAGAGGCGACAAGAAGAGAGCGACAGAGGGAGACCGGGTGAGTGACAGAAGAGCATGGACAGAAACTTAAATAGGAAGACACAAATGGAAAGACAGAGACAGGCATACAGGAGAGAGAGAGAGAGACAGACAGACAGACGGTGACAGGGGAGAGAATGCAAGCCTGCAAAGGGGAGAGATACTAGGAAAAGACAGAGGGGGCGACAGAACAGAGAACATGGACACAAGAGAAGAAGAGACATAAGAGATGGAGAGAAGGTGAGTGGGAGATGAAGATAGAGGGGGCAGAGAAAAGGACATGCAGAGGAAATAGAGGAGCCGGTGACAATAGGCAGACAGCAAGGGAGATGGAAATCCCAGCAGAGGGAGAGAGGCAGGGAGGAGAGAGGGAAGGAGACAGAAAACTAAAGAGCAGGGAGAGAAATGCAGAAATAAAGGCAGGGGTGCTCCCCCCCCATGCACTCGTTTAGAGGGAAGAGAGGCGCTTCTCTCGTGTTTTTAATGCAAGAAAGAGGCAGGCAGGGAGAAACACAGCAATAATGAAAGAGAGGCAGGCATGGAGAAACATAGCGATAATGAAAGAGAGGCAGGCATGGAGAAACACAGCGATAATGAAAGACAGGCAGAGAGAAACAAAGCAATAATGAAAGACAGGCAGAGAGAAACACAGCAATAATCAAAGACAGGCAGAGAGAAACACAGCGATAATGAAAGACAGGCAGAGAGAAACACAGCAATAATGAAAGACAGGCAGAGAGAAACACAGCAATAATGAAAGACAGGCAGAGATAAACACAGCAATAATCAAAGACAGACAGAGAGAAACACCGCAATAATGAAAGACAGACAGAGAGAAACACTGCAATAATCAAAGACGGGCAGAGAGAAACACAGCAATAATAAAAGACAGGCAAAGAGAAACACAGCAATAATCAAAGACAGGCAGAGAGAAAAACAGCAATAATGAAACACAGGCAAAGAGAAACACAGTAAGAAAGAAAGGGAGAGATGCAAAGGGAAACACAGCAAGAAAGAAAGGGAGAGATGCAAAGAGGGAAACACAGCAAGAAATAAAGAGGCAGAGATAAGCACAGCAAGAAAGAAAGACAGGGAGCAAACAGATGAACAGAGAGACCGGGAGAAAGAAGCAGAGATGAGAGACAGGGAGAAGCAAGCAGAGATGAGTGACAAAGAGACCGGGAGAAAGAAGCAGAGATGAGAGACAGGGAGAAACAAGCAGAGATGAGTGACAGAGAGACCAGGAGAAACAAGCAGAGATGAGAGACTGGGAGAAACAAGCAGAGATGAGAGGCAGGGAGAAATAAGCAGCAATGGGAGAGAGAGAGAGAGAGAGAGAGAGAGAGAGAGAGAGATAGAGAGAGAGAGAGACCGGGAGAAACAAGCAGAGATGAGAGACATAGAGACCAGGAGAAACAAGCAGAGATGAGAGACAGGAAGAAACAAGTAGAGATGAGAAACAGAGAGACAGGGAGAAACAAGTAGAGATGAGAGACCAGGAGAAACAAGCAGAGATGAGAGCCAGAGAGACTGGGAGAAACAAACAGAGATGAGAGACAGGGAGAAACAAGTAGAGATGAGTGACAGAGAGATCGGGAGAAACAAGCAGAGATGAGAGCCTGGGAGAAATAAGCAGCAATAAGAAAGAGAGAGACTGGGAGAAACAAGCAGAGATGAGAGCCAGATAGACTGGGAGAAACAAGCAGAGATGACAGACTGGGAGAAACAAGTAGAGATGAGTGACAGAGAGATCGGGAGAAACAAGCAAAGATGAGAGACAGGGAGAAATAAGCAGCAATAAGAAAGAGAGAGACTGGGAGAAACAAGCAGAGATGAGAGACAGAGAGACTGGGAGAAACAAGTAAAGATGAGTGACAGAGAGACCAGGAGAAACAAGCAGAGATTAGAGACAGGGAGAAACAAGCAGCGGTGAGAGAGAGAATGACCAGGGGAAACAAGCAGAGCTGAGAGACAGAGACCAGGAGAAACAAGCAGAGATGAGAGACAGGGAGAAACACGTAGAGATGAGAGACAGAGAGAGCAGGAGCAACAAGCAAAGATGAGAGACAGAGAGACCGGCAGAAGCAAGCAGAGTTGAGAGACTGGGAAAAACAAGCAGAGATGAGGGACAGGGAGAAACAAGTAGAGATGAGAGACTGGGAGAAACAAGCATAGATGATAAACAGAGAGACCCGGAAAAACAAACAGAGATTTGTGATAGAGAGACCGGCAGGAACAAGCAGAGATGAGAGACAGGGAGAAACAAGTAGATATCAGAGACAGAGAGACCGGGAGGAACAAGCAGAGATGAGCGACAGAGAGACCGGGAGAAACAAGCAGAGATGAGAGACAGAGAGACTGGGAGAAACAAGCATAGATTAGAGACAGGGAGAAACAAGTAGAGATGAGGGACAGAGATACCAGGAGAAGCAAGTAGAGATGAGAGACAGGGCGGCGGGAGAAACAAGCAGAGATGAGAGACAGGGAGCTCCATCCCAAAACAGCCCATGGTCTAACACCAGCACAAATTTCATGCTGGCATTAAACCAATGGATGCCCTATGGACTCTGCCTGCTATTTACACCTGATAAATGCAGGAGGATTCCACAGAAGCTCATGGTCAATGACTCCTGCAATCGTTCAATGTGGGAGGTGACTGGGCTTGGTCCTTAAGCTTGGATAACTGTGTGATCATCGACAACAATGAGTCAAAGGAGGGCTCAATCACTAATGAACCTGCTAACAAATAAATAAAGAATGGTAAAGAGAGCAAAACGAAGGCGCACAAGAAAAAGGCTCATACTAAACAGGCTGATCTTAGCAGCAATCCAGCCTGAGCAACACGCCTGGCTTGATTAATTCCAGCTCCAGAGTTACTACCCTTGTGATCAATGATAAGGGTTCATATGACACCCTACCATTAGAAGGGAATAAGACCAAAGTCTCTGCTTAACATCCTACTAAAAACAAAACTACATCAAAAGGCTTCCAGCTGCTGAGTCTAATACTCTTTCTACTAGAGGTGCCTCCAGAAATAAAGACCACATCGGCAGGAACTCCTGTGCACCCTAAAAGCACTGGCCCATTTATACAGACTACAGGAACTATTAAGTGCCAAACATTCCCGGAAGATTCCCACATTCTGGAAGTTTTGGGAAACCCTTTTCAAGAGGACAACCATGGGATAACATCTAACGCCATTGCTTCGGACACGCACCCTAACGACTCCACCTACTATCCGTCCATGAGGAAAATGGAGGCGCTAAATCAGTAAATGGGAAGAACGGCCTCTACCACCCTCATTCTAATTCGGATGCTGACTGCTTGGCCCTCAAAGTACAGAGCCTTTTTTATGTTAGTCGGGACTATTATCCAAATCGAACAACAATCTTCCATTTAGTCCATTACATCATTCCTCTGCGTTGTCTACAAACGGAGGACATCGTGATTGTTGACCTCCTAGAAGACTCGTACTATGCTAGCGCGATAGTTTATTTTCACAATCCTGCTGTACTAGATTGTGTCACGTCACATGATGCAGATTTTGGGAAAATTAGGTTATGACTGTTCTATTGTTAAAGCTCCATCTAGAAAGTGTGACCTCAATCTAGATAGGGGGTAAAGAGGTACTGAAATCTAGGAGACCTGTTCCTTTGCTTTCAACTAGACCCTCTACATCCACCCTATGGGAGTCAACCTTAATCAATCAACACTATGTCCCAGCTCACAAGGCGACGCTATTTCTGTCGCCATTGATGCTCTTGGGTTAAGACATGTTGATGTTCACTCTTCCTTGGAAGAGAAAGCAGGGTTGGCTGCTACCAGCTGACAGTGGTTACCTTCAATTCTACAACCACAAAATCCACGTAGATCCTAGCCGCACTTTTACCATTTTGTCCTGGAACACCCGAGGCTTCTCCCACTTCACTGAACCTGATGGTTTATTAGAGAACATCCCCAATTTTTGTGTGTTGGCATTACAGGAAACCTGGCTCCAGGATAACTTGGAAATCAGCGGCCGCCATTCCATTCAAACTATGGCCACAAGGGGACTCAAGGGCGACCAAAAGGAGGACTGATCATTAGTGTTGATAACACTTACCAAATCACCAAGATCAGCACGTCAGGTGACTCAGTGCTTGCTACTATTATTATTTGGGCCCCGAAGTGTGGCCCTACAACTTCTCTATTAATCATCAACATTTATGATTTACTCCCGAGGCTTTATCATGCTAAACGGTCTTTGCCCAGGTGTATCGCCAGAGTGATATACCAGAGTGACTGACAATAGTGCATCAATTATCGAGTATGTCTTTGTAAACATCAACATGTACCCAAATTTGAAGGTCTTAACAAGAACAGAAAGTGACCACTTTCCCCTCTTCTCCTATATAAATTACACTGAGCCGGCTCATGATAGTGACCCCATCAGCAACTTACTATAAACCAAGGGTGAGTTGGAATCCAGGTAATATTGATAAGGCCGTTTGCTTGATCACTGATCTCGAATTAGATTCACAAGCCACTTGCAGTGCAGAGGCCTTAATCAACCGCAGCATCGCTTTCCTGCTAGTTACATTGCAGAAGTGGGCCTGATTCAGAGGTGCATGTTAAAATGGAAAGGTGATGTGTCTCAGGGCCTGATTCAGAGGTGCATGTTAAAATGGAAAGGTGATGTGTCTCTGGGCCTGATTCAGAGGTGCATGTTAAAATGGAAAAGTGCCGTGTCTCAGTAGAATGACACTTTTCCATGAGGAAATGGATTCTGATGTAATCCGAGAGTGGCAGCAATATACCAAGTCTGCCACTCCTGCAAAGTCAGGATTTACGGCATAGCAACAGCCTTGCTAACCACCTCACATGTAAGGGGCTGGCCGCCACTCCTGCAAAGCCGGGATTTACGGCATAGCAACAGCCTTGCCAACCCCCCAAAGTAAGGGGCTGGCTAGGACTGTATTCTGAAGGTTAGAGCACCCTTTCTGCACCAGCCTGAAGAGGCGTTAATTAACAGCACCCTGGAGGTGTCGTTCGTTATGAAAAGAGGCGGCATTCCTTACAAAGTGTTAGCTTTTCTAGGCCTGTCTGAAAGAAGTTTTCTTTTCAAGCTGTCAGCGCCACATTTTCTGCGTTACAGAAAGTGCTGCAGAGACTCTTCAAGCTGACGACACTTTCTGTGCTGTGGAAATGTGTCTTTTCTTTGTGCATTTTGAACAGAGGTGCTCTTTACTTTACTTTTACTTTATTGAATTTGTATCGCGCACCTAAAATCCCAGAGGCGTGAGGGCGCAGACAAGACAAACAACATAAATACATGTAAGAGTCTATAACAAGATAAGAACAAAAGGGGCAAAGGCATAACAATACCCCTGCACTTAGTAACTACAGTTCAGATATTGAATAATCAGAGTAAACAGGTTCAAAATAATCAAGAGGAAAAAGAACCATAGGAATAACTCTCTGAAGATCTAAACTCAAAGAATAACATTACAGTTCCAGGTCCCTTTGGGTAAATATTAGCATTGTCTGAGAAAAGCAGGTAGGGTGCCAGCCCCACAGCCCACTAAAATACAGTCACAATTGGGGAGCAGACACCAGTCACTCAGATCTATCCTCCGAATAATCATGAAGTCATTGAATCGGACTACTCCTGGACCAGTTCTCTGCGCAACCAGGCAAGAACCTTGTTGGGCAGGGCTTCTTTAGGCTGCTTTTCTTTGGTTTTCTGAATGTTAGTTATGGTGACATTTCTCTGGTCCATTACAAAGTCGTGGGAATTCGAGTCCATTATCATTGGCATTTGTGATTTTTGTTGTTGTAAGTTTTGTAAGGATATCTTTTTCAATTTGGCGTTCATGACTGTGGGCTGTTTAACCTCTTTATGGCCAGCACTCGGCTCATGTAAAGATAAGGAAGGAACAATTTCCTGTAATGAGTCTACACTAGGGATTTTTGCCTTTTCCTTGCATGCCAAGATTGGCCCGATAGAGCTCAGAGATTCCTTAATGCAGGGGTCAGTTTGAGTGGCTTGATCTGTCATTTCCCCTTTGTGTAAGAGTTTGACTGGCAGTATTTACCCTCGCTGCCTCTAGCAAAACATCAGCACTAGAAGGCCAGTGTGTATGGGAGGCAGAGTTCACTTTCGGCACCTGTAGGTCCGCTACCCAGTCGTTGAAAGCATCTGTTAACTGGTGACTCTCTGTGACTCATGTTCCTTTCCTATGACCGAGTGTCACTGCAGGGGACTCATGCTTCCTCACCTACTGGTGACTCTCTGTGACTCATGTTCCTTTCCTATGACCGAGTGTCACTGCAGGGGACTCATGCCACCTCACCTACTGGTGACTCTCTGCGACTCATGTTCCTTTCCTATGACCGAGTGTCGCTGCAGGGGACTCATGCCACCTCACCTACTGGTGACTCTCTGTGACTCATGTTCCTTTCCTATGACCTAGTGCAGGGCACTGGAGCTGCCTCACCTAACAGTGACTCCTGAGATCCAGGAGGACTCATGGAGGGTTAGGGTTTGGGATTTGTAAATCACAAGTACTCACGTTCACAGGATTTCATGCATCTCCAATCTGAAAGTAAGAAGAAAATTAAGGGTTTGTGAAATCAGACAAACCAGCGAGACATTGAAGTATGCTAAATATATCTATTACCATTAATTAAACTTACCCGTTTCTGCAGGAAATGTTTCTGTAGTAAAAGAAAAACCAGTGATGTATTAAATCCCAAACTCTTTTACTGTAAAACATAACCCAGCACTCCCTGCCCTTCCCCTAATGCCTCCCCTCTAGCTCCCCCCACTGCACCCCCACTCCCTGCTCTTCCCCTAATGTATCACCTCCAGCTCCCACCACTGCACCCGTACTCCCTGACCTTCCCCCAATGCCTCCCTCCAGCTCCCATCACTGCACCCCCACTCCCTGCCCTTCCCCCAATGCCTCCCCTCCACCTCCCACCACTGCACCCCCCACTCCCTGCCCTTCCCCTAATGCCTCCCCTCCCCCTCCCACCACTGCACCCCCACTCCCTGCCCTTCCCCTAATGCCTCCCCTCCAGCTCCCACCACTGCACCCCCACTCCCTGCCCTTCCCCTAATGCCTCTCCTCTAGCTCCCACCACTGCACCCCCACTCCCTGACCTTCCCCCAATGCCTCCCTCCAGCTCCCATCACTGCACCCCCACTCCCTGCCCTTCCCCCAATGCCTCCCCTCCAGCTCCCACCACTGCACCCCCACTCCCTGCCCTACCCCCAATGCCTCCCCTCCCGCTCCCACCACTGCACCCCCACTCCCTGCCCTTAACCCAATGCCTCCCCTCCAGCTCCCACCACTGCACCCCCACTCCCTGCCCTTCCTCTAATGCCTTCCCTCTAGCTCCCACCACTGCACCCCCACTCCCTGCCCTTCCCCTAATCTCTCCCCCTCCAGCTCCCACCACTGCACCCCAGTCCCTGTCCTTCCCCTAATGACTCCCCTCCAGTTCCCACTACTGCAACCCCGCCACCTTGGGTGTCCAAATGTCATGTTTTGGCTTTTCCTCCCCGGGACCCCATAGGGGAGGTCACACACCCACAGATCTCACTCAGAGCTTAACATTCTCAGCACACAGTAAAGGACCAGGGAAAAGGGCATTAAGATCACAGATAATGTAGCCTCTTTATTGGATCAGGCAGATCATGCCACTATATCTGATAAAAGGACCTCCTGTTTAGAACCCAATTCTGGCTCACTGTCCTTGCAAGCAATACTTCGGGGGGATTTAAAAGTGACCCCCGAGGTATGGCATTACCCCCTACCTGTGCATCTCTCAAATCTGGACTATTGCAATTGACTGCATTGGGAGAGTACCTTCATGCATTGGAACACACATACCCTATGACCCCAACACCACAAGACCTAAAGGCGTCAATGCTAAGTTTCAGGCTCTAGCCGACCGGGAAGCTAAATTATCATCTGAGCCGGTCCAAGTCCAGAAGTCTGGGAAACCGATATGCCTGAGACATTGTTGGCCAGACTGTTGTGTCACGAGTACAGTATGACCTACTATTCAGAGGCCTAGGGGTCCCTGATGCACCGCTCTCAGGATATAAATAATGTCTTTATTGGCCTTTTGGGGTTCTCTAATCAGGAAACATGGTCTACTGAGGCTGTTCACTGAGGTGGTAAAGATGGATCTTCAGAATCAGCCCTATGGATAGATTCTGAAAGGCCCCCCTACTCTGGTGACCAGGACGACACTAATGTCTAGCCAAATTCTATCAAGGTAGTGTGACTGGGCAGTAAGGCCTAGACTTGGGAGAGTGTGGGTGGTGATGGGTTCAATTAAGCACACACAGAGCACTCTAATAACTCAAGTGAGACAGAATGTATACAAATGCACTCATATGTACTAGGTCTTGAACCAACTCTTATCAATGAAAATCACAGGTAAGCAAAACCACTAACCGTACACTATCAACATATGTACATGCGTCATTACGACCTCCAACACATGGTATAAGACGGCAACAGCCCTTGCAGCCGCTCCTGCAGAACCGCTCAGTTTCCACTGCAGGAAGGGGAGGGTCCAAGCCGCACATATTCTACCAGATCGGTCTTTCCACCACAATACTTCTGGCCGAAATAAAAACTCTTTCTTTTTACAACACATTTTTCTTACGGAAAAAAGGCTTTTGGCACGTCTACTTTTTATGCATTATAATAAGTTGTATTCCTCCCTTCTCTAAAGTAAAATGGTAAAAGACTGGTTAGCCTTTTATTGTCCCCTTCTAACTTCTCCCCCTCCCCTTCTTTAATGATTTGTGTCAGTCCTTCCATTTATCCTTTTTTATTTTGACTAACTAAATTCATATTTATAATTTAATTTTCCAATTAATCTGTTTTCACACCACTATATATTTTGCTAGATTTGATGAGTTTTATGTACAACTCAACGAGTGCATTATCAATGAAATGTACATGCATTTAGTGTGTTCATCCAGTCATGGATGACCGGTTAATTTCTTATAATCGACCCCTCAAAAAACATGTTTTTACCTCTCGGGAACCCCACCAATCAAATACTCATCCAATCAAACAATCATCCAATCAAACACTCATCCAGTCAATCACTCATCCAATCAATCACTCATCCAATCATGGCTCATCCAATCAAACACTCATCCAATCAAACACTCATCCAATCAAACACTCATCCAATCAATCACTCATCCAATCAATCACTCATCCAATCAAACACTCATCCAATCAAACACTCATCCAATCATGGCTCATCCAATCAAACACTCATCCAATCATGGCTAACTGGCATGGACCTCAAAGTGTTAATGCCGAAGCTATCCCCAAGTGACAAAAATGCCCCGACGGCTTGGTAGCAACTAGCAGGACTGCACACAATCAAATCTTTCTGGCCAGCCTCGAGTTTCAGGGTTGCAGTAGTCCCCAGTTCTAGGCCACCTGGAAGTGGAAACCTACTCCGCTCTGACCGTCCCCCTCAACCCTCGCGCCACACGAATCATCGGCATCAAACAGTTTGACTGCATTTCCCCCAACCTTTCTAACGGCCCAAATAATCTTTAAAATAACCTACATTACATACAAGGCTGTGGTAACCCAGTTACACATGTAGCTAGCCAAGGAACTGGTCACATTAAGAAGCCAGAGGAATTCCAGATGCCACAACGTGGAAAGACTGGAAATAAATAAATGACCAAAAGCCAGTTTAAAACCAAAGACTTTGCTATATAAGGAATTTCTCTAAACACTCAGTGCACCAGGTAATAGCATTCAGGGTATGCGGCTCTTGGCCTCACCTGGACTCAACCATTGCGACGCTCTCCATTGCTTGCTATCTACCTGTGCCCGATACAAGTACAAGAATGCCGACATATTGGTTTTTCATTGAGCTGTGCATATTTACATGTATTTCAATTAAATAAGTGTGTTGAGATGGTTGGAAAAGCCTTCCCGATCAGCATCACCTCTTGGGTGGGCCTGGACTCATATCTACCTTTTAATTCTGCAAGCAGCTGGGCATGGCAACTGATTCTCAGCAGCGTCGTCTCCATTCCAGGGGCATCTTCCTGGGGCTTCAGAGCCTTCACTTCACTGCACCTGAGAATTATAGAAAGATGCTGTAGATAACCCTCGGCCTCCAGAGACAAGTAAGAGTAAGGGGGTCTAAACGGTGAGATAAGGGGGAGGAAAAAGAGACCCCATTCCTAAATATGGGAAAGGAATGCTCTGAATCAACAGGCACGAAAGGCAGGGCAGGTATATCCCCCGTAAAACAGAGGGGTAGACAGCACCACACGTGTGATAAATGAGAAACAAGAGACCGGCAGGCGAGTGAGGAAGGACAAAGGAGCCACTACTGGGAGGCACATTCTGAATGAGAGACCCCCGGGGAGGAGAGGGTGGGCTGGGGAATCTCTACACTATGAATGAGAGACCACTGGGGAATCTCTACATTCTGACTGGGAGACCCCCGGAGAGCAGAGTGTGGGCTGGGGAATCTCTACATTCTGATACATTTTGAAGGAGAGACCCCCGGGGAGGAGAGGAGGGGACTCGGGAATCTCTACTTTCAGATTCATTCTGAATGGGAGACGCCGGGGAGGAGAGCGTGGGCTCAGGGATATCTACATTCTGATAGAATTGGGGTAAAGATGACTTTTAGGACCGGTGCGATTTTAGTAGGTGATTAAAAGACATAGATCACTTTTTGCCATATACTTTTCATTGTATTTGGTTACTGATGATTTTTCACTGAGGTGGGGGTTGGTAGGGGAGGGGGTGGAGGGCTGCGGGAACAGGGATATTAATGGGCCTCCACCCATCCTTTACAGTCAAAATCAAATTAGTGATGAAAAATGGTAAAAACCCATAGAACCCACAGGGTGGAATTTAACTTCACAATTCCTGGGATGAGAGCAGGGCCTTTAAAGATACCTCTCTCTTCCAAGTCATTCCCAGGAAAAAAAACTGCCAGGGACATTTCCATGGACACTAACAGGGAGAGCTAACTTCCCATAACTATCCGAAGGGAAATGTTAGCGACAGGGAAAGTCTTAAGGGGGCACTAGATAACTTAGTGGCCTGCAGAGGACTATTTGTTAGAACCTCTGGCCCACAGAAAGTGATGTCAATAACAGTTTTACAGGAAGTAGTGTCTCTGATTCCAGTGGTAGGGTGGCTGTGCACTACAATGGAATGGACATACTGCTAAGTATTGGAGGGAAATACCCCTCTCCCTGTCCCCTTTCTGGGGCTTGACCCTCCCACATTGATCAAAGCTGAAGACATCTCTGGGATGTCTGCACAAGTGCAAGTCTCCCATTGCCCAGAGGCCATGCTTTAGGCACTCTGCTCAGCAGTCTTTTTAGGGCAGCTAGGCTGACCTCTGGGATGGTCCGTTTTTCCACAGTGCCAGCAGGTGCTGTGGAGTCTGGGAATTACTGAATTACCACCACTCACCTTTGGGTTACTGGTGCCATCCTGCTTTTTGGACACACTCACAAGGGGTTTACCCACTTCTACTTTGAGACCCTATAAGAAGGGAGAATGTTGGCCTGCCTAACCTGTCCCCTGATCACTGTGGTTAACTCTGTGAGAAACCCACAAGTCAGCCATCTTTGCTAGTTCCTTAGATCAGTGATGATGAAATTAGCTAAGTGCTAATGCATGAAGTGCTCAAGCATAACTACACCAATCATGCTCTCATGTGTCCCGGGAGGATAGCTCAGCGGCAACGTGCACGCCTTGGACACCTTGGAAGCAAGACGGCACAAAGCAACACAGGTTCGATCCCTGGGTGCGCGCTTAGAAACCTCTGGGTGTTTAAGAGCGTTATAAATACGCAAGTCGACCCCTACCATGTCGGACTAGCCTATTGTAGCACTCATAAAAGCCACTGCTTAGTCCCATGTGGAGCCTGTCAACGCTAACAGCTAACCCTGCACACTTGTCCCATTGTCAGACTAGCCTATTTGCGTAAATGCTAGATAGCCCATGTGCACAACTGTTTTGACTAACCAACTAGCCTAAATGTTAAATAGCCCATGTGCACAACTGTTTTGACTAACCTACATGCCTAAATGTTAAATAGCCCATGTGCACAACTGTTTGACTAGCCTATTTGCATAGACTTAGTACTGTATTAAATTAACCACCCACCCTACAACCACACAGCCGCACCGGTCAATGTTAGGTTGGTTAACTATCATCATGTTCCCTTTCTGTCTCATTCCGAACTACACTCCCTGCACGGGGAGCCACTATAACATACAAAAAAAATGGCCTCTACAAACCAACCTGCCTTAGGCACCACCCCATCCTTTGCCCCATACCCTTCTTGCCCACATTATCACTGTTCCCATTTGCAACTAATCACGCAACTACCACCAAACCCAAGACCAACACCCAAGCCTCTACTTATTACATCTCCACCACCATAAACTTACAGCCCACCCAGAAGCATAATAACTTTGAAGAAATCCAGTCCATACCTGTCTTAGGCAAAGTAAGACGTTCTCGCCTAAGGTCACGTACCCAGCATCAGGCCAACTGCTCCACATCTAGTGACCACCACACCCATCAAATCACCTCCATGTGTCTATCACTCTATGCCCAAAACTAACACCAAACAAAATACTACCCCTAGACCTATGACCACCAAAATAGATGCAACATCTATGCTGAAACCTCTGTCCATCCTTCAATGCGCCCACATATACGCCCG
Source organism: Ambystoma mexicanum (assembly GCF_040938575.1). Taxonomy (NCBI): domain Eukaryota; kingdom Metazoa; phylum Chordata; class Amphibia; order Caudata; family Ambystomatidae; genus Ambystoma; species Ambystoma mexicanum. The sequence goes on along the minus strand of NC_090938.1, from coordinate 766,948,415 downwards.
CTCTCTAGGAGCCCATGCCTTCGAAGTACACAACCTAATCACAGAGTCACAAATCGACATACTAGTTGTCACAGAATCATGGCTTCACCAAGCCTCTGGCCCGCTCCTACCCATAGCCATCCCTCCAAACTATACTATCCTCAGAACTGATAGGACACATTTGCATGGAGGCGGTATGTGGCCATCATTGCAAAGACTAAGCTCCAACTAAGATCATGCCCAATTGAAAGCTCTGCAGGTTACAAAATACTGCTAGCAAAACTTCCCATGAATGGTAAAACAACTATCAACATAGTAGTGATCTACAGAGCCCCCAATTCCAGCAGTCAGCCCGAGACAGACATTCCTTTGCTATTAGCTCCTCTCATCAAGCCCAACACCAAATGTATCTTCTTGGCAGACTTGAATTTAGGATTTAATGATAGCCATGACCACAAAGCAGAAGCACTACACTCCTCCATGAAGGATATGAGCTTCATACAACGAGTAAACACCCCTACCCACATCAAAGGAAGAACCCTTGATTGGATCCTTTCGCTCAACACGGATATCTCCATTGACCCCATATCGCCATTAGATTGGACAGACCATCATAATATTATGTTCACTATCAATACCATTGAACCCCTCGTAACCACTCCCAAAATCACTAACTCTTATGAAACAAGAAACCTTCGCAAACTCACACCAGAAAACCTAGAACCATTGCTCTCCAAAGTGCTAGACACACTGTCTATTTCTAATGACAACCCCAACACACAAGCAGATGTTTATCACAACTGCCTCACATCCACCATTAACGCAGTAGCCCCCCTCATTACTAAATCTAAACGCTCAGACAAACGATCATGCTTTTGGTTCAATGATGAACTTGTCACCCTCAGGAAAACTAAACGTGCCTGTGAACACACTTACAGAAAACATCCTACTTTAGAGACCGAAATAGCCTACCAGGAGGCAAACAGAACCTACAAAAAAGCTATTATCAACCATAAAGCTAATGCCTTTAACGGCAACTGACTCAAAATAAGTATTCAATCCTAGAAGAATTGGAAAACCCAGCCCCAGCCACTAACTGCACCAACTCTAGCAAAGAGTGGTGTACCACAATCCAAGACGCTCTAGCGGCCAAGATTAACTTACCCCAAAATAAGATCTTAACAAAAAAACAACTTCTAGCAGACAAACCTGCTACTGATAATCATTTACCTACCTTTAATGAGAATACCAAACCCATCTTCCAGTTCACTCAGGTCTCACAAAAACTAGTGCTTAACACTATATCTAAGCTCAAAGCATCTAACTGCAAGGGAGACTCTGTCCCAGCTAAAATAGTCAAATCATATGCCCACACACTGTGATGCTGGAAATGCATCGGAGGGACAGTGCCTCCGAATCCTTGTCCTTTACTGCTTTTTATCGTGTGTTCTGTCGTGTTTTCCATGCAGGAGTTCATGTGGGACTCCTGGTGGTGCAGCTCTCTCTCTTTTGGTTTGGTGAACGGACCCGTGGGATACCCTTATGGCACTCATGGGTGGGGGGTACAACCCTGTGCCCCTAGTGTATGTTTTTGGGCACCTGTGGGTGGCCCACAGAGCAGGGTATGGGCTGGTGGCAGCTCCATGTTGAAGTTGACAGGTGCGCAGAGTATCCTCCATTTTGGGGGGACCCTGGCCCTGCCATTGGGATCAGTTGATTCCTGATGGAAAACAAGATGGCCCCTGTGGCCTCTTGCTTTCTATTACCCATTACCTTGTTTTCCCAAAGTCCTGGGAATCCCTGACTCTGTCCCTTCCCCCTGACTGGCTGTTGGATGGAAGTGCCATATATGGTGTTGTTGTGAAGGCCCGGCCAGACTAGCTGGAGCCTTCTTGGTGATTTATGTTGTGGGTACCTCCTGTGGGTGGGACCTGGGTGAATAGAGTGTGGTACGAATATGCATTCTGTGTTGTGGATGTCTAGTATCTGTGGGTTGACCGAATGACTGAGACAGCCCTGCCCGAAACCGGTATGAATGCAGCTTGGAGTGTTGAATGGCTCGGTACTTGTCCCAATACACATAACTTGTTGTGAGTGTCTGGAGAGAAGTGAATGGCCTGAATACCTCGTGTGCCTGATTGGCTGCCTGCCTGCATGAATGCCCTTAGTCGTGATTGGATGCTTGAGTGTGACCCAGCAGAATGAATGGGAGATTAACAGTATATCTGGGGACCTCTCACTGCTAGGAATCGTGTTCAGAAGCTGAAGTCCACTACGACGAGTAACTGGAGTAACTGAAGCTTGACCTTGAAGCCCTGCTGGACGAGAAGAATTGCTGTTGCTCTCCTTCGCAATCTGAAAGCTGCTGTGCCTCCAAGGACTGACCCAGAGAGGACCTGGTAAGGCGCCCTCTTCCCGAGCTACGAGGGACCATCGTGCACAGCTGATCTTTGCCAAAGCTCCCTGGTAGACAGACCTTCGACAGGCTGCCGACCCGAGACGGGGACTGCCGCGGAATCTCAAAGAGAAGCACTCGGACTGTTGCCCGCCACTGTCGACGACCGCCGTCGCCGACCGGAGCCGCCGTGCTCCTGTTTGCCTAAGAACTTCATTTGATCATCGGACGCTCTCGTCTGCATCGTCTCCCGCTTTATCCCGCTGGAGAAGGCCCGACCGTTGACGCACCGAGGAGCATCCGCCGGTGGCTTTCCAGCCACCTAAAGACCACAGAGACGCCGACGACTCGACGCCCTTGCTGGGCCACAGTTCTTCATCATCTCTTTGTGGTCCAGAACTATCGTCACCGAGGTGCCCCGCACGCCTCTTCCTTGCAGGACGCCAACGCTCTGTCATCGACGAGCAACGCTAGGAACGAAGCTGCCACTTCACTGCCGTAGTTCAACCTGTTCGCCGTCGGACGTTCGACGACCCGTGACTCCTGCCTTAAGGGGCACTCAAGAAGGGTCGTCGATTCCCTGATACCGAACGCCGAGTTCCTCGACACCTCTCGACGATCCGTGGCTCCTGCCTGAAAGGGGAGTCACTCAAGAAGGATCGGTCGATGCATCGTCGGAGAACTCTACTCCACCAGGTACATTGGGGGGGTAAAACCTTAATAGGAGGAAGTAAGACTATTGAACATTATATGGACTGGGCTTGTGCTATATATCTTTATTTACAGGTTGCCCAGGTGGGGGGATCTCGACACAGAACTGTGCCTAGTGGTAGGGGTCAGCATTCTGCCTACTGTTTCAACCATCTTGCATTCCTTCCTATCTCTATTGCTGGTTTCCTCGTTATTGATCTGTGTGACATTTTAACCGTACAGTTGATGCACTTTAATGAGATTCGATAACTTTGGTGGTACCACTTTAGAATTGTATATATTTATCATTTTGACTTCCGAGTACAAAGTGCGTTATTGTGATCGTGTGCATACCTTTGAATATTAATTATATAAAGACTGTGTTTTCAGTAATACAGTGTGTGGACATTCCTTTGTGGGGGGTTCGGGGACTACACTGTACTTAAGAGCCAGCCTGCATCACCTCCTGAGAAGCTAGGCATTGATTGCTCGACTATGTTACCAATAATAGAGAATCTTGGCTGGGATCCTCTGTGTCTCTCCTCTACCATATAGAGAGCGGAAGTACAGACACCCCCTACCAGTCTTTACACTGGTGGCAGCGGTGGGATGCTTATGGTTTTAAGAATCAGTGTATAACCGTGCCACTTACAAAATATCTGCACTTTATTAGATTAAGGTTTGGGTGTGTACAAAATAACTGCATTACAAGCAATGGAGTCTATTGCAAATGGTAAATTGACTTGGATGAGCTTAGAGGCTCTCCAGAGTGCTTGTGAAGCCAGGGAGTTAGACTTTGTGGATAAGTCTAGGGCTGAGCTGATAGCTGCCCTGGTGGACTACCAGACCGATGATGAAACTCTTGATGAAGAGGGGAATGCAAACAGTGAGGACTCTGCCCCTGGGGTTTCTACCGAATCTGTTTCTGGGAATGCTGCCATTCCTGTTGCCTCTGTTCCGAACCCCAGCAATTCCTTGGAGCTTGAGTTATTAAGGATGAAATTGGCCTTTGAATATCGCAAGTTGGAAATAGATGCTGAGCTTAAGAAAGAGGAGCTGGCTCAACAAGTTGAACTCAAGAATAGGGATCTTGAACTCAAAGACAAGGACGCTGAATGTCAGAGAATCCAGCTAGAGAAAGCTCGAGTGGAGACTTCAGCGAAACCCAGTGAGAGTGTCAGGTACCCAGCAACTAAATTTATGAAGGATTTGGTTGGTGTGTTTGTGGAGGGTTCTGATATCCTCCAATGGATTGAAGCGTTTGAAATGGCTTGTGCAATTCATGATGTTGACAAAAGAGATTGGGCTAAGTGTTTGCTAAGCAGAGTGCCTCAAACTGGATATGACTGTATTCTGAAGCTGAGTGTGGAAGAAAGGGGTCAGTATGAGTGTATGAAATCTGCTTTGATTGCCAAGTTTGGCAAGACACCTACCCAATACCTTAAAAGGTTCAGGGATTTTAAGAAAAGAGAGAATGTGTCTTGGGTTTACACCATGGTCCATGCCGGATTCCGCCATGGTGGATGGCGGATTTACCGCCCCATTCCAAGGTTGGCGGGGCGGTAAATCCCCATTCACCATTGCCCCTTCCCCATTCCCATTTTTGCCCCATAGGGCTCAATGGGGATGGGGAAGGCGCTAATTACGGCACCGTAAATTACAGTGCCGTAATTAGCACCAAGGTCGCTTAGCGCCTTGGACTTTAACGCATGCAAAAAGCAGGCGTTAAAGTGTGAATCTGGCGTTAAGGGTTTAACGATGCAGCAGCCTTTTACGGCGCCGTTAACCCCTTAACGCCAGGGTTGTAATGAGGCCCCATATCTCCGAAACCAGAAGAGAGCACCTTTGGCTTCCCATCAAAGCTAGAGTCATTTTCAAAGCCCAGTGCATTACCTTTAAATGCCTCCATAAAAATGCTCCCATCTACTTAAATCATGCGATTACCAAAAAAGAATTCACCAGATCCCTAAGATCTAATAACCACTCACTATTGGCAATACCCCGCTATAAAAACACTAGAGCAGGGGGCACTAGTTTACAATACCTAGCCCCTAAACACTGGAACGCTCTCCCGCTCACCATCAAAAATGAGCAAACTCTCATGGGCTTAAAAAAACTCCTAAAAACATGGCTATTCAACCTATACCATTAACAACAGCCATCACAATACTTTATAAATAGCTCTGTATCTACGTATATTTATCTGCTCTGTAAATAACCGTGTTCTGCAACTCTTTTCCTTAAGTTTGTACTTTTTCTGCTAATATAACTGCGCCACAATGGCTCCCTTCAATGTATGCATTATTAAGATGTCTGTAACCTCGCCGTGATACCCAAGGGTCTGCACGTGTAACAAATGCAATAAATAAAAATATATGGGGTAAATAGGGTTAGCCTGAAGGAAGGGCCCTGCACTGTGAGCTTAGAGAGAAGAGTGAGAGGCTTGCAAGGGGGAATAGTACAGAGTCTATATGGGGTATATAGGGTTAAACTGAAGGAAGGGCCCTGCACTGTGAGCTTAGAGAGAAGAGTGAGAGGCTTGCAAGGGGGAATAGTACAGAGTCTATATGGGGTATATAGGGTTAAACTGAAGGAAGGGCCCTGCACTGTGAGCTTAGAGAGAAGAGTGAGAGGCTTGCAAGGGGGAATAGTACAGAGTCTATATGGGGTATATAGGGTTAAACTGAAGGAAGGGCCCTGCACTGTGAGTTTGAGAGAGGGTTGCCAGGCTTGTAAGGGGTAATAGTACAGAGTCTAAATGGGGTATATAGGGTTATGCAGAAGGAGGGGCCCTGCACTGTGAGAGAGAGTGAGAGGCTTGCAAAGGGTAATGTAAAACCCAGAGTCTCTATTTTTAAATCACATATAGAAATGCTAAATCTCCCAGGAGTTAAGATGGAGCCGGGGTCTGTAGTGTGTAATAAATGTGAGGAACAGAGGACATCCACCGGGATAAAAGTGAGTCCACATTGAGGGCACATCAAGGCAAGAGGATACATACCTGCTCAAGACACTCTTCACATCCTAGAGAGAGAAAGAGAAAGAGGACAAGATAAATAGTCATCCCACATTGTTCTAAACGTTGATTTCGATTTTACAGAGACCCAGAGCTGTGAGTGAAGGAAAGAGTTAGGTTGCTGCATTATCTAGTCTAGGAATCAGTTGAGCCTTCTGGAAAGTTTCTGGTCAGACAATGCCAAGTTGCATGTCACAAAAACAGACACTGACCCACCCCCTATCCAGTGTTTCTGAGTAATGGCAGCAAAACGTCACCCAACACCTTGAAGGTGACCTACAGTCCTCTCGCTTTAAAGCCATATCCTGGGGTTTCTTAACAGTTTCTTCTGAGCTGCTGGTTTTGTTGACACACTTTGCCAGCTTGGGCATGGTTGCCTGTACTCAGTGTAGTGTGCATTGCAGGTTCGCAAGTGTGCATGTTTAGGAAGGTAGATGCTCAATGCGTGCGTGTGTGTGTTTGCGTGTGGGTGTGTGTGTGTAGGTCATAGAGATGCACAAGGAGTCATGCTGTTTGTCCCTGTTTCTAATGGTTGCTGAAGTTCTAGAGAAGACACAAGGCCCAAGACATATATCACCTTGATGTCGCCAACATGGTGTCTGGGAAGCAGAGTAGTACCCTTCAACGAAAGCGCGGCATCCATACCTGGCGATCACATTGTTGGTGCCAGAGCCATAGCTGCATAGCTGCATTGTTTGTGCTGGGAACTAGAGCCACTGTGAATGAAAGGTGGGGGTGGGGGTGGGGGGGGGGGCATCTGGCTCGGACAAGCGGCCCAGAGCCTGACATTACTGGGGTATTTGAGGTTGCACTTGCATGTAGTGACTTTGTCATACATACAAGGCATTAACTGCGATTAGATGGCATTACTGAGAGGTGCTGAGGTGGTACTTTGCATCTGCAGCACCTACACACATGGGAATGAACATGACATACAGTGACTTTACAGGCATGCCAGGCACTAACTGGCATTAGAGGAGTTTGAAGCTGCACTTTACATATGATGGCAACAACTGCACAAATGTGAGACTGCACATACTGCACTCAGCATCAGAGGGCATTACTGGGCATTTGGAGTAGACTAGCTGTCACAGTGCAGCATTCAGCGACCTAGCGATATCTCTCTGTGCGCTGTCTCTCCCACAATTTCTCTCTAGATCTCTTGTATGGTACAGGTTTTCTCTCTCCCTCTCTTGCTCTCTCTCTCCATCAGTGCAGTCTGTTTTTCTCTCACCCCATTCCACATCGCTCTCCCTTGCTCTGTGTGTCTCTCTCTGCCTCCTCCTATCATTCCCTCTCTCTTTCTCTCCTGGCCCTATTGCCGTATCTTGCTCTCTGTCCATTGCCAGCTCTGTGGGTGTGGTGCTCTCTCTCTTTCTCTTTCCCTGTCCAGCTCTGTGGGTGTGCCCGATCTCTGCAGGGTGGTGTGCCAGTGGGCGATTGCGGTCTTTCATCCTCTCCCTCTCTCTCTGAGGTGTATTGTAAAGTGCACTCTCTTGGTTCTCTCTGTCTGGACAGTGTGGTGTGCTCACTCTGGTTCTCTCTGTCAGTGTGGTTTATCCCTCGGTTAGAGAACAGAACCTGCAAGATAGCACTAGTGTAGTCTGGTTTGCACTCTCTCAGTGTCATTGCGGTCTAGTTCTCTCTCTCTCCTTCTGTCTCTGTGTCCCTCCATCCGTCTGCTTCCCTGTCACTTCCACTCCCTGCATCCTTCTCTACCAGTCCATTTATGTCCCTCCCTAACACTCCCTCCATCCCCCTTTACCTCGGTCCTTCCCCATCTGACCTCGTCCCCCTCTGTCCCTCTACCTCTATTCCCCCTTTCTCTCTGCCCCCTCTCTCTTTCCCTTGTCCCTCTTTCTCTCCCCCTCTCTTTCTTGATGGATTATGTTATGTGTGTGATTTGTAGAGCGCTAACAGCTACACTCAGGCTCAAAGTACTTGCTAACCTGACCCCCGGTTTGAGGAGGAGAGAATATTTTCAGTTTATCGTGGAAGGCCAGAAATCAGCTTGAGTTCACAGCCTGGCCGCCTGTACTTGGTAAGAGCTGCCCATGGCATTTTTCTCATTTAAAAGACAGAGTTGCAGGCGGATATTTGTCAATTGAGTGAAGGTGCCATGGTATTTCACCCCATTCTGCCCTGCGGGGCAGGAGCAACAGGTAAGACACACTCTCATTTCAGAATATCCCTTCATAATAGTAGAACACGCATTAGCTTTCAAAGTGCAAGTAAAATATAGTGCCTTCAAGGGGATAAGCAAGTGATGTTCTTATATTGTATCCTGTAAGAATGTGGCATACATTACTTACCGTAATCGTATTTCTGATGCTTGTATCTGCTTAGATTTTAGACTTCTAGTGGTAGTCGCATAGTATTGCATTTATTTATTTATTTATTTATTTATTTATTTATTCGCATTTGTTAAGCACACAGGCAGCCCATAGGGCATCGTGGCGCTCGTTACAGATATGAACATGACTTGTTATACATACAGAAAAGTCATAACTTAGTTGCAAGAGAAAAGTAGTAGCTATAGGAGAGGAGGAGAAGAGAGGAGAGGGTCAGAAGACAAAAGTTGGAGGAGTTAGTTGAACAAGGTGGTTTTCAGTTTTTTTCGGAAGGCAGTGAGAGAGGTTTCTGCTCTGAGCGTGCTAGGTAATGCGTTCCATAGTTTAGGTGCGATGTAGGGGAAGCTTATTCCACCTGCTTTAGCTCGCTTGATGCGTGGGACCCTAAGTTGGTTGGTGTGGCATTGTCTCATTGGTCTATTGGAGTGAGATCTGACTAGCGTGTCGGACAGGTATGAAGGTGCAGACAGGTTAATACATTTGTGTGCGGTGGTAAGTATTTTGAATGTAATGCGCTCTTTAACAGGTAGCCAGTGTGCATGAATTGTTTTTTTAAATTCAAAAAGGGATGTCGACTGGGTGTGTTTGTAATACTATCCCTTGTGCGACATGTACTGTACCCATGATCCTTCACACATCGAGATCCCTCGGATTGTTTTGTTTCTAAAATTAGGGAGCCTGAAGTGTTTGCATAAGTATAAGAAAGTAAAAGTAAAAAAGATCAAGGTGAAATACATCTATGCACCTCCCACTCCAGGAGGGAAGGAAGAGTGGGCGCTTGTGAATCTAAGCAGATACAAGCATCAGAAATACAGAGGCGTGGTTTGCAGCCAATGGAGCTTCAGAAACCACTCTTGCCTGTCCTGGAAGATCCGATAAAATTGCAAGTTTCAAGGAGGAAATACAGCCATGGAAGGAGTAAGAACACAGGTGAACCTCTCTGGAGTGCCTAGGCTGAAGGCGGGGTGTGGAGGCTTGGCTGTCGGCGAGAAATGGAGTGAGGGACAAAGGGTCCACCGGCGGTGCCTGGATCAAAGATAGCGCTCACACAGTGAGGAACACTGCGGTGTAGGCAAAAGGCTGGGAGGCCTGCGACAGCCCGAAGAACCCAGGCGGAGTAAGAATACATAGCAGCATATACATACACAACCACAAGAAGTGGCAAGACGCAATAGAAGCAATTACTCTTACCTCCTCACCAGGCTCACTTTCAAGCAAACAGGTTTGCGCAGCACTGCTTCGCCGACTCTGGACTCCTCTCTGGAATCCCTGTCAACGCAGTAGAATTTCGTGAAGGTGTGCGTAGACCTCCACGTAGCAGCCCGTCAGATGTCCAGCATGGGCACACCAGACAGGAACGCCATCGTTGCAGCATCGCTCTAGTCGAATGGGCTCTCGGATGGCCAGGCAGCAGTTGGTTTGCCAACCGGTGACAATGAGAGATGCAGCCGAAGAGCTACCTGGTGATGGAAGCCTTGGACAAGACCTTCCCAGGGTTCACAAGACCAAAGTTCACAAAAAGCTGAGATGTCTTCCGGAAACTCTTTGTGCGGGCCACATAGAACTTCGGAGCACGCGCCACATCCAGCGAGTGCAGAGTCCTTTCAGCCGGCAACAAAGGCATCAGAAAAAACACAGGCAACACCAAAGGTTAATTGAGATGGAGTTCCGACAGAACCTTCGGCATGAAGGAGGGGTGCTTTTGCAGAACCACCCTCGTATTGTGGAAAGTCAGATAAGGCTGCTTGCAGGACAGGGCCTGGATCTCACCTACTCTCCTGGCAGAGGTGATAGCCACGAGTAAAGCCTTCTTTCACAAAAGGTATTTGAGAGGGGCTTGATGCATAGGCCCGAAGGGGGCCCCCCATGAGCCTTGTCAGAACCACATTGAGTTCCCACGCCGGGGCGGGCGCCTTCACCGGCGGGAACGATCGAAATAGTCCTTTAAGGAACTCCTTGACTAGACGGTGTGACCAAAGAGACGACTGTCCCGGAGACCTGGTGTAGCGGGAGATAGCCGCCAGATGCACTTTGAAGGAGGCGTGCGCCAGTCCTGCCTTGACTCAAGACAACAAGTACAAAAGGATCTGAGGGGCTGTGGCCCTCAGCGGGTTGATCTTCTGCGACTGGCACCAAGTCGCAAACCGTTTCCACTTGTGCCCGTAGCCCTTAAGAGTCGATGACGCTCTGGCCCTGGCAAGGACTTCCCTGCAGCCCGCCAGCAGCACGTACCCACCGAACTCTAAACATTTCAGACTGTGCAGCATATCTCCAAATTCAGAAACACTTGGAAGATAATGATTTATTAGGACTACGTCAGTCTGGCTTCAGACCGAGACACGGCATTGAGACAGCTCTCTTAGATCTAAAGATACAGATGGATGAATCTAAGGACAAGGGCAAACTAGCCATCCTCTTACTCTTGGATCTCTCAGCTGCCTTCGACCTTGTGGACCATAAAATCCTGACTAAGCACCTAACCTCAGCAGCAGCCTTCTCACCAAACGCTGCTGGCTGGATACAATCCTTCCTTTCAAACAGAACCTCTAGGGTCTTCTCACCCTTAGCATCTGCTCCACCAGAGCCCATCAACTGTGGAGTTCCGCAAAGATCCTGCGACTCCCCCACACTCTACAATATATTTACCAAGCATCTCTTTGTTCGTCTTGACAATCTGGGTGTAACCTACACTAATTATGCGGACGATACCCAGATCCTCATCACGCTCACAGGTTGCTATATAAATGACACTAAAATGATCAACATCTACTTAGAGATCCAAGCATGGATGGCCACCCACAGTCTCTGTTTAAACGATGGCAAGACTGAACTCCTAATCATCGGCTCCCAAGCCCGACTTAACCAACTAGACAAACGTTACTCTGCCTTCATCATTGACGGAAACACTATAAAAGTATCCAGTGAAGTAAAAACGCTTGGGGTTTACTTGGACTCCACCTTATCCCTTAAAAAACAAGTGAACTACACAGCTTCCACTACAGCCTACACCAACAAACTTATAAATGCCTGTAAACATTACTTATCCACCAATAGCCGCTTAACACTAGCCAGAGCACTGATCCTCTCGAAGCTGGACTATTGTAACACCTTATTCCTCGGCTCCTCCACACGGAACTTAAACAAACTCCAAGTCCTGCAGAATAACGGCTTAAGATCAGCTCTAAACATTCCACGCTCCAGCCACATCTCCTCCTTTAGGAAGGATGCACTCTGGCTACCCGTACGTGACAGAATTACATTACGATCTCTAGTCATCACACACAAATGCCTCTCGAACTCGAACACAGCATCGAAATAACTTACGGACAAATTCTCTAGAACCCAGTCTGTCAGACCCACTAGATTCAGGTACCTGAACCAACTCACCATCCCTCACTACAAACTAAAAACAGCTGGAGGATCCAGCTTCCTAGTGCTCGCTGCCAGGTGCTGGAGCTCACTCCCGCCAGCCATTAGATCTGAAACGTCATTCTGGACCTTCAGAGCCAAGACCAAATCCTGGCTCTTTCCCAAACTAACTAGCACACTAGACTAGCTCCCACACTGTATACTGTATATACTGCACACAAACGGAAAATCGTGTTTATGATTATGTACCCCAGCTACCGCTTTCCTACAAGTACCTGGGTTATCTGCAATCTCTCTTGCTAAAGTCAATCAGAACCTGCCTGACTTAACTTATCTGTAAATACTCTTCTGCTAGAGTCAGACAGAACCTGCCTGACTTTACCTATATGTAAATACTCTATCCATTGTGGTGTGACACTGAAACTCTGTAACTGTAAATATCATTACCAATTGTATTCTATCATGTAACCTACTATGTATTCAAGTACAAGCACCCAGTTACCCCGGGTTTAGGTGCGCTATATAAGTAATAAACTAAACTAAACTAAGGCTGCAGGAGCCAGGCCTTCAGGTTCAGCGATCCTGGGTCGTGTTGCAGGATTGCGCCTCCTTCTCTGGAGAGCAGATCCGCGACCACTGGTAGATTGATTGGAGGTGACATCGACAGGCTGAGAAGGTCTGGGTACCAAATCTGCCTCGGCCATGCCTGGGCGACAAGGATCATCTTGCACCGGCACCGTTTGAGTTGACTGATTACACGTAGTAGCAGAGGCAACGGTGGGAACACGTACAGGAACCGACCTTCCCACGTGAAGAAGAACGCGTTCCCCATTCTCCCCGGCTGCTGGAACCTGCTGGCGAATCTCTGGCACTTGGTGTTCACCGCTGTCGGAAATAGATCGATCTGGGGTCTGCCCCACCTGAGGAACTGGTTGTCGACTTGATCCTGCCGAAGTTCCCACTCGTCGCAAGAGCGCAGCTCCCTGCTGTGTGAGTCAGCAACAGTGTTTTTGACTCCTGCCAGGTGAAACGGAATGACAAACATCCCCTGGGCGACGGCCCAGTGCCACAACTTCTGCGCCTCTCTGGAGAGTGCCGGGATCTGGTGCCCCCTGCCTCCTGATGTAAAACATTGTGGTGGTATTGTCCATGAAGACCCTCACCACATTGCACTTGAGGGACGGAAGGAATGACTTGATGGCCCAAAACATTGCTCACAGCTCCAGGATGTTGATGTGTAGCTCCTTCTCATCCGGCAGCCACAGGCCTCTGCCATGGAGACGTCTCTTGTGGGCCCCCCAGCCATCCAGGGAAGCATCCGTGGTGACCATCTCCTGGTACGGGGGCTCTGGACGTCTGTGCCCCAGCCGATTTTGGAGCGCACGCCCCACCCCCTTATTGCCCGATAGAACTCCTCGTCAAGCACAATCCTGTCCTTGAAGCTTCTGGACACCTGGATCCAGTGGGCGTCCAGGAATTCCTGGAACGGTCGCATCCGCAACCTGCAGAGCCTGATCAGGTAGATACACGGTGACATCATGCCGAGCAGCGACATGATGGTCCTCACCATGGCGATCTTCAGTGCTAACAGCCGTTGCACCTTGCCCAAAATGGCTGCTATTCTCTCTTCTGAGGGGGCCGCCAGGCAGGAAACCGTGTTGAGCCTGGACCCCAGGAACAGCGCATCCTGCCATGGAATCAAGCAGGACTTTTGATAGATCACTGAGAACCCCAGATCTGCCAGCAGCCGGACGGTCCTCTCCGTGTGATTTACAGCAATGTCCCTTGACTTGGCCCGGATGAGCCAGTCATCGAGGTATGGGTACACATAAATTCCCTGTAGGCGCAGATGGGCCGCCACTGGAGCCAGGCACTTCGTAAAGACTCTGGGCGCCGACTTCAGTCCGAGGGGAGAGCGCTGAACTGGTAGTGTTCCCCCTGTACGACGAAGTGCAGGAACTTGCGATGTTTTTTGTGAATGGGGACGTGGAAATACGCATCCTCTAGATTCACCGACGACAGGAAGTCTCCCTCCTCCAGTTGTTCGAGCACGTGCTGCAACGTGACCATCCTAAATTTTTGGGACTTGATGTACTTGTTGAGTCGCTGTAGATCGAGAATGGGCCTCCAGCCCCCGGTCGCTGTCATGATGCCTACCCCCGGGCATCCGGATCGAGTCCATCAGCCCCGGGAGCAGGCATCCAGATACTCATTAAAACCCCAACAGCCGCGGCTGGGGGCTGTTTGGATTCAGTCCTGGTGCCTTAGGCGCCAGATTCATCATAGAAATCAGTCCTGGCTCCCATTCTGAAAATGAGTCCAAGCCAACGTGAGGCCTGGATGGGACTATTTTATGGTTTATAAGAAAGGGAAAGGGGAGATCCTCTTTGTGTTTTATAGAGGGGCCTGAGTCTGGAGGACGAATTTGCACTGCAGAAAAAGGGGTTGGACTCTGGCTGGCTCTTCCTCTGAGACACTAACAGGTGTCGCGCTAGCATACATGAGACCAAGTCTACACTGGTAAGACTTGTAATTTTTTGTAGTAGAACCAAACAGCAATTTTTCACGGGTGCTAAAACTTCTTTATTTACCACACACCCCAAAAAAATGTTTTTTTTTAAATATATAGACAAACTAAAAGTCCATTGTCACAAATTGCATTTTCATTATATTGTATCGGCATATAATGTCAACAACACATGATTGTTAATACAACAAGATTATCAAGTGCATTATTATTGCTCATGCACTGAAAGGGAGTCGACACTCAAATGTGTTTCCAGCTATGTAACAACGCCGGTGTTGATGGTGGGTTGTTCTATAGCTTTCCTCAGGACTGTAAAATCGGGTAGTCTTTCGTGTGTTGCTCAGAACAAACTGTCTTCAACAGTATTTTGTCTCAGGGCAGGATGATGCGTGGGGAATGGCGAATCCGAGTGTGCCAGACCAAGTAGAGATTGTTCTCTTGAGTTGCAGAAGAGGCATCTACTTCTCGTACTGGGAAGAGCTCCCGAAGTGAGCTGTGTCGCTGAACGTGCACCGCGCATGCTTAATTACAAGTCTTACCAGTGTAGACTTGGTCTCATGTATGCTAGCGCGACACCTGTTAGTGTCTCAGAGGAAGAGGCAGCCAGAGTCCAACCCCTTTTTCTGCAGTGGGACTATTTTATTACAGGGACTATTTTTTACTCGGGTGTGGCTCTGGGGAACTTCTTACCTAGGACTACTTTGCAGGCAATTTAAACCACGCCCGAATAGCAGCTCATGCTTCGTGTTATTCTGCATCCATCAGCGTAACGCTCACCGTGTCTGCAAGTCAGCATCAAGTCTTCTGCCACGCCCGCCTCGAATCCGGAGCTCCTAGACAAAAGGAAAAGAAAGGAGAAGAGGTTAGATCACGGACATTATTTGATTCCTTACCTGATTCCGGACCCAGCACATCTCCGAGCCTGGAAAGGACATTATTTCAGCACGCGTCGCTTCGCCAGCAGCAGCGCCGCGTTATACTCACCAGTCCACCGCATCTTTCAACTCGGCGCTGCCTCCATCATTTTCTTCGTCGAAACCCAGCACCTGGGGGAAAACAAAAGGAATAACAAGGTGAGCCGAGAAAACCGACAAAGACAATCTCTTTGCCACCATAGGCTTACCTGCTTTACCACCGGAGGTATTATCCTTTAATTTGCTGGATCTTTCTATGCTGCACCTATAAAGGGAGAGAAAACAGCAAGTTAAACTCATGCAACTTTTACCGGACAGTGTTTGGTAATACAGACTCTTACCTGAATGCCATCAGCTGCCTCCAGGCAATATTCTTTTGGACCCAGCTGCAACCTAACGAGGGAATGGAACAAGAGTGAACATCGGACATATTGAACTCTTTGAACTTTATAGACACTGGAGTCAATATTCCTCCGGAACTCCTCCAGTACCTTCAAACCAGTGAAGTGACTGGTATCAACGCGCTCCTGCTTGCCATGCAGGATGGAGAGGTCATCATTTAAAAACATAAGGTGAGGTTACCAAGAGGGGATATCGGAGGTGATTAGTGGGGAGAACAAGAACAGTTGAGGGGGGCCATCACTAAAGTCCACGGGTGGCTAAATCCCTTTCTCCACTTGCAGGAGAATACTTCTACGAGTCCAGCAGAGAAGATTAGGCGGGCCAGTCCAGACTGTCATCTCTTCACTACGCATCACGTTGGTGGAGACCGCAGCTGTCCAGGTCTGATCGACGCCCCTGTGGGAACCAGGTGAGCGTAACAGAACACGAAGCCTATCTACAAATCCCCACCCGGGCGTAATGGAGACCTCAGAAACCGACCAACTAGCCCAATTGTTAGGAGAACATAGGGCAGAAGTGCACTCCGCGCGCCAAGAAACTAATGCCCTCAGGAGAGAACTGATTGTGTCAAAGGAGCACACTGATGATCTTGCCAGACAACTGCTGCAAAACCAAGCCGGGCAAACACCACTACCTGGACTTGGGGGGAATTCAACCCCCGTTTCATCGAGCAGCCCTGTGCAAGTGGTTCTACCAGCGAGCATTCCTTTAGCTCCACCCGAACGCTTTGCTGGGGACCCGAAAAGGTTCGCCGTGTTCATGAACCAATGCCGCTTGCACTTTTTATGCAGACCAGGAGCTTTTCCAAACCCAAGCCAAAGTAGCCTTTGTACTGTCATACCTTAGTGGCAGCGCAGCGTATTGGTCAATTCCATTAGTCAACCAGGATGACCCTCTTCTTCTGGATTTTCAGGGTTTTCAATTGAGCATGGAAAGATTATTCGCCAGACATTCACAGGGACAGGCCCTGGATAACAAACTTCTATCCTTACGACAAGGAAACCAGGACCTGCTAACTTATATTGCAACCTTCAATAGGTTGGTGGTGGAAACCGGATGGCTAGAGGTAAAGCGAATTACATTATTTCATCGTGGACTTCGGGGTGAACTCAAAGATGTTTTGGCCCAAGTTGTGAACTCACCTCAGGATTGCGCAGAATATATAGACTTAGTGGTCCAGCTAGACCACTGACTTCAGAATAGAAAAGCTGATCGAGCTAAGTTCGAGAATCGGGTATTCGTTAAACCCAATGTTACTCCCAAAGGAACAGATGCATCAGAACCAATGCAGATCGGGGGGTTAAGGGACCCTTAACTCAAAAAGAAAGAGAAAGGAGACGACAGATGCAGTTGTGTCGGTACTGTGGGGCCTCAGGACATTTTCTACGGGATTGCCCTATAAAACCATCCAAGAAAGTAGTCGGAGTTACTGATAGAAATCAAAGAGAGCCTGATTTGGGAAACGACCACGCCCGACAAGCGTAGAGGTCCGCTTGCCGAGCTTGAAGAAGGACACTCAGACCTTGCACCTAATCATACCAATCGTCCTTATTGATCCAAGGCAGCCATCACGTATGCACGCAGTTAGGACATACATTGATAGCGGGGCCGTAGGAAACTATGTGGACCACGAATTGGCTTCTAGGATGAATCTACCTCTCTGCAAAAAGACCACTTCGGATGTTATCACCACAGTCGATGGAACTGAAATTGCCTCTGGGCCTGTAGCTCATTCCACCACAGAGATGACACTGTTGGGTCAAGATGGTGTCACCCGCAGGCGTTCCGCTTGGCGGCTTCTCCCGCGTTGGAAATTAGGACACAGGTATGCAAGGCACTAGTCCCTCCTTTGTGTCCATCACGCTTCTTCCTCACGACGCGGGGCCGCTGGGAGTATAATTACCTTCCCGGCCCAGCGGTCCCTGCGTTGCAACTGTCCAGTGGAAGCCCTCGTTGCTTCCTGGTTCTTCGCTCCTACCCCGTTCAGCTTCCGTCTGCTCTGCTCTGCTCTGCTCTGCTCTGCTCTCGCGCCCCTTCACGGCGTACGTTTTTTCTCTTACCTCTCTCTCCTCCAGTTTTCCCTGTAGTCGCCGTGCCTCGGCGACTTTTGTTTCAGTTCTCTGCGGTTCCGTCCTCGCGGATAGGCTCCGCCCCTTTTTCCTTCGTTCCTCTGCTTTCTCTCTGGACTGCCTTGCCGGTGCCTTGCCGGTGCTTTTTTCCTGACCTCCTCCCATTCCTGGTCCTCGCCCCGCTAGTTGCTTGGCTGGCAGGGGTTTCGGGGATTCTTCCACTCAGTAGGACCCCCCTGCTGCTTTGCTGTTCCTGCAACCAACGCGGATCCTGCTTATTGCTTTCTCCTGCTCACCTGCACGTCCACGTACAATACTACCTTGCTGACAACCTGAGGAGTCCCAGGGTTTTTTCCCCATCCGGGGTTTTTTCCCCTATTTTCGGCTTAGTCCCGGAAGGGAGGTCCCCGGCCAGCTGTTCCCAGCAGCAGTCAAGGTGGCCTCCCTCCGTGACAAGCAGGCACATCGAAAAAAGGAGAAGGACTATCTTACTCGACGGCGGCTACAGGATCCCAGCAGTAATTCCGGCAGTTCAGGTGAGGAGAGCTGGACAGAAGGGGGAGAAAAGGGAAATCAGGCACCTAAACCATCACAGATTGCAACGCCAAGTAAAGACACGATGTCCGCTGAGGGACAAGTGCAAGAGCTTTGGAAGGCGATCCAAGCTATGTCTCAAGAACTCCAGGGAGTCAAGGCGGAGAACGCCCTCCTTAGACAAATGGTTTCCGCCAGGGAACCCCCTCCTCCAGAACTACCGCCTACGATACTATCCTCGGGAAAGTTTGACGGTGCCCCCAAGAAGGTGAAGGAATTCCTAGAGGCATGTACTGTCTACTTTACTTTCCGACCCCGCACTTTCTCTACGGATCAAGCTAAAGTCGGCTTCCTAATCTCGAATATGACCGGCAATGCTTTGACTTGGGCTACTCCCCTAGTCATAAGCAACAATGCCATACTTCAAGACTACTCAGCATTTCAGAATTCTCTGAGACAGACATTCGAACGCCCAGAATTATCATTCACTGCTTCTGAAGAATTGTTGGATGTCAAGCAGGGTTCCTTGGATGTCCTGTCCTATATTTCGGCCTTTAAGACAGTAGCTTCTGGCGCCGGCTGGCCAGAACCTGCACAGTATGCCATTTTCAGGAGGGGTCTCAAAGAGGAAATTAAGGACGAGTTAGCCAGGTCTACTCGCTCGCCTACTTTTTCGGACCTACTAACGGCTGCACTGCATATCGAGTATCGTCTACAAGAAAGGAAGACAGAAAGACGCAGACAACGAGGCTCAGGATTCCCCCTGGATGTTCGGGCATGCTCTCCTCCTCGTCGCTCTTCCACTGCCGCGTCAGAAGAACCCATGCAGATAGGCGCCACAAGAGCACCTTTGACTGCTGCCGAAAGACGGCGAAGAAGGGAAAAGGGACTTTGTGCCTATTGTGGGTCAGACCAACACCTTCTTAAGGATTGTTCTGAATTGCCTAGCAAGAGGCAGGGAAACGAGCACCCTCGGCATCAATAGGGACTAGTGTCCGGGGGTTTCCAGTTCTCTCTACTCGTCCCTATGTTTCGCTTACAGTTTCTTCTTCTGAACCCAAGGAAGATACCAGACTCATGGTAGTTACTGCCACTCTTACGGTAAAAGGCGAGAAGGTGGAGACTCTCGCGTTACTGGACTGCGGAGCAGCCGGAAACTTTGTTGATACCCTGTGGGCAGACCAGGTCGGTCTACGCAGGATACCCCGGAAGGAAGGACAGAAGATAGAAGGAGTCGACGGCTCTCCCTTATCATCCGGACTCATCACCCATACCACTGAAGATCTGTCCTTAACAGTTTTTCATCATTCAGAAGTGGTAAGATTCGACATTATCCGGGCTGCTCATTTCCCAATCATACTGGGAATCACATGGCTTCGCAAACACAATCCCCAGATCGATTGGACTAAGAACCAGCTGAGCTTTGGTTCTTCATACTGCACCGAACATTGTCTTCCTCCGAAGAGCCAGAAGGGCCCTGAATCCGTTACGGCCTATACCTCGGACTGTGTGAGAGTGTTTGCGTTGCCCAACTATTGTTCAAAATACTCTGAGGTGTTCCGGGAGAACCTTCACTCCATACTGCCACCTCATCGGCCCGAAGACTGTACCATAGATCTGGTACCCAATGCCCTAGTTCCCTTTGGCAGAATGTTCTCCCTTACTCTGGCCGAGAAACTTGTGTTACGACACTATCTGGACACTAATATGAAGAACGGGTTGATTCAGCCTTCAAAATCCCCAGCAGGGGCTCCTCTGTTTTTCATAAAAAAAAGAGACTCTACTGATCTGAGACCCTGTATCGATTACAGAGGTCTCAACAAGGTGACGATCCGTGATCGTTATCCTATGCCACTTATCTCCGACATCATCGAGGCGGTACAAGGGGCCAGAATATTTACAAAACTTGACCTCAGAAACGCTTATCATCTGCTCAGAATCTCCCAGGGTGACGAATGGAAGACGGCATTCCGCACTCCATTCGGCCTATATGAGTATAAGGTGATGCCATTCGGGCTAGTTAACGCCCCGGCTGTGTTCCAAAGATTTATGGACAGAATGTTTTCTGACATGCTCTCTACTTCCGTCATCATCTATTTGGATGATATCCTTATCTACTCCCCCAACCTACAAGAACATATCGGGCATGTCACTCAAGTCCTGGAACGTCTACAAAAGAACGAGCTGTTAGTGAAGGCTGAGAAGTGTAAATTCGCGGTCCCTTCCGTGCAGTATCTGGGCTATCAGCTGTCCGAAGAGGGTATAGATATGGATCAGAGGAAGGTTCAGGCCATCCTCGAATAGCCCGCACCCACATCTGTCCGGGAGGTGCAAAGGTTTCTGGGACTTTCCAATTATTACAGAAGATTCATCCCCAACTTCTCTGAAGTAGTATATCCCATCACTCGCCTACTCAAGAAAGAGGCCTCTCCGTTCTACTGGTCGCCCGATACCGAAAACAGTTTCAGACTACTCAAACATCTTTTCTGCTCGGCTCCGATCCTCCACCACCCAGATCAGACTTTGCCCTTCATCCTGGAGACTGACGCTTCTGCAATCGCGATTGGAGCGGTTCTACTTCAGACTGTCAACGGTGTGGAGCATCCAGTAGCCTACTTATCCAAGACTCTCTCACCTAGCCAATTGAATTATTCTGTCCTAGAAAAGGAGTTGTTGGCTATGAAATTGGCTTGTGACGAATGGCGCCATTTACTCATGGGGGCCAGGCATCCATTCCTCATCAGGACTGACCACAAAAACCTGAAAGCCCTCCAAGAAATGGAGTGCTCAAATTCCAGGCAAGCTCGTTGGGCCTATCTTTTCTCACAATATGATTTTCAGATCTCTTACATTCCCGGTTCGCTTAACCGTCTGGCAGACGCTCTATCTCGCAAAGACTCCAGCAAGGAAAGGGCTTCACTAGACACTGAACCCATGTCTCATCACAATCGGATATTGGCCCAGGTCAGTACTTTCCTACAAGGGGTTAAGACCGCCGTGAGTCAAGAGCTTCCTCGAATTGCGTTGCACCCCACTTCTCCTTATCAAGAGAAAGACGGCTGGCTGTTCTTCAAGAAACGTCTATACATTCCGGAAGGCCCGCTGCGGAAGAAGATTCTGGATTGGTGTCACACATCCCGCCTTGCGGGTCATCGCGGGGGAATCAACACTCTGGAGCTCATCTCGAGAACCTTTTCCTGGCCCACCGTGAGGAGAGACACCCTAGACTTTGTGAAGACCTGTCCTATTTGTGCCCGATCAAAATATCCGACGGGGAAACCGTTGGGATTACTTACCCAAGTTGAAATGCCTACTCGCCCTTGGGGGTTGGTTTCTACGGATTTCATTGTAGACCTCCCGGAATCTGGATCATGTACCTGCATCATGGTCACGGTAGATGCATTCTCCAAGATGGCACACTTCTCCCCTCTTTCTGGGGTTCCCACAGCCACCAAGATGGCTGAAGTGTTTGCACGAGACATTTTCAGGCTACACGGTCTACCCGACAAGATCATCTCGGACCGGGGAAGCCAGTACACTTCGAGATTCTGGACAGCCCTGTGTACCCGTTTAGGAATTGAGAGAGCACTCTCTTCGGGTTTTCATCCCCAGTCCAACGGGATGACGGAACGACTTAATGCCACTCTCGAACTATATCTGAGATGTTACGTCACTCAACACCAGGAGAATTGGGTTTCCCTACTCCCTACTGCAGAATTCTCGTATAACAATACCAAACACTCTGCCATAGGTCTTTCACCTTTCTTTTGTACTTATGGGGTTCACCCTAAGTCCTTTCTCCCTGAAGTTCCCAGTTTCACCAATTCCCCGACGGCCGAAGAGGTGTTAGATCAGATCAAGGATGCCCATGACACAGCATTACAGAGTTTGGAGAACAGCAGGAGACGATCTAAGATGGGAGTGGATAAACATCGCAAAGAATGTCCGGACTGGAAGCCAGGCGACAAGGTGTGGCTGTCCACCCGGTTTCTACCCAAATGGACAAGACCCTCTAAACTGTCCCCTCGTTATCTGGGTCCTTTTCCCATTCTTCTCAAAATCAATCCTGTGGCTTACCGTCTTCGGCTGCCGCCTTCTCTAAGTCGCATTCACCCAGTCTTTCATTCCTCTCTCCTTAAAGACTTCTATTTCGATTCCCATCACAGACCAGTGCCCAGACTTGCTCCATCACAGACCCCCACTCAAGCAGAATATGAAGTCTCCAACATTAGGGACTCTAGGTTCTATCGAGGCAGGTTGGAATACCTTTTGTCCTGGAAGGGTTATCCGGAGTCGGAGGACTCTTGGGAACCTGCTTCTCAGGTGCATGCGCCTCGCTTGCTCGCTAGATTTCACCGCCTGCACCCAGGGAAGCCGGGGGTGATACGGTCTGGAAGGGGGCATACTGTCACCCGCAGGCGTTCCGCTTGGCGGCTTCTCCCGCGTTGGAAATTAGGACACAGGTATGCAAGGCACTAGTCCCTCCTTTGTGTCCATCACGCTTCTTCCTCACGACGCGGGGCCGCTGGGAGTATAATTACCTTCCCGGCCCAGCGGTCCCTGCGTTGCAACTGTCCAGTGGAAGCCCTCGTTGCTTCCTGGTTCTTCGCTCCTACCCCGTTCAGCTTCCGTCTGCTCTGCTCTGCTCTGCTCTGCTCTGCTCTGCTCTCGCGCCCCTTCACGGCGTACGTTTTTTCTCTTACCTCTCTCTCCTCCAGTTTTCCCTGTAGTCGCCGTGCCTCGGCGACTTTTGTTTCAGTTCTCTGCGGTTCCGTCCTCGCGGATAGGCTCCGCCCCTTTTTCCTTCGTTCCTCTGCTTTCTCTCTGGACTGCCTTGCCGGTGCCTTGCCGGTGCTTTTTTCCTGACCTCCTCCCATTCCTGGTCCTCGCCCCGCTAGTTGCTTGGCTGGCAGGGGTTTCGGGGATTCTTCCACTCAGTAGGACCCCCCTGCTGCTTTGCTGTTCCTGCAACCAACGCGGATCCTGCTTATTGCTTTCTCCTGCTCACCTGCACGGCCACGTACAATACTACCTTGCTGACAACCTGAGGAGTCCCAGGGTTTTTTCCCCATCCGGGGTTTTTTCCCCTATTTTCGGCTTAGTCCCGGAAGGGAGGTCCCCGGCCAGCTGTTCCCAGCAGCAGTCAAGGTGGCCTCCCTCCGTGACAAGCAGGCACATCGAAAAAAGGAGAAGGACTATCTTACTCGACGGCGGCTACAGGATCCCAGCAGTAATTCCGGCAGTTCAGGTGAGGAGAGCTGGACAGAAGGGGGAGAAAAGGGAAATCAGGCACCTAAACCATCACAGATGGGCATCGAGAGACTATTGTGTTTGACTTAATCAAAGCCCCGCAGTTCCACATAATACTGGGTTGGAAACACATAATCCTTGTATTGATTGGCGAGAGAAGAAAGTAACCTTCCCGGAGTGTGCACACACCCGTTACCCGGAAAAAACCTTGAACAACAGCCTGGCCACAGTCACTAATCCAGTCATGCAGTTACCTCAGGTATATCAAGAATTCCAGGATGTTTTCCAAAAAGAACAGACAAACACCTTACCACCTCATAGATCATACGATTGTCAAATCGACCTCATACCCGGTGCCCAACCTCCATGCAGTAGGATCTACGCCCTTACGGAACCCGAAAACGGTCACCTACGACAATACTTGGACCAATACCTTGCTAATGGCTTCATTCGTCCATCTAAGTCCCCCGCATCTTCAGCTTTATTCTTCGTGCCCAAAAAAGGAAGGTGACCTCAGAACGTGCATAGACTACCGCGCATTAAACCAGATCATGGTGAAGAACCGATATCCATTGCCTCTGATCCCCGAACTACTAGACCAAGTAAAGGATGCTTGCATCTACACTAAATTAGATCTCTGAGGGGCATATCATCTGGTACGTGTGAAGAAGGGCGACAATTGGAAGACCGCTTTTCGCACCAAGTACGGATTATTCGAATATCAGGTGATGCCCTTCGGGTTGTGCAATGCACCAGCAGCCTTCCAGTATTTTATGAATGATGTCCTTCGTGAACTCATTGACGTCTGTGTTGTTGTATACATAGACGATATTCTAGTGTACTCCTCCTCAGAATCAGACCATGTTAAGCACGTTCGTGCAGTCCTTGAGAAACTACGCCACCACAAGTTATATGCAAAATTGGAAAAATGTTTTTTTTCATGCTACAGAAGTTTAATTCCTTGGATTTATCCTGACTCCAAAAGGAGTCTGAATGGACTCTCGAAAGGTGGACGCAATTCTCAAGTGGCCATCACCCATTTCAGTTAAAGGGGTGCAAAGCATGCTTGGATTTGCTAATTTCTACCGCAGATTTATTCCTGACTTCTCATATGTTGTACACCCCATCACAGCACTTTTGCGAAAAAACAAACGCTTCTTGTGGACCGAAGAGGCTGAAAAAGCCTTCCAAGAACTGAAATTGAAATTCACGTCGGCACCTGTCTTAAAGCATCCACGCCCGAGCTCCCATACATAGTTGAAACCGATGCATCCAGTTTAGCCATGGGGGCTGTCCTGTCCCAGAAGGATCCGGAAACCGGTCAACTTCATCCAGTAGCATTTTGTCCACAAAATTCTCGGCCCCCGAATTAAACTATGCGGTTACCGATAAAGAGTTGTTAGCCATCAAATCCGCCTTCAAGGCTTGGCGGCATTATCTTCTCGGTGCCAGGCATACCATTACTGTAATCACCGATCACAGGAACTTGCAGTATTTAAAAACAGCCAAGGCCCAATCATCACGTCAACTTCGATGGGCCTTATTCCTTGCCGAATTCGATTTCGTGATCACTTATCGACCAGGTTGTAAGAATGGTAAGGCAGAAGCTTTATCCCGAATTGGGATGGGAGAAGCACATTCGAACCCGGAACCGGTGCCTATAATTCCTGAACAAAGAATTATTGGGATAACTAATCTACAGACTTTAGAAGATATTCATTTAAAGATCCAACAACTTTTCGATTCAGCAGCCCTGCAGGACTGGGTTAAAAAGGGCCCAGATTATTCAGTTGTCAATGACCTACCTTACTATCAAGGGCGTCTATTTCTACCACACAAGGAACTACAAGAACAAGTCATCTCCAATTACCATGAAGCTCTGATGGAAGGGCACCCAGGTATTGCAACAACTGAAGCTAAAATTAAAAGACAATTCTGGTGGCCCACCTGGCAAAAAGATGTAAAGTCATTTGTACTGTCTTGTGGCATCTGCGCCCAGAACAAAAGTCAAAAGAAGAAACCAGCTGGTCTTTTACAACCTTTAGATATTCCACCCACACCATGGCACACTTTGTCTTTAGACTTTATTACAGATCTACCGCCATGTAATGGATTCAACACCATTCTAGTTATTGTGGATCTTTTTTCCAAGATGGCCCACTTTATTCCTTTAAAAGGATTACCTTCTGCTTCAATCTTGGCCAAGGAATTTCTCGAAAATATTATTCGAATACATGGATTTCTTTCCGTATTGATCTCTGACCGAGGTAGTCAGTTAATTTAGCAATTTTGGCAGAAGTGTTGTCAATTGGCACAAATCGACGTAAGGTTATCAACCAGTCACCATCCCCAAACCGATGGTCAGACAGAGAGAACCAACCAGACTCTTGAATAATACCTACGTTGTATGCTCCACCAACCCGAAATTAATTGGAAGGACATTTTATGGATTTCTGAAAACGCATACAATATCTCTGTACATTCAGGAACCGGACAAAGCCCCTTTTATACCATATATGGACATCATCCTCGAACCTCAGAACTCGATTCGCCCCAGCATTTAGAAATGCCGGCAGTAACTCATCTGCATTCTACTATTACACAAGGTTTTATAGAGGCAACAAAACATTTGAAACAAGCAAAAGAGAAATACAAGAAAAATGCTGATCAACATAGAAGTGAGACCCCACCATATCGAATCGGAGACCAAGTTTGGCTGGCTACAAGACATATACCTCTGAAAGGAACTCAGACTTTTAATCCTAAATATTTGGGACCTTACACCATTAAGGCCATTATCAACCCGGTGGCCGTCAAATTAGAATTACCCTCTAATATGCGGATTCATCCTGTCTTTCATGTTTCACTTCTAAAACCAGTTCAACCCGGGACAAGATTAACCAAACCACCTGACCCCATCCTAATAGATGGAGAACCTGAATTCGAGGTAAAAAACATCCTGGACTCTAAAATGGTTAAATCAAGACTTTTTTATTTAATCGACTGGAAGGGTTACGGACCAGAAGAAAGGTCATGGGAACCTAGTGACCACGTTCATGCTCCTCGATTGGTGAAAAAATTCCATCGGGACTTCCCAGACAAGCCAGGGCCAAGGGGAAGAACAATTTTAGGAGGGGCCTTGGGGGGGGGAGTGCTGTCATGATGCCTACCCCCGGGCATCCGGATCGAGTCCATCAGCCTCGGGAGCAGGCATCCAGATACTCATTAAATCCCCAACAGCCCCGGCTGGGGGCTGTTTGGATTCAGTCCTGGCGCCAGGCTCATAGACTTTACTTACCTTATGCAGCCCATTCTGAAAATGAGTCCAAGCCAACGTGAGGCCTGGATGGGACTATTTTATTACAGGGACTATTTTTTACTCGGGTGTGGTTCTGGGTAACTTCTTACCTGGGACTACTTTGCAGGCTATTTAAACCACGCCCGAACAGCAGCTCATGCTTCGTGTTATTCTGCATCCAGCAGCATAACGCTCACTGTGTCTGCAAGTCAGCATCCAGTCTTCTGCCACGCCCGCCTTGAATCCGGAGCTCCTAGACAAAAGGAAAAGAAAGGAGAAGAGGTTAGATCACGGTCATTATTTGATTCCTTACCTGATTTCGGACCCAGCACATCTCCGAGCCTGGAAAGGACATTATTTCAGCACGCGTAGCTTCGCCAGCAGCAGCGCCGCGGTATACTCACCAGTCCACCGCATCTTTCAACACGGCGCTGCCTCCATCATTTTCTTCGTCGAAACCCAGCACCTGGGGGGAAAACAAAAGGAATAACAAGGTGAGCCGAGAAAACCGACAAAGACAATCTCTTTGTCACCATAGGCTTACCTGCTTTACCACCGGAGGTATTATCCTTTAATTCGCTGCATCTTTCTATGCCGCACCTATAAAGGGAGAGAAAACAGCAAGTTAAACTCATGCAACTTTTACCGGACAGTGTTTGGTAATAAAGACTCTTACCTGAACGCCATCAGCTGCCTCCAGGCAATATTCTTTTGGACCCAGCTGCAACCTAACGAGGGAATGGAACAAGAGTGAACATCGGACATATTGAACTCTTTGAACTTTATAGACACTGGAGTCAATATTCCTCCGGAACTCCTCCAGTACCTTCAAACCAGTGAAGTAACTGGTATCTACGCGCCCTGCTTGCCATGCAGGATGGAGAGCTCATAATTTAAAAACATAAGGTGAGGTTACCAAGAGGGGGTATCGGCAGTGATTAGTGGGGAGAACGAGAACAGTTGAGGGGGGCCATCACTAAAGTCCACGGGTGGCTAAATCCCTTTCTCCACTTGCAGGAGAATACTTCTATGAGTCCAGCAGACAAGATTAGGTGGGCCAGTCCAGACTGTCATCTCTTCACTACGCATCACGTTGGTGGAGACCGCAGCTGTCCGGGTCCGATCGACGCCCCTGTGGGAACCCAGGGTGCACGGGTGGAGGCCCGACGTCGTGGCCGGTTCAGTCCTGCTTGGAGGCCGGCGCGCTGCCTTGGGAGCCTTGATGACGAAGGCGGCCACCCCTGAAGGTCTTGGAATTACCCCTTTAAGCTTCCTGGGTCGTGGAATGGGAGGGTTGGCGGTAAGAGGAAGATCCTGTGCCGAAAACCTTTCGATGATCTGCCCGACTTTCCTCCTGAGGAACGAAAGGACGGATGGTGCTGTTGCACCGTGCCCAGGGCACGAGCCGTCTGTGTGGTGGTCTTGATGGCCTGAAGAGACTCATCGATGTCCTTTCCAAATAGACTGTCACTGTCGAACACATGTCCAGGGCGCTCGTCTGAACTTCCTGCCTAAAGTTAGTGGCCTTCACCCAGCCACAACGACTGAGGCAGACCCCGTTTCCCATCTGGCGGAAACCAATGTCCGCAATGCCCAGGGCAACGGTGATGGTGTGTTCTGACGCCACCTCAACCTCCTGAAGGATCTCCATCGCCGCGACCCATTTGTCCTTGAGGAGGAAATCCAGTAGCGGGGCCATCTTGTACCATAACTCCCATTCGTACCTGGCCAGGATCGCTAAAGCGTTTGCCGCCTTTAACGTCGCAGCAGCAGAGTAGATGACCTTTCTACCAATGGCGTCCAACTTCTTCCCCTGGCTGTCCAGAGGAACGGAGGCTGAGGACGACAGGTTGGATGACTTCTTCTGTGTCGCCGCCGAGACCCCTGAGTCCGACAAGATATCCGACGGGGAAACCGTTGGGATTACTTACCCATGTTGAAATGCCTACTCGCCCTTGGGGGTTGGTTTCTACGGATTTCATTGTAGACCTCCCGGAATCTGGATCATGTACCTGCATCATGGTCACGGTAGATGCATTCTCCAAGATGGCACACTTCTCCCCTCTTTCTGGGGTTCCCACAGCCACCAAGATGGCTGAAGTGTTTGCACGAGACATTTTCAGGCTACACGGTCTACCCGACAAGATCATCTCGGACCGGGGAAGCCAGTACACTTCGAGATTCTGGACAGCCCTGTGTACCCGTTTAGGAATTGAGAGAGCACTCTCTTCGGGTTTTCATCCCCAGTCCAACGGGATGACGGAACGACTTAATGCCACTCTCGAACTATATCTGAGATGTTACGTCACTCAACACCAGGAGAATTGGGTTTCCCTACTCCCTACTGCAGAATTCTCGTATAACAATACCAAACACTCTGCCATAGGTCTTTCACCTTTCTTTTGTACTTATGGGGTTCACCCTAAGTCCTTTCTCCCTGAAGTTCCCAGTTTCACCAATTCCCCGACGGCCGAAGAGGTGTTAGATCAGATCAAGGATGCCCATGACACAGCATTACAGAGTTTGGAGAACAGCAGGAGACGATCTAAGATGGGAGTGGATAAACATCGCAAAGAATGTCCGGACTGGAAGCCAGGCGACAAGGTGTGGCTGTCCACCCGGTTTCTACCCAAATGGACAAGACCCTCTAAACTGTCCCCTCGTTATCTGGGTCCTTTTCCCATTCTTCTCAAAATCAATCCTGTGGCTTACCGTCTTCGGCTGCCGCCTTCTCTAAGTCGCATTCACCCAGTCTTTCATTCCTCTCTCCTTAAAGACTTCTATTTCGATTCCCATCACAGACCAGTGCCCAGACTTGCTCCATCACAGACCCCCACTCAAGCAGAATATGAAGTCTCCAACATTAGGGACTCTAGGTTCTATCAAGGCAGGTTGGAATACCTTTTGTCCTGGAAGGGTTATCCGGAGTCGGAGGACTCTTGGGAACCTGCTTCTCAGGTGCATGCGCCTCGCTTGCTCGCTAGATTTCACCGCCTGCACCCAGGGAAGCCGGGGGTGATACGGTCTGGAAGGGGGCATACTGTCACCCGCAGGCGTTCCGCTTGGCGGCTTCTCCCGCGTTGGAAATTAGGACACAGGTATGCAAGGCACTAGTCCCTCCTTTGTGTCCATCACGCTTCTTCCTCACGACGCGGGGCCGCTGGGAGTATAATTACCTTCCCGGCCCAGCGGTCCCTGCGTTGCAACTGTCCAGTGGAAGCCCTCGTTGCTTCCTGGTTCTTCGCTCCTACCCCGTTCAGCTTCCGTCTGCTCTGCTCTGCTCTGCTCTGCTCTGCTCTCGCGCCCCTTCACGGCGTACGTTTTTTCTCTTACCTCTCTCTCCTCCAGTTTTCCCTGTAGTCGCCGTGCCTCGGCGACTTTTGTTTCAGTTCTCTGCGGTTCCGTCCTTGCGGATAGGCTCCGCCCCTTTTTCCTTCGTTCCTCTGCTTTCTCTCTGGACTGCCTTGCCGGTGCCTTGCCGGTGCTTTTTTCCTGACCTCCTCCCATTCCTGGTCCTCGCCCCGCTAGTTGCTTGGCTGGCAGGGGTTTCGGGGATTCTTCCACTCAGTAGGACCCCCCTGCTGCTTTGCTGTTCCTGCAACCAACGCGGATCCTGCTTATTGCTTTCTCCTGCTCACCTGCACGGCCACGTACAATACTACCTTGCTGACAACCTGAGGAGTCCCAGGGTTTTTTCCCCATCCGGGGTTTTTTCCCCTATTTTCGGCTTAGTCCCGGAAGGGAGGTCCCCGGCCAGCTGTTCCCAGCAGCAGTCAAGGTGGCCTCCCTCCGTGACAAGCAGGCACATCGAAAAAAGGAGAAGGACTATCTTACTCGACGGCGGCTACAGGATCCCAGCAGTAATTCCGGCAGTTCAGGTGAGGAGAGCTGGACAGAAGGGGGAGAAAAGGGAAATCAGGCACCTAAACCATCACAGATGGGCATCGAGAGACTATTGTGTTTGACTTAATCAAAGCCCCGCAGTTCCACATAATACTGGGTTGGAAACACATAATCCTTGTATTGATTGGCGAGAGAAGAAAGTAACCTTCCCGGAGTGTGCACACACCCGTTACCCGGAAAAAACCTTGAACAACAGCCTGGCCACAGTCACTAATCCAGTCATGCAGTTACCTCAGGTATATCAAGAATTCCAGGATGTTTTCCAAAAAGAACAGACAAACACCTTACCACCTCATAGATCATACGATTGTCAAATCGACCTCATACCCGGTGCCCAACCTCCATGCAGTAGGATCTACGCCCTTACGGAACCCGAAAATGGTCACCTACGACAATACTTGGACCAATACCTTGCTAATGGCTTCATTCGTCCATCTAAGTCCCCCGCATCTTCAGCTTTATTCTTCGTGCCCAAAAAAGGAAGGTGACCTCAGAACGTGCATAGACTACCGCGCATTAAACCAGATCATGGTGAAGAACCGATATCCATTGCCTCTGATCCCCGAACTACTAGACCAAGTAAAGGATGCTTGCATCTACACTAAATTAGATCTCTGAGGGGCATATCATCTGGTACGTGTGAAGAAGGGCGACAATTGGAAGACCGCTTTTCGCACCAAGTACGGATTATTCGAATATCAGGTGATGCCCTTCGGGTTGTGCAATGCACCAGCAGCCTTCCAGTATTTTATGAATGATGTCCTTCGTGAACTCATTGACGTCTGTGTTGTTGTATACATAGACGATATTCTAGTGTACTCCTCCTCAGAATCAGACCATGTTAAGCACGTTCGTGCAGTCCTTGAGAAACTACGCCACCACAAGTTATATGCAAAATTGGAAAAATGTTTTTTTTCATGCTACAGAAGTTTAATTCCTTGGATTTATCCTGACTCCAAAAGGAGTCTGAATGGACTCTCGAAAGGTGGACGCAATTCTCAAGTGGCCATCACCCATTTCAGTTAAAGGGGTGCAAAGCATGCTTGGATTTGCTAATTTCTACCGCAGATTTATTCCTGACTTCTCATATGTTGTACACCCCATCACAGCACTTTTGCGAAAAAACAAACGCTTCTTGTGGACCGAAGAGGCTGAAAAAGCCTTCCAAGAACTGAAATTGAAATTCACGTCGGCACCTGTCTTAAAGCATCCACGCCCGAGCTCCCATACATAGTTGAAACCGATGCATCCAGTTTAGCCATGGGGGCTGTCCTGTCCCAGAAGGATCCGGAAACCGGTCAACTTCATCCAGTAGCATTTTGTCCACAAAATTCTCGGCCCCCGAATTAAACTATGCGGTTACCGATAAAGAGTTGTTAGCCATCAAATCCGCCTTCAAGGCTTGGCGGCATTATCTTCTCGGTGCCAGGCATACCATTACTGTAATCACCGATCACAGGAACTTGCAGTATTTAAAAACAGCCAAGGCCCAATCATCACGTCAACTTCGATGGGCCTTATTCCTTGCCGAATTCGATTTCGTGATCACTTATCGACCAGGTTGTAAGAATGGTAAGGCAGAAGCTTTATCCCGAATTGGGATGGGAGAAGCACATTCGAACCCGGAACCGGTGCCTATAATTCCTGAACAAAGAATTATTGGGATAACTAATCTACAGACTTTAGAAGATATTCATTTAAAGATCCAACAACTTTTCGATTCAGCAGCCCTGCAGGACTGGGTTAAAAAGGGCCCAGATTATTCAGTTGTCAATGACCTACCTTACTATCAAGGGCGTCTATTTCTACCACACAAGGAACTACAAGAACAAGTCATCTCCAATTACCATGAAGCTCTGATGGAAGGGCACCCAGGTATTGCAACAACTGAAGCTAAAATTAAAAGACAATTCTGGTGGCCCACCTGGCAAAAAGATGTAAAGTCATTTGTACTGTCTTGTGGCATCTGCGCCCAGAACAAAAGTCAAAAGAAGAAACCAGCTGGTCTTTTACAACCTTTAGATATTCCACCCACACCATGGCACACTTTGTCTTTAGACTTTATTACAGATCTACCGCCATGTAATGGATTCAACACCATTCTAGTTATTGTGGATCTTTTTTCCAAGATGGCCCACTTTATTCCTTTAAAAGGATTACCTTCTGCTTCAATCTTGGCCAAGGAATTTCTCGAAAATATTATTCGAATACATGGATTTCTTTCCGTATTGATCTCTGACCGAGGTAGTCAGTTAATTTAGCAATTTTGGCAGAAGTGTTGTCAATTGGCACAAATCGACGTAAGGTTATCAACCAGTCACCATCCCCAAACCGATGGTCAGACAGAGAGAACCAACCAGACTCTTGAATAATACCTACGTTGTATGCTCCACCAACCCGAAATTAATTGGAAGGACATTTTATGGATTTCTGAAAACGCATACAATATCTCTGTACATTCAGGAACCGGACAAAGCCCCTTTTATACCATATATGGACATCATCCTCGAACCTCAGAACTCGATTCGCCCCAGCATTTAGAAATGCCGGCAGTAACTCATCTGCATTCTACTATTACACAAGGTTTTATAGAGGCAACAAAACATTTGAAACAAGCAAAAGAGAAATACAAGAAAAATGCTGATCAACATAGAAGTGAGACCCCACCATATCGAATCGGAGACCAAGTTTGGCTGGCTACAAGACATATACCTCTGAAAGGAACTCAGACTTTTAATCCTAAATATTTGGGACCTTACACCATTAAGGCCATTATCAACCCGGTGGCCGTCAAATTAGAATTACCCTCTAATATGCGGATTCATCCTGTCTTTCATGTTTCACTTCTAAAACCAGTTCAACCCGGGACAAGATTAACCAAACCACCTGACCCCATCCTAATAGATGGAGAACCTGAATTCGAGGTAAAAAACATCCTGGACTCTAAAATGGTTAAATCAAGACTTTTTTATTTAATCGACTGGAAGGGTTACGGACCAGAAGAAAGGTCATGGGAACCTAGTGACCACGTTCATGCTCCTCGATTGGTGAAAAAATTCCATCGGGACTTCCCAGACAAGCCAGGGCCAAGGGGAAGAACAATTTTAGGAGGGGCCTTGGGGGGGGGAGTGCTGTCATGATGCCTACCCCCGGGCATCCGGATCGAGTCCATCAGCCTCGGGAGCAGGCATCCAGATACTCATTAAATCCCCAACAGCCCGGGCTGGGGGCTGTTTGGATTCAGTCCTGGCGCCAGGCTCATAGACTTTACTTACCTTATGCAGCCCATTCTGAAAATGAGTCCAAGCCAACGTGAGGCCTGGATGGGACTATTTTATTACAGGGACTATTTTTTACTCGGGTGTGGTTCTGGGTAACTTCTTACCTGGGACTACTTTGCAGGCTATTTAAACCACGCCCGAACAGCAGCTCATGCTTCGTGTTATTCTGCATCCAGCAGCATAACGCTCACTGTGTCTGCAAGTCAGCATCCAGTCTTCTGCCACGCCCGCCTTGAATCCGGAGCTCCTAGACAAAAGGAAAAGAAAGGAGAAGAGGTTAGATCACGGTCATTATTTGATTCCTTACCTGATTTCGGACCCAGCACATCTCCGAGCCTGGAAAGGACATTATTTCAGCACGCGTAGCTTCGCCAGCAGCAGCGCCGCGGTATACTCACCAGTCCACCGCATCTTTCAACACGGCGCTGCCTCCATCATTTTCTTCGTCGAAACCCAGCACCTGGGGGGAAAACAAAAGGAATAACAAGGTGAGCCGAGAAAACCGACAAAGACAATCTCTTT
The DNA here is from genome assembly GCF_040938575.1 of Ambystoma mexicanum. Classification (NCBI taxonomy): domain Eukaryota; kingdom Metazoa; phylum Chordata; class Amphibia; order Caudata; family Ambystomatidae; genus Ambystoma; species Ambystoma mexicanum. The sequence continues at coordinate 766,913,915 of NC_090938.1, read as the reverse complement.
GTCACCATAGGCTTACCTGCTTTACCACCGGAGGTATTATCCTTTAATTCGCTGCATCTTTCTATGCCGCACCTATAAAGGGAGAGAAAACAGCAAGTTAAACTCATGCAACTTTTACCGGACAGTGTTTGGTAATAAAGACTCTTACCTGAACGCCATCAGCTGCCTCCAGGCAATATTCTTTTGGACCCAGCTGCAACCTAACGAGGGAATGGAACAAGAGTGAACATCGGACATATTGAACTCTTTGAACTTTATAGACACTGGAGTCAATATTCCTCCGGAACTCCTCCAGTACCTTCAAACCAGTGAAGTAACTGGTATCTACGCGCCCTGCTTGCCATGCAGGATGGAGAGCTCATAATTTAAAAACATAAGGTGAGGTTACCAAGAGGGGGTATCGGCAGTGATTAGTGGGGAGAACGAGAACAGTTGAGGGGGGCCATCACTAAAGTCCACGGGTGGCTAAATCCCTTTCTCCACTTGCAGGAGAATACTTCTATGAGTCCAGCAGACAAGATTAGGTGGGCCAGTCCAGACTGTCATCTCTTCACTACGCATCACGTTGGTGGAGACCGCAGCTGTCCGGGTCCGATCGACGCCCCTGTGGGAACCCAGGGTGCACGGGTGGAGGCCCGACGTCGTGGCCGGTTCAGTCCTGCTTGGAGGCCGGCGCGCTGCCTTGGGAGCCTTGATGACGAAGGCGGCCACCCCTGAAGGTCTTGGAATTACCCCTTTAAGCTTCCTGGGTCGTGGAATGGGAGGGTTGGCGGTAAGAGGAAGATCCTGTGCCGAAAACCTTTCGATGATCTGCCCGACTTTCCTCCTGAGGAACGAAAGGACGGATGGTGCTGTTGCACCGTGCCCAGGGCACGAGCCGTCTGTGTGGTGGTCTTGATGGCCTGAAGAGACTCATCGATGTCCTTTCCAAATAGACTGTCACTGTCGAACACATGTCCAGGGCGCTCGTCTGAACTTCCTGCCTAAAGTTAGTGGCCTTCACCCAGCCACAACGACTGAGGCAGACCCCGTTTCCCATCTGGCGGAAACCAATGTCCGCAATGTCCAGGGCAACGGTGATGGTGTGTTCTGACGCCACCTCAACCTCCTGAAGGATCTCCATCGCCGCGACCCATTTGTCCTTGAGGAGGAAATCCAGTAGCGGGGCCATCTTGTACCATAACTCCCATTCGTACCTGGCCAGGATCGCTAAAGCGTTTGCCGCCTTTAACGTCGCAGCAGCAGAGTAGATGACCTTTCTACCAATGGCGTCCAACTTCTTCCCCTGGCTGTCCAGAGGAACGGAGGCTGAGGACGACAGGTTGGATGACTTCTTCTGTGTCGCCGCCGAGACCCCTGAGTCCGGTGATGGCTGTGCTGTGACCGCAGACACTTGGGTGCAGACTTCGAGCACCCAGTATTTGCCGATTCAGCCGATCTCTTTTCGCGGGGGCAGGGTTTTTCAGCAGTGCCAGGCCCTCATCCCAGACGCCGTCCAGGAGAGGCACCGCCAGAATGGCCTTCCTTTTTTGCCTACCGGCATTGACCTGGATGAGTTCCGATGCGCGGGCGACCATGGAGTGGAATGAGCCCGCTTCATCCGGCGGCGAAGCCCTTGGAGGCGGACAGATGTCGCCGTCGTCGGTGTCTGTCATCGCCGTATCCATCCCAGTATCCCTAGGGGCTGACGGTGCGTATGCGGTGGCTGGAAAGGCGGTGTAGGGTGCCGCTTCCTCTTGTTCGGCGGTGTTGGACACGGTGTCAAAGGGGCCGGTGCCGGTGGTGCCGTCAGCATCCTATTCTGTATCTCTGACACCAGCGTGTGGAGAGTCGAAACAATGTCTTGTAACAAGTCTCTGGGTGGTGTCGGGGGATTAGGTCAGCTGGGCCAAGCTCCTACGTCGTCGTCCCAGCCGGCGTCGTTGTTGTCGCCCCCTGCGGCAGCAACCACCTTCTCGACATTCACGTCCTCGTCGTCACCAACATCTTCCTGGACCGTGTGGACAGAAACCATGTCCTCCTCGTCAGAAGAAGCAACATCCATGCCCTGGAGAACCTCCACACCCCTCCGCCCCCTTTTTTGTGTCCTGAGAGATCGGTCTCGGGCTTCCTCTTTTCTGGGGTCTTTTTCACTGGCTTGGCCGAAGCAACCCGCCTGGGAGGAAGAGCCACTCTGGCTGCTGTCGGGGCACCCTGGGCCGGGTCAGTCCCTTTCTCCTCTGAAAGGGCGGCGGCAACCAACGCGATAGTAGATGACGATTTAGCCTGGACCACCTGGCCTTCACGGGCAGGTCGGCCACCTTATCCTGGGGCTTGGCCTTCTCCGGTCTCTCCCGCAGATTCCCCTGGGTAGCGGACTTCCTCTTCAATGAAGAACTGGAGCGGTGACTGGACACTGAGGCCAATGGAGAAGATGAGTACGCCCTGCTCGTCGCGGGACCCGCTTGCGCGCCGACCCCGACGGAAACGGACTTGCAGTGCTTGGCCTTGTCTTGGACCCCCACGGATAGAGCGCCCTCAATGGACTTAGAAGCCCGCTCCGACTGGCTGGATTCGGGTGAGGCATGCCCCTGTGAACCACACGGGATAGAGGCCTTGGCTTTGAGCCACACCGCTAGTCGTGTTTCCTCAGACCGCAGCTGGTGCAGAGCTTGAAGAGGGAACCCCTGTCCTTCTTCTCCTCCAACATGGTCCGGTGTGCGGTGTAGGCCCGATGGCCTTCTGGAATCTTCAAAGAAAAAACACTTGATGATTCTGCCCTTGAGGAACGATGAAAGATGCCAACAAACAGACCCCCCGTTAGTCGAATGTAGAAACGATAGAGCACACGGGCTCGATCGACCAAAAATAGGAATTTTCTAGAAAAGAAGCGTGAAAAACATAGAAAGCCCTAAGAGCGAAACAGGAGGACTCCCAACACTTGGACGTGCAGTAAAAATCTGAAGATGGCTGCCAGAGGAGGGGCTTCGGAAGAGGGCAGTCATTGGCTGGGGGCAGTATGACCCAGAGCTCAGTGATTGGTTTATAGGAGAAAGACACTTTATAAGTAAAAGTATAACTTTTTTTTCTTTTACTGAGGATTCTCGGCCTGACAACAGGGAATATTCATGAGCATGTGAATCCATGCCAGACCCCATGCTGGAGAAGTGGGGTAAATACGGGAACCTCGGATGAAGTGAGGTATGTGAAGGAAAGGCCTCTGCTGCACTCAGTACGAGTGGTCCAGAGTAATTTGGGACAAGCTTCACGCTGAAGGTGGCCACAAAAATATACAATATCTTTATCATTAACATTAACACACCTGGCAAAGATCCGAGAAATAAGGCCCGGTGACATACAAGTAGGGTGTGCAGTTTGAGAGCACAAAAGCACTAGGTACTGGGAAGTCTCAGGGGCCCGAGGCCTAGGACTGCCCCCCTTGCGGGAACTCACACCTGTTGGGACAGCCACAACCGGGTCCCTTATAACATTGCCTGAACTCACATGGGCAGCGCCTTGAATGATATATAATTGTGGGCTCTCATAGAAGCGTTAATCTGGCAGAAAGCAATTGAGGTCAACCAGAGAGAGGGTAAACTGACTGAATGTCTCCCAAGTTGGCCAAAACTAAGGCAAACCAACCAACTCTGGACAGCTTTGCCAGGACCAAGCAGCAGGCACTCGGAGGAGGCATGGAACCTGCGCAGGAGAAGGAAGGTGGTGCCATGGAACTGCACAACCAAGTGATGCTAGCAGTAGCGGACATAAAGGCCTCTTTGGGGACACATATCCTAGCGGTGCAAATGGATGTTGGATTGTTGTGCCAAGATGTGCGCAACTTGGCATTGCGCACCACTATGCTGGAGACACAAGTGAAGGAGAATTCAGGAGCGCTCTGGGACACGCATGCGGATGTCCACGTCCTGCAGCAGAAGGTCAGCTTCCTGGAGAACAGAGTGGAGGAGGCAGAAGGACGGGCCCAGAGAAATAATATTCGCATAGTAGGCCTGCCTGAGGAAGAAGAAGGTGCAGACCCGACAACGTATATAGAAAACATTCTTCTCCAGGAAATTGGGCCCGGAAACCTCACACAGGGTTTTACAATTGGGAGGGCATACTGGCGCTAACTAAGTGCCCCCCCCAGGGGCGCCCCCGAGACCGATTATTGCTAAAGTCCTGAACTATAAAGACAGGTAGAGTATATTGGCCTTTTCCAGGCAAGGATGGGAACTGAAGAGAGATTTGGCTGTCTACTCTGATTATACGTTCCAAGTGCAGAAGAGTCGGGCACAATTTTCAGCAGCCTAGGCCAGGTTCCAGTCAGGCGGACTTAAATACATGCTGATCTATTCAGCACGACTAAAAGTCATATACAAAAATAAGACCCTAATTAACATGGCGGGGCTCATTACTGGTCAATGCTTTACAACAACGAAGAGGAGACCATCCTTACGGCTGAAACCGCCACCCCCCCAAGTTCTATTTTTCAAGGGCACTTGTTTTTGTGCCCATCCGCTGTGCACCAGCCTCAGATAGGACCGTCTGGGGCGATTGCAGGAAGCGGACATGCCTGAGCAAGGGTAACAAAGCTTGGCAGTTGTTTATAATTGGGGAATGTTTGATGGGGAAGGGTTTGCTTGCATGTATGTTTATGGAGAATAGTAGCACAGCATTCCGGTTTGGATCACCGCACGTGGGGAGGGGGAAGCCAGCCGCTGTGTCAGAGGCAGTCAGACGATCAGTAGAAGAAAGATGCAAATGGCTAGAACTGTACACGTGCTTACTTGGAATGTAAGGGGTTTGAATTCTTATGTAAAGAGAAATAGAGTATACTCGTACCTCAAGAGATGTAAAGTAGACATTGCAATGCTACAGGAAACACATCTCACGGCTGAAAAACAAACATTAATAGCAGGTAAATGGAGAGGGCAGACGTTTGGTTCCACGTGTTCCGCCCTCAGTGCCCTTTAGCGTTACCCGCGTTAAAACGGACAATGAAGGCAGAATGGTGCTGGTGCAAGGCCTCCTTGAACAAGTGGATACATTTCTGGTCAATACGTATGCTCCCAATCACAGTGCTGCTAATTTCTTTCAGAATCTATACCCGGTTAGGCCCCTATAGGGATAGTAACATGACATGGGGAGGGGACTTTAATTGCACACTAAACCCAATCCTGGATAGATCAGACGCCAAATACACTAAACTAGCTCTGCCTGCCAGGACATTACAGACGCTCCTGGATTCTTTTGTTTTGGAAGATGCCTGGCGAGCCCGCCACCCGGAAACCAGGCACTATTCACACTTCTCAGCGCCACATGCAGAACATCCAAGGATAGATTATTATTTTGTGGGGCGCGTACTGGTACATCACATCATGCATGCACAGTACAAAGGTAGGGTCTTATCATATCACGGCCCGCTAAGTCTACAATGGCAGTATGCGCATCCCAGCGCCCTGATACCCACGTGGAGGCTTCGGAGCGAATCGATGAAAGATCCCCCATTTCGCGACTGCATTAAAGACAGCATCACCGAATACGTCTCACATAATCTGGCCAGCGTATCCAGTGCTGGAACCTTCTGGGAGGCATTGAAAGTGGTGGTCAGGGGGGCCACCATAGCAGGGTCCAGCAGTGTCCAAGCAAACATTAATATGGAATTGTGCTCTGCTGAGGACCGATTAAGGATGCTGGAGCAGTCTCGAGAGCAACATTCAGACAAAAGAGCAAAGGTTAGGGAACTCAAAAAGAAATGCATGGATTGCTGGGAGAGGCTGGGCAAACATAGTTTTGCTAAATACACGGAGAGGCAGCATATAGAGGGGAATAAGCCTAGTCAATTGCTGGCATGGTTATATAAGAATGAGGCGAAACAGGGCCCCATACACTCGATAAATACCAAACAAGAGGACTTATGCCACACCCAAAGTGGTGTTAATGATGCGTTTCAAGATTTCTATCAACATCTGCACCGTGAGGGACCCCCGATTCCTAGCACCCACCTTGCAGAAGTGTTAGGGGGGATTGAGCTACGAGAACTGAGCCATCAGGAGAAGGATAGCCTCGAGGTGCCAATCACCTTGGAAGACATACAATACACAATTCGGAGTTTGCCGACAGGGAAGACACCAGGTTCAGATGGGATACTAGGGAATTCTATTAGGAATACGCACACAAATTGGCCCCCCATTTGCTCATTGCCTTCAATGACCCTTATGAGGCAGGGGTCTTCCCTCTTAGCTTGAGAGAATCCATGATTATACCACTCCTTAAACTCCATAAAACTCATTTTATAGGCCCCTCTCAATGCTAAATCAAGATAATAAGATACTGACGTCCCTATTAGGAATTAGAATGAAAAAAGTGATACACAAGTTAGTGCAGTCGAACCAGACGAGCTATGTGCCAGGCCGTAGTATGACCTGGAACTTGAGGAGATTACATCATGTGATAGATAGGACAGCATCTTGGGAAACGCTGTGTGCCATAGCCACACTAGACACAGTAAAAGCTTTTGATTCAGTGAGATGGGACTGGCTCTATATCACTCTGGGCAGATTTGGTTTTGGGCAGACGTATATCAAGTCGATACAACTAGTGTACACTAGAATGATGGCAAGGGTTAAAACGGGTAGAAGCATTTTGGAGGCATGGGAATTGGAAAAGGGAACAAGGCAAGGCTGCCCACTGTCCCCGCTGCTTTATATCTTTTCCATTGAACCAATTGACCAGTACCTCAGGGCGGAATACATGGAGGCAGGCATCGAAATAGATGGGGATACAAATATGCTATCTCTATAAGCTGACAATACGCTATTATATCTTCAGAACCCGGAGGATAATCTGGAGCTGCTATTGGAAGCTATGGCACTTTGTGAAATTGTCAGGGATCACAATTAGCCTGGATAAATCAGCATTGTTCCCAATAGCGGGACTGCGCAAGATAGAGCGAGGAGCACTGCCTGTGCTGGCCTTACAGTGGAAAGTGCACACTTTCAGTTATTTGTGGGTTAATGTGTATCACGACTCAGAGGAAGAATACATTCACAACACGCTAAGTGCCCTAGAGGGCATTAAGGGCTCTATGAAGTTCTGGACTAAACTGCCCCTCTCACTAATGGGGAGGGCGGCCTTGCTAAAGAAGGTGGAATGGCCCAGACTGCTACTCTTCTTTGTCAATGTTGCATTTTACATATCTAGACCTTTTTTAAGAGCCTGGATGGCATCTGTAGAAGCTTTCTGTGGCAGAATGGGCGGAATAGGATAGCATTATCGCTACACAGGCCGTACGCAGAAGGTGGCATCAGGGTCCCGCAGCTGCAATTCGTAGTAGATTGGTTTGCAGACGACCCTACCCTGGACACACTGATGTTGCAACCCACTGGGCTGTGTTATTACCTAAAGGAACTATTGTGGTTCAGGAAGCCTTGGGGAGGCCAATGGTAGTATCTAGTGTCCCTTGGGGTGAAAGTATGGGACAGGGCCCCTGGCAGTGATAGGGCCAACAGATCAAATTTCGGCACAGATTCCTTTGGTCTCGATAGTGTCGTCTTCGACTCAGGCGGGGAAGCCTGTGGGGTGGCGACCATAAGGGATTTATTGCAAAATACTGCTTTTATACCCTTCTTAGAGCTGGCAAACCAGACGGGCATACACACAGGCCAATATTTACTACATAGTACTATAAAGAGAGAGATCATATGTAGGTGGCCTGCATTTAGCGAATTAATGGAGAAACATTCGCTAGTGGATGTCCTATACGACATAGTGGAAGGTGGGCATACCATATCGCAAATATTTGACCTCCTACTGTCCAATGGGTCGGCTGCCCCTCTGGTGGTAAGGGGCAAGTGGGAAGAGGATCTAGGGGTAACTTTTACAGAAGCACAATGGCAGGGATACTGGGATAACACAAGAAGGTGTCACAAAATGTGCAACTGCAGCTTAGACAACTACTAGTGACGTACAGGGCGTATATGCCGCCTCTGAAGATTTCAAGGTTTCCAGGTGCAGCAGCACAGGGATGCCCCAAGTGCAAGGCGACAGACCTTGGGATGCTTCATATAATATGTTCTGGGCCTGTGCAGTGGTGGGGTTATACTGGCAGGAGGTGGCGAACAGACTACAAAAAGGGAGGGGGGGTGAAATTAGATGCGCTCTCCCCGGGGATGCCTGCTGTGCCATTTTTCATGCCCAAAAGGCCTGAAACATGTTATTAAGATGAAGGATCTGGCGTGTATCCTAGCCAAACACAGAATTGCTATGGCATGAAAGTCGGTCAAAGGCCCTGAAGTGGAGGACTGGTGGCGGCACCTGTATAGGTGGGCGGTGGCAGAAACTGCGGCATGCAAAGGGGCGGCACAGGGTAATCAAGAGGAGGCCATGGCAGGAATCATGGAATGGGAGGTCTTGCTACAAACCCTGTACACCAAAACAACCGCTGAGGAGGAGGTGGGTTGACCCTAATAAGAGCACAAGGTGCTCCAAACTGTTTGGGAGGTAGTGCGTTCATAATATAGTTGCGAGGCAGGCAAGATTGGGAGGCGGGGGTGGAGGGAATAGGTTGGGGGGTGTTGGGGCAGAGGTTAGGACATTTTATAATGTGTTATTGAATATGAATATGTTGTGTAATATTTGTACTTCTGCATCTCTAAAAAATCAATAAAACAAATATAATTTTTAAAAAAACATCGGAAATACGATTTTGGTAAGTAATGTAGGCCTTCTGAGGCATGTGGAACTGCTTAGAATCACATACTATGCATAGATTGGCAAGCAGTACATGGAGAAGGAGGTAGGTTGTGTGAAGGTACAGCGGCAAATAGATGTCTTAATACCGCTTGAGCCAGCTGTGAATCTGCTTTAGAGTTTGTGTCTAAGCAGTAGTGTTGTGTGAATGTGTTATTTGGAACTCCAAGTAGCAGCTTGCAAATTGCATCTAATGGAACATATGCAATGAAAGCTAGAATAGCCCCTGTTCCTAGAGTAGAGTGGGCTCTCGGTGTGAAAGGTAAGGATTTTTAGATAGTGAGTAGTGTGAGAAACCCGTGGATATTCTCCCAAGTAGACCTCGAGAATCCCTTATTCAGGTGGCCAGGAGGTGGACGAGCGAGGGAGGATCACCTTGGTAGGGGAGCCCAGGGTTTTGCTCGGGAAAATGCCCCAGGTGAGACGCAATATTATACCGGCAAAGAAAGTGAGGAGGAAAGAGTCCCTGAGGCCTTTGTAGGCTGTACCACATCTGCCTCCCTTTCTCACATGGAATCTCCCTTGCCTAAATCCAACAACCCATCCATCTACACCAAATCCCCTTGGTTCTCAAACCTTGTTGCATTCATAAACTACATCGCCCAGAATCCCCATTTTCCTGGTCCCAACCCGAATACTTCCAACCATTCTTCTCCACGTCCCTAGGATTATTCTTTTCCAAACACCCAGTCTATTCTGACAAAACACTACCGTTCCCACAATCCACCTTGTTTATTTCAAGATAGTAATCCTGGTCATTCCCGTTTACTTCACAGACTTTACCAATCTCACTCGTCTGAAATTACCAACCCCCCTAGGACGAAGAATATAATTTCTCATGACAAACCCCCCGCTTGACACAAACACTTTCTTACCCAGTGGAAGACAGCAGACTGACTCTAGAGCTGTTTTCCTGACATGTCCCGAGACAAGGGTCAGGCAGAGTCAGGCAATTGACCAGAATCACACACACCTGATGACCCTTTCCTTTCCCCACTGTGAGAAACCTGAGGGCATTCTCCCAGTGATACCTCGAGAATCCCTTATTCAGGTGGCCAGGACACAGCCATCGCTGTTGGATCCAGTTCCTGGGGGTGGACTAGTGGGGGAGGATCACCTGGATAAGGGACCCGAGGTTATGCTAGGGGGAGTGCCCAATGGGAGGCGCAGTATGTTACGGTGGAAGAAGGCGAGGCGGGTGACATCCCTGAGATCTTTGTAGGCTATGTCACATCTGGCCCCCTTTCTCCTATAAAGTCTCTTGTACCACAATCTACCAAAAAAAAACATCTGATGAATCACATAGCAACACAATACAAAACCCTATCAGATCGGAAAACCCCATCTCCCAGAAACCTTGCTTTCCCGCTGCTTTTGATCCGACAACTTTCAACCCTTCTTCTCCCCATCCTTCTGATTATTCTTTTCTGAACATTCAGCTTATCTTGGCGAAACACTACCGATCCTAGAATCCTATGCGTTCATCCCCACAATCCCATTCCCCCGATTCTCATTTTCCGAGATCTCAATCTATGGGGACAGAGTACTACCATTCCCACAATCCTCTATGTTCTGTGCTACATCCCGGTTACTCTCGTCCATTTTGCAAACCTTTCCCATCATATCCCGTAGGACAATATGACGATACTTTTTTTCCATCCTACTATGTAGGACACTCAGGAACTCTACCACCCTCCCTTTCCACCCTAAACACTTCCTCACATTGGGACAGACAATGGACTAAGGTTAAATCTGTATACCCGACATGTCCCAACCCGAGGGTCAGGCCAAGTCAGGCAATTGAGTCAAATCACACACATCTGATGGCCCTTTCTTTTTCCCGCAGGCATAAAAGGTGGAGCAGGAGAGTGCAGTACGAGAAAGGCGAGCATAGCAGACATCACAACGAGACGGCTACCAAGCAGCAGTTCAAGAGACGGAGAAAGGTGGCAGGAAGTGAGAGGGTGGCAAGGCCGAAAGTGACCTTGCCCTTTTTTCGTCCCATACCCACAGAACCTTTGTGGAAGAGACCCTAAGACCACGAACAATAGCACAAGTGTCCTGCAACAGATGTGAGCGGTACAGGGGGTAAGCTAATGTCGATAAGCAGGAGCAAGGGAAGCTCCTGCGCCCGCGGTACCGGCCTTGACTCCAAAGAAGCCAAAAGCCAAGCGGTTCATCACAGCTGGTGAGTTGAGGGGAGGACCGATAAGAGCCGGTCTGTGGTGAGAGAGAATCACAAAGTGGCAAGTTTCTGAATCAAAGCAGACGGATTTAGAGTGAACTGTAAGGTGTTAAAGGCATACTTGCCAACCCTACCGATTTAGGCGGTAGGATACCGCTTTTTAAGCAGTCCTACCGCCTACCGATTTATTGGCACCAAATACCGATTTTTTTTGTTAAAAAAAAACAATTTTTTATTTTCTTTTTACATTTTTTATTTTTTTGCCCACGCCAGCTCGGGGGAGTCTTTCAAGAGTTCCCCAGGCTGGCTTAGCGGGAGAAGGCGCAGCATGCAGGCTTTTGGTGTCAAAGGAACCCACGGCGGTGGGCTAAATGCGCCCCTACGCCACGGGTGCCTTTGACTAAAGGCACCATTAGCCCCCCACCACGCCAGCTCGGGGGAGTCTTTCAAGGGCTTCCCCGAGCTGGCGTAGCGGGAGAAGGCACTGCATCAAGGCTTTTGATGTAAAAGGCGCCCATGGCGGTGGGCTAAATGTGCCCCTCCGCCATGGGTGCCTTTGACAAAAGGCGCCATTAGCCCCCCACCACGCCAGCTCGGGGGAGTCTTTCAAGGACTTCCCTGAGCTGGCGTAGCGGGAGAAGGCGCAGCATGCAGGCTTTTGATGTAAAAGGCACCCATGGCGGTGGGCTAAATGCGCCCCTCCGCCGTGGGTGCCTTTGACAAAAGGCGCCATTAGCACCCCACCACGCCAGCTCGGGGGAGTCTTTCAAGGGCTCCCCCAAGCTGGCGTAGTGGGAGAAGGCACGGCATGCATGCTTTTGATGTTAAAGGCGCCCACGGCGGTGGGCTAAATGCGCCCCTCCGCTGCGGGTGCCTTTGACAAAAGGCGCCATTAGGCCCCCACCACGCCAGCTCGGGGGAGTCTTTCAAAGGGTTCCCCGAGCTGGCGTAGCAGGAGAAGGCGCAGCATGCAGGCTTTTGATGTAAAAGGCGCCCATGGCGGTGGGCTAAATGCACCTCTCCGCCGTGGGTGCCTTTGACAAAAGGTGCCATTAGCACCCCACCACGCCAGCTCGGGGGAGTCTTTCAAGGGCTCCCCCGAGCTGGTGTAGTGGGAGAAGGCACAGCATGCAGGCTTTTGATGTTAAAGGCGCCCACGGCGGTGGGCTAAGGGCGCCCCTCCGCCGCAGGTGCCTTTCACAAAAGGCGCCATTAGCCCCCCACCACGCCAATTCGGGGGAGTCTTTCAAGGGCTCCCCCGAGCTGGCGTGGTGGCAGAAGGCGTGGCAGGCGCCTCATTGTCATTGAATGCAGCCACGGCGGCGGGCTCATTCAATGACAATGGGCTGCTGACACGCCCTATCCCTATCCTAACCTCCTCGCCTGACTATTTTTGAAACTTTAAGATTCCTACAGATTTTTGGTCACAGAATGTTGGCATGTATGTAAAGGGAACAGCAGCTACTGAGGGAGACTGGCACCACGTAGGTGCTGAACTCAAGAGACTCTGGTCGAGATCCCCATCCGAGTGAAAACAAGGCCGTAGGACGGCCACTAAGGGAATCAGAGTTGTCATACGTGAGGGCAGAGCAAAATACCTGTACAAACGAAAGACTTTGATCCAAGAGTACTGTGAAAGCAAGGGAAGTGAATCCCGCAACCATTGAAATGTGTAGAAAGTAAAGAGTACAAGTAAAAAGGGGTGAACCTGCTCGAGAGCCACAGAATATACAGTGAGGAGAGGCTACGAATCGAAAGGGGTGAACCTGCTCGAGAGCCACAGAATATACAGTGAGGAGAGGCTACGAATCGAAAAGTGTCGGAGCCCGGCAGAGGGGGATCTAAGGGCGAAAGGTTGTTACCCCCGACATAAAAGAAGAGGCAAGAGTGAACCCAAAGGAGGGATGCCAGAGATTAAGCTCTCACCCAAGTACTAGCTGTCAAGAGGGGTCCGAAACCGGCCGAGGGAAATCCAGGGGGTGAAGCTATCATCCAAACTTTAAATAAGAAAAAGAGCTGAGCTACGTCTTGGGTCAGCCCAGAAGCGGGGGACCCAGGGGTGCAGCCATCACCCTATCTGAACTGTGGATTAAAATTGAAAAGGGTCAGCCCAGAAGAGGGGGACCCAAGGGGTGAATCGTCATCGCCCTAGAGAACTTTCATTACGTTAAAGGGACTTTTGTTTTGTTGTTTGAAAACCTCAGGCTGAAAGCAAGAGACTTTCAAATGAAACGAGACTTGGCCATCGACGGTGCCAAAAACGCGGGGAAGGGAGACCCAAGCCACTGTATCCTGACTTATCATTTGAGAACAACACTTCTTTCTTTCTTAAAACTTATCCCACACCCTTTTGTATCTAGTGTAAGGAATTGACAATATGTTTTCTTAGTATAGGCCTTTTTGTTTGACACAACACCACTAGGACTGACTTCTTTTCATTTGGTGGTCGACGCTTGCTCCCATCTTAGATTTAGGTTTAGATTCAGCATTTTTCCAACCTGCATACACCTTTCATTGTTAAATAAACACCCTTGAACAGTGATCATTTGTGTCTGTCTTACTTGTTGTCACCATGAGTTCCTTACACCTCAGAGATAAAAGGTGGAGCACGAGAGCACAGTACGAGGAAGGCAGGCCGCACGCGCGAGAGAGCTATCCAAGCACGGCAGTTCAAGAGGAGGAGAAAGCCGGTGAATATCGAAGGGACGACAAGGAGAGGAGCGACCTTCCCCTTTCCGACCCAGACCCGTGAATTCTCCGGAAAAGGAAACATAAGACTGCGAACAATAGCCCAGGTGTGTTGCAGCAGATGTCAATGGTACACAGATTGTGCCTACGCTGATAAGCAGGACAGAGGGAGACGCCTGCTACCGTGGTACTGGCCTTGACTCCAGATAGAGTGAAAAGCCAAGTGGTTGGGTCATCACAGCCAGTGAGTCACAGGGGAACCGATAAAGAAACCGAACTGTGTTGAATGAAAGTCACAAAGTGGTACATTGAGAAAAGTTGAAAGAACTGTACATTGTTAAGGGAAGACCAGCTGCATAGGGGTCCGGCACCAGGGGTGTTGTCTCGAGAGACTCTGGTTGATCCCGTGTTTGAAAGAAACTACTCATACCAGAAGGCCCTAGAGGAGCCGCAAAGTTAGGTCAAAGTGGTCTTACAGGGGTCTTGCAAAATCCCTGTACAACCGAAAGTCTTTGACCGACAATCGAGAACGCAAAGTAAGTGAATCCCGCATCAGAAGAAAGTAAAGGGAATTGTGAAATGGCAAGAGTGAACCTGGTGGAGGGATGCCAATAAAGAGGGGTGAAGTCTAAAGTCCCAAGAAACAGTGTGTTGACAAAAGTGAACTCGGGAGAGGGGTGTCCACGGACAACTGTTTAAAAAGACATTAAGAGTTTGCGAACGCCAAGGAGAAAATATCTTTGCAAAAGCCAGAGTGAACACGATGGAGGGAAGCAAACGTTTTAAAAGGGTACACGCCCAGAAGAGGGAGACCCAAGTGTCAGCCACTTCAAGCTCTTCCTCCAATTCTGATGCAAAAGCCTCCTCCTCACCTGAAGAACTGTTGCTGTTACCAGGTTCCTTTCATCGTCCTTTTTTGTGATATCCCTTTTATAGAAATAGGGCCTGCCACGGAGATAAGCCACTATGCCTGAGATAAGAACGCAAGGCAAGTGGCTTCCTGACCGGAGCAGCCAAACAAGGGGAAAAAGACAGGCTTGGCATAAAAAAAAACAACAGTAGAATGGCAAGTGTCCGTGCTCCTCTTGATAGTGGGCAGAGACACGTAAGTCTGGTAGGAGTGAAGTTCTGATGCTGTCTTCCATGTAAGTACCAGTAGAAAGTGCTCTGATGGACAAGGACACAAACTGGGTGTGCGGAGGATGTGAGTAATGCCAAAAAAAAGCAAGGGAAGTGTACGGAAGGCAGAGAGGCAGATTCCAGAGAGAACCGATAAGAGAACCAGAATCAGAGACGAGTGAATCTCCCGAAGGAGGAGAGCGGGAGAGAGCAGGAGAGAGCCCAGCGGAAACCGCAGAAGGGAGTCCGGGGAAAAAAGGCTGAGAACAGAGACAGAAACGAAGCAGGAGGGCCGCTCTGTGAGAGAGTCAGGCTGAAAGCGGGGAGCGAAGGAGAGACCCGGCAGAAGGCACGAGAAAGGCAGGAAGGCGTTCGGAAAGCCGAACGGGTAGGCAGGAAAACTAGCGAAGCGCAAACCAAACAAAGGCTAATTGGGTTGCAACGCAACAGGCTGCCGGAAAGGGAGGACTAATAGTTTCCGGTGCCTGTGTGTGAAAGAGGAAGAGGCTAGACTGCTACGAGCTGTAAGGACGGAACGTAGTGGCCTGTTAATGGCAGAACCACCCCCCACCTCTTCCATAAGCGCCAGCATGGGCGCGTGACACCAAGGGTGAAAAACTGTCACCGAAAGAACTGTGAAAGCAAAAGAAGAAAGTCTGCGAATGAGAGCCCGAGTGAACCAGACGGAGGGAGGCCAATATTCGAGAAGGATCTGAGCCCGGCAGAGGAGGATCCATGGGGTGCAAAACAATCATCCCACCAATATACGAAGACAAGAATAAGAAATCTTTAGAAATGCCCTGAGTGAACCCGACGGGAGGATGATATTCGAGAGGGGCCTGCGACCGGAAGAGGGGGACCCAGGAGTGAAGAATCATCACCTCAAGTGGAATCCGAAAGAACTTTTACTTGTTTGTTATTTGAATTTATCAGATCCTCAGAAGCAGGAGAGACAACCTCCGAAGATCCTGATACTGATAAGGACTGTTTGAGGTGTCTGTGCCCGGAAGAGGGGGACCCAGGGGTGAAACCATCACCCAATGTACAATTGGAACAGAACTTCTTTTGTTTGTTATTTTTGGAAGCCATCAGGTCCTTGGGGGTAAGAGACTTTTTGTAGAAAAGAGACTTAACCACTGAAGGTCCTGATACGTGAAGTGGAACTGCTGTCTCGTGCTGGGAAAGCTTGAGAGTGTGCTGTGCTCAGGAGTCCCGCCACGTCCTGTGCTCAAAACATGGGGAAGGGAGACGCCGGGCTAACACATCCTGACATATCATTTGTGAACACTTCTTTCTTGGGGACCCTTTCTCACACTCTTCTGTATTTTAATGTAAGCATTGGCAATAGGTTTTTCTTAGTATAGGCCTTTTTATTTGACACAACGCCACTGGGACTGAATTATTATTATTTGATGATCCTAGCTTGCTCCCATCTTAGATTTAGGTTCAGATTAGGCGTTTTTCCAACCTGCATAAACAGTTTAATAAACACCCTTGAACTGTGATCACTTGTGTCTGTCTATTCTTGATTCCATGTCATCCTCACAGTAGCAAACCTGTATGCATTTGACTATCCATTTTAAGATAGCGGACTTAGAGACATGAACTGGCATCTGCTATGGAAACAAAGAGCTGATCTTAGAGGTTTTGTTTTGTTTAGGTAGTACATGACTGCTCTCCCTACATCTAGGGTATGGAGACTTCTTTCCACTTAATTAGTTGGGTTTTGAAAAAAAGCTGGAAGTTCAATGGATTGGTTAACATGGAACTTAGAGATGAATTTTGTTGAAACATAAGGATGGGTCCTGAGATCCACCTGTCCTTTTGAATAGTGATGAAGGGATCTTGAACTGAGAGGGCTTGTTAGGGAGAATTCTCATTTATGGCTAATTTCCCTTACCTAGTGAGTGTTAGGGAGAATTCTCTGTTTAGGCTGAATTTCCTAACCAAGTGAGTCCCCCAGCAGCTTTGCTGGATTTCTGGAGTTTGTTTTTTTCATCCTGCCAAGAGTGAGACTCTTTTCCTCCCACTCTTGGACATGAATGTGGTTGATTTCTTTGAATGTCAATGTGTTCTATGGGCTATGGGGTCTTTTACTCCATAGGGCATCATGTGTTTTGCTATGTGTGTTACACCGCACCCTCCGTGCCGTAACACTGGGGTGTCCTAGAGGATCCCCACCATAGACTCCATACCCTGGGACTGACTACTGTCTCCCAGGGCATGTAAAGTCACCATTGGCTTTACTAGACCTAAATTTACTAACAGAACTAGTACAAACCATCCTATTGTGGGCGTACTGGTAGGGGTAATTCGATTACCCCTGGGTCTGTTGTTCGAGGGGGCACTGTCCCGTCCCCCTCGTCGAGTTTTGGCTGGTGGCAGTGGATACTACTTTTTATATTCGACCGCGAATATATTCCTATGGGATTCTTCCCATTGTTGGAGGCTAATACTTTTTCACATTAGTCTCTAACATACCACTGGTTTATTTGTCTTAAATAAATCCACCGGTTGGTATTTTCTGCCAGAACTCGGTTTTTAAAATGGCATATGTGTTCGCCTCTGTAACTCCGAAACCAAAGGTTGAGCCCTTTGTTCCACTTTTGGCGGGCTTCTGCACAGAAGGCCTCCAGAGTGGTGCCATTCTGTCTGGGTACCACAGGGGGTGTGGGAGGGGGTTTAGGCACCCTGGACTGAGTTGCCTTGCCAACTCAAGTCGCACTCTTGTGTGATTGGCCCAAGTGGTGAGCCGCCCCGCTCGCCACTTAGCATGTTTGATTGACAGCTAGGCTGAATGAATGGGGGTTTTCTGCATAAAAGCAGGGCTTTTGGGACTGGATCGTCAGAAGTCGCCACAGGACCTAAGAATCCGACAAGGGTAAAGCTGAGCCGACTTGCAACGACGACACCTCCGGTGGAGCCCTGCTGAACCGACTCACCACTTCCCAACGACAGAGGAGATCTCCCTGCTGGAGAGTCTTCTTCCCCTGACTGGTGGGAACAACCAGTTCCTTGCTTTTTCTTCGCTTCCAGGACGTCCAGTGGTCGAATTGCCCGTGCTGAGCACCCCGGCAACCGGATAGCCACTGACCACTGTACCGCGACCAAAAGGTGGTGCCTTGTGACTGAGCACTCCGCGGCTGGTCTCTTCCCTGGTGGTGCAACGATCTTCAACTTTCCTCGACGACGAGATCCTCTCTTCTTCTGGCAAAGCCCCGACTTGCATCCACCACCAGGAACAACTGCCCCCGCTGGAGCTGGCTCTTCACTTACAAGGTACTGTGTCCGCCTGGCTTCCCTTGAAACGGTTAGCGTGAGGTGTCTTAAATCCTTACCTTTCCATTGGGTCACCTCCAGACCTTCTTAAATGTTTGTTCTAAACTGGTCCAACCTTTGTGTCACATTTTGCTACAAAGACTTGAAGTGCATTTCCACTGTGATACTTTTTGGGACATACAGCCTTGCTTCTCTCTGAGTGGGCCTGGCCTCTGAACTTTGTGATTTACAGTCGACCCTGCCTTGCTCGCCTTGCGTTTGTTTCGTAAAAGTGTTGGTACTGAGTTGGTTTCATACCCCGCCTTTTTCTCTCCCGTCCTAACGAATACTAGAGTGCCATCTAGGTTAAAGCATTCACCTCTGTCTGCAAATAAGTGGTGCCGTTGAACCTAGACTTGTCGAAATATTGTTATGGGATTGATATATACTTATAGTAATTGTGATTGAAGTTGTTTGCCGTATTAGTGCCAGTGTGTTTTCCATAGATGTGTTTTTAAATAAATAATTATATATCTTTACACGCAAGCTCTGATCAGTGTCTGCTTGTTCTACTGTGTAAATTGCCCTATCTTGTATACTCCAAATACGGCCTAACTTTTCTTGAGGGAAGTCTGACTGCTCAGCCACAGCTACCAAGTGAATCTGTTTGGTACAGACTGCTACCAAGTGGGTTTACTGCCAAACACCTGTAGTCTTAAATCTTTTGCAGTGGTCCCAGAGGGAACTGCACAGGTTTCTGCCTAACAGTGAGTCCCTCAGCAGCTTTGCTGGATTTCTGGGGTTTATTTTTTCCACCTGGTAAGAGTGTGAACCTTTTTCCCACTCTTACATGTGTTTTGCCATGTGTATTTCTACTATTTGTGTGATCTTGGGCTCTGGAGCCACACCACTCCATGAGCCCAACTTTTTGTGTGTGTTACACAGCACCTTCAGTGCAGTGACACAGGGTTGTCGCTAAGACTTCCCACTGACTCCATTTTTCTGGGGCTGACTTCTGTCCCCCAGAAACAGGTAAAGTTGCCATTTACTGTATGTAGTCATTTAAACTGCAGACCCAATACACCCCATTTTACATGGAGTATTGGAAAGGGTTAATTCCTACTCCTTGTCTGCGCCTCTTGGAGCTTTGTTTTGCTCCTTTAACACTAAGGGCCTCATTACACGGATGGCAGAGAACCATGGCGCTATTAGCGCCATGGTTCATGCCGGTAAAATACCGGCACCGCCTTGGCGGAAAGGGGAATTACCGCCCCATTCCAAGGTTGGCGGGGCGGTAATTCCCCCTTCCACCATTGCCCTTCCCAATCCCATTTTTGGCCCATAGGGCTCAATGGGGAAGGCGCTAATTACGGTACTGCAAATTGCGGTACCGTAATTAGCTCCCTGGGTCCCTTTGCGGGTTGGTTTTTAACGCCTGCAAAAAGCAGGCGTTAAATTCCCCAACCCGCAAAGGGACCTCGTAGTAAGGCGGTAAGGATTTACCGGTACCGGTATTTTACCGGTACCGGTAAATCCTTACCGCCATCCGTGTAATGAGGCCCTAAGACTTGGCTGGTGGCAGTGGTATCTAAACTTTCTTTTCTACCGTGATTATACTATATAAACGTGGTACTGTTTTAGGCTATTATATTAGCCTCGAACATTAACCCGCTTGACCAAATACTCTTTCTTTTCGCTCCGGTCGGGTTTAGTCGCCATTTCTTTGTGTTAATATCCTTCTTGTGTTTTACTTTGCGTAGCAAACCAGGTTTGCCTTCTTTGTTCGCTGACCTTTGGCGGGCTTCTGTCCAGAAGCCCTCCTTTGGCGTCTGGGTGTCTAGGTGGGCTGAATGTGAGGGAGGGCTTTAGTAACCCCCTGCACAGGGTCTCCCTGGAGACCAATGTCGCACTTTGTGTCCATTGGCTGGAGTGGTTGTCCGGGCTGGACAACCCCCCTGCTGTGTAATTGACAGCCAGGCTGTGTGAATGGGGGATTTTCTCATAAGAGACAAGATTCTTGGGCTGGAAGTCAGAGTCGCCACTGGAACTACAAGAACCCAAGAGAAGCGGAGAAGAAGACGGCTGCTGCAACTCCCGAGTCAAGGTGAAGCCCTGCTGCAGTCCTGAGCTATCTACCCTTCAACGACAGAGAAGATCCAGTCAGGAGTCTTCTTCCCTTGAGCCTGGTGGGATCAACCAGCTCACCTTTCTACAGCCAGAGAATCCTCTTCTGGGTCGAAATCGCTGCACAAAGCTGTAGTGGTCCGGAGAGCCATCAGAAGAGCCCTCTCCTGTTTTAAAGGAGCGCACCTTTTATCCACCGTTCCTTTTGCTGCTGCTGGCCTCATCCCTGGGTAGTGCAGATCGCTCCAGGCGTCCTCCTTCTTGTCCCCACGACTGAAGCTTCAGGAACCGTGAGTCTGCAGGAACTACCAGGAACAACTGCCGTGGCACCAGCTTTCTTCATTCGAATAAGGTACTGTGCACGGTGGTCAGTCAAAAGGGCGAAAACAAAAATATCGAATTACAAAAATCTCGAAAAAAAAATCACGAAAAAAAAAATATCGAATTATTTGTTTATTTATTTATATGTGTTTTTGAGGTCAGGTAAGTAAAAAAAAGGGGTAAAATAAAAAAAAAGGAGGGTTGGGGGGAACCCCCCTATTTCGAAAAAAAAACGTTATAAAAAAGAAATTCGACATTTTTTTTCTACATTTTTTTTCTACATTTTTTTTCTTCGAGATTTCGAAATTCGGTATTATGACCATAAACCACTGTGCACATTTGGTCGTTTGCTATGTCCATAATTGAGGAATCAGGGTGAACCCTTTTTTCTTACCGAAGGCTTGTCCTTTCTTCCTTCCCTCTTATAACTTTTGCCTCCCTTTGACAATATCCAAGTACTCCTGGCATCGATAATCTCGAACTGTTCTAATTGTGTGATCCTCGACAACAGAGCCCTGCTCCATTTGACTCTGGCGCAGGCCTATTGACTTTATCTGTATTTTTGAACACGTCCTCTGGTTCTAGTGCCTTGACAAAAGTATTGCCTATGATTTTTATCCCCTTTTCCTTGGTTTTTATTCAATGTGCTAAGTGTGTTTTACTACGGTTGCATTTCTTCCCGCGGGTACGCTTTTCTTTCATAAGACCGAACTGTCATTACTGTCAAAAAGTGAGCGTTTCTTAACTCCCGTTAACGTCTTTTATTTCACAACACTGGTCTGTCAAATCCTAAGGTACTTACCTTGAATTGCCCTAAACCAAAGGAATTGGCTGTGTGTAGTATATTTACAAGTGTGGTTTTGTTTAATAGAAGTTAAGTGTTTTGTGAACAGATGGTTTAAAAATAAATGTACTTATATTTTTTAGCCAGAAACCTTGAGTCAGTGTTTGCTTGAGTCACAGTAATTGTAGTCCTTTGTGTAATTCCTATTACTGCTCATTTGCTCTTGAGATAAGTCTGGCTGCTCCGCTACTGCTACCACCATAGCTGTGTAGTACAGGCTTGTACCAAAGGTGAAATTGTACTGCCACTTGTAGACTTAATCACCTGTAGTGTTCCCTAAGAGTACTGCAGATGATTCTGCCTAACACTCACTGACCCTTCTTATTGATGTGATTGCCACAAGAAAAGCAGTTTTATAATTTAGATGTTTAAGACTAGCTTTGTGCATTGGTTCAAAAGGTGGACCCATGAGTTTTGCGAGTACAACATTAAGGTCTCACCCAGGAGGTGGATTTGAAACTGGAGGGTAAAGTCTTTTAACTCCTTCCATGAAATCTTTGATTAATGGAACTTTCCACCATGACACTTTGTTTTGTGATGTGTAAGCAGAGAGTGCTGCTAGATGCACTTTGAGGGAATAGACCAGAGTCTAGAAGGTAAAGCATATTGTGTACTATATGCGAAGGGGAAGAGTTAATTGGATTGATGTTGCATGATCTGGACCAAATGACAACCCTCTTCCATTTGTTAAAATAGCAGTGTCATGTGTTAGGTTTGCGTGCCTCTTTAAGGATGTCCATACACCTTTGTGGCAGGTTTAAATGTCCAAACTCTTTGACTTCTGGAACAAGGCTTCCAAAGTCAGAGTTTGAGGGTATAGATGGACTGTTGTCCCCTTGTGCTGGGACAGCATGTTGTATGGGCATGGAAGTTTGATTCTTTTGCACAACGCTAGTTTGAATAGGTGTGGAAACCATGGTTGTCGAGCCCACATTGGAGCTATTAGGATTAGAGTGACTTGTTCCTGGTGCATCTTGTGCACTATCTTGTTGAGGAGAGGAGTCGGTGGAAAAGCATAAGCACATTTCCGTGACCAGCTCATCCACACGTCGTTCCCCTTGGACTTTGGTTGGGGAAACCTGGATGCTAAGTCTGGGCATTGTGCATTATGCTGTGTTGCAAATAGGTCTAGCTATGGATGCCCCCGTTGTGCAACGATATTGTGTAAAATATGTGTGTGAATTTGACACTCGTGTTCTGCAGGGCGCTGCAGAATTCTGCTTAAAGTGTCTGCT
Organism: Ambystoma mexicanum; assembly: GCF_040938575.1. Taxonomy (NCBI): domain Eukaryota; kingdom Metazoa; phylum Chordata; class Amphibia; order Caudata; family Ambystomatidae; genus Ambystoma; species Ambystoma mexicanum. The sequence continues at coordinate 766,891,414 of NC_090938.1, read as the reverse complement.
GGTGAATTGTGTTCCCCTGGAACATGTTGTGAAACTAGGAACATGTTGCGTTTGAGAGACCATTTCCAAATCTTCTGGGCTAACCTGGACAGACTTAGGGGAGTGTGTTCCACCCTGTTTGTGTAGATAGAACATGGCAGTGGTACTATCTGTGAGGACTAGAACGGTGTGCCCTGCTAAGTATTGTTGAAAAGCTTGAATGGCTTTGAAGACTGCTAGCAATTCTAATGGGTTGATGTGATTTTTTTCTGTTTAACTGTGTCCACATGCCGTTTGCAGTGTGATGAAGGTAATGTGTTCCCCACCCTGAGAGTGAGGCGTCTGTTGTGAGAGTGGCCTTGTCTGGTGGGTTGCGAAAGGGTTTCCCTTTTCACAAATTCTCTTTTGACCACCAGAGTAGAGCCTGTACCAAGGTTTGCAAAACACTGGATCGTCCCACTAACCGCTTGCCTGAGACCATTGTTTCGCTAGCCAATCTTGCAACGGGTGCATGCACAGACGCGCGCGTGGGACTAGATATATGCAAGAAGCCATCATCCCGAGCAGGCGCATTGCCTTGCGCATGGATATCTGATGACCGGCCACATAATGAGCCCGCCCCAAGGAGTGTTCTTTTGACATATTTGTGGTGTTTCTCCTGTTATGAGCCATTCGTCTAGATAAGGCTACACTGGGATGGATTGCCTTGGCATGTGTGCTGCTACCACTGCTAGTACTTTGGTGAACACCCTTGGCGCTGATGAAATGCCAAAGGGGGGCACCTTGAACTGAAGCAAGTACTTTCGGTGTGCTGGCAGCATTGAAATATGAAAGTATGCATCTTTCATGTCCAATGTTGTCATGTAATCCCCCTGTCCTGAGAGGGGAATTACTTCTTGCAGTGTTGTCATGTGAAACTTTTGTGGGTTCACATATGTGTTTGCTGGACGCAGGTCTAACACAGGGCACATAGTTAGATCTTTCTTTGGCACTAGGAAGTACACTGAATAGATGCCCTTGCTTACCTCGTGAACTGGATCTTTCTTTGGCACTAGGAAGTACACTGAATAGATGCCCTTGTTTACCTCGTGAGCTGGATCCTTTGACACCAGGAAGTACACTGAATAGATGCCCTTGGTTACCTCGTGAACTGGATCTTTCTTTGGCACTTGGAAGTACACTGAATACATACCCTTGTTTACCTCGTGAGCTGGATCTTTCTTTGGCACTAGGAAGTACACTGAATAGATGTCCTTGTTTACCTCGTGAGCTGGATCTTTCTTTGGCACTAGGAAGTACACTGAATAGATGCCCTTGTTTACCTCGTGAGCTGGATCTTTCTTTGGCACTAGGAAGTACACTGAATAGATGGCACTAGGAAGTACACTGAATAGATGCCCTTATTTACCTCGTGAGCTGGAACTAGCTCTATTGCGCCTTATGAAGAAGAGACTTGATTTCTTCTTGTAGGATATTTTCATGCTGTGGAGACATCTTCCTGTGTCTTGGTGGATAAGGCTGGGGCTTCTCCAGAAACACGATTGAGCAACCATCCCCACGCCACTTTAGATAACACCCACTGATCTGATGCAATTCCCTCCCATGCGACGGTGAATTGAGAAATGCGGCCTCCTACTGGAGAGGCATGGGGGGGAACCTGGACGGGAATGTCATTGCTTAGAGGCCAGGATAGGAACGCTGTGGGTTAAACACCCCTTTGTTGTACATTGTTCGTTATTTGACCTAATGATTTTAGAGTTTCACATTCTTCCTTTGCACTTTTAAGTGCAACATCAACAGCTTTGCCGAAAAGAGAACATTGGGTTTAATGGGCATATTTAACAAGGTAGCTTGTGTTTCTAGTTTGAACCCTGATTGGTGTAGCCAAGAATGATTCTTTAAAAGTGCACCTTTTGCAATAATGCAGCCAGCATTGCCTGCTGCATCTAAGTTGTTCTTGAGAATGCAGTTAGCAACTTGCTTGCCCTCAGACACTGATTTTAAAATCTGGGATTTCGGGGGCTCAGGAACTGTATCCAGTTGTTGTTGCACAGTGTCCCATAGGTGGCAGGTATAGCTTGCCAATAAGGTGATACTGTTGGCAATGTGCGTCTGGTACGCTGCCGATGTAGCCACTTTCCTGCCTAATGTGTGTCATTTTTTACTGCCTTTTCCAGGGGTGCCTCTGCGTATGCTAGTGGGGTACCTGCTCTTTTTCTTGTGGTTGTCACAACCAAGGACTCAGGTTTGAGTTGTGCTCTAATGTAGAGGGGAGCTGTAGGAGTAGGCTTTAATGTGTTTTCGAGTCTAGGGTTAAGGGCTCTGGTTAATGATGGAGACAGCAAAGGCGGTTGAATATGTCTTTGTACCGATTGAAGTAAAGGGATAAACTGTGTGACTGACTTTCTATCCCATAAAATGTCATCCACAAAGTCTGAGTGCCCTGTAGTGCTTCTTGAGTGTCCATCTTAAAATGTTCGGCTGCTTTAATAAGCAGCTCATTATATTGTAGCTGATTATCTATCGGGGAATCAGCAATGGGTGGGTCTTGGTCTTCTGGTGAAGGTAAGACATAAATGCCCGGGCCATCATCTTCATAATATTGATCCTGTGTGAATTGGTCATCTTGAGAATATTGGTCTCCCTGATCTTGGTTATCAATGATGTATAAATCATCTAATGTGTCCTGGCCATGTGTAGGGGCAGTCTGAGTCGAAGATGTGTCAGGGGGGTGTAATGAGTGTGACCTTTGTGTTCTAGCAGGAGGTTCTCCTCCCACCTGTGGGTCTGTAAATTGGCATGTCCATAAAGTCTACAAAGTATGACATTTGTTTCATGGTCCTTTCAAACATTTCCCATGTTCACTAACTAGAGCTGGGGACATCTTGAAACTGAAAAGGATCTGTGGGATCCTTGCCCTGAGAGTGTAGAGCTTCTGTCAAGGTAGAAGATGAAGGAGTGTAATGTGCATCTTTCCACGCGATATCAATGGGCGTGGAAAGATCCATTGATTTTATTGGAGTTGGTTTTAAAAATGTTTTCGACACGTGTTTTAAAACGTACATTTGTTTAAGTTTCAACGTACCATGGACATCCACCGAGTGTATGTTTTAGCGCTTGTTTTGCGGCACTCCAAAGCAACGATTTTTTAGGCGCAGTGTCTGTTGTTGCTTTGCTCGGCATCTGTTTAGATAATGTGTCATGCGGCGATCGCAAAGGCGAGGACCCAGAGGACAAAGGACGCTTCGAGATAGAAAGGGCTTTCTCGCTTACTTTTCACACCACTTGGCTGTTTGTCTGACTATTTAGTCGACGAATGGCTAAGGGTTGTGTGTTTAGTGTGATGGGCATGTGTGCCACTGTCGCTGAGTATGGTCTCCATCAAAGGACCGCTGGCCTGCTTATCAGAAGCAGGGACTGGCACTTGGGATTTTGATGAACCCATATCATCTTCGGCATCACTATGCGCGCTGTAGCTGCCTTGTTCGTCTTCGGACTCTTCAAAGGCTGTTGGCACATCAATGGATGCTTTGCCCTGCATGGCGTGGTGTGTTGCCCAACGTTTAGTACGCTGGTCCTTCAATGTTTTGAATTTACAGAGTTTACACAATTTGCAGTGTTTCTCGGGGTGATCTCTAGGAAGGCAATGATTGCACACAGTGCGTGACCTTCCAGGGGTATTTACTGTTGCAGGACGGGCAACATAGAAATGGTGTGTTTTCCATTATTAATGTAAAAGGCAGCGCGACGATAAATGGAAAATGGAGAAAAACTAAAACACAATCTCTGTGTGCAAGAGTAGAGGATCACCTCCACTCTCCCTACTGTAACAGGCCGGGGCTTGGTGTAGGCCGAAGCCAACGGTTATCGCTAGGCGATGATCTCCCGCCGAAGGTTGAGAACTGGAGCCGTTCGCCGAAAGCCGCTAAAAAATGGTCGTTGAAACGATAAGCAAGCGAAGGCGTAAAACGGCTAATATAATTATATAATTGTTTATTACAAATGGCGTTAGCCAGGAAACTTCGCAAATAGCGACTGACTACAATGGTGGAAAAAACAATCTGAGGGGCCTCAACCCTTGAAACACCATGGGTACAATACATGTCACACAAGGGATAGTATTACAAACACCCCCAGTCGACATCCTTTTTGGAACTTTTTAAAATAAGTCATGCAATACTCTGCTACTACCACTAGACGTCGGACAATGCATAGCATGTGATTCTAAGCAGATCCAGAAGCCTCAGAAATGAGGTTATGCTTGAGTATAAGTACACTGAGCAAGTAGTGTGATACATGCTTACGGGCAGTCTAAACGGCAATATTTAGAAAAGCAGCAGCAGTGTTAAGAACAACAAAAGTATTGAGAGACAGGCATGGTATCAAGAGAGACACAGACTCAAAAGTCACAGTTTGAAAACCTTTATTATCAAACATTGTGGGGTTGGTGTAATGCCTACCTGGCCCTAACTCTAAGGGGATTGCTCCCTTAACGGATGCTTCTAAGGGCCGCTGATGTCCATAAATCCAAAACCAAAGTTTGTCTGTGCCCAAACCTATGCTTGCCCTCACTCTTAGACCAAATGTGATAGGGATTCTCTTAAAGGAAAAATGGTCACACAAAAAAAAGGAGCTGTAAACCACAGCTGTTTTCAGGTGTCGTACCAATAGGTGTAGTTCGAAATAGTTAAACTCAAAAGGGTTGCTCTTGGAACCTTCCACACAGGGCTCTTGCTGTAAGTCAATAGAGTTCACAATGTTTCTGGGTCTCTTGGGGTTCCCTTCCCCAAGCTTTGATCCTTCAAGTTCCAAACAAAAATACACAGTTCCTGTAAGGCCTCTCAGGGTTCCCTTCCACAATTCTAAGCCTCTCTTTACAAAGTTCAACAATGTCTTTAGTGGGCCTCTTAGGGTTCTCTTCCCCCAAATCGAGGCCCCTCTTTACGAAGTTCAACAAACAAACAAAAAGTTAATCTTGTCAGGATACAAAAAGTTCCTCTTGTCAGGATGTACCTTTCACTGTACAGTTCTTTAATGGGGTAGTTATCAGAGACTTTTGAGAACGCTGGGTTCTTTGCTCCTCCCAGGCCACTCTGACCTCTATCCCCTCTCCTTATTCTCTGGCACCATTTCCTCTTCTGTGCCGCTTTCACTCTGTCCTTTTCCACTTTACTGCGCTTCCTGCACACCTTCTTTTTCTATCATGCACACGTGCACCTTCTTTCCACCTTTCTGTGCCTCTGGCACATGTCTCCTTACTTTTCACTGTGCTCTCTTGCACCTTCATTTTCTCACCATGCTCTCCTTCTGCTTCATGTGCCCTTTAATGTGCCTCTTGCACTCTCTGTATTTCTTTCGGGTCACTTGCACCCTCTTTCTCACTTTCGGGTTGCTTGCACCCTCTCCTGACTGTCCATTTTCCTTCTCACGGTCTCTTTGCTGTCTCTCTCGGTTTCGGGATGCTTGAACCCCTCTCCTTACTTTCCGGTCTCTTGCACCCACTCTTGGCTGTTTCCGTATCGCCAGCGCACTTTGCTGTCTTTTATTACGTCTGCCCCTCTAGCGCACCTCTTCTGTCATTCCCCTTTGCTTTCTTTCACCGCTTTCCAGCTTTCGATTTCTTTGCTTTGCTTTCTTTTTTTCCACTTTCGCTCACCGGGCTCTTCTTTCAACAACGCTCCTGCTCCAGCCACCGGCACGCTACTGAGTCTCTCTCTGTCTCATGAAACTCACCCATAGTAGCGCAGCACCGGTGAGCAATACAAATGGGTTTGGGTCGAGGTCAGAGTCTTATCACCTGCCCCTCAGACAACCTTGGGATGGCACACGTCCCAAGGGAACAAGCATTTCCCTAAACACCACTGGCAGGATACAGGCTGCCTCGCTCCGGGTGCCTGGAGACACGGCTCCCTAGCCACACTGCAGCCCCTCACTAACACCGGGCCAGCGTCTCGGCATGCTGTGCTCCTTCAGACCCTCCAGGCTTCTCTTCCTGCAGCTCCCTGCTCCTTGGCTCCTCTGGTCCAGTCAGCAACCCTAGCTCGCTCCCTGATTCTGGCAGAGTCACCCTTTTTATCCTGCAGGCGAGAGTCAATTGGAGTCAGGTGTGCACAGTTGGGGAAACGTGCCTGACCTTGCCTCACTCTATTAGTGGGACAATTCAAAGGTGTTAGATGGTAGGCCTCACTTTGTATCCCTATGTTGTTTCTATGGGCAATCCTCATTGCTCCCAACCGCCTCTTCCTCGTCCCTTATTGGGAATGGGGAGGGGGAGATGAGGTTTGATTGGAAATACCCCATTAAGGCTGAGGGAGAGTAGGTTGGTGTATAATTGTGAAAGAGGGAATACCATGTCTCACCCTTGGATATTCTCCTCCGAATGCTCCGTGACCCTCCACTCAGTTGATCTTTCCTCGCTTGTCCACCCCCAGGGTTGGGATGCAAAAGTGATGGCCTTCCCTGGCCTCTGAATGTAAGATCCCAGGGGAGTAGGTGGGAGAGTACCGTCAAGAAGACAGACCCTTCGCCTATGCAGTTTGGACTGAATTGCTTCACAGGGGAACCTCGAAAGGAAATCTACATTTCCTTGTTCTTGGCCCTTTCGATGTTCCACTGAGAAGCAATAGGGTTGCAAGTCCAAGAACCACTGCATAACCCTTGGGTTAGACACTTTCCTTTGACTGATCCATATTAGGGGGGAGTGGTCGGTGAGCAATCTAAACTTTCGGCCTAATAAGTAATATTGGAGATGTATAATGGCCCACTTGATCCCTAAAGCTTCTAATTTGATCACTGGATAGTTATTTTCCCTGGGAAACTGTTTTCGACTAGCATATAGAATGGGAAGTTCTAGCCAATCATGGTTCTGAGATAATAAGGCACCTAAACCAGTTAAAGAAGCGTCAGTCTGTAATATGAAGTCTTTAGAAAAGTTTGCTACCTTGAGAATAGGGCTTTGACGTAGTGTTCGTTTGAGGTCCAGACAGTATACTTCATCCTCTTCATCCCATTTAAGTTTCTGGGGTTCTGCGTTTCGTAGTTTGTCGGTCAGTCTGGCAGTTTTACTGGAAAAGTTAGGTATGAATCTCCGATAATACCCAATTAACCCTAGGCAAGATCTTAAATCCTTTTTAGTTTTGGGAGTAGGGGATTCTAAGACAGCTCCACCTTTTCCTCATGAGGTTGAACGCTGCCATTTCTAACAAAAAACCCTAGGTATTTAACGACAGGTTGGGCCAACTTGCATTTTCTTGGGTTGGCTGTTAATCCTGCCTTTCTTAAGGCTCTTACTACAGTGTATAGATGGTACAAATGGTCTTCCCAGGTTGGACTGTGGATTACAATGTCGTCAATGTATGCCACGCAAACTTCCGAATAAGGCGGGAAAATCTTATCCATCAACCTTTGGAAAGTTGCTGGGGCCAAAACAGATAGACCTATTGGGGTGGCAAAGGCGGTCTATTATTTATCTGATCCGTGTAGTGGGACTTGCCAATATACCTTGGTTAAGTCTAGGGTGGACAAATAGACGGCACTACCCAATTTATCAATAAGATACTCAATGCGAGGCATTGGGTAGGCGTCGAAGGCTGAGATGTTGTTCACCTTTCAACCTCCAACTTGTGTCTGGTTTTTCCAATCGGAGAGGACCAGGGACTGGTATATAGTTCAATTATGTTGGCCTGAAGCATTTGCTCTAACTCTTTGATGACAATATTTCTACGAGCCTCAGGTAGTCGATATGGTTTAAGATGTACTACCTTTCCTGCAGGGGTGCAGATATGATGGTATATTGCTTTCACACTGACAGGCTCTTCACGGAAACATCTTGGAATTGTTCTAGCAAGTCAAGGAGATCTTGTTGTTGAGTGTTCGTAATATCAGAGGGAATTAGAGTGTTATTATTCACCTCTTCCAGTATCAAACAAGAGAACACTGTGGCATTAGACTCAGAGATGTTCTCCTCCCACTCTCTCAACAAGTTTACATGGTAGAGCTGCGTCTTCTGGCGACAGTCTGATTGGGCGATGATATAATTATACGGTCCTGTCTTGTCCAATACCTCATATGGCCATGCCATTTAGAAATAAGCTTGTTATCTGGGGCAGGGAGAAGTACAGGGACATTTTGCCCGATGGAGCATGGCCTAAGGGAGATTTCTTGTCATAAGACGTGTTTTGTTGGCTTTGGGCTCTACCTAGGTGGTCTTGTACCAGGGATCGAACAGCCGTTTTATGTTCTTTTAACTGAGAGGCTGTCTGGGAGAGTGGTATTGGAGCTCCTTTCCTTTCTTCCTGTGTTTCTCGAAGCATGTCTAAAGCATTGCTGGCTTCTCACCCATACAGTAATTCGAAGGGTGACAAACCAGTGGATGCTTGAAGTGTTTTTCTTATGGAAAACAAGGCCCACTGAATCATCTGATCCCAGTTGGTTCCATCCATATCAATAAATTTCCTTGGTAAACGGACGTCCTCAGGGTGGTTATATGAAGTAGCTCTTTTACCTCCCCCATGAGTTTACTCATGAAGGTGGTACCCTGGTCCGTTAGAATTTCTTTAGGGAAGCCCACTCGAGAGAAGAAGGGAAGTAAATGTTTTAGTATCTGCTGGGTGGTATTATTGCGCTGGGGAAATGCCTCCAGGTATCGGTTGGCATTGTCAAGTATTAGTAGCATGTATTTGTACCCTAACTTAGATTTTTCAAGGGGCCCAATAATGTCCATCCCAATCCTCCAGAATGGTACTTCGATGATGGGTAAGGGATTTAAAGGGGCTGGTGGTGGTGAGTGCTGGTACGCTGACGTATTTCACAAGTCTGGATGACATTTTCCATGTCAACATGTTCATTGGCCAGTAGAATTTGCTGGCTAGGTGAGCCTGAGTTTTGGCCTGGCCCAGATGTCCTCCTGTAATGTGTGATCTTGAGCACCATCTGTTTGTGACTTTGGGGTACCTCTAGCTGTGTTTTTGGTATCCGTTCCAAGTAACCTCCCCTCTATACAGTATACAGAAGTCCTTTTTTTTTCTTCAAAATATCATTTTATTGAGTTTTTACAGCAAGATTAAGCCCAACAATTATAACAAAACAAAACAAAGAGGGCCATTTCAGTGAGGCATAGCAGCAGACATTGAAACAGTAATTAGAGTAGAGACAGCGTTGTGCCCAGTACATTTGTTATATCATTTCATTGGCAGGTATCGATGGTGATCTGTTGTTGACGAGTTTTAGTGACCATTTCTGGGCTTGGTGTGACAGCGGGAGTAGAGGCCTATTCGTGGGTCTGGGGTTTGTGGCATGGTTGTGACTCACGCGGTCATTGCCTCTGGAGGGGGGTAGTAGTGGCGGGGAAGGGATTAGGGGGGCTAGAGGGGCGTTCTGGGGGGTCGGATCAGTATTCGTGCTCCACCGGAGAGCAGGTGGTTGGCTGGCCATTCCTGGGAATTGATCAGCATAGTCCAGGAAGGGTGACCAAGTACTGTAGAATCTCCCCATGTTTCCCAAGCGAGTGGCAGTTATTTTATCTGCGACTGCTGTGTCCCGGCATTTCATCCACTACATAGAGAGCACCGGACTCTCAGATTGCTTCCATGGACAGGCTATGATGATTTTGGCTGCTGTGAGCAAGTGAGTGATTAGGTCTGCCAAGTGCCCTGTCATTGGGAACGCCCCATCGCCCGTGTCTCCCAGCAGTACGATTCTCAGGTCCCATGGTATTGTCAGTCCTGTGATTAGTCGGATCTGTTCAAGAATCTCTCTCCAGAATCGGGTTGACTTCGGGAATGTCCATAAGAGATGTTGTATTGAGCACGTTGTTTGACAGCCCCTCCAACATTGTGGCGGTATTGCTGGGTTACTTTTGTTTAGGATTTCTGGGGTAATGTACCACCTATAACATACCTTCACCACCCCTCCTTATTTATAATACACTTAGAGCTCTTATGCATCCGGGACCAGATGCGACCCCAGTCTTCCAGCCCTAGTTCTCGTCCCAGGTCCCTTTCCCTTTTAAGCATGTAGTTTTCCTTCTTGGTAGGATCGGTTTTGTGGCCGCTGATGTTAGGGTGCGCTCTAGCATACTGAGATCCCTGCCTCCGTGTATTTTTGTTTTGATTTGTAACATCCAGTGCCTTAGCAGCGCATATCGTAATCTTTCAGATTCTGGGAGCTGGAATTTTGCCTTGCATTCCACAAATGTAAATGGGGCCCGTTAAGGGTCCTGTTAGCCGGTCAAGTGGTACAGCGAGTAGAGCGCTCGCTTTGACATCAGTGCAGATCCTGCTAACGCAGGTTCGAATACCGGCAGGGCCAAACTCAGCCTTTCATCCTTCTGAGGTCGATAAATGAGCGCCACACACAGTGGGTAATAATAAGCAGCGCTCATACCTGAGGGTTCGTAGCGCTATACAAATGCAAAATTATTATTATTATTAAGGAAGAAATCCATGATTTGATTTAGTCCCCCTCCCTCCATTTATTAAAACCCACTGGGTTGGTCCCGGGGGTGAAATCAGGGTTGTTCAATATCGGGGTCAGGAGTCCCAGTGAGCCTCTATTGCCCCATTTATGAGCCGCCCTACTCCAGCACTTAACCCTGTTTTTGGTGGATGTTTTTAACAGGCCAGTGTCTGGGGTCCCCCGAGGCATTGCGATATGTGGTAGAGTTGTAAGCGGAGCTGGTCTCCATGCTTCCTCTATTTGCTTCCAACAGGGCTGGTTAGTGGTTGCCTGCCATGCGAAGGCCTGTGAGAGTTGTGCTGCAAGACAGTATCTGGCGACGTCCAGCACCCCCAGGCTTCCCGCCCCCGTGCCCCGAAGCATGACTCTCTTGACAGGAGTCCTCTCTTTAAAAAGAAAAATGGCCTCCCTCCCTTCCGACCCACAGACTTAGGTACAACTTGCAAGAGGGCTTCAGTGAGTAAGGGATTGTTTAGCTGAGCAAAGGCCAAATCGGGAAGTATGTCAGAACGTTCGTCACTGATGGGTGGAGGTTGGATAGATCTAGGTGGACAACAGCTTCCCCAAAGCCTACAGTACCTCTCTCAGTGGTATCCTTCTCAGCCTCTTTTTTGAGGACAGGTAGTATCATCCTTTCAAGTATCCCCTGTGCTATTGTATCTCCTGCCTGGATCTGAAAGTCCTCTTCCCAGTGATTATGGAGTAATACTTTCACATTCCCTCTAAAATAAATCAGGGTCGATTAACCCTGCCAGGGCATGGATGTCAAACTTCAAAGCAAGTCCTGATTTGGGTGCCAACCTGATGTAGGTTCCGGGAGGTGGAATAAGGACAAGATCAGTAGGGATGAGACGTCTTTCTTTTGGGGGGATGGTTTCTGACCGGCTACTGCAAAGATCAAACCCAACAGAAACTTTACTGGCCACTGTGAGGTTGGAGGCTCTACTACTTGTTTTTTTCATGCTTACCTAAGTCTCTGCAGGAGTAATGGAGTCCTCTGGTTCCTTCTCTGGTTCTACACCACCCTTCAGTTAGTGGGAAGTATGACCTGCCAAAAGAGTGAATTGTTAGGGGTGAACTGAAAGGGATAGCAACCCTCCTTCTCCCTATCTACCCACCTAGATATCTAAGCACCTTAATGCGTGTCTCACCTGTGTGTTTAATTTGGTGCGCCCTCCATCCTGCTCATGCAGGGGCGCTATTTCTTGGGAGTTGCTCTGGAGTTTCTGTCAAGTTCACTGCTTTAGCTCAAAGGGTTTGTGTTACCCAGTTACTGCACTGGGACATCAGTTCAGGTAAGTTCCCAGGTAAGTTCAGGTAAGTAGAGTGTCAATGTTCGTAACTGCCCAGTTACCTCACTGGGCAAATCTGATGTTTCCGATCTGACGTGGTGCTATGTGCCAGTTCACAGCACTGGACTGCAGCAACACGGGTAGCGGAGATGGCGAAGGAATACAAATGTCTTTTCTCTTTCTTTGCAGGATACCCGAGGCGGGCAGTAAATGCGCGAAATGAAGAACAGCGGTTTCTGCTGCAAGCAATGTTCGCGGTAAGTGTAAACGTTCTGCTTTAGAGCATGCTGCGCAGCGATCTGCAGGCACGTGTAACTCACTGTGAGCTAACTGTTTTATTTCTCTCCTTCTTCTTGTTGCAGGGTTAATGAAGCGAGCGCTGACTCCGGTCGTCGGAAAGAATCGAATCGGGAAGGCTGAAGACTGGGAACCAGGCAGCATGTGCTCTCGAGCTTACAGGAAGCACACGAAGCACGAGCTGCTCTTCAGGCGTGGCTTTTATAGGCAGGCACGCCCAAACACTAGAATGCCTTGTAACTTCCTGGATGCCAGGATGTCCCACAATGTCCATATTGGAGTGGCAGGAAGTGATGTAACAACCAGGAAACAAGTGTGCAGCTACCCTAAGAGATAGGAGTGTTTATTCTGAGTGACTGTTGTGAGTGTTTTGAATGCCAGGCTTTTACACACTTGGCCCCTACATGATCTCCCCACCTGCCTCCACTTGCCCAAAAAGGGTGTAAAGGTTTAAAGGAGACCCCCTGTCTAGTAATCATGACAGTTTTTTCATATTTCAGGGTCCCCTAACCTGTTTCGGTTGAGTTGCATCCCACTGCTGACACCGTATGTTAGGCATGCATGGTATCTAGAGAGTCACAGATTCAAAAGTAACAGTTTGAAAAGCTTTATTATTACAGTTTGTGGGGTTGGTGTAATGCTTATCTGGCCCTAACTCTAAGGGGATTGTTCCATCAACTGATGCTTTTAAGGGCCGTCGATGTCCGTAAATTTAAAACCAAAGTTTGTCTGTGTCCAAACCTATGCTTGCACTCACTCTTAGACCAAATGTGATAGGGATTTTCTTAAAGGAGAAAAGGTGACTCAAAAAAAGGAAATGTAAACCACAGCTGGTTTCAGGCAGTCTTACCAATAGGTGTAGTTCTGCCATTTCAAAATAGTTCAACTCAAAAGGGTTGCCCTTGGAACCTTCTACACAGGGCTCTTGCTGTAAGTCAATAGAGTTCACAATGCCTCTGGGTCTCTTGGGGTCCCCTTCCCCAAGCTTTGATCCTTCCAGTTCCAAACAAAATGACATAGCTCCTGTTAGGCCTCTAGGGGTTCCCGTCCTCAAGCCTAGGCCCCTCTTTACAAAGTTCAACAAACAAACAAAAAGTTCCTCTTTTCAGGATGTACCTTTCACTGTACAGTTCTTTCATCGGGTAGTTATCAGAGACTTTCGAAATTGCCTGGTTTTTTGCTCCGCCAGGCACAACCCCTATGATCCCTAACCCCTCCCTTATTCTCTGTTACCTTTTCCTCTTCTGTGCATCTTTCACTCTGTCCTGTTCCACTTTACTGTGCTTCCTGCACACCCTTTTCTGTCATGCACACGTGCACCTTCTTGCCACCTTTCTGTGCCTCTTGCACACTTCTCCTTACTTTTCAGTTTGCTCTCTTGAACCTTCAATTTCTCACTGTGCTCTCTTGCACTTTAATTTGCCCTTTAACGTGCCTCTTGCACACTCTGTATTTCTTTCTGGTCGCTTGAACCCTCTCTTGACTGTCTGTTTTCCTTCTCACTGTCTCTTTGCTGTCCCTCTCGGTTTCGGGTCGCTTTCACCCCTCTCCTTACTTACAGGTCTCTCGCACCCACTTTTGGCTGTTTCCGCATCGCCAGTGCACTTTGCTGTCTTTCATTACTTATGCACCTCGCCAGCACACATTTTCTGTCATTCCACTTTGCTTTCTTTCACCGCTTTACAACTTAGGCTTGGCTTTCTTTTGTCCTGCTTTCGCTCACCGGGCTCTTCTTTCAACAACGCTCCTGCTCCCCCCACCCGCACGCTACTGAGTTTCTATCAGTCACATGAAACTCACCAATAGGTGAGTGGTGCCAGCAAGCAGGTCAGATACCACTGGGACTGGTACACGTCCCAAGGGAGCAAGCATATCCCTGAACACCACAGGCAGGATACAGGCTGCCTCGCTCTGGCTCCCTGGAGACAAAGCTCCCTAGCCACGCTGCAGCCCCTCACAATAAGCAATAACAACAAAGCAGGCTCACCCATGGACCCATGCCCCAGAGATGTACGCAAATCAATCCTCGCTCAAGGAACGCCCATGGAATACTACAGAAACCTTTCCAACCAATCACTTTCAACAGGGAAAATACCTCAATCATTCAAATTGGCATACATCAAGCGGCTCCTCAAGGACACAGCAGGAAACGTGGAGGATCTCTCCAACTACAGACCCATATCCAACATCCCCTACCCAGCGAAACTACTCGAGATATAAGTCTATACAATAACACAAAACACAAGAATTCATAGAAAAACACCAACTATTGGTCCAAGTAGGTTTCAGATCCATGAGGGCAACAGAAACGGCACTGCTTTCAATCTGGGACGATCTAAAGACTAGGTGTTTTGGCGGTTACGGTGTTACAGGAGACACTCTGCACTGCGGCTTGACACTTGTTGGTCACTTGGTTTTGGGTCCCTTCCTCTAGCATTGAACGATCGAGGAGGAGGAGGTGGAGGAAGGTTGCAACTCCTCAGACACGGCACACGGAGTTCGGTGTACAATTCCAGAGGACGACCAGAGGCTGCCATGGTAGCCATGGTGCCATGGAAATTAAGTATCGAAGGTGAGGAGGTGAGGTGAGCAGTCGGAGCTTGGCGGCCGCAGTACTCCAGTGCTCTAGTGGTGTGTCCACTGGAGGGGGGCAGCCAAGGGGATATTGCTCCACTACACTACTGCTACACCGCTCGAAACCTTTTTTTGTGTGGCTTTAATTTGGTACGTTTCTTGGGCCTACCTCCTGCCGAAAACGTGTCTTAGGCGTAGTGCAGATCCAGAGGGCAACAATTGGTGATTAGTGATGATTCTATCCAGCTACACAGACATCCAGCTCCCACCCCGACTTGACTCTGTTTCTGGCAACTTTCTTGCAACTTGCAACTTTGTGACTTTTTGACTTTCCGGGATACAAGGTCTGCACATCTTACCGCACATCTTACCCTCGGCGGTGCCACCCCCGCTGGGGAAAATAATGCTGGTCCAGTTACATATTCCAGAGGCGGACGCCAATGGTGTGCTCGAGGGCGCCCAGGAAGGACAGCTCAGGGTCTTGAGTGCCCACAAGCAGGACGGAGTGAATCCCAAGGAAAGCCTCAATATGGACCCTTTGCTTGTCAAGACGTCTCTGAGAGACAGAGAGCCCCAGAGAGCTAAGGGACTACCGCTGGAAGTACAGGTTTACGTTACGGCTACAACTGACTCAGCGGTGAATACCTTTGAGAGGCTACACCATCCACTTGACTGTGCTCCCCCAGGGCTACTTCCCTCCACTATGATCAATCAGGAGGGAGAGGGCAAATCAAGCTTCACATCCCTGTCAGCCCTAGCTGAGGAAAGCAGGGGGGGCCTTTCTGAAAAACATGTACCAGCAGAGCAGGGTCTCCACTGATAGAGCAGGTGGTAGCCCCCACTCCCCAGGCGATGGTATTTCGGTCACCCCTTTCAAAATCCCAGCCCACCATCCACGTCGGAGACAGGTCATCATCTGACTGACCACCAAGGACTCTACGTACGATGTCTGGGACTGGTGTCAATCTGTTCCCCCTAAGAATTTACAGATTTTCTAAAGCCTCAGGCCCTTCATTGGGGAAGACCCAGACCCAACCTCTAATGAAAGCATGTTGGCAACCGAGAGGGCTGTTGCTGGAAACCATTTCAGCTATCACATGATGTGCTTACCAGAAAACAGTAGTGGCCTCCCCGGAGGTCCCGGTAGGGCCGTCCGGTAGTCCCTCGGGGTTGGCCCTTAGGGGCTTGTTATCTAGTAGCATGTTCCCCAAAGTCCTGACGTGGGAGTAACACAAACGAGGGACCCATGAGGGGCCAGATGGGGGAAGCTTGTGAAAAGCAATTTCCATGTTAATGGGGGTGGGGAGGAATTGAGCTCTATTGAGGGTGAAAGGGAGGCCAGTTTGCACCTTAAAAGGAGAGGGGACCCCACAAGGACGCCAGGTCTTGCGCTATAAAAAAAAACAAAGCTGATACCCTTAGGGGCTGTAGGCATGCAGACTCAAGTGTGACCTGGGGAAATAGGTCTACTTGCCTCAACTCAATCAGCCCCTCAAAAAAGCCAGCGACCTCAGCCGCTTCCCCGAGACCCCCCTATTTCCAACGAAGACCTTTTGCTGGACCTATCCGCGGCACAGGTTGAAATCCAGGCTTCCCGATCTCCCTCGATCGATGCCGGCGCGATAGCGGCCTTGACTCTAACCTTGGCCCCCTTTATCAAGCTCCACGAAACAATGAACGACCAGCTCAGAGATCAGTCTACCCTGATTGCAATGTTGCACACCAAACTAATATTCTTAGAGGGTTTCGTGACTGGTATCCAAGGATGTTTGGAAACAAACAAAGAAGAAATTACAAGTACCCTCCACATAATTATTACTACTGCTACAAAACAAAAGAACAAAAGGAGGAGTGAAATTTCTCAGAGGTCTCCCATTAAGTCGGCAACTACAAACCTAACACTGTTGATGGCTCCACTACAGGAAGTAGAAAAAGTTGTTGACGGCAAGACCCTCATCCAAAAGGACCAAGTGGCTAGACCCTCTATAGGGCCGACACCAATAAGCCTGCAGGAGGCGGGCAATGTTCCAGCTTTGCTCGCCATGGCCCTACCAACGGCAGGCCCCCAGCCCATGTTTGGGGAGCCGCAAATGACACCTGTCGTAGAGTGTGATGGTAGTACAGACGATATAATCCTCACTGAGGCCTTGGCTCGAACTCCCACTCAAAAAAAAATATGAAATGTTTTCAAAACTATTAGCGGCCGACAGGGCTAATAACCTGTCTCCGCAGGCAAAGAGACTGATACTAAAGAAGAGACTGGCCAAGGAAAAGCCAGCGCCAAGGGGCGGCTCTGAAGAAATGCTTACGAGGACCTTCCGTCCAGGAGAGCCCCAGCAGTTCATCAGGAACTTACTACCAGTTGACAAGAAGGTGAATAGAGTTTCGGGGGCACCAATAGGACAGACTGTCCAGGAAAGGGGGGCACCTACACTGAACCTTGAGTGTTCTACACCAGAGGTTGAACAGCTGGAAAGTTCCTGCAATGATTCATCTATTGACTTAATAAATCTTTCTACGTACTCGATGGAAGAGGACCAATTTTCAAGTCCCGAGAACGGCAATCACACAACTAACAGGCCCTGAGGCCAAAATATAGTACAGGGCGTCGCCGGCCCCCTAGAGGCCATTCCTGAGACGAGTGGTCGGCAGGCCGAGACCCTCCAGGGGAAGCATGGTCTGCTTCTGCCTCTTCACGGGTAATAAGAACCACCTTCTCTGTTAAAGGCTTGGAGGACTACAGTTACTTAGACAACTCTCTAGACAAGCTAACAAACGCAAATGAATCAAAGCTGGGGTTGCCTTAACTTTCAAAACAATGGAAGAAAAAGTATTACGATCGAATACTTAGACAAAACTGGGGCCAACTAATAACAACCAAACACCCTGGCGACAAGTCAAATTCCACCTCCCGATGGCAAGGGTTGACCGCCCACCTACTCATCCTCCAAGAGGTGCACTCAATGCAGGGCCAAGAGACAATATACTCTGGTTGGAGAGGACATTACTAATCAAAGACAACTTGATCCTGAATAGTTCTAATGTCATGCGACTGATGAATACCATCCCGGCCCTCAACCAGCAAAATCTAAAGATTTACTCTTGGTGGAATTTTCGGACGAGTATCGCCTGGATAAAATCTTACTCCACTTGTCATCAGAGAGCACGAAAGACACTTTGTTGAATCATGGGGCGAAGTTGTTACCACTTGGCTTTAGATTACTGGATTACGACGACAGTACTAAGGACTCTGCTCAATGCCCCCTTACGCAATCAAGTGAAGACCTTCAAGGCGAGGGGGTTGTTCAATCTCAAAACACCTCTGTTCGCTACTTAAGAAAGAGGGCGTCGACCCTAGTCCTCCACCCAGATCTAGTTCTTATACATCGTCGAGCGCCCCAAAACCTGAACCAGGACCACAACCCCAGGATCAACAATGCCCAGAGAGCCCGACAGTCGACTCGCAATAATCAAGGGATGGATGACTGGTTGGCAGAGGCTTTGACTCCAGTCCATAGCTGGGCTTCTCGGGGTGGGGGTGAGCAGTTCCAGGAAATGAATGAACAAGCAAAAATGTGTAGCTGGAACACACATGGGTTTCTTCACCTGTTTGGGGAGGGCCTTCCGAACCTCCAAGAGTTAGATATAATCTGTCTCCAGGAGACATGGCTGAGGTCTCCCCCTCTCTTGGATGGGTTTTCGATAGTTTTCAATCTGGCGGAAAAAGGCCAGAATGGGAGACCCAAGGCCGGCTTGCTCATAGCCCTTCCTGTAGATAGGGGCTACGAAATCATCTCTGAACATAAACCTTCCCCATTGATTCTCGCTGTTATAATCCGGATGGGCTCGGTACCAGCTAAAACTACAAAGAAGATTCTAGTGGTTAATCTGTACTGGAACACGGCATCTAAATGGAGCGAGAACTTTTAGAGCACAGTACTCTACCTTATCGATGAAGCTAGGGCCACTCATATTAATCTTGAGGTTTTGGTGTGTGGTGACCTGAACATTCATTGCTTTGACAATTCACAATCTCTTATCGAAGATATTCTTCCCTCAGCTTCTTGCCAAGTGGTGAGAGGACTCATATGGAGGAGATTGTCCCCCGACACCAACTTGGAAGAGGGGGGCTGACTCAAATGTCTTGGACTACGTTTTTGCCTCAGAAACACTATTCAATGACATTGTTGGTATAGCGGTTAGAGGAACCCCCAAGAGTGACCACAACATTGTAGTCATTGTATTAGATAAATGGCCGGCAAAGAAACGCAAGTGCCAATCCCTCAACCTAGAAATTGAACCAGGCAGAAACAAGCTGAGGACGCGACTGCCACAACCGGCAGATCTGACGAACTCTGAAATCACCTAAAACCAGCTGCAAGTTCCATTTATAGCCTATGATCCGACAAGCCCAATATTGAACAAAGGAGGTTTTAATTTTTTTGTTTGTTTTTTTTAATTGTGATTCACAGTACAAATGTACTTTTAACAGTGTTTAAAAACCATAATATATTTAAAAGAATAATTTAATAAATCCATTAAAGAGGTTTTAATATACGACATAAATACGATTCTGAGGTCATCAGATATCACAGAAAAATATAGCAGAAATGTGGAGACTCTTAAACCACTTGTCGGCGCCACAAGGTGCCCTCTTGCTCAATCCAATCCCAGAGGAAACCTGGAGGCACCATTTTGAGCTTCTATTTGCGAGTCCAGACGATATCCAGTCACAAGTAACCAAGGGCCTGGTAGGCCCGTGGACTTTCTCCACGACACCAAGTGAAATATATGACCAGATCCTCAGGGCTAGGAACTCAAGAGTGGCTGGCCCAGATGGGATGTCAAATTGTCACCTGAAAGAAGACCCAAACTATTGGTCCATTAAATTAGGTCTCTGGGTTGAGCAAATTAAGATAGATAAAAAAAAGTCCAGCGTCATGGACATGCTCATCCATCGTACCTATTGTAAAAACAAGGAAATATCAAGGCTGAGTACCACAAAAGGAAATACACCGAACACAGGCTTATAAAGATTCACAGATCTTTAATACTAAGCAGTTTACAAAGAAACAAAGGTACACATAGCTATCTGGCTCTCAACACCCTGCAATGAGTACCAGCCCGTCAGAGTGAGGAGGGAGAGTGCTGAACATCTGAACATTCGCATTTTTATACATTTCTTACAATATTGTCCAGCCCCTCTACAGGTTAATAATCTGTGGTCTAGAGTTTGTGCCAAGTTCACATATAGCTCATACAATAATATACAGAAGGATTACACAAGTTTGCATTTCCATCAAGTTACAATGGCAATGTATGTTCTTAGATCCATCAATAAGCCTTAGCCATATCCCTTCACAATGTAGTTCAGCCAGTTTCCACGGTTGGCGTTTGCTTAACATTGTCGCCGATGTGTATTCATGGATGAGGTTTGTTAGCGCAGACAATCCTGGGACAACAGTTCATTCACAGTACAAGGTCTCATTACCTAGTCTAAACAGTCGGCCCTCGCTCGGACAGTCTAACCATTAACAAAGCTCAAAGGTCAGCAGGCTTGTTTGCAAGTTAGAAACACAGTCCACCATTTTAGAACAGAGATTCATTCAAATAGAAATCAAAATGGCGGATGAACTTAAAATGGCGGCGAAGTCGATCCAAAACCGGACATTGCAACGCAGTTTTCTTCGCAGAGCAATTGGGCTTAAGCCAACATAAATCAAAAGGGGACATAATGTGATTTCCCGTTTGACACTATCTACAAAAATGGCAACAGGGCGGATCCGGGCAATTATAGGCCCATCGCCCTTTTGGACGCGAGCAGAAAAATCTTCGGATCCTTGCTTCTCAAAGCCCTTTCAAACTGGCCACTTCATCCTACCATTATGATCCCTGGCAAACAGGCTTCATAAGAGGCGTGGGGACGTCAGTGAACCTTTTTATCTTAAACATCTTCAAATCAAAGGCTAAGGCAAAAAAGGATCAAGAACTGCATGTTGCCTCAATCGATTTGGCGCAAGCCTTTCATACCATAAATCGTCAGATTCTTTGGAAAATATTGGAAAAGTGGGGGTGTCCCCGAGACATACGAGAAGCTCTATCCTCTTGCACTCTCACACCACGCTACGAGTAAGATTGGACCGCAAGGGCCATATGACCAATCCAATTAAAACCTTCAACGGTTTAAAACAAGGTTGTCCGCTGGCCCCAGCAACTTTTAACCTGTTCATCTCGGACATAGAGTCAGCTTTTGAACTGGTTAGATGTTTTCCCCCCTCGTTGGCCGGGGTTCCTATCGGAAGACTCCTCTTTGCCAACGACTTAATTTTGCTTGATCAAGCTAAAGTCGGTCTGCAAAGGCAGTTAGATACCATGGAGAAGTACGTGGAAGCTAATGGACTGAAAATCAATGCCAAAAAGTCAAGAATACTCATTTTCGGATGTAGAAGGAGGAAGAAAGGTGGGGCCAGTAAAGCGAGGTCTATTAAAGGTGAAATAATCTCAGAAGTATCGGAACTCACCTACCTAGGGCTCTGCCTAAATGACAGCGCTGTAGATGCCCAAAGGGAATCTTCACTTCGAAACAAGACGAAGAATCTAGCTTCACAAGCAAGAATTATTATGTACAGGTATTGCAAGTTCTCCAAGGTCCTGATAATTGATTTTTTCCATTTAAAAGTGACCCCGATCTTGACCTAAGAGGCAGAAACATCCTTCTCCTTATCAGCACTAATATGTGGGAAGTTGGAAGGGCTGTTTTGGAGAAAGGTGCTACACCTGCCTAACTGTGTTCCAATCGAGATCATCAGGGTGGAATTGGGGTTGACATCCCTTTACACCACCACAGTCTGGAAATCCCTTTCACTGTACAGAAAATGCTCTGCCACGGGAACGGAAGAAGGCCTCGCCGCAATTGGCCTAGCAATGACAAAAACCTCTGAGGTCCTTCTGTCCACTTGGAGCTCAATATGTAAAGATATTTTGTATGACTTGGGGGAATCAGTTGATTCGCTATGGCTACATCCAGCTCGAGTCAAACAAAAGCTGTACGACCTCGACTGGATCCAAGCGCTAGCAGTGCGAGCCAATTCAGCGATCCATGGCAGCAACTTTAAGGACACGAGAGCAAGGGGTTAACTACCACCATACATCTCTAAATTCCCTTCCAAATACAAACGTGACAACTTCCTACGGGTGAGAATGCACTTATACCTGACTAAGGAAGTAATCGAGGTTAGGAAACCCCCGGACTTACAGGACTTTACTGGTAGGATGTGTTGCTGTGACCGAGAAACATTAATTCATTTGATTTTAAATGGCCCCGGCGCTAGTGATATTTGGACAAAGTGGTTGGCTAAACACTTCACTAAATTCACAACTCTGTCAGATGAAGATTGGTACGGAAGGCTGATGTCAAGTGTGCAAACTTCGTTGACTTTACCCTTGCTGGCCTTCTTGAAAGAGCTTTTTGACTTAATGGAGAGGAAATCGATCCAGAATGGATTGGCCAGCGGAGTCGAAGGATTGCATAAAAAACGATGAAATAAAATAAAATAAAAAAGTACATAACCTAAATGGTGGCCTACACTCAACTTGTTTTTCCTCGACCAGATGGCACCTACCCACATGCCATTGACTGATTTGTTTCTTTTTTAAGTTGACCGATGGAGTCCTGGGGCCTGTTGTTTATTTAATCAGGCTCCAGATGTAATGGATTCATTTGATTGATATTCTTCTCTGTTTTAAGGTTGTTTTATGTAGCAAAGGTTTAAGATGTAAAGCAAAGGCTAATAAAACATTTTAAAAAAAAGACTATTGCAGACTCAGACAAAAGCACTGCTGTAATACTTCTGGATCTCTATGCCGCATTTGACACAGTCAACCATGAAATCCTCATCGGGAGATTGGAAGAAATAGGAATCACTGACCTAGCCCTACTATGGATTAAATCCTCCCTAACAAACAGAACAGACACCGTATGGATCCAGCCTTTCAAATCCACTAAAAGGGAATCCACCTGTGGAGTACCACATGGATCCTCCTTCTCCCCACTGCTCTTCAACATATACCTGGTGCCTATAATCAAGCTCATTAAAAAACATGGCCTCACTTGCTACAATTACCCTGATGACACACAGATCATTTACAAAATACAAGACACACAGGAAGGAAACACAACCCTGGAAGAATGCATACAAGAGCTCTACAGCTGGATGAACACAAATAGCCTCAAACTCAACCCGGGCAAAACAGAAATAATGATCATAGCTAAAAGCGGGGAAGCCAACCACCACATCCCATGGCCGACGGAACTGGGAAAAGCACCAAATCCATCAACAATAGTAAAGGACCTGGGAGTCTTGATGGACAACGATCTAACACTTGAACCACAAGTAAACACCATACTCAAGAAACATTTCTTCCTGCTGCACGCAGTAAAAAGGATCCTACCATTCCTCTCTTTCACCCACAAAACACTCACCATCATCGCACTTGTGTCCAGAGTAGACTACGCCAACAGCCTATACCTAGGAATGCCAGAAACCTCAGCGCATCCAAAACGCTGCAGCCAGACTCTTGCTCAAACTACCACGAAGAGAACACATTATCCCAGTGCTGAAAATGCTACACTGGCTACCAACAAAACAGCAAATAAAGGTCGAAACAATGTGCATAACACACAGAGCAGTCCACGGCCAAGGAGCAGAGTTTCTAAAGGAGAAAATAATCATTTACCATTTGACAAGATTACTCAGATAAAGCAATGACAATCGCTTAGAACCTAAGCGTACAATAAAAGACAATTTGGAGGATCATCTTTTTCTCACCTGGCAGCTATAACCTGGAATGACCTACCAAAAAACATACGCAACACAAGGGATCATATGGAGTTCTGAAACTACTCAAAACTTGGCTCTTTGCTCCAGAAACAGGAGGAAACGTCTAGGAAGCATACACCCAAAGGGAAACATGAATCCCCTGGAGGAAACCGTGACCCTAACTTGGTCCTCCGTTATCAAAAGTGTGGGGGGGGTGTGCACACCAACCCATGTCCACACAACGCCAATCCTAAAGGGAACTTGGATAGGTGGGGACACCCAACCGGATGGGCAGAGAGGAACCAGAGTCCTCTGACCAAAACATTGTCAGCCGTAGGGCAGGGGAACTAGTGGAAACCGGCTAGATACACACACCACTGGAGTCACACAGAGGAGAGCTCCCACTCCTCAACATGCTTGCCAACTACGCAGACAAACCACAGTACCAAACACACAGGATAACCATAGAGGTTGGGCTCAGAAACGGAAAGAGGTAAGAAATCGATGGCAATATCTTTTACAAAATCTATTTAACCCGACCCTATAACCTAAACTTTCTGCATAGACCCCTCATACAGAAACTCACACAATCACCTCTCTGCACAGCAATCCGCACGCACTTCACCACACTGCAACAACAGACTAACATCACATAGCCCGGCACAACAGCACATGGGAATATGGCACTGACCTGAAAACCGCACTTAAGCTCAGCGAACGGTGCACACCGAACTGAAGCAGCCAACAGGACATCATAACTCTCACTTTCCTATTCCCACTATACCCTACTAACCCCTCCTTTACCCCCCCCTTTTCACACTCTCCTTTTCAGATCCATCAGAGCGCCTGAGGACAACTCCAGTGGTGATGGTGCGCGGTACAAATACCTTTAACATTAACATTAAGAACTGGGAAGAAGAATACACAAGGAGTGATGCCGAATGTTCACTTGCCAAGTACTGGGAAGAAGAAGAATAACAAAGGAGTGATGCAGAAGGCTCGCCTGCTAAGTACTTAGAAGTGGTGGCCACTAAGAGACATAAGGATTGACCAACTGAGACAGACCAAGGACTATGAAACTCTGCTGAGGAGGGCCCAGCTTAACAGTATAAGAAGAGAATATGGCCTTACTGTGAGAGTGAGAGCACCCAATGTGAAGCCTGGAGAGCCCAGGAGGTTCAAAACGGGTGAGAAGACGGAACGCTGAAGAACCTGATCCACACTGCTGAGGATGCCGGTAGTGAACCAAGGGAGTCGGCTGCAGCCCAACCGAGCGTAGGCCTACCTGGGAGCTGGGAGACGGTGACGTGACCTCAAGGTGGCAGACTGAGCGTTCCAATAACTACGCCAATACCACCTCGCTGGAGTCCCTGCTGTGGCTACGCTGTACACCAATGCCGGACAGAAGAAACTTGAAGAGTGTCTGTGGGGAACGCTAAGAACGCTGAGAACCACTTCCCTTGGAAGAACCAATGACGTGCTCCAACCACAATTCTGGTAATGGGAGTCACAGGCGACCCGGTGAGGGAGCGGGGAAGAGTGGAAGAAGCATCAGGAGTAATATCCCTCTTCTCAGTGAGACTTGCAGAAACATTATAAATGTGAGAAGCTTCAGGAGTGACCTCCCTCGTCTCGGTGACACTTGCAGAAGCAATATAAATGTGAGAAGTCTCAGGAGTAATCTCCCTAGTCTCAGTGATGGTAATAGAAACCAAATAAGTTTGGGAAGCCTCAGGAGTGATCGTCCTCATTTGAGACACTATTGTCACAAACATACAACTACTAAAATCATTGGGATGGATCTCCCTTCTCTCAGTGAGTGTGGCAAAAGAGAGAAAGATACAGGAAGTAACGGGAATGGTCTCCCTGGCCTAAGAATCATCCTCAAGAGTTGGAAGGAAGAAGACCACATCAGGAGTGGCCTTCTTAATCTCAGTAGTTGTTTGAGAGATATTGAAGTGCTAAAAGACAAAGTGATTAATTCTCCTCAGGGGGTAAGGAAACAGAAAGAGGAGAAGTTTAAGTTTACCCTGACAGGATTTCAGGAGGAGCTACGAGGGCTGCTAAAAAGCGTTGTTTGATCTTGAAGAAAGGTTACATTACACCAGGAGAAGGGAGTCATTCTCCTGGCTGGTAAATCAGACACTAAAGCAACAGAATACAGCATCAAGCCTGAAAGAAGGATCAGGATAAGAAGGGTCTTGTTTACTTCAAGTTGCTACCAGTCAATTGGAGACTGGCATTTCTCATCAGAACTTGCAATACCAGGAGAAGGGAGTCATTCTCCTGGCTGATAAATCAGACACTAAAGCAACAGAATACAGCATCAAGCCTGAAAGAAGGATCAGGATAAGAAGAGACTTGTTTACTTCAAGTTGCTACCAATGTATTGGAGACTGTCATTTCTCATCAGAACTTGCGATACCAGGAGAAGGGAGTCATTCTGCTGCCTGGTAAATCAGACACTAGAGCAACAGAATACAGCATCAAGCCAGAAAGAAGGATATGGGTAAGAAGAGTCTTGTTTACTTCAAGTTGCTACCAGTCTATTGGAGACTGTCATTTTGTTACGCTCACCTGGTATCCACAGGGGCGCCACACGATACTGGATGGAGGTCTAAGCGCTATCCCGGACCCCTCTCTGCTTGGTTATGTGCTAGATGTTGGATAGTGCCTATAACAGGAGAATGGAGGGTTAAGATACTGGCTCTGTGATGGGTGGACTCCCACCTTCCTCTAATCCAAATCCCCTCCCTTGGGGTTATTGCTCACCTTAGGTTTTTGTGCGTTGAACTCTCCGTCCTGCGTTTCTGTGCAGGGGCATGGTTGCTGCGGGCGTTCCGTGGACCTAGTTGCTTCACTGGTCCATGTGCCCTTATGTCGGGTCCAGACCGGCTGTGACTCCGACTCTGCTTGCTGTCTTCCAGGTGAGTTATAATGTCTTTTCCGTCTTTATTCTGTCTCTTTCTTTCCCTCCGTTTTCTCTGTCTTCTCGGCGTCTTGCTCCACTACGCTGTTCCCTAACAATGTCCCTTTTTGTTTTCACAGGGATGGTTGCGATCTCAGAGTTGCCGCGCTGATGGTGAAGACCACAGTGAGTTATTGATGCGCGGAGCGCTGCGCTGTTTATTGGTGCTAATTGCTAACCTGTGTTCTCTTCTCTTCTTTGGACAGGTTGCAGTGATGTTCCGAAGTGATGAGCGATCGAAGCGCTGCTTGCCCAGGTAAGTGCTTTGTTAATGCTGACCTTGTTCCTTCTCCCTTGCAGGTTGTGGTGAAACCCGGAGATGGGCGAGGTAAGAGAAGCGCAGGGTGCTGCCAGGACTCGCTGCTTGCCCAGGTAAGAATTGTTATTAATGCTGTCCTTGTTTCTTTACCTTTGCAGGTTGCGGCGAACTCCGGAGATGGGCGAGGTAAGCGAAGTGCAGGATGGATTCAGGGCCGGTTACTTCACAGGTAAGTGTTCTTGCTTGCTAATGTTGTTCTTGTTCTTCCAGGTTATTAATGGAATCCGACTCTAGGGTTTCAGGATTGGGCCGTCGGAGAAGCAGATGAGCAGGAGCTGGACACAGTGAGCGTTACGCTGCAGGAGCTCAGAATAACTCGAAGCGTGTTCTCCTGTTTGGGTGTGGTTTAAATAGCCCAGGTAAAGTAGTTCCAGGCCAAGTAGTTCCAGCCCCAGCCAAACCCAAAACACTAGACCGCATGGCTTCGCTCTAAAGAACTGAGCTGTGTAATAGGCCTCCATGTTGGATTAAGGTCTAAAACTGGTATTGCTTTATTCCTGATAATGAGCCTGGCGCCGAAGGTGCCAGGACTGACTCCATGTATGTTTCTGATGGAGTTTTAAGGCCCTTGGGGCCAGTGTGAAGGGCTTTAGCCCCATTGCTGCCAGCGGGCTGTTATACCTGAGGGGGTCAGGGGCATGGATCATGACACATTTTTACCAGAACTTGTGATACCATGTGAAGGGAGTAATTCTCCTGGCTGGTAAATCAGACACTAAAGCAACAGAATACAGCATCAAGTCTGAAAGAAGGATCAGCATAAGAAGAGACTTGTTTACTTCAAGTTGCTACCAGGCTATTGGAGACTGTCATTTCTCATCAGGACTTGTGATGCCAGGTGAAGGGAGTCATTCTCCTGGTTACTATCACTGTTAATTCAGAAGCTAAAGTAAAAGGTTGTTTTGTTGCGCCAGGGAGATTGGCATTACTGGTCACGCAAAGAAGATTTGTGGATTGTGAAAGACTGTGGAGTAGAACTACGAACCATCCTGTGAAGGTGGAACTGTGTGAACCAGGAGAAGGGAGGCATTCTCCTGGTTGTTTTTCCAATGGGAAACTCAACTGTGCTACAGACCTTTGTAAAACACTTACTCTGCACTGCTTCTTCTTTATAATAAAAACCAAAAAAGTAATTGGTGGAAGGTGTTGAATGAATCTGAACCACTGGCAATGCTCTGGGCAACCTTGAACACCACTGTTTTTTAGCCCGTCTGCGCCATTGCAAAAGGGGTCCAGCCATTTGCAAATCAGTCCGGTACTGCCACCAATGGTAGCAGCCCAGCCCCAACTGCTAGGCCAGGTCCCCTCTGCATGGAAACACAAGCAACCCCAGACATGTTTTGGCCTCGCTGTGCCTCCTCAGTGAGGTGCAGCCTGGTTCCCTATGGCATAGCGAGCAAGGGACCCACGTCTGGGCATACCCACATCATCAGAAGTGAGAGCCCTCACTGCAAGCTGCAGCGTTTCCTCTAGTTCTGCAACTACTACTGGAGGTTTGTGGAAAGATTTGCCAAAAATCACTCGACCACTTGGGGACCTCACCAAGGGATATTAGTCTACCCAGAAGAGCAAAAGGAGTATCATCAGTCCCACAACATTATCATCATCCTTGGGGCACCTTTGGTGAGAGATGGATAGACTGATGTCAGCAGACCTTTGAGGAGCTCAAGTGGAACCTCACCACAGCACCAGCCGTGGCCTACGAAGATCCCCAGCACCCTTACATCCTGCATGTAGACGAAAGTCTGGAGAGGATGAGAGGTGTCCTGCATCAGGAGACCAATAGTGAGATGAGACCCATTGCAGTGCTACCCTTGGGCGGTCCAAGGCACTGCAGGACCAGAGGGACAAGAGAGACCGATGAGAGGTGGGACCAGGGTACTAACAGTGAGTATAGCGTTAATAGAAACTGGACTTGCCCTCCTACATCAGTCTCTTGCTCATAGCATCACAGACCATCACCATTACACTTTTCTGCCATCTGCTGGTGAAAGTGTGAACTGAATTTGCACTGACATCCTAAGCATTTTATATATGATATTGTATGTCAGCAAGTAGGACCAGTAGAAACCATTTGCCATTTTATCAATTTACTAACAATGGACTTTTTGAGCATCTCCTGAATTGCTATGAAGGAAATTCTAGTGGTGATTATATTGTATTGATTACATTTTTTATGTTATTGTTAATATCTCGATATAGAAAATTACATACATATATATTTTCCTTCAAATATCTCACTGTCCAAAAGCCACAGCTGTGTTTAGTAGAAGCTGCCATGGAGCGAGTGAGATATGCCAGCCCTGCTGCAATTATCCTCTGCAGTTGTGAGTTCTTCATTTAAAGGCAGTGCTCTGGTATACATTCCAAATGCTTTCTTCTGGATCAAGTTGCCAACAGATGGAATTTTGTACTTCAACCAAGTTGCTATCAAGAAAGTTCAAGTGGTGGTCTTTTCGTATCGTCGTGCTGTTGACACTTCCCCTATAGTACTGATATGATGGCCCTACACCTACAGCAAATCCTCTTCCTGCTGCTAACTCTGTGATCAGGTCCCGTGGGTGGATCGCTGCACTTACAGGTTTATAGATCCCCAGTTCCCTTTCACCTTCAGTAGATCCACGTCCTGTTGCTGACACTACCTCGCCAGCTGTGATCAGGTCCCTGGCAGTAGATCTCTGCTGTTACAGGTTTACAGATCTCTGATTCCCTCTCACCTTTAGTAACTCCCTGTCCTCCTGCCAATACCTCTGTTCTATCTCTGGGATCAGGCCCTGTGGGTGGATTGCTGCTCTAGTTCTTTAGGTTTCTGATCCCCTCTCACCTTCATTAGATCCACGTCCTGTTGCTGGCACTTCCTCTCCAGCTCTGTGATCAGGTCCCTGGCAGTGGATTGATGCTCCTACAGGTCTATAGATTCCTGTCTCACCTTCAGTAGCTCCCTGTCCTGCTGCTGAAACCTTTGTTCTATCTCTGGGATCAGGTCCCTGGTACTGGATTGCTGCTCCTACATGTCTACAGATCCCTGATCCTGTCTCACCTTCAGCATATACATGTCCTGCTGCTAACACTTCCAGCTGTTGGATCAGGCCTCAGTCAGTGGATTGCTGCGCTAGTTCTATAGGTTTCTGATCCCCTCTCACCTTCAGTAGATCCATGTCCTGTTGCTGGCACTTCCTCTTCAGCTCTGTGATCAGGTCCCTGGCAGTGGATTGATGCTCCTACAGGTCTATAGATTCCTGTCTCACCTTCAGTAGCTCCCTGTCCTGCTGCTGAAACCTTTGTTCTATCTCTGGGATCAGGTCCCTGGCACTGGATTGCTGCTCCTACATGTCTACAGATCCCTGATCCTGTCTCACCTTCAGCATATACATGTCCTGCTGCTAACACTTCCAGCTGTTGGATCAGGCCTCAGTCAGTGGATTGCTGTGCTAGTTCTATAGGTTTCTGATCCCCTCTCACCTTCAGTAAATCCACGTCCTGTTGCTAACACTTCCTCGCCAGCTCTGTGGTCAGGTCCCTGGCAATGGATTGACGCTCCTACAGGTCTATAGATTCCTGTCTCATCCTCAGTAGCTCCCTGTCCTGCTGCTGATACCTCTGTTCCATCTCTGGGATCAGGTCCCTGGCAGTGGATTGCTGCACTTACAGGTTTACAGATTTCTGATTCCCTCTCACCTTTAGTAACTCCCTGTCCTGCTGCTGGCACCTCTGTTCTTTCTCTGGGATCAGGCCCCTGTGGGTAGATTGCTGATCTAGTTCTATAGGTTTCTGATCCCCTCTCACATTCAGTAGATCCATGTTCTGTTGCTGGCACTTCCTATCCAGCTCTGTGGCCAGGTCTCTGGCAGTGGATCACTGCTCCTCCAGGTCTATAGATTCCCACCTCACCTTCAGTTGCTCTCTGTCCTGCTACTGATACCTCTGTTATATCTCTGTGATCAGGTCCTGGGCAGTGGGTTGCTGCTTCTACAGGTCCACAGATCCCTGATCCCGCCTCACCCTCTGTAGCTCTGTTTCCTGCTGCTGATACCTCTGTTCTATCTCTGTGATCAGGCCCCTGTGGGTGGATTGCTGATCTAGTTCTATAGGTTTCTGAACCCCTCTCACGTTCAGTAGATCCACGTCCTGTTGCTGGCACTTCCTCTCCAGCTCTGTGGTCAGGTCTCTGGCAGTGGATCGCTGCTCCTACAGGTCTATAGATTCCAGCTTCACCTTCAGAAGCTCTCTGTCCTGCTACTGATACCTCCATTATATCTATGGGATCAGGTCCCTGGCAGTGGATTGCTGTTACTACAGGTCCATAGATCCCTGATCCTGTCTCACCTTTAGTAGCTCCTGTCCTTCTGCTGATACCTCTGTTCTGTCTCTGGGATCAGGTCCCTGGCAGTGGATTGCTGCTCCTACAGGTCCATAGGTCCCTGATCCCAGCTCACCCTCTATAGCTCTGTGTCCTGCTGCTGATACCTCTGTTCTATCTCTGGGATCAGGCCCCTGTGGGTGGATTGCTGCTCTAGTTCTGTAGGTTTCTGATCCCCTCTCACCTTCAGCAGATCCACGTCCTGCTGTTCCCACTTCCCTGCCACCTCTATGGTCAGGTCCCTGGTAGTGGATCGTTGCCCCTAAAGGTCTATAGATTCCAGTCTCACCTTCAGTAGCTCTCTGTCCTGCTGCCGATATCTCTGTTCTATCTCTGAGATCAGGCCTTTGTGGGTGGATTGCTGATCTAGTTCAATAGATGTCTGATCCCCTCTCACCTTCAGTAGATCCATGTCCTGTTGCTGGCACTTCCTCTCCAGCTCTGTGATCGAGTCCTGGCAGTGGATCGCTGCTCCTACAGGTCTATAGATTCCTGTCTCACCATCTGTAGCTCCCTGTCCTGCTGCTGACACCACTGTTCTATCTCTGGGATCAGGCCCCTGTGGGTAGATTGCTGCTCTAGTTCTACAGTTCGCTGAAACCCTCTCACCTTCAGTAGATCCACGTCCTGTTGCTGGCACTTGCTCTCCAGCTCTGTGATCAGGTCCCTGTGGGTGCTTTGCTGTTCCTCCATTCGGGTCAGTTTCTCCTGAATCTTCTTCATCTTCTCCTCTTGGCCCATCTCCAGTCTGCTGAGCTGCTGCCATTTCTCCTGCTCCAGAAACTGTTTCAAGCGATCGAATGTACTAAGAATTGTCTCTCTCTGCTTCATAATGTTTCCCTTAGAAAATAGATTTAAACAAACAATAGACACATATTACACATCTGATTATTATATTAACTATCATAAAATATCTTACATGTAATATCTGTAGTGGTTCCCTCTCAATAACTCTTAAAATCAAAAACCCAACACATGTGAATTACTGACTGACAATAATTTCTTTTTATAAACCAGTTTTTATTAAGTTTGTTTCCATATTACAACATTATTCATCATATCCTTGCTCAAATACACATTTCTGTTAGTGTTGAGCATTTGTCTTATCCCATTCCTCCTTCCTCTTCCTAATTTTACCCCCTTCCTTCCCTTTCCCTTTATCCCCTGCCTCCCCCTCCTGTAGTATCTCGTACCGATGTGCCCCTTCTCCCAGGCATCCATGTCCCATTTGCACCATCTCTTCTGATACTTCCTCATTTCCTCATGGACCCCCCTTATTCCTGTACGTGATCTCCTCCATTCTGCTGCAAAGGTCCATTCCAATCTCTCATGTTCCCAATGTGGGCATTCCCTAGGTCCCCCATTTTGCCACTAGGTCTCTTTTTACCACCATCGATGGTATGCGTATCAGTGTCTCATCCCCTCTACTTCCTTCAAACTCCCCTCCTATATGCAGTAACATTGTTTTAGGAATGTTCCTACTTCCCTTTTATGCAGTCTATCTCTGGAATAGTGTACTCTGTGCAGAATGTTGTATTGTATGAGCCTCATCCTAGATGATACATTAACCTCGCCACTACCGCTTCTATCCATTTTTCCTCCTCTATTGTTCCCGT
This sequence comes from Ambystoma mexicanum, assembly GCF_040938575.1. Taxonomy (NCBI): domain Eukaryota; kingdom Metazoa; phylum Chordata; class Amphibia; order Caudata; family Ambystomatidae; genus Ambystoma; species Ambystoma mexicanum. The sequence continues at coordinate 766,858,735 of NC_090938.1, read as the reverse complement.
GTCTCTTTCCCATCTCCCTTTCAGGTGTGTCATGGGGGGGGGGGTGTTTTATTTATGACTTGATATAGTGTTGTTATCCCTTTCCCCTCTATTTTCTCTCTGAATAGATTAATCTCCATGGTCATGTGTTCCGGGAAGTCCAATTCCCCTCCAAACTGAGCTTCTACAGCTTGTTTTAGTCTCATGTATGTGAAGAATTCTTCCTGGCCCAGTCCATATTTTTCCTGCATTGTTCGGAATGAGTTATCTCTTTATTATCCACTACATCTCCCAGTCTGCATACTTCCCTTTCCACCCAATGTGGCTGCCTCCCTAGCTTTTCTATCTCTTTAAAATTGGGATTTTCCCACAGTGGGTACTGTCTGGTAGTGTTCTCCTTCCATCCGATTGTGTGTGTGTGACTTCCTTCCAGATCTGCACCAATCTCGGTCCTGCTGGGGGGAGAGCACCCTTCCCCCGGCTTCCGTACAGTATCTTTAAGGGGGTTCGGCCTTCCATTTGCAACAGTTTCAGTCTTGTGTGAGCTTGATTTCCCCCTCCAAATACCCAATCATTTGGTACCACCAGATGGGCCGCCCAGTAGTATTTCCATATATCCGGCAGTCCTACCCATCCATCCCATACCGCTTTTGTGAGCGTCCGCAGCGCTATGCATGGATTCATGTTACCCATAATAGCCTTCTAATTATAGCTTTGATCCTCGTGAACTGTATCTTGGGTATTTTCACCTAAGAGTTCTGCAAGACATATAGCAGTCTGGGCAGTGCCATCATTTTTAATAAATTGACCCTTCCTAGCAGTGTTATAGGTAGGTTAGCCCAATGTTTAGCGTCTTCTCGTAGACTGCGATTTATTGGTTTGTATTAGAGATCCTAGACCCCTCCCCCCCTCAAACTGAATACATGTAACATGATAGGCTGATAAATGGTTCCATTATTGTAAAAATCAGAATTATAGTGCTTCTTGAAGGAAAAGAGTGCATATAGGGCAACATATATTGTTAGGGTCAGAATGACTCAGGAAGTAAAGGGTGTCTCCAGTATTACTCATGTATCATGAATATGTAAAAATATAGTCCGGAAACTGGATAGAAAATTAGTTATGCTCAAAGGTAGTTAGAGAGTTGGAGAGCCTGAGGTGGAGAGCCAGTCTGCAGCGTTGTGCAGCCCATCCACGCTATTGTGCAGGAGGTGCCTATAAGTGCCTCAATACACCGCCGAGCGGTGAGCGGAGTTGGAGAGCCTGAGGTGGAGAGCCAGTTTGCAGCGTTGTGCAGCCCATCCACGCTATTGTGCAGGAGGTGCCTATAAGTGCCTCAATACACCGCGGAGTGGTGAGCGGAGTTGGAGAGCCTGAGGTGGAGAACCAGTCTGCAGACCTCCGCTGCAGACGCAAAGTCGGAGTCATATGGAGCCGGTGGTTCGACCTCTAAATTCACTGAAACCACTCTTGAGACGACTCCTAAGAAATTCGCCGTCGACCAAAATAACCAAACTGAAGGGGGCGATGGCCCTGGGATCAACCGACAGGAGGAGGAGTAAATCGGATTCGGTACCAAGACTGTCTTTAACATCAACAATGGTGGACCTTCTATCGATAGCGCCCGTACGGACGTGTCCACAGGTACCGGTTCATGGACTCGGCAAAAGAATCAAAAAAGAAAATAATATCCTACCTGAACCACGAAGTAATGGGCGGGAGTCCGCTGGAGTGAAGAAGTCCACGGCATCGGCAGAGGAGCGGGAGGAGGCGGAGGGGGCTCAGGAGGGGCCGCGCCCGCCTACCTCGGCTATAGTACACCAAGCTGGGAGCGGTCCGCCATCACCGGAGGTGGTGAGTGGAGTTCATCCGGGTGCGGTCGGAGGATGGCGCCCGCCCAACTCAACGCGGCCGCCCGACTCAACGCGGCCGCTGGGCGGCAGAGTTGAGGAGAGTCCCGAACTAGAGGGACCGGAGGATCAGGAGGCACGCATACCCTTGGAGAAACCAGCTGGAAACGGTGCGGTGTCCACCCGGGCACGGGACCCGCGCAGCAGGTTCGAACTGGGGACCATAGAGTCGGCAGCAGGTCTTGAAACATCCGAGACACCAGAACAGCGTTTGGCAGGAGAGGGGCTGTCCCGTCAGCATAGCACCGAAGTAGAAGTGCTGACTAATCCGCCAGGTAGAGCTGAAGACAGCGAATTAGAGCCAAATACGGTGCGCATCCAAGTTATGCTCCATGATACATACCGTGAAGGCGATGATCTCATACAAAGGCAGGGTAAAAGACAATCAAGGGTCTCCAGACCCGTTATAGAGATCAGTGATAATGAGAGGAACGCTGACCTAAGCAAAGAGGAGGAATCAGATGAATTTGGCTCGGAAAGTGAAAAACAAACAGAGGGAGAGCCGGAGGACTCGAATAAGGAAACGGGTGGGGAGCAACTTAAAACTGGTTGTGCAGTGAAAAGAAAAAAGAGAAACAAAAGCAATACCCCGGCCAAAGCAAGGCAGCAAGGGACAAAAAACACGGCAAAAATGAGAGCCCTGAATAAACTTTCCATGGGAGAATCGAATGGAAAAAAAGCATCAGAAGACGGGGCAGACATCTAAAGGACTGCCTAATCCACTTCTGTCTTGCCCGTTAAAGGCGTATTTTACCCGACAACATAAAAGGAAACAGAGTATAGAGACGGAAGTATCAAATGCGGAAATGCTTGAAATAGCAAATGAAACATAGCCAGCTCTAAAGCAGAGGAAAACTGAAACGGCAACACTGACAACTAACAATCAAGGGCGAGAAGCCGGTAGCCCCAAGGAGAAAAAGAATACAGCTACTAAAGGACTGAGCAGTGATACAGAAAAGCCAACGGCGGCAGGGAGTCAGGATACATCGGCACTGGGTACGTTGGGACTGAGTCTAAAAAGCCTATCAAGAGGGATGGCCCCTACCCCCCAGACTCAAAACGCATCGAAGGGGGTTCCGGCAACTATAGAGGAGATTGAGATACTGGAGGATGAACGGGAGGAGGAAAGGGAGAAATTTGAACAAATAGCCCGGGACTCGAATCGTGAGTCCATCACTCAGCCGGAAAAAGAGCTCCGTCTTGCATGGACAAAGCCCCATCTGTCCACGGGCCATTTGATCTCTTCTCCGACTTCGAAAGGACAAGAGTTAAAAGCAAATTGGGACAACCCTCATTTAAAAAATGGACCAGTAAGAAACCGGGTGAATTCGGATTAGAACATAAGATCCCCAGTGGAAGGCTTGGTTTTGGACTCATCAATACCCGCAAGGCGATCCGAAAAAACCCAAGTATCGCCAAAAAAGAGACGATTTAGTGACATCGCAGTGGCTATGCAAAATGAATCGCCAAATAAAAAACCGGACATGATAGCTATCATGTCGGCCATGACCATCGTGTTAGCACCCTTCTGAAAATTATAGGAAGCTATAAAAGAAAATGTGCATGACAACACTGCAATCCTTTCGAATATAATAGGGAAATTAGCCAACGTAGAAAGTTATATAACTGCAATTGACGATAAAGCGCTTTGTCAGAAAACCTGTTGGGAAAGGAACATTTTAGCTCTGGAAAAAAAGATCAAATTTATGGATACACAAAACAGAATTAAAAAATCAACAACAATGGTGCACGAGGAAATGGTTCAAGAGGTTCAGGTGCGGCCAAAGGGAAAGGATAAAAGCGTGCCAACGCTCCCTCAAGTGTCAAATGAAGGGAGCCATTCCGCAAAACCAAAAAAGACCCCGCTGCCTATAACCCCCCAGATTGAGAGAAACGCTAATTTCAAGAACACCATTGAAACGTTGGTTAAATCAGACGGTAGAACTGGAGTGCCCCTAATAAAGGTTAACCAACTTGAGCCACTGATACAGCCTGAAGAAAATAGCGCACCCAGATCGCCAGGAACAGCATAAGAATTTTTAGTCTGCTCGGACTTAAAGAATATATCTCTACAGGAGAGGGAGGCGATCAAGGAGGACCGAACAGAAGGTAACGAAAAAAGAAGGCGCAAGGACCAGGATGTTTCCTTTATAGACACGGATAAAGTGGCCAAAGAGGGAGCCGTCTGGAATAACAAGAGTGGTCCCTCCCAGCCGGATTCAAATGAGGCCCGGCTCAAAACCAAACCACACCAAAGCTGTGAAGAAAAGCAGGATAAAAGCTATGAGGGTAGAGCAAGAAGGAGTCCATCGAAACCCCGATATGAACGAAAGGAGGCAGACAAACAAGGAAGCTCGTGGAAATACCGAGCTGAAAGGGTTGAAGTGGAGAACCATCAAAAAAAAATGGAACAAAGTGACACGAGTTTTTAAATTGGAGCAATTGGAAGCAGATAAAAACTTCCTAATACTGAATAGACCGACAGTATTGCAAATAACACGGAAAACAATAACATTGAAAAAAATCAGAACAGAGGACTTTGAGCTTGTGGAACCATACCACAGAGAAATGAAGGCAAAAGCCTTTCTACATATGAAATCGGCAGGCATTCAATATATTGATGAGTCCGCCTATGAAGAGCTTGAATTTTTGGGCTTCCGTCTGATGGAAATAAAAAGGAAGATTGATAGACAAGATTATGAAGTTGAAAAAAAAGAAACAAAATCCAAAAGCACTACCAATCAAAAATGGAGGATCTGTACCGCAATAATCGATGGTACAGGTCTCAGGAGTCTGATGAATCCAGCAGAAGATCTCATTGGAAGGGTGGGGCAGAGAAGCGTTGGTTTGAGGCAACTAAGAGGGACTCTCCAAAAAAAAAATGAAGGCAAAACCCCAGCAACCAGGAGCATCCTGAATCGGGTTGCAAGGGACCTAGATCCCAAAGAGAGCAACACCAGCAGCCCTCTCCCTGTACAGAATTAGGTCCCAAATACTCAGAAAAGAAGAAAAATTCATATGGACATATTCAAGAGACATCAGGATCGAGACAACCTAAAGGGCCCTGGAAGTGGCTAATGTCAAATTGGAACAAAAATACTGGCAAATAGCAACAACAAGGGTTAGCCCGACTCGACAACAACATCTGCCAGAGAGAAATCGACCCGTAAAGGAAAAGTATAGTCTGGGCTCATGGAATACGAGAGGACATGTTCACCTCACAACACCTGGAGACGTCAATCTGGGTCTTTTCGACATAGTTTGTCTGGAAGAGACCTGGTTGTTGAACCAACCGGCTCTCGATGGCTACACAGTGACGATATCACCAGCAGTGAAAGGCCTGTTAGGTAGACCATCATCGGGTCTTTTAACTGTTATCAAAACAGGAACGGGTCTGGGTGAACCCATAAAGTGGAAAGAGTCCTATGAAATGCTGGTCATTCTGACCTCGCAGCCAGAATTGAACGACAAGAACCAAAACGGTCTGCGAAATCCCTTGGGTATAGCTAATTGCTATTGGAATCCACAGCGGATGTCGATAAAAACATTCTGTTCCAACATGAGTGCAATGATAGACCAGCTTTACGTTGAATTTGACAAAATTGAGCTTATCATCTGTGGTGATTTCAACGGCAAATGCTCGGTGACGGCAGTCGACCAACAAAGACCCGTCCAACCACAGGAAGGCTCTGATCGTACCATTGAGAGAGGCATGGCGTGGAACGAAGTTATTGCCCCAAGAAACATCCAAAATGTCGCCTCCTTGTTCCCAAACCAAGTGAACATCCCTACATGGGAGCGTGATTCTTCAAAAGCAACTCTTGATTATATTTTTGTCTCTAACGGGTTGATTCAAGACCAGATGGGCTTCAAGGTGCAAAAAACGGTGCACAGTGATCATAACTTATTGATGTGTATGTGGCAAACAAGAATTTTGAAGCCAAGCTCTTACGATCTGGCCATTGAAACAAATCTCCAACAGACCCGGCTACGATTGACTGAACAAGATATCATGCTAATTAAACAGGCCTGGGAGCAGAGGGTCAACGGCGACATCTTGAATGCAACGAAGGATAGACCGAACTACCTGCCTTCACTATTGTCATTCCAAGTAAGGGGCAAGACGAAATTAACGAAACCTGAGGATACGAACCATACCTATGACAAAGACTGGGTTGCGAAAAGAAAGGTGGGCCACAGATTGAAAAGAATAGCGAAGAAATCAAATGCCCCTGAGGATTGGGAAAAATGGCAACTGGAAGTGAAAAGCTACAACACCTGGCGCAAACAACGAAGAGCAGCTCAATATCAAAACGATGCCGAGAATATAATGAGCAAACTTCAAACAAAAAAATCCAATGAATTCTGGACTCTGATAAAAGCAAAGAATAGCCCTCAAAGTGCAGTCCAGTGTAATGCCGTGGCGGAAGTAAGGTGGATCAACTATTTTACAACGGAATTTGAAGGCGTAAATCAAGACCCAGCAATGATCAACCAGGTTTTCAACACACCCTGGGAAGACCTCTCGAACGCAGAAAACATCGAAGTAGCCATAAGGAAACTTAAAACATCGAGAGCCCCAGGTCCTGATGGGTTGACGAATGTGGACTTAAAAATGTTCTCAAAGCAATGGTCGGAAATGCTTAGCAAGATTTTCGCTGAATGCGGTAGAACAAAGATGATCCCTGAGTCATGGCAGAAAGCGGTGATAGTCCCGATTTACAAAAAAGGAGTTTGAAACGAACCTGAGAGTTACAGGCCAATAGCCCTATTGGACATAATAGGGAAAATCTATGCAACCCTCCTGCTAGCTCACTTCCGAATTTGGCAAAAAGACGGCCCTTCAAAAGACCATCTACAAACGGGCTTTCAAAAAAATGGCTGTACAACAATCAACCTAATGATAATAAACATCTTGAAAGCCAAAGTCAAAGAAGGTGCACCAAAGATCTACTTGGCTTTTGTTGACCTTTGGAAAGCTTTTGATAGGATCGACAGGAACAGATTGTGGTTGAAACTTCAAGGTTGAAATTGTCCGAAAAAAATACTCGACCCCATAAAAGCTCTTCATTCGCACACAAAAATCAGAGTTAAACTAAACCTCCAAGGTGCACTTTCCGAGGAGATAGTGGTGAAGGGGGGTCAAGAAGGGGTGCCCTTTGGCCCCGGCCTTGTTCATAGCATTTCTAGGTGATTACCAGCTCTCAGAAAGTAAAATAAGATCTTTTCCTCCTAAAATCTGGAAAATGGAAATCCCACGTCTTCTGTACGCCGATGACGTCATCTTAATAGATCAGACCAAAGTGGGGCTTCAAAGAAAACTAGTAAACCTGTAGAAATACATAACTGAAAACCAATTGGAGATAAATAAAACAAAGACCAAAATTTTGGTAATTGAAAAAGTAACGAACAAAGCAATGAAAAAACTAAATTGGTTTCTCGACAAGACCAAAATTGAAATTGTCAAAAATATCAAATATCTAGGGGTCCAGATGGACAGTTCAATAACAGACATGAGTGCGCAAAACCAACTGTGGGAAAAAGTGAGATGTCTAACCTCCCAGACAAGAGTGGTTGACTCCAAGTTTGGAAAGTTCTCCTTAATACCAGCGATAACCTTCTACAAGGCTAAAGTCATTCCCGCAATGACATATGGAATGGAAGCTTCTTTGTATATACCACGCCATCTCTGGAACAAACTAGAGGGCTATGTTTGGAAAACACTTTTGGGCCTTACGAAATCAACTGCCATGCTGGCCATCAGGAGAGAGCTGGGGCTAGTCTCACTAGCGTCGATGGTAGATCAAAGCACCATGAGACTGTACAGGAGAATAATCATGTTGGATACATTAACCATTTTTAACTTCATGAAGGAAGAAATTGAAACAGGCAATTGTGAGGTTTTGAAAAAATGGGTCAAGGCCAGAAAGGCCGATCTAGCACTAATAGCATGTACAGAAGTAGAGCTGAAGGAAAACCCAGATCGAATCAAAAGAAAAATGGAAGAGATGGACTGGATCCTGACAATAGAGAAAGCAGTGGGGAACAAACTCTTAAAACACCTGCCACCGGCTTTTAATAAACTGAGAAAACCGATGAACTACTGCCAAAAATTTCCGGACAAGAAGATGAGAATATATGCCATGAAAGCGAGATTGAACCTTTTGTTGACCCGAGAGATCATAGCAACTTGAGGAACCATAACCGACAAGAGATGTTGCCTATGTAAGGAGGATTCATCTGTTGAAACACTTAAACACCTGGTGATTGATTGCTCTAAAACCAACGCAAACAGAAACATCTACCTCCCATCGCTGGTGGAGAGCCTATGGATATTCAAATCTGACAATATGTGGAACAGACTCATCTCTGGCGAAAAAACGAGATGGACCATTGCACTGGTCAAACTACTCGAACTCGCATTCGAACAGATAAATCGCCAAGGGCCCGAGGGTGGTGTGGCGTAGGGCGTCGATTTCAAAAGGCTATTTTTTAGTTCCTTGTTCTCATATAACAGCCACTGCTACGTACCAGTTAGTGTGGGAGGTTTATGTAGTTGGTGAAGTTTTTTTCTCTTTTCTTTCGGCTGCAGATGAGGGGAAATTTTGATAAAACTTATTGTAAATAAGTAAAAGTTCAAATAAAAAAAAGGTAAATTGGTTTGCCGTTTGGTAAGCAAGGCTGAACATCTAGGCTGGACAGACTGAGATAGATTCTAATATGTATGCCAAATACAAAATGGTGTCTTGCAAACAGGTGTCAGAAGGGCTGACTCATTCTGATGTGGAATATTCTTTGAAGAAATTTCAATGTGAGATAGTCACTCTGGGATGGTATATTTAGAAACCTTGTCAAGAAAAGCAGACAGTGATAGATAGTAGATCAGATAAACGCCTGGGAAAGCTACCAATTAGATGGAACAGCTGCTTATTTAGCAACAAATAAGATGAGCCCATGAAGTTTCTCACAGTATGAGCTGGCAAGTAAATTTGGAAGGTCCTCGAAGAGTAGATAAGACCTTTTTCTTGGCAGGATTTGAAGCATTAATAACTATGTTTAGCTGAGACTGTAATGGGCTAATCAGTATATGGGCCTCATTACGACCCTGGCGGTAAGGGGTTAACGGCGCCGGTAAGGGTGCCGGTGCCATTAACCCCTTACCGCAGCATTACGAGGTCCTTTAGCGGGTCCCGCTAAGGGCGGCTGGTTTTACCAGGCACCCTTAGCGGGAGCCGCTAAAGGACCAGCATGCTAACAACGGGCCCGTTGTTAGCATGGCCGCATTCCCATTGAGCCCTATGGGGGCTCGAAAGGGAAAGGGGATTTACAGGGTCCGGGTTCCTTGAATGAGGAATTATCGGGTCCTCCAAGGTTGGAATGGCCCGGTAATTCCCCATTCAGGGAACCCAGACCTGGTACGCGGTAAGGGGGTTGTCATGGCGCTAATAGCGCCATGGCTACCTCCAGCCTCATAATGAGGCCCAATGTGTCAGTCAGACGGAGTGTGCCAAGATGAGCTAATGTGGAATTGGTGAGTGGCAGTTAAGCCAACCAATCAAAAACAAGAAGAGGTTTGTTTGTGGCTGAAGGGACCAATCAGATATGTATTCTGAAATTGTATGAAATGTTGTGTCATCCTGAAAAGAGTATAAAAGGCAAGGTGATTGTAGGAACTGGCTGCTTCTTCTAGTGTCTTCTGAACCTGTATTAAAGATGACTGTGAATTTGTGAACAGGCGCCTGTCTCTGCTTTATACTGTCTCCAGTGCCTGAGTCTGCAGATGTCAAAAGTTGATATAGGGATGCAGAGGGTACCCCTTTACACTTGGCAACCGTACAAAGCGACCCTAAAGATCTTTCAGGGATAAGAACCCAAGCTCCTATGCTGACGGAGATGGTGAGATACCTACGAGAGACGGTGAGTGGCAACACTGCAGTATGCTTTCTCATACCTTGATGGGGTCTCTTTATGACTGTCAGCATATGATGATGGCTCACTTTGACATCTATGGATTATGTTATGTATTGTGGGGGGCAGGGATAAAGGGGGGAAATAAAAGCATGTATTATGTATATAATTAAGGGGTTTGTGGTAAGTTAGAAAAGCAACAGGCAGTTTAGATGTGTAATTGGGTGTATAAAGGTAATTGGGGGTTGTTTAGAAAAGACAAGGAGCGTCTGAAAGACGAGGAGCGTCTGACAGCCCGGTTTTCCTAGTTCAAGGAACTTAGAAGGAGTCATTTCAAAACCCAAGCGGGTAAAATTAGGCAGCACATAGACAGGTCTATGAGAGGGAATGACTCAAACTCCAATTAGAGTATTATATGGGCAGAGATAGAGCAAAGAGCTCTGAAGATTAATGAGAAAAGTCGACTAGTTGGTCCGTTTGTTATGTGTCTGTTTTAGATTAAGATGTCGAAGAGTGACAATGGGTGTACAAAATTGAGATAAAAATCAAGAAATTATATTATTTATTTACGAAAGTTGATCTGCACCAATCTAATAATAGGCAGGGATCAGTGAAAAAGGTAAACGTTTGAACAAACCATTGTTGGAAACGCTCATATGCGCTATCTGAAATGACATGGAGAAAGAATCAGGCAAAATAATGAATTGCAGTAAAAAAGTGTGGCTACTTTGCACCCTTGTAGCGGGAGGGTGCCGGTAGCTAGGGGGTTCATTTTTAGATAACTTCATAGTTGAAAGATTTAAGATACCGAAATGTTTTGAATGGTAAAAATTTGCAAAGTGCATTATGCAAACGAAGAATAGATAAAATAGGACATGTGAGAGAAATGAATTGTCCTTCGGGCGGGCAACTACGCAGTTAGGAAGGTGGTCTAAATAGGGGTTTTAAAGCAAATTGACACTACATCCAACATCAGATTCCCCCTCCCCAGCAAGGAGGGAAGGGAATGGGATATATACCATGTTTCAAAAATAAAATCTCACGGAGAGATGACTACTTTTGGATATGATACGAAGCTAAACAAAGGCTAGCACTGACAGTGCATAATGAAAATGTATGATCAGGCCGCGCTGCGGGGAGCAGCCAGAATGTCTGTTCAAGGCTGCGAGATAAACAGTTGTCAGAGTCAGGAGAGTAATTCATGATTGCGGGAAGAAACAGGGCTGCTTTACAGTTAGAAACAGGGATAGCCCTGTGAGTTAATGTAGGTAAAACAGCTTGCGCAGAAGAAGCAGCATATGCTGTTGACAATATTTTTATAAAAACGCAAAAGCAAAGCTGTGAGCTAAACTTTATACATACAAAGAGCAGTTTGTTGTTTGTGTTGGCAGGAATGACAAAATGTGTGTGCGTGATTAAAACAGAAAAATGAATGAAGGTTTATGGAAATGTCACCAAAATCAGTAAGGTTAAAACTGACATATGTATAAGAATGTAAAAAAAAATCTTTAGTGGTTTATTTGTGTAGTTTTTAAAAATGCGTTATTTTGGTGCCAGGTTTATGGTTTATATGTATATTGTTTGTGCTTTACAGTAGGGACGCTCAGTTAGGGGTTGATTTGGTTGACACCCCCAGAGTAAATTGGCAAATAAGTAGGTCTTGAGAAACAGCATTTTTCCAATGGCATTAGTGCACAATTATTAAAAACAAATTCTAAGAGAAAGTGCTGGATTGGATTAATATATTATGGGGTAATTAGACCCCTGGTTGTGCAGTCAAGCGAGGGTGTATATTTTGAAGATTTGTTCATTTTTGCCAGGATAACCTGATGTAGTTGAACTGTATTCTAATTATTTGCACTTAGAAGACTGCTCCACAGTTATTGTAAATGTGTGTGGGCTGGGGAGGCCTCATTGGGTCACTCTTTGGGGTTACACGGGTCGCTTCCCATTATGGAGGGAGTTGTTGGTTGTTTCTGGGATTGGTGGTGGATGCTTTTCTGTTCGGCACACAGTGGATTGCCCCTGATTTGTTGATTTTATGTTGGGCAAGTAGCCGTTCCTTGTTGATGAAGGATGGGACATTTGTTTGACAGAGTATAGATCACAAAGCATACATGGGCTAATTGTATAGATGAGGGAGAGAGGACCAATGTTTGCTAAAAGGTTTTTAGTGCGCTTTGAAAAGAAAGACAGAGTGCAAAATGAAAGCACAAAAGAGTGCTGTAGATAACTAGAATGGTGAGAATATTGGTAATTGGGAATAGAGAGAAGCCATGGGATATGCATTGCATTACAATGTAGAGTCATGAAGTGTTATACTTGCAGGGTTAGGCATGAACACCAAGGCCAGAGCAGATTGGATAGGTGCCAAGAAGGGGAACAATGTTTCCCTCACCATACAGTATACCTATGCAATATAGGGGTATTTGGAGAAAAAATATTATGACTGTGTCCAGGATCACACGAATTGTGAAGTATGGCGCAGAGAGTAAAAATGCAATTATGAGAGCAGACTACATTAAAAAGTAGGCTGATGAAATAGTGGATGATATTAAACTAAGCACAGTGAATATTTATAGGGAATAGCAAGGATAAATGAGACAAAAACATTTTTGGGGAAAAATATTGGAAGAGCATGTAAAGATGTAAAAAGGTTGTATTTAGAATGTGGAAGCAGTGGGTAATGAGTGGAAGCGCTTGCAAAGCACAGCACGGCTAAGGTCACACACAATATGGACAAGGGGCATGATATATTTAAACAAATGTATTGAGAAAACATTAGGTCAAAGGAGTATTTTGTATAGATGCACACACCTTGATTAGTATGATTTTCAAGAAAAGGAGTGCATTATTTAGATTTTTGTGGGGTTTGTTCAAGTAAAATGTATTTATGAAAAAAGTACATGCAGGCTGAGGCACTGACAAGGAAGAATGAGGAAGGTTTGGTACAATTATTGAGCACAGCATGGATTATTATTATACGTGATGAAGTGATTTATTGGGGAAAAAATAGAGATGATTAAGGATAGAATCTCTGTCATGATACGATTACAAGAAAATGGGGAGTGACACACACATGCATACATTCATGCACACACACAGATGCACGTGCATGCACATGCACACACATGCATACGCACATGCATGCACACACACACATGCACACACACACATCCATACACACGCATGCACACACAGACATGCATGCACACACGCGCACATACACGCACACACCCATGCACACACACATGCATGCACATGCACACCCATGCACACACACATGCAAGCACAGGCCCACACATGCATACACACACATGCACACATGCACATGCATACACACATGCATGCACAGGCACGCACATGCATGCACACACATGCATGCACATACATACACATATGCACACCTGATCTTTTGGAAGTATAGGCAATCAATGTATTGCAGGCTCAATGCACATGAAACAGACACAGGTAGTCAGAAGAAGGAATTCAATATTGCAATAAGAACACACACACACACACACACAGGATGCTTTTGGTTTACATTAAAAACAGCAGTTAGGGATATTATGTTTTGCTAAAAATATGATGTGAAGGAAGTTAGATTTCCTTTTTAGAGAGGATGGGGATCCCATTGCTTATATTCAGGAGCACTGAATTCTTGAAGCACACAAGCGGGTCTGAAAACAGTGGCAATATTTTATCACATGTTATGTCAGGGATTGCCAAGGCAGGTACAGAGGCACTTGGGAACCAAGTGGGAATGGAAGTGAAACCGTAACCTCTGATACAGTGACTTTAGTGCACTCATTGCCGGCTGTTACAGGAGAAGGATAAAAAGAAGGAAGATGCTAGAAAACTTGAGGAAGCCAAGTTAGTTCAGAAGAAATTGTCAAAATACGCCATAGAAGGGGCGGTAGTGACAAAGCGGAGATGGACTGGGAATATAGCAATCAGTGGGTGCATTAAAGCCGAATAATCAATGCCAGATGGACCAAGGAGGGAATGGGTTTATGCCACGAGGTAGAGGAATGGCCTACAGAGGAAGGGGTGGCATTCAAAATAACCAAGGTCGGTTTCAGAATATGCAGAATGATAATCAGAGTGCGCAAGGACCATTTAACCAAGGGGGACTAGTCAGAGGGGCTCCTCCTGTGTATTGGATATGTGGGATGACAGAGCACATTGCACGCACATACAGGAGTCAAGGATATGCACAAGATGGACAATTGTCAAGAGGGGGGACAGCTTTTCCTCTAATATATAGCTCACAAACTATGGATGGGTTTGCCCAGGATCAGACATTGGGCCTCATTACGACCCTTGCGGAAAGTGACTGACCGGACCGCAACAGCGTAAATAGCGTTTCCGCCATTGCACGAAGGAGCAAAGAGCGGTCCATTCCGACCCATCGGGCACGAGCACCACGCCATGGCGGAAGTGCAAAGTCCGCGATGGCGCAAATGGCCCCAAAACGGCCCACACCGCCGCCGTACGTCGCCCTAGGTGCAATACCGCCACCCATCACAGCGGACATCGCAGAGTGCGCCTACCGGAAAGTACGGTGACCGGAAATATACGGAAACGGAAGCAAAAACATGGGCCCGGAACGGGAAACAACCCGCCGTACACCTATAAAACCACTAAAACCACACTACCACTAAAAACACAACCCTGAGACACACCCCAACCCGTCATCCACCCTAGCGAAACCAAGTAAAATGGGAAAAGCAGCGAAGAAAGCGTGCGACCGCAAGCGGCAGGTCCACTTCTCCCGCGAGGAACTCACCGTGCTAACAGAGACCCTCCAGGAGAATGGTGCCGTCGTCCTCTCCACGCAAATGACCAGGACGGCACTTGCGAACAAGAAGGCCATATGGGCCCTGGTGGCACAGCGGGTAAGTGCGGTGGGGACCGCACCCCGCAACCCACAGCAATGCAGAAAGCAATGGGACGACCTGCGGATACGCGTCCGTAGCATACTCTCTGCCAACCGCAACATTGCCACAGCCACCGGGGGAGGTCCTGAATCACCCATCAAGTTGACCCCCCGGGAAGAAATCTGTGCCTCCACCATCGGAATGGAGAGCATTGAGGGAGTCGGAGGGATGGAGAAAGGAGTGCAGACATCAGAAGAATCAGGTAGGTGGGCCAGATAAAATAATGCTAAAACCACAATGTCCAATCATGTGAAGCACCATGTGTCCACATAGTGCAACAGGAACACATGTCCAGGAGAACGTCCACACACATCGCCCTCATAGCGCACCTTAAAACCACAATAAATACATAAATAATTAAAAACACCTAAAACACCCACCACACGTCCAGCAGGCACACCCTAACTGCAGGCTGCCAAACAACTGCACCCTCACCCCACACACAAATGAAAGCACCACTAAGGCCCCGACCCAAATCACCCTCATGTACCACCCCAATGCATGAGATACAATGCCATTCCAATACCCACAGACCCATTAATAACCCTCGCCCTCCTTTACTCCACCACAGGGTCCGATCCAAACGACGAGCATCAGGACACCCCTACCAGCACACCTGCAAAGAGGGCCAAGACCAACGGCCAAAGACCCTCCACCTCAGCTGCACGCATCAAGACACGGCAGCAGCACGAATCAGGTGGCAGCACAGAGGAGGGAACATCAACAGGCACCCCAGCAGCCAGCATGCCCACTACACCACCACCACAGGTCCCCCCAACGGATGCCACAGAAGGCACTGGCTCTGGTGGCAGCAGCACCATAGGTGACACCCCAATGATGGCAGCATGCTCCGACACGGAAGACGGAGATGTCGAAGTCAGATCCATCCATGACCTGTCCCAATCCCCCTGTCTGTCCCATCCCGTACAACATGAGAATACCACGCAGGGGCACCCACAAGACGACGACTGGCCATCCCCCCCAAGCCCTGTGGCAAGGCAACATGAGGTCAACAGCCCCTCTGTGACCCCCCCGCAAATGGCCATGGCCCAGCAGAGGCAACAGTCCCTCGACAAGTTAATCGGGCAACAGCAGCAACTGGCCATGCTCCTCATGGACCATGCCGATGAATGTGGGGGCACTAAGGCAGACATAGAAACAGCAACTGAGACACTTAGGGCAGAAATGGAGAGAAGTACAGAGACACTAAGGGCACAAATGGAGAGAAGTACAGAGACACTAAGGGCACAAATGGAGAGTAGCACCGAGAGCCTGAGAGTACAAATGGAGAGAAGCACCGAGAGCCTGAGGGGGGAACTGCATGCGACGTCCAAAGACGTATGTGCCGAACTTGCCGCAGTGCGCCGTGTGCTCACTGAGCTCTCACAAACCCTTAGGGACATGCATGGACGTGAGCAGGCAGAGACATCATCCGTTGCAAGTTCCGTCCAGGGCAGCCCCCAACGTAGATCTGGGAGGAACCTGCGCTCCACAGGCAGGGGTGCCCCTGATACCCGCAGAGGGGGCTTGCAATAGCGACAGCCCACTGACAATGAGCATCTTTGGACACTGGTGTTCGGGGGGGAGGTAGGAGGGTGGAGGGGGTGTGTTGGGCTCACTTGGGTGGCGGGTCGATAGGGTGTTCACCATGATATCACATATGCCATGGACAAGTGCACGATCAACCAATGAGATGTGTCGACGATGATCATTATGTACTAGGCCATCCTAGGCGTATAGTCCATATTGTGCATGTACCAGACACACACAGTGCCACGAGTCCCGTGTCCATGTATCAGCCACCAGGCGTGAGTGCTAGAAGCATGCATCAATGACATGCTGACGAATGTCACGGCCCTCCGGCGCCTCGCAGACTCCTTGAGGTGCTGCCACATCCCCACCCTCATCCTGACCATCTTCAGGTGCATGCAGTTCTGCGTCAGGGGGCATGGGCACATTTCTACGTACACACATGTTGTGGAGCATGACACATGCCATGACCATCTTTGCAACCTTCTCATGGCGGTACAGGAGTGCCCCGCCAGACCTGCTGAGGCAGCGGAAACGAGTCTTCAGTAGGCCGAATGCCTGTTCAATGACTACACGGGTACATGAGTGGGCATGGTTGTAGTCCTCCTCATGCTGGTCCCGTGGGTTCCGGACTGGTGTGAGGAGCCATCTCTTCAGTGGATACCCAGCATCACCTGTATGTGGACGATAAACGTATGATGTGGGATGCCATTGCTACGTACGCACCCCCCCCCCTTCCTGCCAGGTCATTGCCGCATCACATACCCCACATCATCATGCATGAAAAGAGACTCACCGAGTAGCCAGGATCTGTTCCCTGCGTGTCGCTCCATGTAGCGTGGTATAGTAGAGTTCCTCAAGACCATAGAATCATGGGTTGATCCAGGGAATCTGGCACAACAATGTGTAATGATCCTGTTGGAGTCACACACCATCTGTGCATTCAGGGAATGATATTGTTTTCGGTTGCGGTACTGGGCCTCCATGGCATGTGGGACGACCAATTCCACATGGGTGCAGTCGATGGCACCAATGCAACCCAGTATGCCGGCAAGTGCATGGAATCCCACTTTGGTGTTGGTAATGTCCTGCTCCGAGCGTGGTAGAGAGATGTAGTCGTCTGCGTGCTTCAGGAGGGCATCGAGCACTTGCAATGGTGTCCGTGAGAACAGTGGCTGTGATATGCCATGCAACTGTCCGACTGTGTGCTGGTAGGTGCCTGTGGCCAGGAAGTGGAGTACAGACACCACCTTCAGTAGGGGTGGGATGGCGGTTGGGCTGTCTATCATGCTGACAAGGTCAGCCTGTGTCATGTCCACTATTGCGGCTATGGTGTTCCGGTCCAAACGGTAGAGGGCGTGGATCTGCTCATCAGTGAGGTTGGACGGATGTGCTCGGAGGCGTGGGATTGCGGGCTGCCTGCGTGGTGGTAGTGGCTGTGCTGGCGGCCCTTGCGGGCCCTGCCTTGGCCTCCTCCTCCTCCTGCGTCTCCTCCGTGCGGCCGGTTGTAGTTGGTGTTCGTCTTCTTCTTGGAGTTGGAGTACTTGCAGTGCTATCAGGTCCCCCAGGGCCAACATCGCGAGTCCTGCCGGTAGCATTTCGGAGTGGGTGTGGTTGTGGGAGGAGACTGGGTGTGCACTTTATGTGTTTTCAGGCTGTATGGCCTCCACCTGTGGTGATTCATTCCACCTGTGCAAGCTGCTCTCCCCTTTGGCCGAGCACGTCCCGCACACAACGCTGCTAATCGTGGAACGGCATCTTGCTGTTGCAATCATGTATTTGTACCCGATGGCCGTGTAACATTTGTTGATATGTACATTCGGCTATGGTCCCATTGTTTTACATACAATCTTTGCAGTCGCGAACAGACTTGTGATGGGTCAGTGGAACGTAGTACTCGAGTAACGGTGGGCCCGCATGCATCACTGTACAGGGTTGCAACGACGGGCGGGGCGTCCCATTAGTGGGTGATGGCAGTTGACATTTTCACACACAGCTGCACTAGCTGGATTAATTTGTGATTTCAAACGGCCACAGATGCCTTTTCGTACGTGAATGTGGCTCTGTGTACCATGATGGGACAGGGCGTCACACAAGTAGTAGCTGGTCATTCCTTGCGGATGCAGCCCACAATGGTGATATGTGTTTTGGAGTTCATGGACTGATGGCTGTATGGGCTTGGTGATTTAGTTGTGCATTGAATTTCTATTCTGATATGGCCCGTGTAGCGTTCTTCTTTGCGAGTGATGTGGCATATTCCTATTTGGGGAGCGATGTTTTGTGAGGAGATCTGCATTGGGTTCCGGTTTCGGAGTATGGTCGCGTGGTACTGTGCTGGGCGCGTTTGCCTACGGAGCCCAGTGAGGTCAGGGATGGGGGATGCCAATATGACTGTTTGGATGTTGTCATGCTCAGGGGCGGGGGATTGGGTTTTGTGTAACAGACGACGGTCAGCCAGGTGGACTGGTGGAATGTTGTGAGTTTCGTGATATTGCTGGTCACAGGTGCCTGTGTTTGCGTGCGTTTCGGGGGGGGAATGTGGTCATGTCCATTGGAATGGCTTCTGTATTCGTGCCATCTGTGCCCTGCAGCTCCCATTGGCCCCTCTTGTGGATCTTTTGTTCGTTGGCATGCATGGGTGACTTGTACATTTCACTGGTAGCATTGTGACTTCATTGCACCTACGAGGAGTTGTGCTTTGTGGGCAGGGAGCGGTGTACAGGCACTCAGTGGGGCCGTTTACGGTTGATTCGCGATGCCGTACTTCTCACCATGGCGGAATGGTGCTTTCCGCCATGCTTGATGGCGTTAGGTGCATGTCCGCTAGGGTCGGAATTCGCGTACCCTTGCGCCATGGTGGTATTTACGGTTTGGCATGGCGCGCGCGCGCGTACTTGGTGCAGTTAGCGTTGGCGTTCACTACGGTGTCGCTAATGACTTCGTACTTTGCGGTGGCGGGTCATAGTCGCACCGAGCGCTATTCGATGGCGGTATTGCATCTCCGCCATCGTTTTCCGATTTCCGCAAGGGTCGTAATGAGGCCCATTGTATCAGACATGAGCACTGAGAGTGCAATGGGTACATCAGCTAGAGCAAGTGCAAAATGATATTCACAACAGGGGCAATTGCAGCGAGCCCCCATGCAGGTTCAGTAATATGCAAACACAGGACAGGTATTGACACCCAGGATAGGAGGTGCCACTATGGTAGGAGGAAATCCTTTCGCAGGAACAGGGGTATGAATGCACCCACAATAGGGCAGCTCACAGGACGACTTGATGTGTTCAGAATTTCCAGTGATATTAGACCCCCAGGAGGAGCCAAGGGTTAATGTGACGGTAGGAGGTGAAACCTTTGGTTTGTTAGTAGACACTGGGACTGTACATTCATGTACACGGGAGGAAAAATATTCAATGGTGAAAATAGCCATAAATAATTAAGGGTTCTGTGGAGCTATAAATTGAGTTCCCTTTTTATTGATGAATTTCCAGTCTTTAACAGGAGAGTCTGACATGACTGATCCTTGTTACATTTGCGACAGACACTAGTTGGAAGGGATTGGATGACAAACCTTAACATGATGATTTTATTTACGGACCAAGGGATAGCGTGTTCCACTCTTGCAACACACTATTCAAAACGTGGATTAATTTATATTGGCATTAAACAGGGCAAATGGCTCTGCAAGCTGTTTCAGTGGAGCCAGAAGGTTTTTCTTAGCATGGGGTAAGCATTTTATTAACATGGCTACCTGGCTTAGTGGGGAGGACTCTGAGGATAATTTGATGTGTTTTTTTCTCAGACCATAGATATCTATGGATAAAGAGTGGGGACAGACTATCCCTATAAAATTAAAAGAAGCCATAGTACGAGTGGAAATGGCAATGCTCAAAGGAATGGACAATAAGAGTAGACAATGGAGGACAGTAATAGCTCTTGAGGAAGGGTCTAGGTTGATTGACGTCACGGAGGACGACATATTTAGAGAGGACTTAGCAGATGATGAAGTAGTGGTTCTTTAGGAGCACCACATACTGGATACAAATAGAGAGAAGGGGAAATCCTACAGCGAATGATGAAAATGCGGCAGCGCTCAGTATATTTTCAGGAAGACTTGGAGAGAGTGCCAAATATGCCGTGGACCACAGGCCCTTATAACATGGGTCTATTGAAACAAACAGGAGAACAAAATAAACAAGTATTATGAAAGGGATTATAATATGAAACATAAGAGGGTTTGCGTTGTAATTAGACTAATTAATGTAAGATAATCATAAATAGATAAGGATAAAAGCGCAGAAGTAAAAAGTTCAAAATAAAGAGATTGATGACAATTCTGGGGTGAAATAAATAAATAAATAAAAATGAATCAATGAATGGATATTAAAGCAGTGGAAAACACAGGTAGATAAGATATTTAGATTTGTAAACAATAAGCGACTGATGTTGCTGGTTATAATTGAGTAGTGTAGTGTAGTTTAATAAAAATAAAATATGATTAATGAAAGGCCAAAGGGGTATGGATGGCCATGATTAATCTGGTAATATGAGATGATTCTTTAGAACTACATCAAAGAACATATGGGAGTAAGTAACAAAAACATTATTTATATGTATGTGATGGTGTTGATTTATGTTTTAGAGATGAAAATTATTGTCATTGTTGAGCGCGGGAGGAATGTCTACATGGTCTAGCAGAGTATAGCAAAGATAATGGGGAGAAACTTTATATTGTGACAGAGGTAAGTGCTAGTGGACAAGTAGAGATAGAAGAGGTAAGTACCGGTTCACACAGCAAGTGTGTGAAACAAACTATTGATCATTATTAGGAGCAAGAGGACCCAGGTGAGTACATAAGAAAGGCAATAAGGGATACAGTCTTTCAAATAAATAGAATTTTCCCAAGATAGGTGCAAACAGGTGTGAGCATAGCACAGCATAAGATATACAAGTATGACCATATCTAACAGAAAATTCGAAGAAGACTTTGGCTAGAAGGTGGAATAACCTTTTTTGATTCTAGTAAAAAGTGTCAACTCTGTATATTTGGCAAATGAATAAGGCTTTGAGGATAGGTAAAATGATGTATGCCTATATGATACACTTGCATGCACTTAGTGGAATGAATACTGGGGTTCCAGTAACATGGGTAGGCAAGATTAGAGTAGGTAGGACGATGAAAATATCAATTATGCCTCAACAGAATAAAGCACAGCAAAGACAGAAGAAGACCACGGTCCCACGCTAGCCGGAGGAGGACTTCAAAAGTACAGAGAACATTTTCAGCATGGCAGAAAAAAACTAAAGGAAAACAGGTCTGATTCTACATTCATGATCAATCCCATGGTAGAAAAAACTAAAGAAAGGCAGGCCTGATTTCTACATTCATGATCAATCACATGGTAGAAAAAACTAAAGAAAGACAGGCCTGACTTCTACATTCAAGATCAATCACATGGTAGAAAAAACTAAAGAAAAACAGGTCTGATTTCATGATCAATCATTTAAATGTGCACCAAGGAGCTTTGTAACTTAGCAGAAGAACAGCTTATAGTTGAGTGGCCGAGAGTGTCAAGAAATGACCACAATAAACATTTTAGATAAAGTGCCAGGAATGGAGAGCAGAAGCATGTCTCCTAAGGATCTACCAATACCCCGGAAGAGATAGAGCAGCAGGAAGATGATAGATCAGGCCAGAAGGAGAATAGCAATGACATGGAAGACTAAAAAGGGGTAGAGTATGGAGGCGTGGTGGAATGATCTGGAAAGGTGGTCCATGGCAGAGGCAGCCGTATAGTATGAAGCACCTCAAACAGGCAGACGAGAAAGCTCTGAAGATGTCATATCATGGAACACACTCGTACAAGAACTGTTCCCTTCACCAGATGACAAACCCCCCCTGAAACCAGCACCCTCAGATTAACACTCATAATTGATCATGGATGGACATGTGTGAATAAAGCCATGTACTTCTCACCCTAGCAGAGGCTACAATGACTGAAGAGATTCAGACTCTCGTAAAGTCATATACCGTGCTTACAGTTACAGTTTGTATTGGGGTTAGGGAGGGAGTTGGGATGGGGGAGGGAATTAAGAGATGTTTGTATGCAAAATATTGGAGTAGGAAAATGCAAATAACTTGTTATATCTTGAGAAATAAAATATATTTAAAAAAAACCTTTTTGCTCTTCCTGGAACAAAACCACATTGACCCGAGTTCATTAGCTTGCTTATTACCCCTACTAGCCATGTTGCTAGTATCTTGGCTAGGACCTTTGCCTCTCCATTCAGCAAAGATATGGGACGGTACGAGGCACATTTATCGGTGGGTTTACCTTTTTTGTGTATTATCACTATTGTAGCCATTCTCATGTCTCGTGGGAGAGTGCCTTGTGCACATCTTTCCATGAACATGTCCCACATTGGCTTGACCACCTTGTCTCCCATGTATGTCTAAAATTCAGTCGGGATTTTAAGCTCTTAATTGCCTCTTGTACTTCTTCCATCATTATCTCTTTATCCATTACTTGTTGCATAGAATTTAAAGCCTTTGTTATTAAGGAAGCAATCATCCCACTAATGTCGCAGGTCAAAACGCTTGGGATGATGGTGGAGGCATCAGTGGGGTCTGAGGTACAGGTTAAATACCTTCATAAGAACAACGCTTACTACCTGCGCCTACTGAGAGCCATCTGTCTTTCCCTAAACAAGGAAAACACACCCACGATAGCCAGGGCCATTATTCTATCATGATTGGACTATGGCAATGCTTTGCTGCTAGGGGCCCCAAAGAAAGAAATTGAGAAATACCAAGTTATGGAAAACAACGCTGTCTGCATCATCAAAAGGATAAAGAACAGAGAGCCCATAACGGAAGGAAGGAAATCACTGCACTGGTTAAGAATAGAGCACAGAATGACATTCAAATCCATGACCATAGCCCACAGATGCCTACACGGCACGGCCCCTATGTATCTAAAGAAACATTTCTCCAGATATATTCCATCAAGATCTTTAAGATCAGAAGATCGGGGAGGGCTGATTGTGCCACGTTTTGGTAGAGCAACAGGCTTGGGGCAAAATTGTAATAAATTGCCCCCAACCCTCCAGCTAGAAAAAAATTTGCAGACTTTTAAGAAACATCTTAAAACTCATCGGTTTAAATAAGTCGTTGTTATTCTAGCGAATGTCCAGATTCAATATCGTCAGATACTTTCGTGTTGTTTGTCCTTAGGCTGTCTCTGTTCCGTGTTTCACGCACCCCGATGCCTGCAGGCTTTTGGCACACTATAAGCACATAAATAAAAATAAAAAATAAAATAAATCTCTCCCCTCCAGCTCTGCTCTCTGTACTCTCAGCGAATGTCTCGTATCTCTCCCTCCAGCTCTGCTCCCTGTACTCTCAGGTGATGTCTCGTATATCTCCCCTCCAGCTCTGCTCTCTGTACTCTCAGGGGATGTCTCGTATCTCTCCCATCCAGCTCTGCTCCCTCTACTCTTAGTGGATGTCTTGTATCTCTCCCGTCCAGCTCTGCTCTCTGTACTCTCAGGGGATGTCTCCTATCTCTCCCCTCCAGCTCGGCTCCCCATACTGTCAGGGGATGTCTCGTATCTCTGCCCTCCAGCTCTGCTCTCTGTATTCTCAGGGGATGTCTTGTATCTCTCCCCTCCAGCTCTGCTCTCTGTACTCTCAGGGGATGTCTCCTATCTCACACATCCAGCTCGACTCCCCATACTGTCAGGGGATGTCTCGTATCTCTCCCCTCCAGCTCTGCTCCCCGTACTCTCAAGGGATGTCTCGTATCCCTCCCATCCATCGCTGCTCCCAGTACTCTCAGGGGATGTCTCGTATCCCCTCCAGCTCTGCTCTCTGTACTCTCAGGGGATGTCTCGTATCTCTTCCCTCCAGCACTGCTCCCTGTACTCTAAGGGGATGACTCGTATCTCTCCCCTCCAGCTCTGTTCCCTCTACTCTTAGGGGATGTCTCGTATCTCTCCCCTCCAGCTCTGCTCTCTGTACTCTCAGGGAATGTCTCGTATCTCACCCCTCATGCTCTGCTCCCTGTACTCAGGGGATGTCTCATATCTCTCCCCTCCAGCTCTTCTCCCATCGGTGTCGGAAGCGGCCTCTAATACGTACTGATGCTGACGAGCAGAGGTGCGGCTTGACATGTACGTTGTGTGCGTCGTATGCACAGAGCAGGAGCAGGAGCGAGGGTCCTTTTCTCTAACTGGATGTGCCCTCGAGCCGAAGGAGCAGAAGGAGTAGAGCTCCGTGGAACAGGGAACAGGGAGCCCTCTGCTTTGTGCACCCCGCTCTAGGTGTTGCCGGCTCTCAGTAGGACGACGCGAGGAGGGAGCGGTCCTTTCAGTGTGCGGCGCAGAGGAAGGGCCGCAACGAGCTGGGCAGAGCTGGACAGAGCTGTTCAGAGCACCGATTAGGTGAGGAGGCTTTGCAGCCAGGCGGGGCCTTGGAGGTGCCTGGCGTGGGGGCGGCCCCTCCCCTTTTTGCCTTGTTGGTGTCCCCATCTAGTGAGTGCAGGGATTGACCTGCCTCATTGTGCTCCTGTGGGCGACCCCTCCCCCTTTTTGCCTTGTTGGTGTCCCCTTCTAGTGAGTGCAGGGATTTACCTGCCTCATTGTGTTCTTGTGGGTGATACCCCAGATGTAAGGAGGGGGTGAGCGGAGGGTGGGGGTGGAGGACTATCGTTGCTCCCTCCCGTTCAGCCTCCTTGTTGGGCTCCGGTGTTGTCTGTTTGACGTAATCCTCCGTGTACGAGCCTGTTGGGGTGCGCTGTGGGATTGATATTTGGTTCTTATATCCATAAGTTCCCTTTTTTACGCCCTGACTAAGAAGTGAAAAGGGTGCACACGCCGGGGACTGCAGGCTACGGCCTTTGACCCGGTATTTACTGCTAACGGTTTCCCCCTTATAGGAGGGTTGGGGGTAACGTTGGACAAACCCTCCCCCTCCACACTGCAGGCTTGGACCGGGCGATAGCAGCTCTTTCCCCTATTCGGCCCTAATCTTGCTGGGTAGTGCCTTCCTAGCCGGCTCAGCATTTAGCCATTTGAAAGAGTGAGACAACGCAGAGATGCAGCGGGGGAAAAGAGCGCAGCATTCGATCTATAACTTACGGAAAAACAGGACCCCTGCTATAAAGGAGCCCAAGGAGACCCACAGAAAGGGAGGTAAAGCTAAGAAAAACACCAAATATGCTCTACTTGTGGCACAGGGAGCTATTACGGAGTTCTTCCCTGTGAATCCCCCCCCAGAGACCAACTCAACTACAATTGAGGAAACGGCTGAACCGGAAAATACAGGAGGCACCTCTCTAAATTC
This sequence comes from Ambystoma mexicanum, assembly GCF_040938575.1. NCBI lineage: Eukaryota > Metazoa > Chordata > Amphibia > Caudata > Ambystomatidae > Ambystoma > Ambystoma mexicanum. The sequence continues at coordinate 766,833,125 of NC_090938.1, read as the reverse complement.
CTCCAACTTTGATGACATTGATAATAATTCTCTTTTGGATCTGTGTTTGACGATACAGAGAGGGATGCAGACACATACGCCACAGACAACATCCAAAGTTTTTTCGCCCCAGAAAGAAAATAACATGAATATTGATTTAGGGGGACACAATATAGTTGGAAGTAGGGAACGTCTATCCACCTCCCCGAACCTTGCAATGGCCTCAATGGAGGACAAGCCGGACCACAAGATGGTGGAGAGTACTGGTTCCCATCCCAATGCTACACAGCTAGCTGAGCTCCAAACGTCTGTAGCTTCCCTCCAATTTGCTCTGAAGATACTGTTACAGATGACGGGACGTATCCTATCTAACACCAATTCCATTTCCACGACATTAAACTTGAAGGATATTCTGCGAGAAGAAGCCGAAGTCAATTTATCGGATGCTCTCCAAATAGCTGAGGAGATGGAAGAATAAGACGAGAAGGTGAGGGACACGGCGCAAGGGACACCTCATAGTAACATCTTAATTGAAGACACTCCCACAGAGACAGAGGAACAAGATCTGGAACATCGCCCCCAAGCCCCCCTCACACGTAAACAACGTAGACTGGCCAGAAAGGCCCTCAAAAACAAGTCAGCTGTAACGCGTGCCCCACCTCCTAACGCAGGGCCAGGACCTATATTCGAAACTCGTTCAAAAAAAAGCCAGGAAAAGACTGACGAGAGCCGCCTTGCGGACAGCAACGAAAAAAGGTCCTCTCACAGATTGGCTGATTCCTGAAGATAAGTCCCAGGTCATGGACCTAGAGGAAATTGCATTGGAGGACTCAGTGCTTGTCTGTGAAGTTAGTACGCCCTCCCACCTTGAGCCAGCTCCGGAGACACGGTCCTTGGAGGATTCGACTGAGCATGTTCTCTTGGAACAGCAGAAGCTAGTGCCTGAAATCAAGACTAATCGCATATGCTTCATTAAGAATCTGTACCCTAGGAACAAGAATTCTTGGCTGGCACGCTCTGAGCTATTAACTCGGGTTCACCACATTCCGCAACTCTGTGTCTTAAAATCTGATGACTTTCTTTTCATTGAACCCCTGTCGGGTCCTAATCCTAATGTACCTGCCCTACATTGTACTTTTTTGAATACTGCGCAATTACTGAGAAAATACAAAGAAGAACTGAGAGCGGTGGATATTGACATTGACGTGGACCCGCAGGAGAAGGATCTCTCTGCTATCTCTGAGGAATCCGTTGGGATATCATCTTCTGGAAATGAGTGCAACATAGGAGCAGGGGACAGTCCCCTATTGGTGGAAGTACAACTAGCACTCAAGTCTTTGTTAGACTCCTTACCCCAGCTGTTACAGAATCATTGATGTCTATCATTACTTTCATGGAACTGCAGAGGTTTCTCGCATCTTCTGAAGACAGATGGTTCTTCTGTCTTTCTATCGCAACATAGTTATATTTATTTGCAGGAGACATGGTCATTGGACTCCTTAGTGTTAGATGGTTTTGTTACACATCAATCACCTGCGAAACGAGGCTGTAAGGGTCGCCCTTTTGGCGGCCTACTGACGGGGGTTATCAACACTATCAAGTCCCGGAAAATCCAGTGTAGGGCTGAAGACCAGTTATTGGCTGTGGAAGTAGAATACCCTACTGAAAGTGGCTGTATCAGGTTTCTATTAATTAATCTGTATAACCCTCCCGGAGCAGTAGCAAGGGACACCTTACAAGAGGCCATACAGGATTTACTGTCTACCTGGACATTAAGAACTAGTAATGTCAATATCACTGTTGTGGGGGATTTTAATTGCCACATGTCTGACAATATTCTTATATCCACCAATTCAGGTCTCAGTGCTAAATGTTTGATGACCCATAGTAAGAGGGAGAATGAAGGACTCGGGTGGTTACAATTGTTCGAAACTTGGGACTTGGCGATGATCAATGGCCGCACTTTTGGGGACAGACCAGGGAAGCATACTTGGTCAAATGGATCATCACTTAGTACACTTAGTACACTAGACTATATATTTATGAGCCCTGAGATGTAGTCCAAAGTAAGGGATATGTGGGTTAAGTCTAATGGATGGAGTGACCATGCTGCACTGCATTGCTCAATATTTATACCGACACCCCTCACCCCCTTAGCGAATATTGGAGGTATTCAATCCAATTGTTCAGGAACTAGAATTATATGGTCAGAGAAAAACATCAGAGCAGCATCTGAAGCTCTCAAACCTCCATACAGGGCCTTTATGATTTTCACGATATGACAGTAAATGAATTTGAAAACTGGATATTGGGCTTCTCAGGTCAACATGCTTCAGCCAAAAAGGGCCGTATGTTAAAAACTGGTGGCACTCTACCCCCTTTTAACAGAGAAATCAGAGATGCCAAGAGAGGGCTCAGAAGAGTGATTTGTGGTTTAAAATCTTTGAACCTTTCTGAAACCCAGTACCGTGAGAAACTAAGAACTGCTAAAATTCGATATAAGCTGAGATCAAAAATATTAAGAGAATAGAGCGAAATAACTATGACCAGCGACTCATAACTACGATTTGTTCTAGAAATTCTCGCAGCATTTGGGCACTTCTCAATGAGAATAGAGGGAAAGTCAAAGGCCCTATGGTCAACCCAATTGATGGGAATACTTGGGTAGAGTTCCTATTAAATCGTAATATGAAAGAAGAGGAGTCCTGGAGCATATCTATTGAGAAGGCCCCTATTCTTCCCCCTTTTGATGTCTCTTCGGAGGCAATTCTCAATAAAATTGCCTCCCTCAAGTCTTCGAGAGCTCCTGGCCCAAATGGGCTAGCGAATATTGTGATCAAAAATAATTCTGTATTCTGGGCGGAGTTATTTTCCTTACTCTTTAACAAGATCCTAGCCCAGGAAACTATCCCCTGTTCCTGGCAAACTGCCATTCTTATTCCAGTATTCAAAAAAGGTAGGCGCTCAGACCCCAACAATTACAGGCTTTTATCTATGTTAGATATCACAGGGAAACCTTTCGCCTCCTTACTGTTAACTGAGTTGCAAAAATGGGTAGATAACACTAGTATACTTAGCAGATTTCAATGCGGTTTTAGACGGGATTTCTCTACATCGCATAATCTCCTGGTAATGGATATATTACGCACTAGAGCGCTTAGCAGAGGACAGCCCCCATTGTATGCCCTCTATATTGACTTCAAGGCCGCCTTTGATTCCATCCCTCGTGAGCGGCTCTGGGCCAAGTTGGAAACAATGGGATGCCCATCAGGATTATTATACTATCTCAGATTACTCCATCATGATACTTCGGTGTGCCTCAGACTTAACCAAGAGGGCAATACGACTAGAAATGTGCCTCTAAATAGGGGGGTTAAGCAGGGCTGTGTTACAGCACCTCTTATTTATAACTTATATGTTTATGACATCCCCGCGGCACTTACAGATGTGGACAATTGCCCACCAAAATTGGGGGATGTACTGTGTGTTGTTTTGGCTTATGCTGACGATCTGGTAGTCCTAGATAATACCATAGGTGGCCTTAGGCGCTCAGCACATATTCTTTGGGACTATGCTAGGACTAATGGTTTGTCTATCAACCTGGATAAAACTAAAGTACTTAGATTTACCAGGAAAAGGGTAGCTCGTGTGAACCTGGTGGTACATAAAAATCTTATCCTCTATGCCCCTTCTTACCGTTATTTAGGAGTGGAAATAGAACCACTAGGTGATTATACATTATGCAAACAGGGGCGGACCATTCGTGCATCACAAGTCATTTCATTAGTCTCATCTTTTACTAACAAGCAGGGCGGTTTCACTTTATGGGGGACTCGCCATCTCTATATGCAAGTCTTTGTCCCCATGGTCATATATGGTCTCGAGTTACTGTTAACAGTTGACTTAGAGTGGCTTCAAGTGATCAAGGGCAAGTTTTGGAGACGTATGTTGGGTCTTCCCCCGGGTGTGCCGATGGCTGTGATAAGATTGGAATTGGGCCTTCCCTCATTGAAAGCGTTGATATTGAAAAGAAGAGCTGGGTTTTACCTGAAGATGATAAGTGGCTCCTCTAATCCAGTATTGTCGGTTATTCAGCAGGAACTGACTAAAAAACATACTACTTCATCTTTCTATAAAGATATGAGCAAATCCTTTGCCGACATTGGCTGGACTCATAGAGGGGCTTGTGTCTCTAATGAAACTTTAAATGCACTTGAGAAAAAAGTAGAACTTTGGGATTGGTTAGAACATTTTTCCCATTTAAGCAGTCTCAAGTCATATCATTTTGTGAAATACCGAATATATCAGTTTATGAAACCACAGGCCTCTTTATATCTCTGCCCTACCAGAAGACTCCGACGATTTATCATTCTGTTTCGGTTAGAACAATTGCCTACTCTATCCAATAGAGGAGCTTGGAAAAATATCCCTGCCGATGAGCGGACATGTCGGCTTTGTAAATCTTTGTTGTGCCTAGAGACAGCTAGGCATCTCTTGACCCAATGCCAGGCTATGAAGGAGCCGATTATAAACTTTTTGGGTGAATTTGTGCATGATCTACTAGCTATCCACGAACTGTTGTTCTGGCATTATTGTACCAACACTTGCAACATGCACCTATTCATAGCACTTTATAATGTCTGGCAACAGATTGAAGTAGGCTTAGGTCTCTAATTAGATCTGAATTGTAACTGCCTAGTCATTTGTTTATTATATTTTAAATTTCATATGTATTGTAGCTTGATGAATTTCTGATTTTGATTTGGATTTAATATTTGTGATTTTATTTTTATGTTATGTTTGAAAATGAAATATGTGTAAAGTTTGAATTTATTTTCAACCTATATCACATTAAAGAATTTGATTTGAGCTCTTCTCCCTGTACTCAGGGGATGTCTCGTATCTCACCCACCCAGCACTGCTCTATGGACTCTCAGGGGATGTCTCGTATCTCTCCCATCCAGTTCTGCGCTCTGTACTCTCTGGATGTCTCGTATCTCACCCACCCAGCACTGCTCCATGGACTCTCAGGAGATGTCTCGTATCTCTCCCCTCCAGCTCTGCTCTCTTAGGGGATGTCTCATATCTGTCCCATCCAGCTCTGCTCGCTGTACTTTCAGGGGATGTCTCATATCTCTCCCCTCCAGCACTGCTCTCTGTTCTCTCAGGGGATGTCTCATATCTCTCCCCTCCAGCTCTGCTCTCTGTACTCTAAGGGGATGTCTCGTATCTCTCCCACCCAGCACCGCTCCATGGACTCTCAGGGGATGTCTCGTATCTCTCCCCTCCAGCTCTGCTATCTTTTCTCTCAGGGGATGTCTTGTAATTCTCCCACCCAGCACTGCTCCATGGACTCTCAGGGGATGTCTCATATCTCTTCCCTCCAGCTCTGCTCTCTGTACTCTCAGGGGATGTCTCGTATCTCTCCCTTCCAGCTCTTCTCTCTGTACTCTCGGGATGTCTCGTATCTCTCCCCTCCAGCTCTGCGCTCTGTACTCTCGGGATGTCTCGTATCTCCGTCACACAGCACTGCTCCATCGACCCTCGAGCCTCTCTGCCCTGAGCCTCTGTACACATATATGAAACCATTGTTCTCACCTTGAGCTCAGATGCTTTCCTGCTTTCTTCCGCTACCCACTCCAGCAGGTCCTTCAGCTCTTTTTTCAGACGCTCCATGTGGCTGTAAAGTTTATCCTAAAAGAATAAAACCAGTTTGTTAGTCAAAAGATTTCCTGCAAATGAATAATCTACACAGAAGAAGACAGAAGGCTCCCAGGACATCCTAGCTGGTTCCCTATGCTTGTACATAGTATATAAAGAATATGCTCTCTTAAACTCACTTACAGTCTACAATATATGCTCCCTCAGGCTCTCATCTGCTCCCATAGGCAAATGGACAGTCTATAAAGAATGCTCCCTCAGATGCCCAGCTGCTCCCATAGGTTAATGGACACTCTATAAAGAATACTCCCTCAGACTCCTTTCTGCTCCCATACGCTAATGTACAGTCTATAAAGAATACTCCCTCAGACTCCCAGCTGATCCCATGGGATAATGTACAGTCTACAACATATGCTCCCTCAGACTCCTTGCTGCTCCCATAGGCTAAGGGACAGTCTATAAAGAAGGCTCCCTCAGACTCCCAGCGGCTCCCATAGGCTAATGTACAGTCTATAAAGAATGCTCCCTCAGACTCCCAGCTGCTCCCATAGGCTAATGGACAGTCTATAAAGAATGCTCCCTCATACTCCCAGCTGCTCCCATAGGCTAACGAGCAGTGTATAATGTACGCTCCCTCAGACTCCCAGCTGCTCCCATAGGCTAATGGACAGTCTATAAAGAATGCTCTATCAGACTCCTTTCTGCTCCCATACGCTAATGTACAGCCTATAAAGAATGCTCCCTCAGACTCCCAGCTGCTCCCATAGGCTAATGGACAGTCTATAAAGAATGCTCCCTCAGACTCCCAGCTGCTCCCATAGGCTAATGGACAGTCTATAATGTATGCTCCCTCAGACTCCCAGCTGCTCCCATAGGCTAATGGACAGTCAATAAAAATTGCTCCCTCAGACTCCCAGCTTATCCCATAGGCTAAGGGACAGTCTATAAAGAAGGCTCCCTCAGACTCCCAGCGGCTCCCATAGGCTAATGTACAGTCTATAAAGAATGCTCCCTCAGACTCCCAGCTGCTCCCATAGGCTAATGGACAGTCTATAAAGAATGCTCCCTCATACTCCCAGCTGCTCCCATAGGCTAACGAGCAGTGTATAATGTACGCTCCCTCAGACTCCCAGCTGCTCCCATAAGCTAATGGACAGTCTATAAAGAATGCTCTATCAGACTCCTTTCTGCTCCCATACGCTAATGTACAGTCTATAAAGATAAAGAATGCTCCCTCAGACTCCCAGCTGCTCCCATAGGCTAATGGACATTCTATAAAGAATGCTCTCTCAGACTCCCAGCTGCTCCCATAGGCTAATGGACAGTCTATAATGTATGCTCCCTCAGACTCCCAGCTGCTCCCATAGGCTAATGGACAGTCAATAAAAATTGGTCCCTCAGACTCCCAGCTTATCCCATAGGCTGATGGACAGTCTATAAAGAAGGCTCCCTCAGACTCCCAGCTGCTCCCATAGGCTGTGTTCGGAAAGATTACCATTTATGTGCAATTTTCCCTCCAGTTGTGAACCCCCCAACTTCTTGCTGTTGTCTGACCATCCTAGCCTGACTTTTGCCAGTGGAGCCCAGCCTTCTGCTGCATTCCGCTGGGCTTTCGCTCACTTTATTATGGGGAAACTGACATGCCCTTAAAGACAGTCAGTACTGGGAGACTTTATTTCCCTTAGTCCTTCCCATTGTTGCAATTTCTTTGCAACATGTTACCAGTGCACAAAGTACCTTACAGTTTAGTGCGCTGGGGTCTTCCTTTCGTTTCCAAAGACCCTGGACACCCTCAAGGGAATTTTTGATAGAGCACAGATGTGCCTTGGACAGAGCTGGTGGCAGCTGTTATTTTTCATAGATGCTTAACCCTTTCTTGGGTTCCATTTTGCATTTACCACATTTGGCCTTGGGCAGTGGCTCAGCCCCAAAATGGCCATTCCACAAGGTCATTTGTTCTGTCCTTTGGCCATCTTGTCCCTTTGCCTTCCCAGGTCGAGCAGACCCGGGAAAACCTTTGTTTGGTCATGCACTTTCCTACGAAACCCAAAGCTTATGCAGGCTTCTGCCTTGTGTGTGTGCCTCCAGGATGTGGGCTGGACTGTCTAGTTCCAATACACATCCTGGGTGCCAGAGATTCTGGTGTGCTGGGAATGACTGGGACCACTGCGGTCCGTGATTGGTCCAAGTCTGGTGTGCCTGTATGTGAGCAGATCTCCTATTGGGTCCTCTTCGTTTTGGCGCAAAGGAGATTCTGGATAAGAGAAGGCTCCAAACACTCATACCAGATCGATCTCTTGAGTTCTCACTGAACCTAGGATAGGATGCAAGCATCCTGAAACCGAGTCGAGGAACTGCTGCTGACCCGCTGGAAGGTTTGGCACCCTGAGCCGCTGTTGTCCCGCAGAACCCCTCTGCCTCTGATCGAACTTAGAAGGTCTGCAGAGGCACTTCGACTCATTTGAATGGCTGGACCAACTATTCACGGCACCTCCATCCTAACCTGCAAGCAAGCCTTCTCAGAAGTGATCCTGAGCCAACCAGCGAAGTAACCAGCTTGCACAGGACCTTTGCTCTGGAACCGTCGCTGTCTCGAGTTCACACTTGAGACTTTTTTTAGACTGTAAGCACTGGGTCCAAGGCACTCTCCTGCTGAGTTTCATACACCTAGGCACCCTAGGTCTGGAATTAGGAGAGTACACCTGAACCGAGTGCAGGCGGTCACTGTGTCGCCCAGCTGTGGTGACGAACTTCGAGGGTGCACTGCTGCTGTGCCCCCCTCTGCCCTGAGACCTGCTGCAGTGAAATCGAGCTGATCCCTTCACAAGTAGAGGAGAAATCATCACTGTACCGCCACAGAATCATTCCTGGAACTCGGCCGCTGAAATCTTATAAGGTAGTACAATTGCAGCATTTGAACCCGCAACCAAAGTGGACTCGACTGACGAAGTTTGGTCTGGAGTGCGCTTTGGGTCGGTGTGCACTTGCAACCTTTACCGGTGGCCTGTGGCGCATCCATCAGTTTTTACGCACGAGTGTCCCTGGAGGGTCACTCATCTTTCTCGAGGTACCCTCTGCTATGTCCCATTCCCAACTCAAGGAACCTGTTCTGCCCAGATGGGGGGACCCTCCTCGAATAGTGGGAACTTATTCTTCCCTGCCTCACCCAACTTCCTGAGTCCCTACAGCCCCTGCAAGTTTTTCGCTCTACCGCACAATCGCGTGTGTCTACACCGAAAGTACTTTTGAGCGCTAGGCTCCACTCTTCGTAGGGACTGGGCTGCCTCTGAGTTAGGATTTGATAAGTGATGTATTGTCTAAAGTATATTCGCACTGTATGCCACTTTCCCTTACAGGTTGTGGACTGTTACTGTGTGCCATTCCTTTAGGCCAAATGTAACTGTGTATATGTTCTACAGTAGTGTTGTGTAGGTTTAAGTATTGCTACTGATATTTGCTTGTGTTTGATTTAAAAGGCCTTTAATAAATGTATATGTATTTTTGATGGTTACCAGACATTTGGTCGAAAAAAATTGGTCGACCAGACAAATGGTCGAACCAATTTGGTCGAAAACCACATGGTCGATTTTTTTATTTTTTTATTTTCACTTTTTTTTTTTTTTTGGGGGGGGTCCCCCCCAACCCCCTTTTTTTCTAAAAAAAACCTTTTTTTAAAAAACGAAAACCCAAAAAATAAATATATAATAAAAAAAAAAATTCGACCATTTGGTTTTCGACCAAATTGCGTCGACCAAATGTCATTCGACCAGTTTTTCTTCGACCAAATGACTGGACACCATTTTTGATATGCAGCAGAGAGAGTAATTTGTAGTGTCCTTCACTGTGTGTGCTCATCGTGGCCTTTTGATCACCCTCACCCCTCCTGAAGCCTAGTCTTGACCTCCTCCAATGCTACCTTGATTGGTCTGGCTTGTCCAGAAGGTAACCCTGTTCCAAGAAACTAGGCTGGCCTTCTGAACCTCGGAAAACCAGGTCAGAGTTCAGAAATACATCTTAACAAATTGGTGTACAGCGGTGGGATAGGATCGAAGGTAACCAGCGTTGCACACTGGTGAAGGTACTCAGGTTACACTTACCCAGGACACATAGTGACCTTAGTAGTAAAGTACTGTTAAGGCCAAACAACCTATCTTAAAATATGGAAAAAGTTACAAACATAAACTTAAATGCTTCTAGATCGGAAACATTGAGAATGCTGTGTACTGAGAGAGGTTTTGCTCAAGGTACAAAAAGTGAAATGATCCAAAGGATCATGGATTGGCAAGAGTCACAACTCAATGCCATTACCTCAGATGACAGTGCAGAAGGAGGTGGGGCTGCTCTCATTGACAGAACTGACGGTTGTGTCGCTGCACTTGTCCATGGTACCCATGATGACAGAGATGATGTGATGTCCCAAGTTTCCTCTGACAGCTCTGATGCTGAGGCCATGTTAGAATTCAAGAAGCAAGAACTGCTGTTTAAGCGGAATGAGATTTAATTCAACATGGCAAAGCTGAAAGTAGAGCAGGTAGAAAAACAGAAGGACAGGGATCACCAGTTGGAACTGGCCAAGCGTTAGGTTTCAAATGGCTCATCCAAGGGATCTGGACATGGGTCTGGGTCCTCCTCTCATCCAAGGTTTCCTAAAGATCTTCTCAGTGTATATGATGAGAAGAATTACATTATGGACTGGTTGACTGCATTTGAGTATGCATGTGAAGTATAAGAAGTTGTGGATGCTGACAAGATTGCATGGTTGCTCAGTTGACTACCCCATTCTGGCTGCAGTGCTATTATGGAAATGTCAAAGGCTGAAAGAGTAGACTTTGCAACATTAAAGCAGACTCTCATCTTAAAGTTTGGGAAGACTCCTGCCCAATACTTGAAGAGGTTTAGAGAGCCCAAGAAGAAAGAAGGTAACACTTGGGTTTCCTGTGTTACTGATTCCTTAAAGAACTTGACTGGCTGGGTTGAAGGCTATAAGGTCTCCACCTGTGAGGGTATGATTTCCTTTGTCACGCTTGAACATATTTGTGCATCTTTTTTTTTTACTGCCCCTCCTCTTTCCCCTGGCACTTTTCCCCTCCCCTCTCCCCTGCACTTGCATGATCTCAATGACAAAGTAAGATTGTTGTCTCTGTCCTCCCTCTGTTCCCCCTTCCTTGAAACACTTGTGTAGAGGCGCGTTACAAATGCCATATCATATCATATCATATCATTGCTTGAACGCACCTATGGTAATTCGCATCCCTTGCCACCCTGGGGTTAACTCACACTAACACAAGTGGTCATCCCGTTTCAGATTTACTCTGGTCCCAAACGAAGTAGAGGCACCATTTAGCCCCTCCCGGGACCCCTCCATACCTTTTGATTGAGGGGGTGCAAGATATCATGGCCTGAACGCACCTATGGTAATTTGCATCCCCTGTCTACCTGGGGTTAACTCACACTAACACAAGTGGTCATCCTGTTTTATGTTTACTCTGGTCCTAACCGATGTAAGGGCATGATCTAGCCCCTCCCTGGACACCCCTATACCTTTTGATTTTGTGGGTGCAGGTTATCATGGCCTGAACACACCTATGTTAATTTGCATACCCTGCCTCCCTGGGGTTAACTCACAATGACACAAGTGGTCATGCTGTTTTATGTTTAATATGGTCATAACCAATGTAGAGGCACCATCTACAGGCCGGTTCTCACCGGTACATAAGCCCTTGTCTCAGCCAAAGCACTTTGATATTGTGTTTGCGTTCTGTCGGTTCCTGTGTGAGGGCGTCTGCATCTTGTGAAACTGTGCATGAGCGCTTGTTATCAGCATACTGTTTTTTACTGTGCACCAATTGAACATTGAACTTTGAACATTCTGTCGTGGTTTATTATGCGGTCACACCCAAGACAGGGAGCTCCTTTCCCGACAATGAATGTGGCGCACAATAAAGCACTTTCAGTTTTTCATTCAGGTTCTTTTTGGTGAGGCCTCCAACCCATCTCGCACCCACCCCCAACAAATACCCGGTGCCACAATGGACTAGGAGCCAGGCCGGTGTGTATTAAGAATATAGATTTATTTATTTATTTGAATTAAATATCACAAATAGAGGAACATCAGCCACCAATACTGTGGCAACACAAGAACAAAATAACTTCCGTAAAATGTGTTTTGCAGAGCACAATGAGAAAATTGGTTTTGGGATAGAAGCACAGCTGCAATTTGAAAGAATTAAAAGCAAGGGGAAATTTGTTTTGCAGAGCACAATGGGAGCACAGGCAATTTCGTTTTACACCTTGCATATACACAAGCACTACTAGGCTTCCCACTCCTGATTTAAAATGAAAGGGATCAATGGGGAATTTTGTTTTTACACCCTGCGCAATAGGGCTTTGCGGTTAATTCTTTTGGAACATCTTTATGACTATGCCGGCTCACAACACACTGAGAAGAGTTTGTTAGTTTCGAATGCCAACAAACACCACCCGTGATTTGTATAGGTGTTACGCTCACCTGGTCTCCACGGGGCGTTGCACGAAGCAGAGCGGTGAACGTCTGCGTGCGTCTCTTCCTGTCCCACTCTTTCACTCATGCTTGGGCGCTATCCTAAAATGATGAACGGGGAAGTTAACTTGCTGCATAGGATGGGCAAGACTCCTACCTCCCTAAAACCTCCAACCACTTCCCTCTGTGCTAATGTCTCACTTTAGGTATCTTAACTATGGGCTTTCCGTCCTGCGTTTGAATGCAGGGGTGCTTTAATGTTCTTAGGGACTTTTACTGGATCTAGTTCCTTCACTGATCCTACGGCCTGTAAGTGGAATCTAGACCAGCTGTGACTAAGTCAGTAAGTCTTGGTACCAATTGGTTCTTGGTAACTGTTTTGCTTAAAGTGTTTCTTCTTGTTGCCAAAGTTTCACTATTGTCCTTATTATTTAGCACGAGCAGTCTTGGAGGTGCCAGGTTAAGCAATAGACTCCTAAATGCAGCGCTGAGCAAAATTTATGCAGGTAGGTGTTAGCGCGAGAGCACAGCGTCAAAATGGATTTTAAAATGTGTTTTTTTCTATTGCACGGCTAACCTGGTGTCTCTTTTCCCTTCCTCTGCTGGTGTGGTGATGCTCCGCAGCAGCAACCGTGTAGATCACTTCGATGGAATCCTGAGATGACTGATGCCTCCGGGTAAGGTTTCGTTTTCCCTTCTTGTCTCCTTTCTGCAAGTGTGTTCTGTTCTTTGGTTGTGGTTTAAATAGCCCAGGTAAAGTAGACCCAGGTAAAGTAGTTCCAAGCCCAGCCACAGCCTAGAAACTAGACTGCATAGTTCAATTCTTCAGGACTGGGCTATGTGTGTCCCCATGTTCACTGGAACCTCATTCCATGTGGTCAAATAGTATGAGCCTGGTGCCAAAGGCGCCAGGACTGGCTACAGGAGAGCCTCTGATAACATGTTGTGGTCTTTAAAGCCCCATTGGAAGCCTGCAACTTGGGAAGGCTGGTTTGGCCCTGAAGACTGGGGACATGCATCATGACAATAGGGGAATTAATTGATTTACTTTGATTAGATATGCTAGGGATCTACACAGACAAACAGGACATCTTTCTTTGGGGAACGACTAAAACAATGCTGGAAAAATATAGGGCTTACACTACCTATGGCTTTGGGGTAGTTTTACTTACAGGAAAGGCCTAGAACTGGGCATCAGGGGGCAAATGTGGAGCAGGTGCAAGTGGATCTAGGTCACCTGGCCGACGCCCCACCCACTTGGTGCCTTCCAGGTTGCCGCTCTTTTCTCCACTTAGCAAGCCCGACGCACCTGGTGCCTTCCTGGTTGACGCTCTTTTCCCTACTTAAGGAGCCCTCCAGCCTCTTTTACTTTGCAGATGGGGAGCAGGTGCGAGTGGATCTGGGTCACCTGGCCTAAGCACCACCCACCTTCTTAGCCCTGCCTCTTCCTTCCTGCTCTTAACTCTTAGATCAAGGGCGTCTCTCGCCCAGGGTCCGAAGTGAAGGGTCGACAAAGAAAAGGGCAATTCCTGTTTGGACCTGTTTGGACCAGGTGAGCCCAGGGCCTGACCCCCTGCTCAGACAGCAGGTAAGCATGCACCAACATGTGTTTAATCCCTCTGTCCCCACAGGACATCCCCAACCCCTATGGTCCCCCTGTGATGTTCCCTTTTGCCCCCCTTCTCGCACACAGGTGTTGCCTGTCTTGCTTGTTTCTTCTACCCTGCTCCCCCTCCTCTTCCAGGCTACTTCTGCAGGAGTCTGTCCTGATACATTCTGGTTTCACCATCACCGTCTTGTGGCCAATGCTGGATTTAACTTTTATGGATTTCATTGATTCATGGTGCGTCATCCTTTCTCAACTCTCATGCTGGACTTCATTTGCATCTTGTACTCATGGTGGCCCTGAATCATGCTGTTCCCATCTTCATCTTGTATCCTGGCTTGCAACATTATGTGTTACTACTGACTCTGCAATTGTATTCGCTCTCCCCTATTGCTTCTCCACTGTTTTTGACTGCTTACTCTCTGTTTTCTCCTCCTCTTCCTTCCTCTATCTCCTCCCCTTACTTTTTTCTATCCACTTACTCTATCAGAATTGTCCCTGGACCTAGTATGATAGCAACCTCGTCTGTCTCCTCCCCCTCTCCTTACTTGTTTCTTGCTCTACCCCCTCCAGTACTATCTGAAATGTTGTCAGGCCTAGTACGATAGTTGCTTGTTTTGTTCCTCCCCTCCCTTAAAGAACCCCTCTCCCTGACCTTTTGTTTTTCTCTGGCTCTACCAGAAATGTCGTCAGACCTAGTACGGTAGTCACGTGTCTGTTTCCATTTCCTTCCCATTCTCCTCCTCCCCTCCTTATTTATGTTTTAGCTATTGCACTATCTGAAATGTCATCATGCCGAGTATGATAGTTAATTTCACATCTTTACTGTTCATGGCCTTAAGAATGTAATGTATTTTCCCTTGTTTCCCTCCCTTGCCTTGAAGTGCTTTGAAACACATTGGGCCTCATTATGAGGTGGGCGGTAATGGTGCCGGTGCCATTAACCCCTTACCGCCCTATTACAAGGTCTGCTCGCGGGACCCACAAAGGGCGCCTGGTAAAACCCGGCATCCTTAGTGGGTCCCGCAAGGAGACCAGGGAGCTAACAACGGGCCTGTTATTAACAGGCCCGTTGTTAGCTCCCTCCCCATTCCCATTGGGTCCTATGGGGCTCGAATGGGAATGGGGATGTACCGGGTCTGGGTTCCTCGAATGAGGAATTACCGGGTCCTCCAAGGTTGGAATGGCCCGGTAATCCTCATTTGAGGAACCCGGACCCGGTATGCGGTAAGGATGTAACCATGCTGCAAATTGCGGCATGGTTACCTCCACCCTCGTAATGAGGCCCATTGTGTGTAGGTGCTATATAAATAAATGATCATATCATATCATCAAGACACACCGCTGGGACAGCAAGGGGGTCAGTCAAGGATCTCTTCTCTTTGCTCCAAGGGGTCCCAGTCAGCTTCTATGTCTCCTGGCTCCTGTCTCCACTGCAAGATTTAGGCCTCTCTGCTGGGATGTTTCTCAGCAGATTCTGGCAGAAGGTCGCCTCTTGGAATTACTGGAAGCAGACCAGTTCTCATGCAAACTGGTTTATTTATAGGGCAAATGACATCACTAACTTGTCATGATTCCCGCGAAAGGGATTGGCTAATGTTCACTACCCACCTCCCCCCTTTGTGCTTATAGGACAAGGGGATGGGGGAGTGATTTGGGATAGCTGTGGGAGGAGAAAACTTCATCATCTCACTTTGACAGATGGGCTCGGTCTACATTGAGCTCACAAAATATCTCAACATGGCAAGTACCCTGAATTTTCAAACCTTTACATGTATGAATATATTATTGAGAACTACATTTTAAACCGAATGATAAAAGACTAGTCTGAAATCTGCACTCCCTTTCTATACAGAGATACAGTTTTTCTTCATTTGCTCAGGAACCATATCAGTGAAAAATATGCCACTCCACAGCCCCTATGTTAATGATGACTTGCACGCACCTACCAACTTTCCCTCTCTCAGTAACAAGGGAAGGCCCAAATCACATTTTCATTAATAACTTTAGTTATGTTTATCACACCAAAATCATTTTAACATGGTCACCTTTAGTACAAATCTGAAATGACCGCTGTGCGGTGTACGCTATCCATTTTATGCAATACAATGTATTTCTCCCAATGAAATCAAGGTGCAGTTTCACCCCTGCCTCCCCACCTTGTTTAAAGTTTCATTTCTCTTCTTAGGCATGTGACTTAACAGAGATGCCTGTGTTTAGATTCTGCCTCCCCCTCCAATGCCTAATGGCCATTTTTATGGGACTTGTGACCTAAGTGCTGCCAGAACAGACATGGCTTATCTGGTCTTCACTGTGTTTTTAATCTAAAAGTATATTCTTTCTTGCATTTTTAAGGAAGAGCTCTGATTGATTATGGCACCCAGGCCTCTCTTCAGGGCAGCAGAGGGTGGTCCTGGAGCTTAGTTTCACATTGGGAGAAATGACCAGCAGCGCATGGTCTTTTAAACTCACACAAAATTGCTTTTAAATGACATCTTATAAGGCACCCAATTTCAGCACATATGAGTGTCACGTTTAAACTGTCATTTGTATAATGCCATATCTGAGAACAACACGTTCACACTTTGAATTTCTCTTAGCATATTGTCAATTTGGAGGGAAAAACAAAAATGACATTCTTTTATTTAATTAACATGTAAGTCTCTGTTTCACTTCAGCTGCTTGGAGCATAATTCTGGTATCCCATTGAAGATTCTGTGCACTGCTGTTTCATATGTGTGAGTGCATGAGTCCATGGATTTATCAAAACATCAATGCCACATGTCTTTCCTTTCCTTCATGAAATGCATTTTGCATATCTTTGCATTTTGGGATTGAGGCCCACTTTCTTTCCTTTGTGATTTAGGTTCACTAGGCCTTATGTCCGACATCATTTCTGCGCCGCCCTTTTATTTTGGTGAGTGTTCACAAATGACTCTGGCCTCTTTATTTCTGGCATCCAGGGGCTATATTTTACCTCATAAAGTCCCCCCTCCAGGCTCTTTGATTCCAATAGACAGAGAGAAGAGCAAGGAGAGAGTGGGGTGTCCGTTTCCTTGTGGCCTGGTTTCGTCCCAGGGATTTCTCTGGGACCACATCTGCTCTTTTCCTGGTCCTCAGAGAATGGCGCTCTGGTATTCACTCCACTCTTTTCGGATTTTAGGTGTTGGGGCCTAGGCCCCTCCCTTTCCGGTATCTCCAAGTACAGGCTGTAGAGGCAAGGAGTTATTTAATCTTCCGAGAATAAAAGAGAGGTTAAGTATTTCATACAGTACTGATTTCCCTGGGATTTACGTGCAAAAAGATAACAAAACAACAAGTTACATATCACATTTTTCATGGCATCACTATTCTGGACATGACAATTACACTCAATCCTAATAAGTATAAGTGGTTCTACTGCCTGTAAATGTGTGATTTTCTCTATCTGGGTTTCCATTCTTCACTATTATTCTTCAGATGGGTCCTGGGCTCTACCCTCACTGGTTTCTTCAATCAGTCGCAAGTTCTGTCTGGGATGACAGCTTTTAAACTGATTAATGTGAACCCATTTCTCTTCCATCTATTCTCCTTTAGGGATACACATCTTATAGGCAACAGGTAAGATTTTATCAACAATTTCAAAAGCATGAAAGCCATCATGACAAGTGGTAATCGAATGTCCCAACTAGGTCCAGAGTCTGCCACAAACTTTTTCAAGATGCCCACAATTGTTTTATTGTACCTCTCAACTCCCCCACTCAAAGCTATGCATAGGCAATGTGGAGTTTTCTCTTTACTCCTAGTATCTCCCACATTTTTGTCATCACCTCACTGGTAAAATGACCTCCTCGGTCCTACTCAATCCTCTGGGAAAGGACGAAATGAGAGAAGATGTGATTGATCATTAGGGCGGCAGCTGTCTCTGCCTTGCAATTTGGGGCTGGAAGACATTTCACCCACTTGGTAAACAAGCATGTCACGGTCAACATGTACTGCTCTAGAGGAGCGAATCAAGGGCCCAATGAAATTGACTTGCAAGTCCGACCAAGGCAATGTCATTTCCCTTTTTTGTAGAGGAGCTCTGTGTGTGAGGGAACTTGACTGAAACTGAGCACACAAAAGACACCCCTTTAAGTATAGGTCAAGGTCCTGACCCATGTGTGGCCAGTATGCAACCTCTTGCAAGGTTTCTAAAGTTGTATGAAACCCCCTATGACCAGCAGTGGCCGTGTCATGGGTGTAACTTAACATCAGGCTTCGGAACGAGTTAGGTACCACCCCAGGTCACATCCAGATATTGATCTCTGTACCAACAAACCGTCTTGGATTCTGAACATTTTGGAAAATGTCACCAACACCCAGAGATCCTCTTTCCCGATATAATCGGATTCGGTCAGAGGAAAATTCACGGGGTCTTCAATGTGTTGATAACATTTCTCAATAATAGGGTCCCCTTTTTGTGTATTAATCAAATCAGCATCTGGGGTTTCTTTACTCCACTGGGCAGCTGAGAGTTCATTTTGGGCATGTGTTTGGGACCTGGTGACAGCAGCGACCTGGATTTCCCACCAAAAGGATTCGGTTACTATGAGATCCCCGTGGATGGCTCCGGTTTTGGCCAACTTGTCAGCCAAGTAATTTCCAGTTTTGTCTGGTCTCTCTATTCTGGAGTGACCTTTGATCTTTTTCCAATAAATTGTCTTCTCATTCGAGGTGAGCAGATCATCAATTGCTTGGATTAATTTCCCATGCTTGAGTGGTTTGTTATTTGCACACAGCATGCCTCGATTTTTCCAATTAATCAGGTGCTCCACTCCTGACATAATCGGAATCAGTGATTATGACCAGTTCTTTGAGTTGGTGTTGCACGTCAGTGAGGATGGCTTGATGTACTGCCATCAACTCTGCCACCTGACTACTTCGGGGACCTATCTTGTACCCAGCAGGGGGCTCTGGGGCATCATTCACCCAGGCAGGCCCAATGCCTGCCATTAGTTCTTTTTCCCTGTGATTATCAACATGGTATGGGCACGCATCCACATAAACTGTGGGTATCCCCTGGCACGTGTCTTCCTCATAGACTTTGTGCAGGTAAGTAAGGTACACCTCCATGTTGTCTTCAGTCTTTAGACTTTCGTCCTTGAGACAGTTTTCTAGAGCACAGTCATGCAAGTCAGCCAAACCTTGCGCTAGGGTACTCTTCTTGTTTTGGCCAGATCTGACCTCCACAGGAAAGCCATGCATGGACAGAATCCAGGAAGTAATTCTGGAAATACTCACGTTCCCTGATCGAATTCAGTCACTTTGGAGATATTGCAAGAGCTGACGAGGAGTCTCGACAGTGATGTGCTCCCTCTGGATGAACAGGCGGTAATTCTTCAACGCCCACAAAGTTGACAGGATGCCTTTTTGCAATCGTCAAATTTTTTCTCCTCGGAGGAGAAAGTCTTGCTCACCTACGAGATTGCTTTGCTGACCTTGTCATTCTTTTGGTTTAATACTGCTGTTAAGCAAGTATTTGAGAACCCCGTCTTCAAGAAGAACTCCTTGTTTTTTATGGGGGTTAGCCAAATAAGGTGTTTGGGAAAGTTTTCTCTTTAGTTGTTTTACTGCCTCTGACTGTTCTGGACCCCACTCCCACTTCACCCCGGCCTTTAATAAATGGTCCAAGGGTCATGTGACCTCTGCATAGTCTTTTATGAACTTTCTACTATAATTTGTGAGTCCAAGAAGACTTTGTAGTTCTCGCAGAGTACTAGGGTCTTTTAATTTCAATAAGGCTTCCACCTTTTTTGCCTGCGGACTGAGACCCTAAGGGTTGATTTCATGCCCTAAGAAGTTCATGCGGGTCTTACACCACTGTGCCTTCTGAAAGGACAGTTTGACTCTGGCTTTTTGCAACTGGGTCAGAACATAGCGTATTTCAGCTATATGTTCCTCCACAGTTGAGCTCTTGATTAAAACATCATCTACATAGGCTAGGTGTCCCCTTTCGCCCAAGTCGGGCATGGCCTTATGCAGGAAGATGTTAAATTTGTTGGCAGAGTTATGTAACCAAAGGGGGTTCGGGTCCACGTGTATTGCTGTCCCCCTGAAGGTAAAGGCAAGTTTGTACTGGTCTTCCCTACTCATGGGTACTGTCCAGTAACCATTGGTCAGTTCAATGGCGGTATACACCTTTGACCCTTGGTTCTGGACCAGTCCCTGTTCGATGTAGCGAAGGGGCCATCTTGACATGTGGAACTGTTTATTTAACTCCCTAAGGTCTGCACAAAGTCTCCATTGGCCATTGGGTTTGAGTATCCTCAGTATCAGGTTGTTAAAGTTACTGTGGGTGGGACAAATTATCCAACAGGATTCTAAGTTTTTAATAATCTCTCTGAGTGACTCCATAGACGCGAGAGGCAGCCAGTATTGCTTCACAAATATGAGAGCCATCTCGGTCCATTGATATGGAGGTTGAATGTTCTCTGTGCGCCCACAGTCATACAAATCCACAGCAAAGATTTCCAAAAACACCTGTTTCAGCTTCTGCTTTTGCTCCTCCATCTCACAGGCATCAGCAAGATTGATTTGTTCTTGAACTATCTGCTTAAAGCCTGGATATACCTTGGGTTTTGCAATTTCGGTGGTATTCTCCAGTTGGGTGGAGAGATCTCTTGTTATGGTGCTGGCCTGGACATGAGTTTTCAAGGATAGGAGTTAGTCACTGTTGACTTGATATACCACCTCAGCCTTCATGATGTCACAGGTTACCTCTTCCCCACCATAAGGGCAGGAGGAGTACACCAAGAAATTCCCCCCTTGCCGGGTGAAAATCTTTTCCAGAGGGATATCGATGTCAAAATTATAGCAGTCGTTTGGAATTGGTCCCATGATCTCATTACCTAAATCAATAGAATAATGTTGGCCATGAACCGCCATTCCAATAAAGGTGTCTGCGCCCAAAGTGATAATTCAAGGGTCCCTGTTATCCACCAATATTCAAATGGTGTCATGTTCTAGGTCAACTAGGGGTGTCGGACGTAAATACAAGCCTTGCTGTTAGAGGTGGTAATTCAAATGTATATAAGCGTCCTTGTTTTTGAGGTTCTGTCCTCGCTTAATTTTTAGGGGAATTGTGAATTGTCGTACCTGTCCTGGGATGGTGGCCGGATCGCCTATTTGAACTTCGACCGCATACGGCAGCAATTGAGCTGACCGAAATGCTTTCTCAGTGTTGTCAAAGGCCATGGGGCTACCCCCCAGTCGAGACCATGCTTTATAATTAATTAGGTCCAAATTAATTGCAAATCGATCGAAAATGTCACTGCCTAAGTAAAAGGCGGAGGGGACATCTCTCACAACTCGACAATTAGGTTTATGTGCTTTTGTTGCCAATGGACCTTTTTGGCATGCACCTTGGAATTTGGAGTTTCCAGGCCCATTTCCCACTTATCAATCAATTAAAACATTGGAATGGTCTGATCTTTTGGGAGTTTCCTGAATAATGCTTCGCTGATGAATTATATATTCAGGCATACTCTGGCAAGAACAGCCCTCCCCCTCATTTACCTGAATGGGGAAAAACAGCTGTTCACCCTTTTTCTGGATGTCGGTCAAACTTTGAGCTGGTTTTTCATCATCTTTTTTATCACGGGATTTGGGTTTTCTTCAGATTGTGGATCGGTATAACATTTATGAGTATTTCCTTCCAGTGTGGAATGCCACTTAAAACTGGGAGGAAGGTTAATTTTCTAAAATGGAGAAGAGTTCCCATCACCAGTTTGTTCTCCTACAGAGATGACTGTGATGTCTGGGACTTGATTGTTCCTAAAGTGGAATTCTATTTTATCAAATCGTTGTTCAATCATGTGGCACATGCCATTTAAACTCACGCAATTTGTACTATGTTTCAATTTGATTGACCTGTTAGTCTGAGTCCAGAGACTTTGTTCACGCAGCCAATCAGGGGTGATAACGTCCAAAGGAGGTCATTCCCCAGTAGACAAAGTGTGCCTTCTGGAGTGATGACTATCACCGGCTATTTCACCCTATGTCGGCCAATTTTGATCTCCAGATCCGCAGTCCCCTCGATGGAAATATCATTTCCATCGTAGTTTTTGATTTGTCTAGGAAGAGGTGTGAGGGGAATTTGGTGACTCTCCACCTTCCTGAGTTTATTTGGTCATAGGCCTTTTTTGACAGGAGGGTGGCTTGGGATCCAGTATACACCAGCGCTTATAATGCCCAGCTTATAATGCCGATTGACCCTGTACCTTGACTAGGGATGTAACGGTATAACGGTATACCGTTAAAGATACCGTGAACCACTTCATTGAACAATAATAACCGTCACATTGTTTATACCGTTATAACGTTCATACCGTTAAGTGTGCTTTTCAATCTGATTTGGAAAGGCTGCAGTAAGCAATTGCTGCGCAGTCTTGGTTTTGCACTGTTGGATGTGCCTCTGCCAAGTAGTTTCAGTTGGAGCAGTTTTTAATGCCATTCCATAAACCACACGTGCATTACACAAAATCAATATGTTAGCAATAGGAAGAATAGATACAGTGCCAAGAAGGAAAAGGGTTTACTTTGGGGTGGCGGCTTTGGGGTTTATATATTTATAATGGATAATGTTCTCTAAACATATGGCGATGGGGGATTTCCCTGGTTCTATCATTGAATTTACATATAATAAGTCACACTGCGAAATTCACTCATCTCTGTGGGTATTCCCTGCTGCCATACCAAAGGGTAACATGTCAGTGATTACTGAACACCTCTTTTGGCCCGCAAGTAAACTAAAGGCCGTAACATAAAGAGAGAGTGCGTGTGTGTGTGTGTGTGTGTGTGTGTGTGTGTGTGTCTAATCAGGACATTCCATCAGAACTTCCCAACCAAACTTGGGCCAGACAGAAGGAACACCATGGGAGGGGCCTTAGGGGGGAGTGCTGTCACGGCCCTTGCCCAAAACCCCCTCTGGCAAACCCATTGGCCAGGTGGAGTCATGACTCGGGCCTCTAGAGCCTGGCATCCTCTTCAAAAGCCCTCATGGTGCCAGTCCTGGCGCCTATGGCGCCAGGTTCATACACCATGAAAAAAAATGTGTGTGTGTGTGTGTGTGTGTATATGTGCACAAGCGTATACTACCATCAGCCTCCATTGATCTGTGGCATGCAGGTTATCAAGATGGCAACATGTTCATCTTCACCAGTAGCCAGTGGGGAAGCAAAAAGCCTAAATGACCACTTAAGAAAAGCTATTCAGTTTGCTTTGCCAGTTGCAGCAGGCCTCCACCCCACCCCCTCCTCTCCACACGTGCGTTTGTGTTTGGTGCAAGCAAGGGGTGGCATTTCAGTGGAAAGTATGTTGAAAAGCTCAATTCTGGCCCTGGGTGCCTGGTTTTGTTTGTGATGATACATCTGTCAATTTATGACCTTTTAGAAAATATTTGTTAAGATCAGTTAACTCCACCTGCTATACCGCGATAACCATGATATACCGTCATATGGCAAGAAGGTTATTGTACCGTCATAAAACGAATACCGTGACACCCCTAACCTTGACAGAGGCATACAATCTCCAATCTGTGCATTTTGTGCCAGCTTGTGCCAGCTTGGCGGTTAATTTTTTTATTTTGAACTCCGACACTGTGTAATCAGGGTGTTTAAAGATTGCTCAGACATCTTAGTCCCGTGGGTTAATAAGTTGGTTAATAAGTTGGTGAACTTATTTTTTCCCGAAGGCCTGGTACCTCAGTTTCAGAAGGAGGCCTGGATTACGCCACTTCTCAAGAAGAACAGCTTAGATCAATTTAAAGCTGGGAATTATCATCCCATCACAAATTTTCCTTTTTTGCTCAAACTGGGAGCCTGGGAAGGGGCATCCGTAATAGACCAGACAGAACAGAGGGGAGACCAATTCCAACTGGTACCCCCACCTCACCAGACGATTGACCCAGGCATCCCCCGAGAGCTGGGACCATTGCTTCCAAAATAATGTCAGGTGGCCCCCAACAGGCCTGGCTTCAGGACTATTGCTCGTGACGGGAAGAAACCAGACCCGAGCGCCATTTCTGCCCAGGCACAGGCCGAGCCCTACCCCTAGGGCGGGGCCGAGCCCACTGGTGAAGGGCCGCCCCGACAAAACTCTGGTGGGTAGGGACAGACTTTCTACGTAGTTGGCCAGCATGTTTGTCCACCTTGAAGACCTTATGGACCTTGTCCTCCAGGGAATCCCCAAACAGCATCCGCCCTTCAAAGGGAATTTTCATGGCAGTAGACTTCTGTCGGGCGTCCTTCTTCCAATCCCTGGTAAGAACGTGCTGACGACCCACCACGATGGAACCCAGGGGCATGGTGGCCACCTTCACACCATCATACGCCAAGTCTGACAAAAACTCCACCTGAGTCTTGATTGCTCGTAGAAGGGGGTTCAGGATCCGAGCCCTCGGCCACCTTCAGGGTGGACTTCAGACCCTGTCTGAGGCCAAGGACGACCTCCCCAACAGACTGAGAATGATGTCATCTACCAGACCCAC
This sequence comes from Ambystoma mexicanum, assembly GCF_040938575.1. NCBI lineage: Eukaryota > Metazoa > Chordata > Amphibia > Caudata > Ambystomatidae > Ambystoma > Ambystoma mexicanum. Next base: position 766,808,873 of record NC_090938.1, on the reverse strand, counting down.
CTGCGGCAGGGCCATCTCCTCCCCTGCAAGGGATACCGCTTGGCAAGGAACCTGGGGACCGCTGACTTGTTCGGATCAATCCACTCCCTCAAAATCTCAGTCTTTATGTCAGGGAGAAGTAGGAGTCCATTCTTGAGATGCGCTTGAACCGGGGCAGAGGGGGCCGAAACCCCCCCAGCCAGAGTAGACGGGGGCTAAGAGTCCAGAAACCTCATATAATGGGACACCTGAAGAAGAACATCCGCTGTGGCTTGCTTGTCCAAGTACTTGCCCCTGAAGTCAGTCGACCGCTGGGAATCGCCCAGGCTGTAGAAAGAGGCGTCTGAGCAGGAGGAAGAGGAAGGGCACACCCCCCTGCTATGATGAGTCTGGATCCCCTCCTCCTGCAGGGCCTTCTTAAAAATGTGCAGGAGCCTGTCCTCTGGCACCCTACTCCCCCGCCGCGAAGGTGACCGAGGGTCGACATGCCTAGACTTGGAAGTGCGCTTCCCCATGGCGACCAACACCAAGAAGCCGTGGTCCGGACAGAAACAATCAAACGCCTACTGTGCCTGACATAATGTGGGAAAAGGACCAGAATCCCCCCCCCCCCCCCCGGCTATACCGGGCAGTCAGAAGCATACAGAGTCATTGCGCAAAGGCAGGAAAAAACCCGAACTGTTGGGTCTCGGGGAAGGTGGGCTGTTATGCCCGGAGGTGGAGGGGGCGGTGCCTGATGGATTTAGAAGTAGAAAGAGGGTTACTGTAAAGAGGTGGGACATCTCATTGATAAGTGCTGGGATGAGGAAGAGTGGAGGTGGAGGTAATGATATTCGGCACAAGGGCCGTTTACACATACGCTGCAATGTGAGCCACATCTAAATGGCCCTCGCACCAAATGACTGGCGCTGAATTGACTTTCGCGCCACCCTGGCCGGTGCCGAAACGGGCTCTGCGGCCAAAGTGCTGCGCTAAAATGGCTGGCCCCAAAAAGTTCTCACGTGGCGCACTGGCTGCCTTTCAAAATGGTTAGAGCCTTGGAAACAATCGTCACAATTATAAGATCACCAAAAACGAAAAACCCCCAGAAATATGTTCCAGCTTTCCCAAAACCTGTGATTTTCCCCTTAAATATGAGGCAAGGGTAACAAGCTTTCCTACTTTAGCTTTGACCACCAAAACAATTCTCCAAATTAAGAGCCATCAAACATAGCTTTACAAGCTATCCTTCTATTAGGGGGAGAGGCGGCGTGTTGGGGAGGGGTGCTATTCTGACACATCCCAGAGGTTTGATGCTCGCTGATACACAGCACATATAAGCGCATGCATGCATGCACACATACACTTAGACACATATGTGCATGCATGCGTGCACACACATACGTGCACGCACGCAAATACACATGCATGCATGGACACAAGAGTTTCTTTGTGTGTGCTTAAACTCCTGTTGGAGTGCTGTCTGTTCCAAAACACAATTGTTTTGGAAGCCCCTTTGTTGGATCCCCTGCAGCTGTGTCTAGCAGTGAGGCAGGTCAGGCTGAAGTGTGTATCTATGGTGCAAGTGTGCTATGTTCCATGATAAGAGGAGGCCAATGATTAACGCAGGCAGCTGCATTATCACCTGTCTGGGCAAGCTCAATGCACGCAGTGTGGCGGTGAAAGAATCCTTGCACTGCCAGTGGCACCATTTCACCCAAATCACAAGAGGCGCAGAAGTGATGTCAAAGGCTCGTTCATGCCCAAGGACATCACAAAGGGATATCACACAGCCTTTACCTGAATCCAAAGGTGAGCACTCTGAGTGCTCTTAATATTACCCAGTCGCTTTTAATGCAGAAGAGATTATCCAACATTATTGTAAATGACTAGCTGCAAGGTTTCAATCGTCTGTATAATCTTCCAAGGAAAATATAAGCCCTTGTTTACAATTCTCACCGCATCCTCCTTTGAAACTTTGCACTCTCCTCTTTGCACCCTAGTGCCTATAAGTGCATAATGCAAAGAACACCAGTAAACGCCAAAACTATTGGCATTTCCAATGCTTGTTTTTAAATGTGACAGCAGCGATGCAAATTCTGATGCCTGATTGCATTTAAAGGTATCATAACAGGAGGGTGACCCTCAACTTCAGTAAGGCTCTGGGACTTCACAAGTTGTTCTGCACTGCCAGCCAGATCGTGACAGAAGGTTCCTGACTGGGGCAGTATTTCTTTATTTGCATTCATTAAATTGTGGAGAAGACAGCTTCACCCCGAAGTACTATACATGAAGCATATATTGGTACAGGGCAATACTAATTGTTGGTACTGTGACAGGATCCCCAGCCTGGTTGGACCCAGTGGCAGTAGGGGGAGGGTCCCCTGGTAACTTGGCCCTGGGCCCCAGCACTTGGCAGAGGACAGTCACATTGGGCCTCATCACAGCCTTGGCGTATCCTGCCAGTAAATGCGCTGGGATACCGCTAACACAAATAGCGTTACTGCAACTCGGTCCGGCGCTATTAGCTCCAGATCCCAATGTGTGGTAAAGCTGTTACTCCCCATTTTTTGTAGACTCCATAGTCGGTAGTATTAGTGCCACGGTAATAGTGCCACAAATGGGTGGAAAGGGGAGAATTTTACCTCCAGCAAAAAAGCTGGAGGTAAACCTCCCACTTTCTGCCCAAACTCGGGATTGGGCAGAGTGGTAATGCGACAGAAATAGCGTTACTGCTGCATTTGTGCCGCTCCACTCAACACCTGATGAGGCTCATTGTCTCACAACAGTGCTGTCATAAGCTCCTCTCCTGGCGTACCCCATTGACCCATGTGGATAAGGCCACCCGGCCTCTGATCTAGACCTTCACAATAATCTATATGCCAATAGAACGACTTCCGCTTCATCAGAGAGAGAGTATAAAGCTCAACTTACAGAGACCCAAGTCTCCCACATGCAAATGAAATACATTGGGCCTCATTACAAGTATGGCGGTCCAGAAATAAGGGTGCTGGTAGCAATGTACCAGCACCCTTTCCGGACCTCCACACTATGAGAATGCCGGTAGGGGGATGGATCTCCCGGCAGGTCTGATCTCCCAGGAAATCTTGCCCCTACCGGCATGTCTCTCACGGAAGCACTGGCACTGTTGGCAACGGTGCCACTGCTTCCATGCCCCCATTCCCGTGGAGTCCTATGGGACTGCACGAGAATGGGGATTTACACTTTACGCCGCCTGACATCCCGGGATGCCGAGACTTGTTATGTCCTGGTGGTACCGGGATGTCAGGCAGTGGAAACAATGTTACGACTCCAGCGGCAACCCACCGGTAGCACCGGCAGGTTACCCATTGGGCCTCATTATACATTGGCTGGTGCAGTAATAATATGCCGCTATTAACATATACCGGCACCTTACCGCACCGGCCAACTAAAAGTTTGCCGGTAGGGTGGAGGAATTACCGGCACCCATATTACTGGTGCCAGTAATACTGGCAAATCTCCCCCATGGAGTCCAATGGGACTCCATGGAATGGGGATTTACCACCAACACCGGCACTTGTAATCCAGCAGTTACACCGCTGGACAGAGTGCCGGTATCAGTACATTTACCTTTAAGGAAGCACGTTTCCATACGGTCAACAAAGGTTAGTAAGAGCAGTGCTACTATATCTAGTTTGCCGGGTACACCAACACAACTCTACGAATGTCTGCAGCGAACACCACGGTTCTCCGAAAACCTTGTGTCAAGGCGGCAACTCTCTCTGTGTGGAGACACCCGTACAGAAACCCACACTCCAGTCCTAGATGTGCTCAGGGAAGTTAGACAATCCCAGCCCTGACTCAATCAGCACTGACAGGTGCTGACTCTCAGACTAAGAGAGGAGGAGCCCCCCCTCACCCGTGGCACCACCTGGACCAACGCGCGCTCATCTCCGCGCACGAAGCCTCGCAGCGGTGCACCTCAGCACAAGCACGGGAAGAAGCCTTCCCTTCATCCAGGAAAGTTACTCTCCCTCGACCCGATCCCGTGCACCACGGCCGCAGCACCCGGATAAGAGGCCCGCAGCAGCCATACAAAGATGGCCGCCATGTTCTCATCGGAGAACAGCTGTTCCCTCCACTCCCCGCCCAGCACAGCTGATTGGCCACGCGCCATTATTTTTGTTGCAGACCTGAACCGGAGGCGGAAGCCGGCCGCTCCAGCAAGGGCCGCAACATTAAGGGCCTGTCTGCGCCTGTCCGCGGCGGTCCCGCAAGGGAACCGCAATAAACTTTGGAAGGCAATATACCATATTTCACCGCCAGCCCCAGGAAGTCCTTGACGTGAACTGTAAGTAAAATGCACACTGTCAATCAGGAGAAAGACTGCTGAGCCACTCTACGTGCCACTGGTGCACCTGACATGCTCAAACAAAAGGATTCATAGAAAATGAGGTGCCCCTTGCAGTTTCTCTATAACTGCCCTGTTAACTACACCAGCATAGACTGCTATTCCACTCTTAACTGATTGGAGTGCACTCTGGAAACCAATGCTTGATAATTACTTAAAAACTACACCCAGCCACTGCTTGTCACTCAACAGTGTTGCCCATGCCTAGCCATTGTTGCCTATACCTAGCCACTGTGCTGCCCATGCCTAGCCATTGTTGCCTATACCTAGCCACTGTGTTGCCCATGCCTAGCCACTGTGTTGCCCATGCCTAGCCTTTGTTGCCTATACCTAGCCACTGTGTTGCCCATGCCTAGCCTTTATTGCCTATACCTAGCCACTGTGTTGCCCATGCCTAGCCTGTGTTGCCTATACCTAGCCACTGTGTTGCCCATGCCCAGCCTTTGTTGCCTATACCTAGCCACTGTGTTGCCCGTGCCTAGCCACTGTGTTGCCCATGCCTAGCCTTTGTTGCCTATACCTAGCCACTGTGTTGCCCATGCCCAGCCTTTGTTGCCTATACCTAGCCACTGTGTTGCCCATGCCTAGCCTTTATTGCCTATACCTAGCCACTGTGTTGCCCATGCATAGCCACTGTATCGCATATGCCCAGCCAAATGAGTGGTGCCCTACCCAAAACTGATAGCTGACTGTTGCCCGGTGCCCTCTCACCATGGCCAACACCACACCCCCACCCTCCACACTCATCCCCCCACGCCTTTCCTTCCATCCTTCTTCACCAAACCCACTTATCTCAAGATTAGCCCTCGCACGACGCGCCCTAGAGCCACTAACTCCAGAAATCAAATACTAGGCCTCCGCTCCAGACCCGCACCACAAACCCCACCAGCAAAGACTGAAAACAAACCTACCTCCAAACACCACAAAATGAACAATACCAAGAAGGCAGCCAAAGGGTGGACTACCACCCCACCGCCACGCCCAGACCTACAATGTGCGCTAATTAATGCCAGATCCCTCCCTGCCCACGTCAGAGAAATTCATGACCTTCTTACCAACCTCGACCTTGACATTCTCGCAATCATCGAAACTTGGCTACACAATGCCGCAGGGCCAGCTATCTCCCTAGCGATCCCATCAGGATATTCCATCCTTAGACAGGACAGAACACTGTCCATAGGTGGGGGGGTAGCCCTCATAGTCAAAGATCACCTAGAAATAAGACAACTCTCCCCCAAACTAGGGGAGAACGTAGACGCTCTATCGGCCAAGATCGCACTCTCTCCCAATACCACCATCACCTTTAATCTAGTATATCGCCCGCCAGGCCCTATACTGGACTTCCAGGATAACCTCTCACATCTGCTGGGGGAAAACCTTAAAACTACTACAAAGACTTAGGAGACCTTAATTTGGGACTCCACGACCTGAAAGATAGACCATCCATTACATTAGCACAAGCTCTCCAAGAAATGGGCTTTGAAAAAAAAGTACTCCATCCTACCCACAACAAAGGACGTACTCTTGACTGGATAGTCGACCATAACTGTGGCATCGACATCAGCTCCGTCACACCCACCCCCTGGTCCGACCACTTTCTCATTCATTTCCTCATCCCCACACCCAACAACTCGATAAAAAAACTCAAGCCTGCACCACCAGACTTAGCCAGAAGCGCCAAGAACCTCACCAAAGAAAACATTGCCCCTTACTTAGAGGCCCTCACTACCAAACTCCATGCCACACCAGACCCTGCTGCTCTGGCGGATAAGTACAAATACACCATTAGCACTGCCTTAGACATCATTGCACCTCTACAAAAGAAAAAATCAAAAAATACCAAACACTCAAATACTTGGTTCTCAGCAGAACTAAAAGAATTACGAACCAAAAAACGCAAAGCCCTAAACTTATGGCAAAGTGCGCCTAACGCAGCATCACTATCCGCCTACAAATCACTGGCCACCCAATACAAAAAAAGTATTATAGCAGCCAAATCCACATCCTACAATGAAAGAATCGCTAACGCCACTTCAGAATCTAAAGAGCTTTTCGCCATCTTCAAGGAACTATCCACGCCGGCCACCAAGTCTCAAGAGATTGTTAAGGACCAAGCCTGGTGTAACACCATACAGTGCGCCCTCATAAACAAAATTGAACTCCTACAAGCAAAAATCCTAGACCATCACACAAATCTCACTCAGCATATCTTATTAGCTTCCCATACGGAAACTATGACTGAGAATAAAAAGACAAATCCCTTTACTCCATTCAAATTTAGAGAAGTCTCAGAAAAAGAGGTAGTCGATATTGTTAACAGAATCAAACCCTCTAATTGCAAAGGCGACGCCTGCCCCGCTAAACTAATTAAAGACTGCGTAGAAACATTAGCCCCATTTCTCAAAACCTTCATCAATGCATCCTTCAATACAAACTCAGTCCCGACCAGCCTAAAAGAAGCCTGGGTGCGCCCTCTTCTCATAAAACCCACTCTAGATCCTGAAAACGCCAACAACTATAGACCCATCACAACCGTTGCCTTCCTGCTTATGATCCTCCACAAAATTGCCTACACACAAATACAGCATTACCTGGAAGAAAATCGCATATTAGGAAAAAGGCAATCGGATTTCCGCCTGGGACATGGGACCGAATCGGCCCTACTAGATCTCAAAATCCAACTAAATGACATCATGGACAAAGGCAAACCTGCACTCCTGCTCCTGCTAGACCTATCTGCCACCTTTGACTTGGTCAATCACGATATTCTAGGCACGCAACTCAAAAATGAAGCCCACTTCTCACCAGAAGCCATCTCATGGGTCAAATCATTCCTCGAAGGTCGACTCATGAAGGTCTTTTCTGACTCGGCCAGCGCTAACCCTACCACTATCCATTGTGGCGTCCCACAAGGGTCCTGCACCGCCCCTACCTTATACAACATCTTCACCCTCCCACTGTTCAATGACCTGGACTGTCGTCACATAGCTTACACAAATTATGCTGATGACACGTAAGTCCTGCTCCCTCTCACAGGGATCTATGAACATGACGCAGCAGCATTAACCAAGATCTATAAAGCCATCCAAACCTGGATGGCAGCCAACGGCCTCTGCCTAAACGGGGACAAAACAGAGATCCTACTAGTTGGCAACAAAGAAACTCTAAACAAACTCCCACTGCGGTACAAATCCTTCAACATAGACAACTCCACCATCACAGTCTCCACTGCAGTTAAAACATTAGTAGTATACCTTGACTCCACTCTTTCCATGACACGACAAGTCAATGCCATAGCCTCCTCTGCTGCACATACCACCAAAGTAATCAACGCTGTCAAACCCTTCCTATCCACTAAAAACTTCCTGGCCATAGCCAGAGCCACAGTAGGCACCAAATTGGATTACTGCAACGCTCTCTTCCGAGGTACGTCTGCACAAAACCTAAAAACAATGCAAGTAACACAAAACAATGCCCTAAGAGCAGCCCTAAGCATCCCTAAAAGGGAGCACATCTCTCAAGCCAGGAAAGAAGCTCACTGGCTACCCATAAAAGAAAGGATACTATTCAAATCCATGGCCATCACCCACAGATGCATCTCTGCCAAGGCTCCCCCCTATCTTTCTGAAAGAATCACTCTTAACTCATCCATCAGACCCACCAGGTCACATTTGACGAACCAGATATATGTACCCACATTCAAAAGAAGCAAAGCCGGTGGGTCTAGCTTTCAACACCTAGCACCTAAAAATTGGAACGCACTCCCTACCGCGCTAAGGAACGAAAACTCATACCAAGCCTTCCGTAAAGTACTTAAAACCACGCTGTTTAACTAACTCTATCCTATCCTACTGTACTTAATTAAGCACAACTGTAAGTATATATGCATGAATGCTCTGCACTGTATCTGTATTTACTCCATGTATGCCTGTAACAAGTAAGTTTGCTTTCAGCGCCACGATGCCCATGGGCAGATGTGCGCTATACAAATCCAAATAAATAAATAAATAAGACCCACTCTTGAGAGCAGAGGTAAGTCGGTATAAGTACAGTCGGCCCAGAGGCTCAACTTTGGAGGAGGACGGAAATGTGAGAGCAAAGGGAGAACTAGAGACTGAAGAGGCAGATGATTCTGGAGAGATGGTGGCCATAGAGTGCAAGAGGCAGTGATAACATCATGGTTGATAGGTGGAGAGCAGAAGTATATGGTGGTAGCGGGAGTGATGCAACAGGGGGTGAAAACAAGAGTGGTGGAGAATGAGCAGAATGAGGTGATCATAGCGGGACAGATCCAGGAGGGAGTGATACAATGAGTGGCAGAGACCAAACAGAAGATGGTGGTCCTGGGGCAGATCTTGGAGTAGGTGATCACAAGAGTGATGGAAAGTGAGCAGGGGTAGGTGGTGGTAGTGGGACAGTGCAGATACATGTGAGGTGGTAACATCAAGAATGAAGAGTGAGCAGGAGCAGGTGGTGGCAGCACAGATCCAAGAGGAAGTCGTAACATAAGGGAAGGAGAGTGAGCAGGAGCAGGTCGTGGCAGCAGCAGTAGAGATCCAAGAGGAAGTCGTACTTAAGGGAAGGCGAGCGAGCAGGAGGAGGTGGTGGCAGCAGCAGTTCAGATCCAAGAGGAAGTCGTACATAAGGGAAGGAGAATGGGCAGGAGGAGGTGGTTGCAGCAGCAGTACAGATCCAATAGGAAGTATAAGGGAAGGAGAGTGAGCAGGAGGAGGTGGTGGCAGCAGCAGTACAGATCCAAGAGGAAGTATAAGGGAAGTAGAGTGAGCATGAGCAGGTGGTGGCAGCAGCAGTACAGATCCAAGAGGAAGTATAAGGGAAGGAGAGTGAGCAGGAGGAGGTGTTGGCAGCAGCAGTACAGATCCAATAGGACGTTGTAACATAATGGAAGGAGAGCGAGCAGGAGGAGGTGGTGGCAGCAGCAGTACAGATCCAATAGGAAGTTGTAACATAATGGACGGAAAGCGAGTAGGAGGAGGTGGTGGCAGCAGCAGTTCAGATCCAAGAGGAAGTCGTACATAAGGGAAGGAGAATGGGCAGGAGGAGGTGGTTGCAGCAGCAGTACAGATCCAATAGGAAGTATAAGGGAAGGAGAGTGAGCAGGAGGAGGTGGTGGCGGCAGCAGTACAGATCCAAGAGGAAGTAGTTCATAAGGGAAGGAGAGCGAGCCGGAGGAGGTGGTGGCGGCAGCAGCAGTAAAGATCCAAGAGGAAGTCGTACATAAGGCAAGGAGAGGGAGGAGGTGTTTGCAGCAGCAGTACAGATCCAAGAGGAAGTCGTAACAAAAGGGGAGGAGAGTGAGCAGGAGGGGGTGGTGGCAGCAGCAGTACAGATCCAAGAGGAAGTAGTACATAAGGGAAGGAGAGCAAGCAGGAGGAGGTGGTGGCAGCAGCAGTACAGATCCAAGTAGAAGTCGTAACATAAGGGGAGGAGAGTGAGCAGGAGGGGGTGGTGGCAGCAGCAGTACAGATCCAAGAGGAAGTCGTACATAAGGGAAGGAAAGCAAGCAAGAGGAGGTGGTTGCAGTAGCAGTACAGATCCAAGAGGAAGTCGTACATAAGGGAAGGAGAATGAGCAGGAGGAGGTGGTTGCAGCAGCAGTACAGATCCAAGAGGAAGTCATAAATAAGGGAAGGAAAGCCAGCAGGAGGAGGTGGTGGCAGCAGCAGTACAGATCCAAGAGGAAGTCGTAACATAAGGGAAGGAGAGTGAGCAGGAGGAGGTGGTTGCAGCAGCAATACAGATCCAAGAGGAAGTTGTACATAAGGGAAGGAAAGCAAGCAAGAGGAGGTGGTTGCAGCAGCAGTACAGATCCAAGAGGAAGTCGTACATAAGGGAAGGAGAGCAAGCAGGAGGAGGTGGTGGCAGCAGCAGTACAGATCCAAGTAGAAGTCGTAACATAAGGGGAGGAGAGTGAGCAGGAGGGGGTGGTGGCAGCAGCAGTACAGATCCAAGAGGAAGTCGTACATAAGTAAGGAAAGCAAGCAGGAGGAGGGGGATGCAGCAGCAATACAGATCCAAGAGGAAGCCGTAACATAAGGGAAGCAGAGTGAGCAGGAGGAGGTGGTGGCAGAAGCAGTACAGATCCAAGAGGAAGTCATTCATAAGGGAAGGAGAGCGAGCAGGAGGAGGTGGTGGCAGCAGCAGTACAGATCCAAGAGGAAGTAGTTCATAAGGGAAGGAGAGCGAGCCGGAGGAGGTGGTGGCGGCAGCAGCAGTAAAGATCCAAGAGGAAGTCGTACATAAGGCAAGGAGAGGGAGGAGGTGTTTGCAGCAGCAGTAGAGATCCAAGAGGAAGTCGTAACAAAAGGGGAGGAGAGTGAGCAGGAGGGGGTGGTGGCAGCAGCAGTACAGATCCAAGAGGAAGTCGTACATAAGGGAAGGAAAGCAAGTGGGAGGAGGTGGTTGCAGCAGCAGTACAGATCCAAGAGGAAGTCATAAGGGAAGGAGAGCGAGCAGGAGGGGGTGGTGGCAGCAGCAGAGATCCAAGAGAAAGTCATAACATAAGGAAAGAAGAATGAGCAGGAAGGGGTGGTGGCAGCAGCAGTACAGATCCAAGAGGAAGTCGTACATAAGGGAAGGAGAGCGAGCAGGAGGATGTGGTGGCAGCAGCAGTACAGATCCAAGAGGATGTCCTAACATAAGGGAAGGAGAGCGAGCAGGAGGAGGTGTGGCAGCAGCAGTACAGCTCCAAGAGGAAGTTATAACATAAGGGAAGGAGAGCGAGCAGGAGGGGATGGTGGTAGCAGCAGTACAGATCTATGAGGAAGTCGCAACATAAGGGAAGGAGGGTGAGACGAAGGAGGTGGTGGCAGCAGCAGTACAGATCTATGAGGAAGTTGTTCATAAGGCAAGGAGAGCGAGCAGGAGGAGGTGGTGGCAGCAGCAGTACAGATCCAAGAGGAAGTCGTACATAAGGGAAGGAAAGCGAGCAGGAGGAGGTGGTTGCAGCAGCAGTACAGATCCAAGAGGAAGTCGTACATAAGGGAAGGCGAGCAAGCAGGAGGAGGTGGTGGCAGCTGCAGTACAGATCCAAGACCCAGGCGTAACCTAAGGGAAGGAGGGGGAGAAGAAGGAGGTGGTGGCAGCAGTAGTACAGATCCAAGAGGAAGTAGTACATAAGGGAAGGAGAGCAAATAGAAGTAGGTTGGGGAATCAGGAGGGATCTGAAAGGAGGTTATAACATGAGGAGGAGAGTGTGAATCGAAGGGCGTGGCGGTAATAGGGGAGCCCCAGGACAACATTACAGCATTGAGAGTGGAAATTGGACATACGGAGGCGGTGGGAAACTCAAAAGCGGAAAGGAAACAGAAAAAGGTGGTAGCTGGGAAAGTCTAGGAATTGGAGTGAGTGGCATTGGGCCTCATCATGAGTTGGGCGGTATCCCGGCAGTAATTGCACCGGGATACCGCCCAACGCAAATAGCATAACCATTACTCGGTCCGGTGCTATTAGTGCTGGATCACGAGTTGCAGTCTGGCTGTAATTCCCCATTGGGTTGATTGGACCCAATGGGGGTCATATGGCGCTATTAGCGCCGAAAATAGGCAGTAAGGGGAAATGTTTACCTCCAGCAAGAAGCTGGAGGTAAAACTCCTACTTAACACCCAACTCATGATTGGGCAGACCCTTCAATGCGGCGGTGATAGCGTTACCACCGCATTTAAGGGCTACAGCCCAACTCATGATGAGGCCCATTGCCAGGTTCCACACAGAGAGGAAGTGGCGAAAATCAGAAGTGGAGAGGATGAGGAAGACCCTATGTACCAGGGACTAGTGCACACTCAAAGGTCCAAGAGTGACATATAAACAGTCAGGTCAGATGGAGAGATTGGCACACAGTTGGTAGGAAGGCCACAAAGAAGGGCAAAGATGGAGAGAGAAAAAGAGAGAGAGATAGACTCCAGGACCTAGAGAGCGAGCTTAGGAAGGGTCGGCAGGCCAGGTCGGCCCTAGGCTGGCCCAGATGGTGGAAGGAGAAGCAAGACCTGAGCAGGGAGGTTACTGTTACCTTAGAGAAGGGAAAAGAAAAACAGTCTAGAGTGTGGCCAGTCCAACCCAGAGACTTCTCTCCAGCTCCCGGCTGGTAGTGACCGTGGACCAGTCCACTTGCAGAACTTGGTTCCAGAGTGAGTCTTGGGCAACGAGACCTGGGAATCCCTCAATCACAGGAGAAGACGTTTGGGAGCCCCATAAACCAACAACACCAAAGTGGGGATACAAAGCAACCCCCGAAGAAATGCACAGACTCAAACCTTTGCTTCAGGGGGGGCCGGATGCTGAAACTCCCACTCAGCGGGAAAAGACAGTTCCTTGGGAGGAGACCATCATGACATGTGTTCTCATTCTACTGATAATTTCTTCTGGGAAGTTCCCCTTTTGCATGTGGCCCTTATTTGTACATAGTCCCCTAAATACATCTTTCTTGGGAACAGGATGTCACGGAGTGGGCGATGGAGCCAGAACATGTGGATATATACGGAGAAGCGATGGAAGACACTTACATGATAAACATATACAGGGGGTGGGTGAGGAATGGGGGAGGTTGTGCAGGAAGCAAAGCTTACTGCTTTGTTAAGAGGAGCAATGTAGGACCGTGTAAACCCACGCGGACCCTGAAGCAGCAATCCACCCTACTGACGCGTAGAGTGGAGGTAAGTGTTTAGTGGAGTAGAAGGTATGATGGGGATGGGTTTTCCAGATGTTCAGCAGATGGGGCCATGCAGTCGTGGTTGTGGCAGCAATGAATGTTTGAAGTTTGAAGTTGCTGTCAAAAGGGAACCCCACATTGCAAGCCAAGGGGGATGGGGTACGGTGATCAGGTGGAAATCTGAGCGGAGGTGTGATGTGGGAGACCAAGCGATAGATCACATTGAAATGGCAGAGAGACATAGATGGTAATGTAAGCAGGTGGTTCTGGGATGAAGAAGGAGAAGGTGAATATTTCATCGGCAGAAAGATGACATGAGAAGCCGATGGAGGAGGTCATTCGCCAAGAGAGGCGACATACAAGGGGAAGTGGAAGAAGCAGAAGACAGACCCTTGAGGGACCCTACAGGGTAGGGGGCAAAGAAGTGCAGAGTTCCAGGAGATGAAGTAGATGTTCTCAGACAGGAAGGCCTCCTGGAAACCCAGATGGGAGGAAGTCTGGTGGAGAGGTGAGTGATTGACAGCATTACATTCATAAGAGAATGTGGAGGGTGAGAGTGAACGGCATCAGGAGTAGAGGTGATAACGCAGGGGTTGGGGACGAGCTCCATTTGCAGGTAGATTTAGCTACAGGAGCCAGATCGGAGGGTGTAGCTGTGTCCATTAGCTTCTACGTATTCAGTGACGCAGTTGCAGGGCATTGGAGCAGTGGGTGGAAGGCTGATATGAGGATATGCTTGTTGAGATCGGCAGTAGACTTCAAGATAGGTCTGACAGTAACCATATTAAAACAGCCTGGGATGTTGACAATGGAAAGAGACAGGTTGAAGGGAGACGACAGGAGCACTCCAGGAAGCCAATTCCTTGAATATCTGTGGGGTAATGGGGACAGTAGAAGCAAAGGATGGGATGTCACACCAGCAGTGGGATACCAGTTCATCCAGAGAGGTGGGAGGGAAGTTCACAATAGAGGGACAGTGTGGGTGGCAATGGTGTGATGTAGAACAGAAGCGAGGGGGAGAAAGCCAGACAGTTGGGGTCTCGCATACCTTGCATATCTTGTAGGAGAAGAAGCTAGCAAAGTCATTGGCTGAAAGAGGAGAAGGAGTGGAGTTAAGGGGTTGAACGTGGATTTGTGGGACATGCTTAGCTTATAAGCGAGAGAAGATCAGCCAGCAGTGCCGCACCATTCAAAAGCAACTTGACAACTTGCTCATGGCGACCTTGCCAAGGAGAAGGGGCAGCCACTATCAACGGTGTACCCATGACCTCCAAGACGGGGACGACAGAAGCTTGAGTCTGACTACACACACAATCCTGCATGCAATAGACTCATCACAAGCACTCTATTCCCTCCTGGAGCAGCGAAGCTTGTGCCTGACTCCACACACAATCCTGCATGCAATAGACTCATCACAAGCACTCTATTCCCTCCTGGAGCAGCAAAGTTTGTGCCTGACTCCACACACAATCCTGCATGCAATAGACTCATCACAAGCACTCCATTCCCTCCTGGAGCAGCGAAGCTTGTGCCTGACTCCACACACAATCCTGCATGTAACAGACTCATCACAAGCACTGTATTCCCTCCTGGAGCAGCGAAGCTTGTGCCTGACTCCACACACAATCCTGCATGCAATAGACTCATCACAAGCAAAGCTTGTGCCTGAAAACACACACAATCCTGCATGCAATAGACTCACCACAAGCACTCTATTCCCTCCTGGAGCAGCAAAGCTTGTGCCTGACTCCTCACACAATCCTGCATGCAATAGACTCATCACAGGCGAAGCTTGTGCCTGACTCCACACACAATTCTGCATGCATAGACTCACCACAAGCACTCTATTCCCTCCTGGAGCAGCAAAGCTTGTGCCTGACTCCACACACAATCCTGCATGCAATAGACTCATCACAAGCACTCCATTCCCTCCTGGAGCAGCGAAGCTTGTGCCTGACTCCACACACAATCCTGCATGTAACAGACTCATCACAAGCACTGTATTCCCTCCTGGAGCAGCGAAGCTTGTGCCTGACTCCACACACAATCCTGCAAGCAATAGACTCATCACAAGCAAAGCTTGTGCCTGAAAACACACACAATCCTGCATGCAATAGACTCATCACAAGCACTCCATTCCCTCCTGGAGAAGTGAAGCTTGTGCCCGACTCCACACACAATCCTGCATGCAATAGACTCATCACAAGCAAAGCTTGTGCCTGACTCCACACATAATCCTGCATGCAATAGACTCATCACAAGCACTCTATTCCCTCCTGTAGCAGTGAAGCTTGTGCCCGACTCCACACACAATCCTGCATGCAATAGACTCATCACAAGCACTCTATTCCCTCCTGGAGCAGCGAATCGTGTGCCCGACTCCACACACAATCCTGCATGCAATAGACTCATCACAAGCAAACCTTGTGCCTGACTCCACACACAATCCTGCATGCAATAGACTCATCACAAGCACTCCATTCCCTCCTGGAGCAGTGAAGCTTCTGCCCGACTCCACACACAATCCTGCATGCAATAGACTCATCACAAGCAAAGCTTGTGCCTGACTCCACACACAATCCTGCATGCAATAGACTCATCACAAGCACTCTATTCCCTCCTGTAGCAGTGAAGCTTGTGTCTGACTCCACACACAATCCTGCATGCAATAGACTCATCACAAGCACTCTATTCCCTCCTGGAGCAGCGAAGCTTGTGCCTGACTCCACACACAATCCTGCATGCAATAGACTCATCACAAGCACTCCATTCCCTCCTGGAGAAGTGAAGCTTGTGCCCGACTCCACACACAATCCTGCATGCAATAGACTCATCACAAGCAAAGCTTGTAGCTGACTCCACACATAATCCTGCATGCAATAGACTCATCACAAGCACTCTATTCCCTCCTGTAGCAGTGAAGCTTGTGCCCGACTCCACACACAATCCTGCATGCAATAGACTCATCACAAGCACTCTATTCCCTCCTGGAGCAGCGAATCTTGTGCCCAACTCCACACACAATCCTGCATGCAATAGACTCATCACAAGCAAAGCTTGTGCCTGACTCCACACACAATCCTGCATGCAATACACTCATCACAAGCACTCTATTCCCTCCTGGATCAGCAAAGCTTGTGCCTGACTCCATACACAATCCTGCATGCAATAGACTCATCACAAGCACTCCATTCCCTCCTGGAGAAGTGAAGCTTGTGCCCGACTCCACACACAATCCTGCATGCAATAGACTCATCACAAGCACTTCATTCCCTCATGGAGCAGCGGACTAACAACCGGTTCCACCTAGGATATCCATGGAATCAGGTTTCAGGAGAGCCAAATCAAGTGACAATGCCACTGGAAGGTGCCAACATAAATACATAAATATTATAGTTTAGAATTGTTCGGTTTTGCAATTTCTAGTCATTCATAGGGCGCAATGTCTTCCGCCAAAGGATGTGCCAGTGCTGCGAAAAACAAGGGCAACTAGAGACATGTAACTCCTCAAATAATAATCATGCAGTGGGCATGCAGAAAAGCAAACAGCTGCCAGACTGGCAGTACAAAAAAGAGAGTAAAATTATAGTAATGATGTCAGTTCTGTATAGAGACCAACAAATAAATAATGGCAGTCTTGCTGCTGTCAGGGTACATCCATGATGGTGTTGCCCAAATATTGCCAGCATTTACCCCTGCGACGCCACAACTGTGAAGGCTTTGCCCCCAAATGACAGAATGTTCCCCTGCAAGGACAAAGCAGTTATGCCCCAAAAGGATGCCAGCATTTGCCTGTGGAAGTACACAGCGGTGATGGCTTTGCCCCAACATTCTATTCATAGACAAGGTAAAAAGACTTCTCTTCACTGCGGCCAACAATAGGTATTTATACTACGTCTATGCATAATATAATGGCATGGAAACCTCGCCTTGCATGCCTTTATCAGTAGTAAAAGGTGCTTACGGGGTATGTGGACTTTGTTTAAGAGCACTTTGTCAAATTGCAGCTCATTCCTGGAAGGTAGCATCACCATTTCAAAATGCGCTATAATTTGAGAAAAAGTATTCAAATAGTGCCCAAATACCAGGTGGAGACCATTTGAATGTTTGGAAACATCTGCCAGTTAGGTTTTTCAAATTGTTAGATTAAACATAGAGATCATAAATAGTAAAGCGACTTGTTTACTGTGATAAATGAAGGTCTTATGCAAGCCCACTCACCCCTTTCCACATCCGCGGGATAAGGGGAGTGCACATCATAAGATGGTGGCACCTTAAAATCAGAAATAGCCCCCCCTGCATACACACGGCCGGTTCCTATGGGAGCTTAAGGGGGCACAGCAGAGACCATTTCCCCACTCCTGGTGGTTCCTGATCCCCAGAAGAGGGTTCATTCTAAGACTCTCAAGTGTCATGCAGGCAGGAGCAGGGGCCACCACGGGGCACAGCAGAGACCATTTCCCCACTCCTGGTGGTGCTTGATCCCCAGAAGAGGGTTCATTTGAAGAGTCTGAAGTGTCATGCAGGCAGGGGCAGGGGCCACCGCTGTGTATACAGAGAGCAGAACAGGTGTGGCTGCCTGAGGCCCCAGGTGCACCCTACAGCCCTACCACAGAAGCTTGTGTCTGGACCTTCTTCCCACCTGCGCCCTTGCAGTAGATAAGGGGCCTGCATCCTCCAGCTCAGCAGATGCCTTGCACTACTCGTCCCATCCTGCATTACCATTGACTCTGCTGCCTAGGGCCAAAGGGAGGGAGTTTGACCCAGGCCCCGGGCCGCATGAAATGCGGAACGATAGAGGGTCTGGGAGTTTAGGCGCGGGGTGGGGGGAAAACGGCGCAAAGCATGGGGAGGGGCGTCCGAATGGCGCCACAAGAAACAAAGGCCCAGGAAGGGCAGGAAGCAGCACCTGGGTAGGTGCGAAATGTAACAGGAGGTCAGGGGGTAACCCGGCCGCCCCCAGGAAGGATCAAAAGGCCCGGGGGGTATAAGTAAGCCTGGAAAAGGAGAGACGGCACAAACCAGGTAAGAGCTCACCTCTCTCGGGTAGGCTCTTGGTACCTGGAGAAGGGAAAGGAAAAACGTTGCTCTTGCGGGCTCATGCGCTTTCGACCCTTCAAGAAGCGGAGCTCTTGCGGCGCTAGAGAATAGCACGACAACCGAGACATCACCGGAACGAGCAAGAGGGAGAGTCGTGGCAGTTGCCAGAACCAACAGAATTCAGACGAGAAAGATGGCGGATGGGAGAGCGAAGAGGGCCTGGGAATTCTCAGATTGGGCAAGAAAAGCAGAGAAAGAGTATGGAGCCCAATGGGTGCTAGAAGTAATGCAGAAAGAAGAAAGGGCGAAGGCAACATCACCCCTACTGTTCATCGAACACAGCAGCAGTGAGGGCGAGGAAGATGTGCCACAAGGACAGAAGAGGGGGAGAACGGAGTCGGTGAGAACGGAGGAGGAGACGGAGACGGTGGGCAAGAGAAAGAGAAAAGATAAAAAGAAAGGTTCTGTGAATAATAATGTTGGGAATAAAATAGTAAAGATGTTAAAAAATTGCGTCACGGTTTCGGGTAAGTCGCCCAGAACCAACGACAAAAAGAGCAGACGGGGGAAGAAAAACAGGGAAGAATGGTTGGGAAATTCGTCAGAGGAATCCAGCAGTGAGGATGAAGAAAGGGATCATCTAAAAGCTTGGGTAAAGTGGAAAAGAGTGGTGAGCAAGGAAAAGCGGAGTGGGGTAGGGGGGGCAGGGATAGAACCCGAGGAGGCCCCGGTCCATACCCCACAGGGGGCACCAGTTGAGCCCAAGGAAGTTCCGGTCCCGACACCGCAAGGGACACCAGTAATCCCAGTGTCACAAGGAGCGCCGGTTGTAGCGACGCTACAAAGCACGACGGTAGGCCCAAACATAGGGGCGGGGGCACCAACAACGGCGGTAACAGTAGAGAACGGGGCACCGCTCATGAAGAAGTATGGTAGACCAACCATGGGTAAGGACGCACAGGGCATGTCGATGAAAGCGATGGCTTGGTACATAAATGACAAAGTAAAGGGAAAAAATTTGGAGAAAGGAATTGATCGATATATTTACATTATTAGATTGTCAAAAGAGGGGGATGAATGTGGCAGTCGAAGACATGAAAGAAGATGAAAAGAGTTTACTCAAAAGGGGGCCAGTAGTTAGGAACTTCGATAATTGGATGTCGGCCTTTACTATAATGTCGACAATCATATTACAGAAATTCCCGGAAGATGGGGTAGCGTTAGTTGCTTACCAGCAGAGGGTGCTGAAGGTCCACGCAGCGTTTGGGGGGGACGCATGGCTAGAGTACGACCATGAGTTCCGAAAGGGGATGGACTGCTTCCCGGACATGGGCTGGGACGAAGAAAATTTCAACCTTTACATCTTTAATGTGCTGAAAGAAAAATGGGATTCCAAGGAGCGGAATACAGGCAGTCAGGAGAGAAGGCAGTACTGGCAGAGCAATTACAAGACAGATTACAGATATAGTAACCGAAGATACGATTCCAGCTACGACAGATACAGGGAACAGAGTTTTCGGAACTGAAATTTCGGGCCACAGAGAGGATGGCAGAGCAGCCTGGCCCCAACAACCCAAGGGGGGGGGGGCAGTGGGAGCCCGGGTACGGCTCGGACAGAACCAGGGCAATGCAGGAGCTTCGAAAAAGGGGTACCATGCAGCTGGGGTTGGAAATGCAAATTCAGCCACAAATGTGAGAAATGCAAGGGAGACCACAGCAGTTCCAGGTGTACGAGGGCTGCAGCTCCGAGCGGCTGAAGAGACGAGACATGGAAATAAGAACTGGAGCAGGAAAGGGGGTCGTGCCGGTAAAGATCGAGAGAATGAAAAAGTTGCTCCGAGATTACCCCAACCAAGTAGCGGCAGAGCAGATTAGGCGAGGCTTTAGTGCGGGGTTCAACATCCCGTTCACCGGCCAGGGAGCGCGAGACACTCCCAGGAATGAGGGAGTCCATGATGGTGCATTACCTAGATGATTTTTTATTGGTCGGCCCCAAAGAGGCAGACATGGGCAAGGTAACATTGGGCAAATGCGTAAAATAACGAGGGAGTGGGGCATTCCTCTGGCAGATGAGAAAACGGTGGGGGCCAAACACAGGTGATCCAGTATCTAGGCATAGAGAACAACTCAAACAAGGGGAGGTGTAGGATCCTAGAGGACAAAGTGACGGAGCTAAGCAAAACAATACAGGAGCTACGAGGAAGAAACAAGACAACCGTGAAGGAGTTACAAGCACGGGCAGGGAAACTGAACTGCGCAGGGAGAGGCATACCGCAGGGAAAAGTGTTCCAGAGAAGGATCGAGCCGAAGACAAGAGGTGCTACCAAAGGGCACCACAGGGTCAGGCGAGGAGGAGGAATCAAGAGAGACTAGAAGTCTGGCTTGAACGTTTGGTGAACTTCAAGGGTTAAAATGATATGACGCTCGCCAGTGAAGGAGGAAGGTAGAAGAGTGTTATTCACTGACGCAGCCGGTGGTTTTGGTTCGGGAGCAATACTGGGGAGAAAAAGGTGTGCAGATGAGTGACCGGAATCATGGCAGGTGGCGGAATCGACAAAGAACATAACGCTACTAGAGCTCTTCCCGATATGGGTCGCGTTATGGGCATGGGGGAAGGAGCTAGGCAATAAGGAGTTGGCGGTATGGTCGGTCAACATGGCATTAGTGCATGTGTTAAACAAGGGAAGTGCATCATGCATGTTAGTATTGGAATTGAGGAGGGCAATCACATTGGAAAGCCTGATGTTAAAATACATGCATAAGGGCGAGGCATATCGCAGGAGAGGGAAATATGGTGGCTGATGCAATCTCGCGTGTTCAGTGGGAGAGATGCAGAGAGCAGAGACCGGACGCCGACAAGGGAAAGACGCCCACGCCACGAAAGGCATGGGTCCCGTTGAAGGCACTAGAAAGGAAAGCAGGGTTGGCCTCAAGGGCGAATCAAAAGTGGTGGAAAAAGAGTGGGAAAGAAGAAAGGGGCAGCGACAGGCTGACCAGGAATGCCCTGACATACAAGACGGGTAAGCGGTACGCAAAGATGGTAAAAGATGTGTTGTTAAAAACAGGTGTAAAAGTGGTGGATGAAATATCAACGGAAAGATGGTAAAAGATGTGTTGTTGGAAACAGGTGTAAAAGTGGTGGATAAAAAAATCAATGGAAAGATGGTAAAAGATGGGTTGTTGGAAAAAAGGAAAGCACGGTTGGCCTCAAGGTCGACTCAAAAGTGGTGGAAAAAGAGTGGGAAAAAAGAAAGGGGCAGCGACGGGCCGACCAAGAATGCCCTGACATACAAGTCGGGTAAGCGGTACGCAAAGATGGTAAAAGATGTGTTGTTGGAAACAGGTGTAAAAGTGGTGGATGAAATATCAACGGAAAGATGGTAAAAGATGTGTTGTTGGAAACAGGTGTAAAAGTGGTGGATGAAATATCAGCGGAAAGAATTGGGGAATTCCTAGAAGGGGCATTTGCCAAGGGTAAAAAGAAAAAGCTGGGCAGCAGCGCATCTGGCGGCAGTGGCATATACCGCAAAAGTGGCGGACAGCGATAAGATAAAATATGCGATGAGGGGATGGGCAAAGCTAGAGGGGAAGAAGCCAGATGGCAGAAGGCCGGTCGAGTTTGGGGAAATTGATAATGGGCTAATTAATATATGCAGCAGCACATACGAAACTGGGCTGTTCAGGGCAGCATTCGTGCTGGCGTACTACGGGGCTTTCAGAATAGGGGAACTGGTGGTCAGGAATATGACAGCAGGAGACGGGCTGGCAAGGAAAGATATCAGTATGGGCGACAAGGGTATATCAATAATACTAAGGTAATCCAAGACAGACCAAACAGGGGAGGGAAATCACAATATGTTAAGAGATACAGAGGTGAATGAAGGCTACATGTCAGGAACACAATCACGTCATGGTGGGGCCTCCCGGGGATGCACTGGGCGGACATCCACGACAGGCTACCAGACCTGGTAGGTTACAGGGAACCCCCCCCAAGTACATGGTTATACATTTAGGGGGGAACGATCTGACGAGCGCAGACAGGGGGAAATTGCAAAGAGAGATCTGCGAGTCACTGCATAGCTTGGGTCGCGGCTGGTGGAAAAACAGATATTTTTATGTCAGAGATAATACCTAGAAGGACCTGGCAGGGGGCACAAAAGAGACATGCGATCGAGACAGCGAGAGAAAAGCGAAATAAATCAGTAGAGGAGTACTGCAAGAGTACAGGTCTACATGTCACAAGACATAGTTTACACCGGAGCAACCCGGATATGTTTCACCAAGATGGAGCGCGCCCATCAAAGGTTGGGATGGGGGTTTTACCGACAACATTTTTTAGGCACTCTGAGCAAGAGGCTGTAGGCAGGGGGCTTTTGGGGGGACCTGAGTGGGTGTAAAGGACACCCACTCAGGTGTGGCGGCATGTGCCCAGGAACGAAGGCTCAGGGATAACAAAGACTCAGAAGGAGCCTTGAGCGGCTTCGGCACTGGACACAATGTGCCCAAAAGCATATGTATATGTAATGTTTTGTTATAATGGATTTTCTGTAAGAAAAATAAAATGCCTACAGCCTACAAATTTTCCATACACACAAAGTTGTCTGTAATTTATTATTAGGTAGGAATCTGGTAAGAGCAGCAAGGTGAACCCACACTACTCAGCCTATGACCCAGGCCCCGGGCCGCATGAAATGCGGAACGATAGAGGGTCTGGGAGTTTAGGCGCGGGGTGGGGGGAAAACGGCGCAAAGCATGGGGAGGGGCGTCCGAATGGCACCACAAGAAACAAAGGCCCAGGAAGGGCAGGAAGCAGCACCTGGGTAGGTGCGAAATGTAACAGGAGGTCAGGGGGTAACCCGGCCGCCCCCAGGAAGGATCAAAAGGCCGGGGGGTATAAGTAAGCCTGGAAAAGGAGAGACGGCACAAACCAGGTAAGAGCTCACCTCTCTCGGGTAGGCTCTTGGTACCTGGAGAAGGGAAAGGAAAAACGTTGCCACCCAACCCACCCTGCAAATGAAACGGAAGAGGTGGGGGTGTGCAGGCAGGAGCCAGGACGACGAGTACTCCTTCGGTACACGGTACAAGATGGGGCAAAAGTGGAAGAAAGAACGCCGAGTACTCTTTCGGTACACGGTCTAAGGAAAGAAGGAATAGATCAAGAGGAAAGAACGCCGAGTACTCTTTCGGTACACGGTCTAAGGAAAGAAGGAATAAAACAAGAGGAAAGAACGCCGAGTACTCTTTCGGTACACGGTCCAAGAAACGTCGTAGGCGGCATGTGCCCAGGAACGAAGGCTCAGGGATAACAAAGACTCAGAAGGAGCCTTGAGCGGCTTCGGCACTGGACACAATGTGCCCAAAAGCATATGTATATGTAATGTTTTGTTATAATGGATTTTCTGTAAGAAAAATAAAATGCCTACGGCCTACAAATTTTCCATACACACAAAGTTGTCTGTAATTTATTATTAGGTAGGAATCTTGTAAGAGCAGCAAGGTGAACCCACACTACTCAGCCTAATGGTCCAAAACATCTGGAGAGCCACAGGTTGAATAGCCCCCTGTTGTAGCTTGCCCCCTCGCCACCCTCTTACCTTGTAGTCCTCATGGGCCTCCTTGATGGGACGCACACGGTGTTCCTTGTGTTCACGGGATTCCCTGCACACCAGGCAGATGAGTGTCTCATCCGTGTCACAGAAGAGTCGCAGGGCCTCTCCGTGTTCCCCACAGAGACTTCCTTCTAGAAGGCGTCCAAACTCCTCTTCCAGCCGCTGAACGCTTTCGGCCATGCTTGCCAAGCTCTTGTTTGGCTTTAGATTCTTCTTGTTGAATTTCTGTTTGCATTCTGGACAGGATATGGTTAAATCCGGCTGTTCCATGTATTTGGTGAGACAGGCGCGGCAGAAGTTATGCCCGCAGTCTATAATCACGGGGTCCTTGTAAAACTCCTGGCAGATGGAACAGAGCGCATCTTGCCGGAGGTCTGTGATAGGATGACGAGCCGCCATTGCTGTGCTGAGCTGTGCTGCAGTCCTACTCTGTGTCAGGGAAAGGGGGGTCTGTCAGAGGACGCTTAGCAGCCACTCCTGCGCTGAGCTACAGTCTAGAGACCCACTCTGTGTCAGGGAAGAGGAGGTCAGCTGTCAGAGGACGCTTAGCAGCCACTCCTGTGCTGAGCTACAGTCTAGAGACCCACTCTGTGTCACGGAAATGGAGGTCTGTCAGAGGACGCTTAGCAGCCACTCCTGTGCTGAGCTACAGTCTGGAGACCCACTCTGTGTCAGGGAAGGGGAGGTCAGCTGTCAGAGGACGCTTAGCAGCCACTCCTGTCCTGTGCTGAGCTACAGTCTAGAGACCCACTCTGTGTCAGGGAAGGGGAGGTCTGTCAGAGGACGCTTAGCAGCCAATCCTGTGCTGCGCCACAGTCTAGAGACCAACACAGTGAAAGGGACGTCTATCAGAGAACAAGCCCCACTCGGTGCCAGGGAGAGGGAGGTCTGTGCAAAGTCCCCACATACTGCAGGTGCCACGGGGTAGGAGTGGCTCCAGCACTAATAAAGATAAGGTCCCAAGGAAGAGGCGAGTACGAGCAAACAGGACAGAGGGCAACTGAAAGGAAGATAGTGGAGAAAACAAAATGGCGGCGCCGAGTGTGAGCAAAAGAGGCAGAGAAAGCTTCAGTGTAAATGAAAAAAGAAAAATACCAGGAAAGCAAGAGGGGAGGAAGGAAAGATAGAAGAGAAATAAGAAAAAGATGAAAGCAAATACACAAAGAATGACTGGAACAGAATATAAAGAAAATACATTATAGATGCAAATGCATAAGCCTTGCAGATATGCAGCGTACCTTCCACCTTTACTCCCTAAAAATAGGCAAATACTCCCAAAAGTATAAGATAGGGAGCACAAATACTCCTAACGAAAGATATGGAAGAGTGACCCCACACAGATCCACGGATATGTCTGAATCAGGGGCCCCAGCAGAGCAGGGCCACAGGACGGAGCTGTAATATTATTACAGCCGGATCTGAAGTGCAAATGTCAGGTAAAAATACACCTTATAACTGCATGAACTATTAGGTTCAAACCAGTATGGATTACAAGACGAAGCACTTTCTCTGCTTGAAAAATACCCCCGCTGTGAATGGGAATTACTTTTTTACATCCTAAAAAATCTTTTTATTCACACAAATAGGGAGTAGAGTACTCCCTTCTGTCCGAGCATTCCACGCATCAGAGTAATAATTCCAGTGCTCTACGCGACACAGACATGCATTTTACCTTAACCAGGACTGTGCCGCTGTCTGACACCGAAGTGGCTATCCCAGAAGTCTGTGCGCTACAGACATTCATTTTACCTGCAACAGGAATGCAAAGCGAAGCAGCGATCCCAGTGCTCTACATGCCACAGACATTTACAGGGTAATTCATTGAATGATTGTGCGCTGAAATCGGTGGCGCAAGCGTGAAAAAGGCAGCGCACGTGTGCAAAACGCACGCAAGCGATTCATGGATGGCACTGCGCATGGCTTACCTGGGAGCTGCGCCGATACCACGCTCACCTCACACATCACTGCAACATCCCGAACGCTGGGTGTGAGACGCCCTGTGAAGGCGCACAGCGTCCAGCGTACACACCTAAAAAGGGAGCGGAACACGTGGAATGGGGAACAACACGCGAAAATGTGGGCTTAACAGGGGAAGCACAGTTGCGAAATCCCCGCAACACCCACACGCGCGCTAACAACACGTATTCATGGAATTGAAGAAGGCAAACCCGCGCACGCCAAAAGACGCGCACAGGCGTAAACACGTCTGCCATGCAAAAGCAGGCGAAAGCACCCCCACGCAGCATAAAAGTGTGCAACAAACAAGCATATACAGCTACGATGAATGTCCCATTTCTCGCAGCAGTGATCGTGAGACACCGCAGGAGGAGGTGGATAGACAGGCCCCGCACTTTTTCTTTACCCAGGACCAGCCTTTTTGGGATGCCTGATGATCAGGTCTATGCCAGGTATAGGTTTCCGCCTCATAGCATCCTAGACCTAGTCACTGAGTGGGAGGATGACCTCACATCACCCACCCTGTGCTCCCAAGCACTGAGCACCTTGGAAAAGGTGATCAATGGCCTGAATTTTTTGGCCACTGGGTCATTTCAGCGGACAACTGCCATTGTAGGTGGTGTCTCACAACCCACACAGTCACGCTGCCTACACCAGGTGTTGGCAATCATGACTATGCGCCCCTCAGTCTGCAGGCACATATACATGCCCAGAACACACGCAGAAAGTCAGGCCGTGGTCCAGGACTTCTACAGTGTGGCACACTTCCCCAAAGTGCTCAGTGCCATTGATTGCACACATGTGGCCCTACGTCCACCTAGGGCCACTGAGCATATCTACCACAACCGCAAGCACTGGCATTCCATCAACGTGCAGGTTGTATGTGATGCCAAGGGAATCATCACCTCTGTCTATGCAAACTATCCAGGGTCCACCAATGACAGTTTCATGTACAGAATGTCTGCCCTGAGCCGTCTGGCATCTCCTCCTCCTCCTCTGCTTCCAGTGCCTCATCACCTATAACAAAATTAAAAAACACATGTCAGCAGCACATATCACACACATAGACACCACAAAATTGAAAGCCAACACAGGAAGCCTCCATGTCACACATGACACAAACTCCGGCATGCATGCAGTGGCAATGAAATGGAAGGGGACGCTGAAAGCTGAAATGGATGTGTGTGAAATGGATGTGTGTGAAACCTACACATGTACTGCATGTTGCATATCACATGCATCACACACTACCTTCTTGCAGGCAAAGATTTTAGCAGAAAATGACAGATGTCAATGGAGAGATGGCACATAGCATAGCCATGGCAGGATTCACAAATAGCCACAGCAGTCAGTTAAATCGAACTGGCCATGACACATGTAAAATGCATGTCAACATGTAGTACAAGAAACTCAATATAAAAATCAAATGCACGTGTCACAGGACTCAACAACGCTAGTGCACTGAGATACAGTTATGGGAGGCACATGGATACATACATGCCAAGTCACTTTTAAATCACACCAGTGAATAGGCATGTTGGTGAAAAATGGCTCAGAAGCGCTTGCATGCAGTGCAGTACATGTGTACGGACTCAACTAACAACATGAACAAAACGTACAGATGTCAATCTCGGCACATGACGGCAGTGCAGCGAAAAGTTCATCAGTCATGTGCAAAGTGTTGGCACTGGGTTGCAGGGAGACAGTGAACCCCCCCACACCCCCACCCCACCCTCCGTGGAATAGCAGGGTGTCAGTGCATGGCTCAGAATGGTTAACCAGAGTACTGTGTAGTAGCAGACAGTGTTGGCAGGTGTAATTCGCATCATCTCAGTCATCTGATACTACAGCAGATGAGAGAGGGACAGAACTTTCAAAATGTACAATACCTGTGCGTTCCACATCTAGATGGTGTCCATATACTCCTGCACCCCAAATCTAGGTGTATTTCAAAACATGTGTTGCAAAACCTAGGTGCTGTTCCAAAACTTGTATGTTCCAAACCTAGGTGTTTTCAAATACCTATGCGCACCAAACCTAGGTGGTTCAAATACTTGTGCATTCCAAACCTAAGTTTCTGTCCCATTACCACTGTTGCCTACACTCTAAGAGTTCGCACATTTCTATGGGTTCCTTCAAATACTGGTGTGCTTCAAATCTGGGTATCTGTCCCATTACCATTGTGTCTCCCCCAAGGAACCCCTCCCACTATTGTTGTGCTTCAATTCTTGGTGTTTTCAAATACAGTTGTGTTCCAAACCTAGGATTCTTCCCATTACCACTGTGTATTGGCCATCAGAACCACACTCGCCCAGATTCACACTCCCACACACCCTCCATCTCACAATCAAGAGGAGCTCTATGGCAGTCCAAAAGACTCCCCAGCCGCTCTGCCTCCTTTACCCTCACACCCTCATTCGGGCAGCCTGAAGACATTCCACAATACTGTTTCATCACCAACCCATCCACCATAACCCCACCCCTAGACTGAGCCCCGGCCACCTCCCCCTCAACACACCCTCCAACTCTGAGGAGCTCTGGCATGCCGAGTACC
The DNA here is from genome assembly GCF_040938575.1 of Ambystoma mexicanum. NCBI lineage: Eukaryota > Metazoa > Chordata > Amphibia > Caudata > Ambystomatidae > Ambystoma > Ambystoma mexicanum. The sequence continues at coordinate 766,780,696 of NC_090938.1, read as the reverse complement.
CCAAACCTGCCCCCTACTAAACCACCTCTGCCCACACCCTCTCCATCCCCCACCCCTTCCCTCCTACCAGACCAGTAGACTTACACCCACTGACAGCCACACACTGCACAGCTTCCAACTCTCAGACCAGAGGAGCCCTATGGCGCTCCAAAAACACAACCGCCCGCCACCAGCACATTCCTTGCGCCATCTTTCAGTAACTCACCATCCACATCCGTCCCCCACTCCCATCCCTCTCCCCCATAGCCAGTACTCCATGGACCTCCTCTCATCACACATTGTCAAACTCCCATACAAGCGAAGTACCCCGTAATTCCAAAAAACTCCATGCACCTCTTCCACCCTCCGACTTCATACCCTCTTTCCTGTTCACCTCCAACCCATCCCACACCCTCTCCAATCCCCGTCCAAGGAATCCTGGCGGCACAGTGACTGCCAATGCCCACTCCCACTCCTCACCACCCCTACTCCCACCAACAAACCGGCCGAGCATCCATTTCCCCTGGCCAGTCCACACCTCCCTGGACAAACATGGCCCCTTGACCACTTAACCCCTTCCACCCTCCTGACCACCATCACAAGAGCAGCCCCTGCCACTTCTTTACCCTCCCTCAGTATAGCACGTCTTGCCCTTTCCTGAACCATTGCCTCAAGCCCCTTCTCTGCCCCCCCAGCCTCTCTCACACACCTCTCACACCCAAACACAGAATACACAAAGGCACGGACCACCCCTCGCCATCAGCTCTACATGCCTCTCCAGCCATACGTCAGTTTATATATTATCCTTTCCTGCCTCTCGGTCGCCTATGCCTTCCACCTCCCTCTTTCAACACAACTCTTCCCTCGCCATCTCCAACCACCCACAACACCACCACCCACCCTCTGGTCACCAAACCCAATCAGCACCTAGCCCACCACCTCCATATGCCCCCACCCTTCTTGCCACCTCACCCGACCTCCAAGCCATTCACTTCCGACCCAAACACCCACCCCAGGCCAGTCCTCTTCAGAAGGCCTATGACCTCCCGCTCCCTCTTCCCACTCCCAATCGACCACCCACACAGTCAGCTCCAACAGAATCCCACCCTCTGACCAACACCATCCCTCCAGTCAGACCGACCCAGTCCGACCAATCACAACGCCCTTCCCAGTTATGAATGCCTTAACACCTGCCACACTGACCAACCCAGTCCTGCCAGCCCCGGACACCCAGGGGAAGCGTCGCCCCTTCCCACATAATCACCTGCCCTCTTATCAATGCCCGCTCTGTGGCCAAAAACAGACACTGCATCTATGACCTCCTAACCTCTGAAAACCCTGATCTCATTCCTCACTGAAACGTGGATGATTTCAAACCGATCGCAAACAAAGCATTTCCACCTGACAATTCATCCACAACAGACTCTCGAGGAGGCGGAGTAGCCATCCTCCACGAACCACAATTCCATCACGTTCACCAAAACACATCCTTGCACAGCTAACTGCAAATCCCTACCAGTCAAACTCTCTCTCCCGCTCACTCTCTCCCACAGTTTCCTACTCATCTACAGGCCCCCCGGATATGACATACACTTCAACAACACCCTATGCTACTCAGCCACCTAGCACTCACCCTACTGGGGGATTTCAATATCTAGTTTGACGTGCCCAGCAACCCCTGGTCAACACAGGACCAACCCACACACTGTATTTATTTAAATTAAAAGTAATAGAAATGTGCACGACAATGTCAAACACCACTTTATCGGTGGCACAACACAATAAACGTCTCTCAACATAAGTAAATCCCAAAAGTGAGTTGAAAAGAACACAGATCACAATTCTTTACTTCCTACACATTTCATGATCAATAACCAGAACAATTATAAATGTAGTGCTGTGCAATTTTGATTTTCCCATGGGCTTAAAAGGCTATCAGTAGGATTTCAAGATTGGTACAAATACATGTCAGTTATGATTTCACCCACACTTTTGGTTTTAAATAAGCACAGGGTGACTTAGTGGTTTGTTATTCAGACCCCACCCCCCTGCCCTACTTTGATCTGTGTTGGGAAAAGTCAGGCAGAACAATTGGAATGATTTGGGGAATTTGGGATTTCAGACCCACCCTCCACTGGAAGGCCTGTGTTAGGGGAAGTTAGATTGGACTGATTTAAGAACAAAGACACTCCTCTTCCTGAAAGTAGCAGGACAAAAAGGATTGCCAATTTAAATTTGAGGCTATAGTTTCAGCACACAATGGGAAGTGAACTTAGTTGAATTCAAATTTTAGCAAAAATCACCCTGTAGTGTTCTGCCAAATGGGTAATTAAATGAATCTTTTTAGTTAAGTAGGCTGAGGATCTACACAGTTTTGCCCCCCCCCCACCCGCCCACTATAAAGAGAAAAGATTTAAGGCAAGCAGACCCTGCCTTTTCCCAGAGCCCAGTTCTACCTACATAGAACGCTTCTGTTTAAAGTTCAGGACAGCCAGCTGCATGTCAGGACCCTCTGGAAAGATAGGGCAGGGGTCTGGTCACTCCACTCTCAAGGATGGCCTCTCGCTCTCCACCATTGGACCCAGTCAGCTTTGAGGCCTTCCTTGCAATAGACCTCTCCACCAAGCTGCACTCCGCAATATCCTCTGCTGTTCCCTTGCAGCTGTAGGATTGTAAATTGCAGCAGTACTCTTGATGGCAAATATTAGGAGCTCTGTCCCTTGCTCCTAGTGCAGTCCCCCTTATATAGCAACAATGGCACCACCAATTTTACAATCTCTGGCGGAGTACCCTGCAAGAGGTCACACAAATAGGATTGGACAGTTACCCTTCTTTCTCCTCTCCACTCCAGCCCCTCTCTACGGATTGGTTTAAAAGTCTGGAGCAGACATATGGCAGCTTAATTTACAAGCCCTGTTTGTTCTCGTGTGAAATGTTTGGCAAAAACTAGGTGTGGCAAAACTTTATAGTTTTACTAATAACTTCCATTATATACATCTTTTCTGATTCAGTTAATCATGGGGGATTGAGTAGACGACAGCCAAGTCCACACCATTTTGCACGGCCGTTGGCAATTTTCCGCCGTTTTCACAGAAAGCATAACAGTTATGAACATGTAAATTCCTACACATATTCCCAATTTTACCCTTCACCAACTCTTTTTTTTTCTTTTTTTTTCAGATCAGGAACCTAGTTTAACTGGCCATTACAGTTCCCTAACCTGTAGGTGCATGAATTTTATATATCCAAAACTGCATGGAAATTACCTAAAAAAGTGGTACATAAATGAAGAAATTCTGCCTTATGGTTGCTGGGAGAATAGTGCTTTTAAATTAATTGTAAATCTGTATGTCAGAAAATGGGAGCTCTGCTTCCTCTAGCCATCGGTCTCCCTGGGCCAATCTGTGACCAGAGTTTTTCTTTATCAGTCTCTCTGAAGTGTTTGAAGTTGGAGTTTCAGGCCCCCTTAATTGAATTGTCTTCAGAGCTCCCCTCTTCACACCTACTGTCTACATTGTGGTCATGCATCAGCCAGGTGAAATGGTCCTGCAGAGACAGCCTGCCTAAAGAACACTGTTTTCCACACCTTCCAGAGTAAGCCACATTTTATTTCAGTTGTGAACACTAGGATGCCAGCCTTCCATTACTGAAGGTCCTTGTGACATGTATCCAAAAGTCAGCAAAAGAGTTTGCCTCTGGCCTACAGAACTTTCCCCATGGAAAACAAAGCAGCTTTTCAAAGGTCACTGTTATTTTGTATGCAAAACATGATATACATTACTTAGTCGACACGCACCATGGGCCTCATTACGACCCTGGCGCTAAGGGATTACCGGTACCGGTAAGGGTACCCGTACCGATAATCCCTTAGCGCCTGATTACGAGGTCCCTTTGCGGGTTGGAGACTTTAACGCCTGCTTTTAGCAGGCGTTAAAAACCAACCTGCAAAGGGACCTTGGTGCTAAGTACGGTGCCGTACTTAGCGCCTTCCCCATTCCCATTGAGCCCTATGGGGCAAAAATGGGAATGGAGAAGGGCCATGGCGGCATGGGGAATTACCGCCCCGCCAACCTCGGAATGGGGCGGTAATTCCCCATTCTGCCATGGCAGAGTCAGTAAGTTACCGGCATGGACCATGGTGCTATTAGCACCATGGTCCAATGCCAGGGTCGTAATGAGGCCCCATGTCTTTTTCCCTCCCATTTTTCCTGTTAGCAGTGGTACATTTTTCACATTTAAACTGCAAATACACATCAAGCCGTTTTGGGGCCTTTGAATGCACCCCACAGCAGTGTCTCGCTGCCAGGTCAATATCCCAATGAGCTCCAGGGAGCAGAGGGGCTATCATGCTCTGTCCGAGCATTACAATGTGAGCTATTAGGCACTGATGGGAGGGGGAAGGAACTATTTGCAGGGACTTTTGTCCCCTTTGGAAATATGTGAATGGAGGGAGTTATCAGAAGTGTGAAGGGTGCATAATGTTGCATGCTTTATGAAATAATGAGTATGGCTTTACCCAAAGTGGATTTGTTAGGCTCACATTAATCTGCATGATGCTATTGTGACTTTGCATGCAGGTTGGGGAGAATAAAACTAACGCCATACTCTTATTGCTCAACATATTTCTATGACAATGTATATAGTGTATAGTTAGTTTGCTATGAAAGTCTAGTTTATTATGTATTGGTTTGCATCCAAGACATAGCTATAAATACAGTATTATTTAATCACATGAAATGCAAAGCAAATATCTTTATCAACTGCTACCTTTTTGAAAATATTTTGCAAGCAACTTCAGGTTGATCACCCTGAGTTACCTGGGGCAACCCAGACGTGGACTCCCTGCTCACTGTGCTCAGAGAGGCACAGCTCCACCTCACTGATGAGGCCCAACAAGGCTGAAACACGTGTATGGGGTTGCTGTTGGTACTCTTGTTCAGAAGGGAATTGCCATAGCATTTCGGTGCTGGACTGCCCATGTGGGTGGGACAAAGACTGATATGCAAATAGATATTTCCCATCTGTGAAAGGTACAGTGAGCCGAAAGCGATGGCTGCACTCTCAAAGTGGGAAAAAAACCACAGAACAGGTTATCATTTCTAGAGAGGGGCACCTGCTAACTTTTGGAAAATCTTTATCAACTGAACCTGGGAAGATGTACACAGTTTCTTAAATTGTCCACATCACGGTTTCACCGATTTAACAAAGTGTGTGATCCTGGGCAAATCATGTAATTGCACTGTCTTAACTGCAGCCCTGTACGTTCATAGCATATGTAAATATATCATGCAATTACAAAGAAAATCCTAAAGAGTATAGAGTTGCTCCATATATAATAGTGCAATTTAGGTATTTTGCACCACAAAGTTATTTGCCACTTGGCTTACTTATGGCAACTTATTCTGAAGTCGCTCCATGGGGCCTCCAGGTATCAGAGACTGCTGATGCTGCTTGCGATGTGCTTTTCTGTGAAGTCACTCCTGTTGGTGCAGTCCATATGCACATTAGGAGGTTTGCATGTACTTTGCCCCAGAGCCTGGAGAGAGCTCTAACAGATGGGTTTCCTGCATCTGTAATGATTCTGCAGTTTTATTTATTATTTGTTATGTGGTAAAATGCCATCTACCACTAATGTTACCAAAAAAGTAGATTGGGGCCGGGGTGGGTGGTTTGTGGGTGGGAGTGAGACCATATGGAATTGTGCGCACTGCATTTGGGGGAAAGGTAGCAGGACGTTTTTCAGGCTCTCCCCTCCCATCCCCCCCCCCGCTCTTGCAATGCTGGATACTCCCCTGCCCCTATGTCTTCCTCTCCCACTCACCTTTTCTCCATGTTTTCTTTCTCTGCTTCTCTTGAGTCCATGTTCTCTGTTCTTCCGCCCTCCTCTGTCTTTTCCTAGTGTCTCTCCCCTTTGCAGGCCTGTATTCCCTCCTCTGTCTCAGTCTGTCTCAGTCTGTCTGTCTATCTCTCTCTCCTGTATGGCTGTCTCTGTCTTTCCATTTGTGTCTTCCTGGTTATGTTTCTGCCCATGCTCCTCTGTCACTCACCCGGTCTCCCTCTGTCGATTGGGCAGAGGTGGGAGGTTTGGTGGGCAGGGAGAGGGGGGTAAATGAGACCATATAGAAATGTGTGCACTGCAATTTGGGGGTGCAGTGCTGGATACTCCCCTGCCTGGGCCCTTGCTGAACCCATGGCTACAAAGCACAGGGACACAGCATGGCCTGCGCTACACACATAATGTATACGCGAGTCCAAGAAACAGTTAAAGCCATGAGGGATGTTTCACCTTTAGTGAAAATGGTGTGCACACTGGATACACACTTAGTCAAGGTCTTTGCAGAGCAGGTAAGACAGGACATGCATAGTATCGTTGCACATCACCACTTGCATCCTGGCAATGGATTGGACATCAACAGCCACAGCAGCCATCTTTAAATGGTCTTAAGCATCTCAGAAGCTCATGAATCCCACTCTAAATAACTTGCATTGAGTTCATGAAGGCCATAGAGCGGGGGCGGTGGGGGGGCTACAAGTTAGGGGAGTCGAGACACATGCCTGTGGTAATATTTCTTACCTAACGATCCACGTTTGGATGAATTTTGAACACAAAGCTTATTTTACATTAAAAGGCTTAGATATTTGTCGGTTCTCTGCGCCAAGCCCTGAAACTCTCTGCATCTGTTTGGGTTAAAGGGCAATTGATGTCAGAGCACCTTGAGGAGGCCTTAAGCAGCATTAAGTCCTCCAGTGAGAACTGCCACCATGTGCCATTTTTACCCCTGCCCGCGATGGCTTAGCGAGTAACATGTCATGGGCAGAGTTTCTGGGTAACTTGGCTTCCGGCATAGTCAGCAACATTCAGTGCTCACATGACACGTTTCATTAGGACCACAGATTTGGGGTTCACAGCCTAGTGTAGGGTGCACCAAAGCCCTCAGGTGTGCTGCTCTAACCACTGGAGTACTTCCTGGTGGGAGTTGGGGTGTAGGAGGGTGCAGGGTCGGGCTGAGGCATAAAGTCTCAGTCACCAGCAAACAGTGGCCCCAGAATTGCAAACGGCAATTCATTCCCTTTGTGACACTGTTTCAAGGAGGAGGTTTTTGATAAAGTGTGATGCAAATTGTCCAATTTAAAGAATATTTATTCAGTAACAATGGTCAGAACTACTAGCCGCATAGTGAAGTAACTCAAACTGGCCCACACTAGCATCTTGCTTTTTTTGGTTCGGGCATTGCCCTGTTGCCCTATAGGCCAGCCCGAGCCTGGTGGTCACGGGCATAGCAAGCACACCACCACCCAGGGAATTGTGGCTGCAATGCCCCCAGACAGGTCCAAGCACAAGAGGAGCACCAACATCCTAACCAGTGGCCAAGAGACCATGAAACAGTCATGAACAGACTTACTTTACTAGGCTCTAGAACCTTCCCAGATCACTTCACTAGGCTCCAGAATCTTTCCAGATCACTTTAATACCTTTCCAGATCACATCAAGAGGCTCCAGAACCTTTCCAGATGACAGATCACATCAATAGGCTCTAGAACAGAGGTCGCCAAACAGTCGATCCCGCGCTGAAGATACCAAAAAATAAACATTTATCCTAAGTTATATTATTTAATGGTGATTTTTGCAGCCATGTTCCTAGTCGGCCCAATTGCAGGCAGAGAGCTTGGCTACTGTGCCTCTTGGAACTGCTTGTAAATCCACTGACAAATTATGCTTCTGCAGGCCGCCTGTAGTACCACAGTTGGCCTTGTGCACCCCCACGACAGTCTTTCTTAAGCAAGCTGCTCTTGTTTGCCAGAGATGTTGGAGGGGCTGGGGCAGGATCAGGATCATTGTGACCACGCAATGAAAATATCACAGTAGCACGGCTGCTCGCCTGGAAATGTTCAAAATAATATTTTAAAAAATGGTGCAATTTCTTTCCAAATTCCACACCGTACATTTCCACTTTAAATCACATCCATGACACAAGTACACACACTTTTAGTACATTAAGCAATCCATAGACACGCTGTACAGTAGAAGCCTACCAGGGTAGTTCAGCAGGTTGACAGACCGATGCTGAGATGTTATATATTCAAAACTACAGGTATGACTTTTTGCAATGCATTATAAAAAAAGTGCTATACAATGTGTTTGGCCAGGGTATGGGTTGGGCTGGTTGCTTGCTTATATTCAGGGCTGAGGTGAGGATATTTATGCCCCTGTGAAAATCAAAAGTTGGCACCCATGAACCCACAGTTTAATTTCCTAAAAACTGCTGTCAGCATAACAGAAGCATTTGTGATTAATCAGTTTGACAAGCATATAACATCTTTATAAATATAACTTGTGCTAAAACACAGAGGGGCACACAAATTATGATGTGTTATTTATATAGCGCCTTAATCCAAAGCGCTTTACAGAGCACATATTTACATGCAATATCACCCAACTGAAATTGGTACGTGTATCGACCTCAGAAGGATGAAAGGCTGAGTTGGCCTTGCCGGGATTTTAACCTGCGACCTGCAGATCACGCTCAGATAGCAGTAGCGAGCGCTCAACCCGCTGAGCTATCTTACTGGCAAATAACAGAGTATGTGTGGTGTCTGACAAAAAAAAAACATTTCAAAGAAAACTTTTGAACGCAAGCAACATTTTTCAATTTGGAAATTACTTTTTTTTAATTTGGAAAATAATAGTGTGCCTAGCATGTAGAAAGCCTGCATAAAACGCAAAGGAAGGGGCACAAAAATTACAGGATATTTGTATGGTAGTCCAACAAATATCTGTCTTTTTGAGACAGCTACTAATAAATAATAATACAACAAAGAGGTTTTAAGTTCTTAATATATTCGTGAAGGCATAGGTTATTCCATCTGTTTATAGAGGGGAAATAATCGAGCCAAAAAAATATTGGTAAAAATTCTGAGGCTTATAAATATCCCCACCCCGATATCGTCCGCTAGTAGCTCTCCACTGTTGGCATCCACTACAAGTAGCTCTAGCTAATGTAAAGGTTGGAGACCCCTGCTCTAGAACCTTTTCAGATCACTTCAAGAGGGTCTAGAACCTTTCCAGATCAATTCAATAGGCTCTAGAACCTTTCCAGATCGCATAGAGGTGGAACCTTTCCAGATCACTTCACTAGGCTCTAGAACCTTTACAGATCACTTCATTAGGCTCTTGACCCTTTCCAGATCACTTCACTAGGCTCTAGAACCTGTCCTGATAACTTCAAGAGGCTCCAGAACCTTCCCCGATCACTTCAGTATGCTCTAGTCTAGAACCTTTCCAGATTGTGTAGAGGCGGAACCTTTCCAGATCACTTCAATCGGCTCTATAACCTTTCCAGATCACTTTAATAGGCTCTAGAACCTTTCCAGATCACTTCACTGGGCTCTAGAACCTTTCCAGATCACTCCAAAAGGCTCTAGAACCTTTCCAGATCATGTAGAGGCGGAACCTTATGCTAAACGCAGGACTCAGCAAATTTGACCGCTTTGAGTTGTGATGCACTTTTTTTAAAGAAACTTTTGCCCTGTCCGTTCGAGATTTTAACCCCGTAAGCAATGTAAATACAATGAATAAACAGAAGCTACTAGTTCCTTCAAGAAGAGCTCATGCCCCCCCCCACCCCCTTCTTTGCAGAGGGAGCAGCCATCACCAGCAAAGTGAGCTCAACTGCTCCCACCACACAAAGTCTTCCATTTCAAGCTTCACTTCTTCCAAGACACCCCCACCACCTCCATCCAGTGCACCCCACCACCTCCATCCAGTGCACCCCACCACCTCCATCCAGGGCACCCCACCACCTCCATCCAGTGCACCCCACCACCTCCATCCAGGGCACCCCACCACCTCCATCCAGTGCACCCCACCACCTCCATCCAGGGCACCCCACCACCTCCATCCAGTGCACCCCACCACCTCCATCCAGGGCACCCCACCACCTCCATCCAGTGCACCCCACCACCTCCATTCAGTGCAAACCCACCACCTCCATCCAGTGCACCCCACCACCTCCATCCAGGGCACCCCACCACCTCCATCCAGTGCACCCCACCACCTCCATCCAGGGCACCCCACCACCTCCATCCATTGCACCCCACCACCTCCATCCAGTGCACCCCACCACCTCCATCCAGTGCACCCCACCACTTCCATCCAGTGCACCCCACCACCTCCATCCAGTGCACCCAACGTGTTCTCAGCAAAGGACGACATGGAGCCCTCCCCACAACCCTTACACCAACCACCACCGGAGGCGCAGAGCCCCCCCCCCAGCTAAATTAAGAAACAATAACCATTTTATTTAGGTGAAAAACGACTAGATGGTACAGATATATGAACACCCGTCCAATCAGTCAGCTCCCCCCCCTCCTCACAGATGCAGGCCTTTCCTCTCCCAGCACAGCCAGGCCACTGGGCAGTCCTCATGGCGCCAGTCCTACGATGCCCTCAGCACCCAACTGCGCCAATCACAGAGTGGCCATCGGGTAAGGCCTGGCAGCAGTTCAGGGGGGAAAAAACTGCATTGTAATTTAACAAGACATAACAAAATATTAATTTGTTTGACTTCCACCCTCTGGAACTTTCCAGCTGGGGAATGAGGCCATTGCATACAGGCGCCTGGAGCACTTACCCAGCCCACCTACCCTGCCCTTCCATACTAGGCCTATACTCGGTGGACTGGCCTGGGACCATTCCCAGACAGGCCTGTGCCTTCGAAAGACCTAGAGACCTGGGGCCAGTCCCCCCCTCCCCCAGCTGGCAAGAGAAGGAACATTCACACTATTCCTGTGCCTAGTCAAAAGATGCCCCCTAACGCTCCATCCCCACCCAGGCAGCCGGTTTAGATGGCGAAGCACAGCACGGCCACAGCAGACAGGCCGGCCAGCAAGGAGAGCCAGGCGGAGGTCGCGGAGCCAGGCTCGCAGCCTCGCACAGGTCTGTGTCACAGCAGGTGTACTTCACCTGATACTCGACAAAGGCTACGGTTTTGTTGTGCTGGGTGTTGCACATTGTTTTGTTCAGACCCATCTGCCCAGAGCATACCTGCCTACATTTAAAAATCCAAATTCGTGAGATTTATGCTCCGCCCACAGTCACACAAAACTCCGCCCATTTTTACATGACTCCGCCCAGGGACTTCATTTCACCAAAATGCCAGGGGTAGTGGAAGTGACATCACACAACCCTTGACCCCTGATGACATCACAGGAAGTGATGTCATTTGACCCCCACCCCAAAGTGATACCCCGGGTAGTGATGGAACACGACATTTCACCCTGACAAAACAGGAAGTGGCATCACATAGCATTGTACACTACGAAAAATATAGTTACGATATCAGTATAATGTGATGTACATTTCATACAAGAATGGATTGCCATATGTATCATTAAGATCAGTGTATAGGCCCATAATACCAAATTACTGTGAATGCAAGCAGACGTCCATGACCAAATGATAATGATGTGTTATTATATAGCACTTACGCTTAGGCGCTTTATATAGAAAAAATATACACCCAATATCACTCAACCTGTGTTGGTACTCATTTATCGACCTGAGAAGGATGAAAGGCTGACTGAGGCGTTTAAGAACAGACTAAATCAGTGACTCACCCCCTGAAGTGTGCCCAAAATAAACCTTTAATGAGTCTAGCAGTTATTGTACAGAATTCCAGAAAGACACATTATTTGTATTCCTATTCTTTCTTATTTAGGGTCAGTGCTGAAAGTGTTAGACTTGTGGCACTCCTGTTCTTATTTTTCTTCTTTTATTAAGGGGCCTGAACAAGAAAGCCAGCCACCCGCAGAAGTAAAGACCACAGGCCAGGAACTTGCATTACAACAACAACAAACAAAAAAATGTTTCTTTTTTTTAGAGGTCGCAGGAGAGACCACAGAGGTCGCAAGGCAGACCTCAGAGGTCGCAGTTGGGACCTCTGGCGACCCCTAAATGACGTCCCTGACTCCGCCCACATGTCAAAAAGGTAAACTCTGTTGTAATGTGATGTGACGTCAGAAATGTGCAGTTCAAATTGAAATATGCACATTTCATTAAATTGCCTTTTCACAACCACCCACATTGCATAGGACAAAAGGCATTCGCCTTCCATAAAATCAACACGTTAAAATGTGCACATGTAAACTCCAAGAACCAATACAAAGGTTTTCCATGAATTTTGCAGTACCGAAATTGGACATTTCACCTTAGTAGTTTTTCATCAGGTTATTTAGTGCAGTGGTGAGTTGTCCAGCCTGCAAACCTGATGGCTGTGGTTCAATGGGGCAGAGTCCACCCTAACCTGGGCAAAAAGAACAAAAGCAAAAGTAACGCGCGTTCGCCTTGAAAGTCGGCAAAAAAGAATGAAAGGTGAAGCAAAATAAACACGCATTATTTTGCTTCACCTGCATTCTTTTTGCCAATGTGCTGGAAGCCTTACAGTCATTGCTGCAGATAAACCCACACTGGGGCAGGGAGTCCGAGGCGGCGCAGTCCTGCAAGAATAACAAAACAAAAAAAAACAATCAGTGAAATGTGTCCCCCACCAACATTTCTGAGATTCCAGGATCTTTCCCGGAGACCCGGAGAAATGGTTAAAATTCCTGAGTCTCTGGGAAAAATCCGGAGCTTAGGCGGGTATGGCCCAGAGGGAATCCTATCCTATAGAAAAGGGACGAGAAGGAAAGGGTTAACAGCAAATTAGGAACAAGCATTGGCGAGGCTTGCACCCACCCCCAGTCCATCTCCTGAACCCTCCACCAGCTACAAGACCAGATGTGATTACGCCACCAGTCAACCCGAAACCACACAGCTGCCCTATCACTCTATACCTGCGGCCGCCATTTTAGCGAGATATGTGCCGCCATTTCAGGAAGGTGGAGTCCATGCACTGCCATGAAAGAAACTGCTCCTAAAAAACAGCTGGGTAAATTAAGCAAAGGACTCACTTTGGTTCAAAGGGGGGGGGGGCATTCCATGGCCTAATACTTCCAACTCCCCAGTCCAGTGCCTAGTTCGGTTCATTCCAAGTTATTTAGGTGGGCTGCTCCAAGGACTTTCTGCAAGCCAGCCTCACGGGCTGCCAGGAAGCTCGGCCCAGGGCTGTTCCCCCGGAGTCACTAACACACCCTCGTTGCTGTAACACCTCCAGGGATTCGCTCTATAACACTTGTCTGCACAGCCTAGTAAGTGGAAGGGGGTTTGCGCACCAGTTCCCTCGTGCATGTATTAATACACCCCGGTGCACAGTGATGCCCCAGCCAAGCCGGGAGGTTTAAAAGCCAAGCCAAAAATGCACTCGTGTAGTACCAGCCCGACGAGAGGACCAGACCCCTGCACACAAGGGGGCCGGCCTCTGGGCCATCCCTTGCTGGGTACACTACCCTGATCTTGGCTACTCTTGGCCAAAGGGCTTGGTGGCCCCAGACTTCCTGTTCTGGAGCTGGATTCAGGGGAGAGAAACCAAAAAATACCCCGGGGTGATCAAAAGCTCTACTTCAAGGGATGTTGAAGTGCGAGATCTGCTTAATGAGCGTTATTACACCAGCCCTCCAGTGCTCCCTTCCCTATAGTCCCATATAAAATGTGAGCCGCTATTGGCGCATTATGCCCTAAAACTGCAACACTTCACCCACTCCACATACTGTAGGTGTAGGGTGACCAGAGGTCCCGTGTTTCCCGGGACTGTCCCGGTATTTGGTGCTCTGTTACCCCTTTCTCGAGATTATGTTCCCATTGGAACCTGCAGCGGTCCCGGTTTTTGGGAGTAGATTGTTGTAATCTGGCTTAGAGAGCAGCTGGGTGTGATGTCATGAGCTTGTGGAATGTTAGTGTTGAAGGTTCTACTGGGGACATTAGTGACAGAGAGAGAAAGCAGAGAGCTGAGAATATGGGTGTGGGGGGTGAGCCCGGTGTTTCCCTAATGATGTTGTGTCATCTGTGTCCCCTACAATCCCCGTGTTACTGATGGAGTACAGGACAAGGACAATAAAGCTCCATAAACTTACCTTTGGTATCCGGACTTCCACTTTGTTACATAGATCTTCATAGCTGGCAGCCAGGAATGCACAATCCGCACAGAAGAAATGCTGCATTACTTAGATAGTGTTAGTTTGTGATAAGTGATACATTAATGACAATATGTGTTTATTTGAACAGTAACACTTAAACCCCCTTCTCCTCCAACCGCTATTGAAGTGTAGTGCCTTGAAAGCCACTTTCAAGAGTTAGACCAACTTTTGTTAGCTGCCCTGTCCCGGTGTTTCACTTTTTAAATCTGGTCAGCCTAATATACTGCTATATATGCCTTTACCTGTTCATCAGTCCATTCCCCCACCTCCCTCCACCCCCCTCACATTCCTTTCCTACAATCCCTGGTCCCATTCCTCCAAACTACGGCCTGGAAAGTCCTGGCAGGGGGCACAATACACCACTTTTCAGACAAGTCTCGGTGCTCGGCAACTACTATGGTGGTGAACTACACTAGAAACAAATTCTATGTCAAGACAGGAGGCTCCTATTATGCATTACAATCTTTACTCTGAAACCACAGCAGCAAAGAAAAAAACTTTTACAAACAAAAAAGTTTGAAACACTGAACTAGAGTTCATGTCAATGTAAGGGGAAACTCCCCAATCCATCATGGAGGACAGGTCATGCCCTGCAGGAGACCAATGGGCAGCGACCCTCCTCTATATAAGTCCTTTACTCCAATCCTAACTCCTCTTTCTTTGCTGCTGACACCACAGCTAAGTAACTCCTTTCGTTGTGTCTGGCATGTTAGTCAGTAGTGCTAGGCCTTATCAGTACATTAAGGCCGTAAATTGTGTAAAGTTAATATATATATTGGTTCCTTTATTGTATAAGGGAAGTTGTTCTGCTTTAACACTGTATCTGGGTGGCCGCGTGCAGCCTTTGCTTTAATTAATGTGTTTGTGTCATTATGGTAGCAGCTGTTCGCATGGAGCTTCTGGTGAGCGTTTACTGTTTGTTTTCTTTAACCACAGGTCTCTCTTTGATTTAGAGGTCGCCTGGCAGGGCTTGCCTTCCCTGTGATGGTTCGGTGCATGTTCCTCTGTGTTTATATTATTTTAAACAAAAAATATACATGATCATCAGTACCCCTTCAAACCTCACTTCCATAAATCTTGACTAAAACAGTCTTGTTGCTTGGCTCCCAGCGAGAATTGTGTGTGCTGCTAGACTCCCCCATGGCCAGTGCCGTACTCCTTCCTCTTACTTCCCAGCCTTGTGAAGTGTTACCTTTTAATCCCTGTATAAAAGGGCAAACATGCTTAAAATGAATAATTGGTTTTCAGGGCGGTGCGCGCCGGTATGAAGAAAGCTGCTAAATCTTCAGCCCCGGGACGCAGGAGCATATGTGTTTGTTTATTTTTAAAATGCCTGGGATTCCAGGTGCTGTAGTGGGCTTGCCTGCCCTTTATTGCGCACGGGCCCTGTGTTTTCAAGTGAATAGTTTATGTAACAAACCTTCTGCACTACACTACAGAGACAGGGTGGCTCAATAATAGAGCATCATGGTTACCAGGCAGGAAAACCTGGGTTTGTTTCCCCTCATGTTCATTACATATTTATTTATATATGTTTTAAAAGAAAATAATATATTTAAATTTAATATTTTAATAAGAATTTTGTAAGTGGCTTATT
The DNA here is from genome assembly GCF_040938575.1 of Ambystoma mexicanum. Lineage (NCBI taxonomy): Eukaryota > Metazoa > Chordata > Amphibia > Caudata > Ambystomatidae > Ambystoma > Ambystoma mexicanum. Next base: position 766,765,050 of record NC_090938.1, on the reverse strand, counting down.
GGCAATACGCCTTTCTTTGAAGCAAGACCACGCAGAGGAACAGGGGTTTGAATACTGCTAAGAAATATTAAAATACCAGCACCTAATGCACTGCCAGTCGGCAGCTTGGTTTAAGTGCTGCATATTGCGTTGGTGATTTCCTTCACTGTAGGTGTGCCATAACCTGCTCGTTGGCAGGCTTTGCCTGTGTTCTACTGCGAGGTTGCCCCTCGTGTACTGCTGGTTGCCACACCCTGCTAGGGTGAGCAGTTTGAGGTACACTTGCTCAGTGTACTCTTTTGATAAACAATATTTTAAGCTGTGCATGAAGCACATTAACGTTCCTATTGGCAGTAGCCCGAATGGCTCAATAAGCATCAGCTTTTATAAGGGGCCTGAGTTCGGACCCCTGTTGGAACGTAACACCATTTTCTAGGGGTATTAGCTTGTATTTTATATTTATTTTTATGTTTATTTATTTATTTATTTAGTTCTTCAAAGAAAAGAGTGTTTGGAGGGTCGTTAACAGACCTATAGGGGGGCCTACCTTCCTCTCTAGCCATCACCTACTCGCCTTCATAAGGCATTAAAATATTAGACAGTCATGGTATCCTTCTTTGCCCAGAAAAGGGAAAGACCCCCAAAAGGGGGATAGATGAAGTCTAGAAGGATTGTACCGTGTGTTGTTTTGGGTTACTGAGTTTTTTCTCTTGACTAGCTGCAGAGAGAAATACCCACTAATTTCCCTAATGATGTGCACAGGCTGTGGGGCATGATGTGCGCATGGGGCTTGCCTGCTCGGCAACACCGTTTCCAGTCCTTAAAGGGTGGCGTGTTTTCCCTTTCTATTTGTCCCAATATGTCATTAAACGAGCCAATATTAAAAAATGTTGGCGGGGACAAGGTCAGCTCAAAGGCAACTGTTTAGTCTTGTAAGCAACACAATGTGGAGCAACCCAGGGTCTTACCCTGATGCAGTGTTTAGGAAACACTGGCTGATATGGGAGGTAAGATGACCTAATAATAATAAAGTTATAGCACCGCCCCTATAGCCTTTTTTCCCCCAAGACTTTGCCTATTCCGCTAATTTGTCTAGCGGTGTATAGAGATTCTCCTCTGCTCGAGGAGTTCAAGCACAGTTTTTTACCCTCACGTGCTAACCTAAGTCTTTTAGTAAAATTCTGTCGGCCCATAGTTTAGTTACAGGACAACTCAGTCCTTTTTCCTTAGGCATTTCTTTCACAATAATAATTGCCAGCTCAGTCCCCATTTCCTTATACAAATAATTGGTGATCTCAAGGTGGGTGTTTCTCGTTGCAGTTTATAGATGGCTGTTTATTTTCATTCTCTTTCCCTTGACAGTTTTTCTCCTTGATCCTTTCCCCTGATCTCTGGAGAAGCTGTTCAGACTTTCAGGCACGCAGAGGTCCAGACCTCAATTTGGAAGGGACGGTGGTCCCAGTATTCCTTCCCAGTTTCAATTACTGAGCTCAATAATTTTCCCATGCCCCTGCCCCTCGTCCACACCCCCTCCCCCGCTACCTATTTAGGGGGGGATTGCCTACTAAGGTTACACCTCTGGGAGAAACTCCTGATGGTTTTTCTGTTTTCCCTTTAGCAGAGGTTCTCGTTCATGACCAGTGTGGAGCTCGCGCTGGACAATTTGCTTCCCGTCTGTTCCCTTTCCACTTCACCAGTTTCCTGTTATTTCACTAACTTAGCAGAGCCACTGCAGGCTCACCTCAGGTCCTAAGAGGTCCGGATGATGCTTGTTTTTGTTTCTGGTTAAGTTTTCTCCGTTTTTCCAGTGTCCAGTGGAGTTAATGGGGCCCCTCTCTTACAGTCATGGGGGTTGGTTTTATGTGCAAGATTATATATTGAAGAGAGGTAAGGTCTCTCTTCTGGGGGGGTTTTCCTAGGTAAGTGGAGGAAGTTTATCTTTTCCCTAGGAAGGGAGAATCTCCCTCAGTGGCATAGAGGGGTCTGGGAGGGGTGTTCTTTTCCATTCATGTTATTACGGCCTCTCTGTCACTGGGCGTTTCAGCAACTCAGCATTAGCCATCCCCGCAAGTGTCTGTCAGTACGATTGCTCAAGGAGACACTTCGTTAGTGACTGGGTTCACTTAGCCGTCTGCATAGCAGGTAGACCTTTTTTGGTTCCCTCTGGAGATTGTTCTGCAATAACGTGCTAGCACAGTGATAGGGGTGTCTAGATAGTTCAGATTTACTAAGACGAAGGCTAGTCCTCCTCCGTAAAGCATCTTCATATTAACTGTTTAGTGATCAGTTTTCTTTGCAGTCTAGAGTCTTTCTCAAGACTTGGTGTTTAGTGGGTCCTCCTTCTGTTGCTTTATGTTCCCCTACGGGTTTTATCAACCATGGGTGAGGGGATAGGTCCAAGCACCTAGCGCTTCTAGCAGGGAGTTGAGGCATCACTAGGATGGGAGCAATTGGATGTAAGATAAGTTTCTCTTTGCCAAATTTGTCTCTTAAGGGTCAGGTTTATGTAAATATCTCCCTATGGTCATGATAGCAGAGTTCCTTTTTTCAGGAGTTCAGTGGGTCTGAGGGTCTACGTTGTTTGTTTGACTAATTTAGCTCTTCCTAGGGTTTCTTCAAGGATTTGGGGAATATCTCTGTCATCAGTGTCACCTGGTTGGGCTCTTCTTAGTAAGGATGTTATTTAACACCTACCTGCTGGGTTTCAGGTGTGGCCCCTCTCTTCAATCCTGCTTCTGCCTCCAGAAGACATAATCTTTTCTGGGTTTAGAAAGATTTATTGGTATACAATGGTGTACTTAAGGACAGGACTTGGGGTACACTCTTCTGGGTGCACAAGGCCCTCAAGTCTTTTGCTTTTTAGCTCCACCTAAGCTAGGTGGTCCTATAACATCTTAATAGGGTGTCCCTTTGACTTCCGCTTGGGTCTTCTACCAAAGGTTTGCTGTTCCAATTCTGTTTCTCCAGAGTAGTGATGTGATGTGTTTTGTTTCTATTATGATTCCTTTCATCTACACATGGGATGGAACCAACAATCCTTTCACCCCTCTGGTGGGGGGTGGGGGGTAACATTTTTTATCTCAGGAGAATTAAGTGTTTAACTTCTTTTGTTTATTGTCTAGGTACCATGAATTGGTATGACTTTAAGTGTTTTAAATGTTTGATGTTGAAGACAAAGGAGCTTATTAGTCCTATGTTTTCTCCTGCCTATTACTATAGGAAGACTTTTGTCTGGTGCCCCCTCCCCACCCCCTCTTTTTAACCAGTTGGTTTTGGTGGCCGGTGAGGAACGCTGGAATTGGCACATCTTCCTAGTTCTTTGCAGTTAAGACTGCTCTGCCTTAGGACAGTTATTGAGGCAGCTTTGCCTGGGGGAATACTTTTGCAATCAGTTGATTGGTCAAAATAGAAACATTTAAAACACTTCTTCTCCTATTAGTATTATTATGGTATTGTCACTATTGTATTGATCATGTTGTAATTAATTTGATGCAAGGGCTTCACACTTGCATAATAGGAGCCTCCTGTCTTGCCATAGAATAACTAATGCCCCTCACTAGCGTGAGAAGGGGGTTTAGATTCTATTAAAGACAAGGAGGCGAGTATTATCCCACCCACCCACCCTTGATATGATATGGCATTTATAGCGCGCCTATACACAGGTGTTTCAAGAGAGAACATTCTTTAGTTTGTTGTTCTTCTCATCCACCCACCCTTCTTTGTTTGTTGTTCTTACAGCTTCGGGCTGAGATGTTCTGTTGAGGAACGTTACTAACAGTTGCAAGATGTGGAGAGTGCGTGATCCGAGAGCTTCGCTGGATTGTGTTATCATCTGGTCTGTGCATTGGATGTCTGGTTCAAGACAGCTACAGAAAGAGGAGTTGGGATTGGAGTAAAGGACTTATATAGAGGAGGGTCCCTGCCCATTGGTCTCCTGCAGGGCATGACCTGTCCTCATTGATGGATTGGGGAGTTTCCCCTTACATTGACATGAACTCTATTCAGTTCTGTGTTTCAAACGTTTTTGTTTTTAAAAGTTTTTTCTTTGCTGCTGTGGTTTCAGGGTAAAGATTGTAATGCATAATACTCGCCTCCTTGTCTTTAATAGAATCTAAACCCCCTTTTCACGCTAGTGAGGGGGATTAGTTATTATATGTGGGGACAGTAAGAAATAAAACGTCTAGCTTCGGGGCATGGACAATGCAAGGCAAGCAGCTCACCAAAAAGAGAACCACCAAAAGTAAACCCTTTCTAACCCTGTATGTGAGTTTCCTGGCTGTGCAGTGAACCGATGCTTGAAAAAAGAGGGCCACTACGTTTCTATAGCTGCGTGATCTTGTGTGGCTAGGGAGAGAAAAGAGACCCCATGCGTTCTGCCTTTCCCACATGAAAAAGACATGTCAATAAGAAAACAGAGCCCTTTGTGCCACATACGCCCTACAGGAAGAAAATAATTAATGAAAGGTGAAAGAGAGTATGAAAAAAAAACGTCATTTAACTCAGGAAGAGAACTTTCTGAGCTGAAGAAAAGTACTAGATGCCAATGCAAGAAAAAATCTGAAATGGAACTTGTTGAGTATCTCCCAAGTGTTATGAATAAAAGCAAAGACGGAGTTAACGATCCCTGGTGTGTCTGTTGGGACAATGTGTGCTTAGAAGGAAGTGAAGGGGCCTGATCTAGGCTCATGCAGCACCTCCTATGCAGCAGTAAAAGTGAAGAAAGAGATTGGACCATACACAGCCACAGGAATCCTAATGTGACCCAATTCCACCTGCGGTTTGCGGGGATATGTTAAATGAAGACAAACACAGAAAGCAAGGAAGCAAAAAGGTGACAAAAGAAGAAGAACCAAGGTGGCCCATAGTTGCTTCCCTCAAAATAAAGCAACGCAGTATGTGTTCTTCAGCTCCCCCACAGTGAGACCCCAGGATGCTCAACGCCGACCACTGCAATGGGTATCTAACCAAGTACAGAGGTTTAGAATTCTTTGCTCTTCCTCTCCCCCTCAGGGAGATCTGTTTCTAGGCCCTCCCTCAAGAGAGCCTGCGAGAAACCCTATCAAAGCCATCTGCAGTCAGCTGGTGTCCACATTCAAAAGGAACCTAAAATAAGTTCAACGCCTCACATTCTGGGAGACCTGCCTCATTCTCCTCCATCATGAGATCATGAGAGGAAACCCTATCATCAGAGCCACCCGCGGCAGAGCGGGTGCAAAGAAATTATTCAAAAAAAGAAGCATTCAGTGACTGGGATATGTGGAAGGGACACCAGTAAGCACGAAAACTCATGTTTGTCTTATCAGGGCCCCACATTGGTTTATATTCTTGGCAGACTGCAGCTGCCATAGGTTTGCTGCATTATATGAGTCAGGTGGGCAAGTACTCATGTTATGTTTTGAACTGACTGATTAGCAATGGTTCTAAAGGCTGTATGTTCAACACAGTTGTATTTTCAGACAAAGTCCATTATTACTGGGAGGTTGTTTGGGAAAGTTAAAAATGATGACGATGGAGAGATTTTTTTTGTTCATGTAAATGTTCCTAGTTGAAGTATGATGTGGTTGGTTAATATGCAATATACAAAGGATCCCCTTTTTTGGGGGTGCTTAAAATCTACATGTGTTATTAGTATTATTTGCACCAGAGTCTCTGCTTTCCTGTTGGTTTAATCTTTCTTTATATTTCAGGTGGAGCTGTAGAAATCTAAGTTTATATTTTCATCAATTAATTTGAGGTTTTTCCAACTGTTATTGGTGCAGGATGTTGCCTTCATTTTGTGCTGCAATTTGCCAAGGGCCACACGAATGACAGCGACACCTATAAGAAAGAATTCAGGTAAGCCACTACAGTGGCAGTGTAGCCATCTCCTGCATATCACATAGGTTGTGAAAAAAAGGGTTCTGTCGTCATGTTTTCCTGGGTTCTGTAACTCTGCATTCTTAGCGCTTCTCACATTAATCTTTCATTTTCTATGCACTATCCATGTCTATGAAGCACGATATGCAGCAAGTTAAGTGAGAAAAGGCTTACACGTCGGCCTAGAAGGAAAGGGTTAACAGCAGATTAGAAACAGGTATTGCCGAGGCATGCACCTACCTCCGCCATGCAGCGCAGCCTCCAGTCCATCCCTTTAACCCTCCACCAGCTACAAGACCAGATGTGGTTACGCCACCAGTCAGCCCAAACTACACAGCTGCTCCATCACTCTATATCTGCGGCAGCCATTTTAGCGAGACAAGTGCCACCATTTCAGGAAGGTGGAGTCCACTGCCATGAAAGAAACTGCTCCTTAAAAACAGCCGGGGAAATTAAGCAAAGGACTCACTTTGGTTCAAAGGGGACCATTCCATGGCCCAATACTTCCAACTCGTCTTGTCCAGTGCCGAGTTTGGTTAATCCCAAATAATTTAGGTGGGCTTCTCCAAGGACTTTCTTCGAGCAAGCCTCAAGGGCTGCCAGGAAGCTCGGCCCAGGGCTGTCCCCCGGGAGTCACCAAAACACCCTCATTAAAACTTTCTGTAGGGCCTCCAGGGACACTCTCTAGTCTGCGGCCTAGTAAGTGGAAGGGGGTTTGGTCACAAGTTCCCTTGGGCATATATTAATTCACCCAGGCGCACAGTGACCCCTGCCAGGTCAGGAGGTTTCAAAGCGAAGCTAAAGATGCGCTTGTGCCCTTAGTACCAGCCAGACGAGAGGACCAGACCACTGCCCACAAGGGGGGTAGCCTCTGGGTCATCCCTTGCTGGGTACACTAGCCTTGTCTCGGCTACTCTTGGCCAAAGGGCTTGGTGGCCCCAGACTTCCTTTTCTGGAGCTGGATTCAGAGGAGAGAAACAAAGAAATACTCCGGGGTGATCAAAAGATCTACTTCAAGGGGTGGTTTGTAGTGTGAGATTTGCTCAATTTGAGGGTTGATATTGCACCGACTCTCCAGTGCTCCCTTCCCTACAGTCCCATTTGAAACGTGACCCACTTATTGATATGATATGATATTTTATTTATAGCGCCCATACACAAGTGTTTCAAGGCACAACGAGGCAAGGGAGGGGAACAAGGAAGGACAAGACAACAATCTTTCTAGGCCCAGTGACATTGAGATCGCGCAAGTGCAGATGAGAGGAAAGGGAGAAAGTGCAGAGGGCAGGGGAGGAGTGAAAGTGCTGAAAATGGGATCAAACAACAAGTAGTGCGGCCAACAGGTGACAAGTGCAAGATTTAAGTGCAGACAATGCGTGTCTATAAGTGCAGGTAAGGGGACTGTAGTGTTGCAGATAGATACAGACCCAAGTGCAGGGGTTGCCAAGAGGTAGTGCGGGTATGCAGCTGGGTGGGCAGGGACCTGGGCCCGAATTCAGAAGGTAGCCAGGTGACCAGTGCAGTAGCAGAAAGAGATCAGCAGGGGAGAGGAAGAGAGAAGGCAGAAGCAAAGAGGAAGGTCTTATTTATTTTTAGTTATTTTTATTGGCATTTCATTCAGTACAACCAAGCATCTCAGTATTTCGCCTTCTGAACAAGTCACGCGTTTATGCCCAATTTTAACTTTAACTTATAAACAACAAACAAACATTTTCCCACACAAGTTTACGATGTGATGCATAGTTCGTCGGGGTAGGCACTCAGGTGCCCGGGGTCCAGTCCATACACACGCTCTCCAGGTGTCACCAGCGGTCTTTATGATTAGGTGTGGTTGGGGGGTCGCGCTTTATGCGGCGGATAGATCCGTATGTGCAACTCATTCAGGGGGCTTTATCATCAGATGGGTGCAACATGTCACACACCAGTGCCTTCAATGTGGCCCATTTGTCATTGCCATCCGGTTCCGTTCTGTTAACCCCATCCATCCACACCTTGGTTTCCGCCTCCGCCCACCTCTCAAATTCCCTGTGCCATTGTGTGTATTGTGGCCCCCCAGCCTTCTTCCAGATCATGGCGATGGTTCTTTTTGCCAGGACACATGCCAGGTCCATGAATTTAAACACATGTTTGTGTTTGCTGTCCCTGGGGTAGGCACCGAGCAGGCATTTCTTTGGCGACCATTCAAAACTCACCACACCAGCCGCTCTGCAGGCTTGTTCTACGCTTGCCCAGAGACCCTGCACATGCCCACACTCCCAGAACATGTGTATCATGTCGGCTCCATCGCCTCCACGCCATGGGTACAGTGACCTGGCATTCTTGTTGAATGCGGCTACCCTTTGCGGAGTCATGAAGGTGCGATATAGGACATTTAGTTGTATCAGTTTGAAGCAATGATTTCGCGAAAGTGCCTTGGGGTAACCCAGTATCCTTTACCATTCCTTTTCAGTTAGTACCGTGCCCGGGTCTGCCTCCCACTGCTGTTTTAATTTTGTGCTGTTTGGGTGTATCTATTAACATGCTGTACAGCCTTGAAACAGGTTGCCAGCCATCGCCCAAGTTGTACATTAGCATGAGCATTGGTTCCGGTTGTGGTTCTTCCAGCCAGCCCTGCCATCTGCCCTTTGCCACCTTCTGGATTTGTTGGTACCAGAGGAACTGTCCACCCGGGATCCCTTCTTTCTCCTGTATTGAGCTAAATTCCCAGAAGGCCCCCTCCTCATATACATCTCCCCATGTGTAGATCCCTTTCCCTTCCCAAAGAGGAAGGTCTTGAGGTGCTTCCGGAACCGGAGATGGTTTTTCTCAAGTTTCAGAGAGGCAGGGAGGCTGTTCCAGAGGGAGACCCCAGCCGAAGAGAGAGATCTGCCACCAACTCGTTGCTTGGAGAAGCGACTGACCCTGAAGCGAAGAGTTTGAGTAGGAAGGTATTTCTGAAGGGAGAGTTGAAGGTATTGCGGACCCAGGCCCCAGAAGGCCTTGTGGACAATGCAGAGGGTCATGAACTTGGTCCTTGCAGCCACTGGGAGCCAATGAAGAGATTTCAGGGCTGGAGAGATACGATACCTGGGTTTAAGGACAAGGACAAGTCTTGCAGTCCCGTTTTGGATGAGTTGCAAAGGTCAGAGAGTGTAAGCAGGCAGTTTTAGAAAGAGGCTGTTGTAGTAGTCCAGCCTAGAGCGAACCAGAGCACTGGAGACAGTGAGCTTCTGGGGGAAGGTGAGGAAAGGAAGAATACCTCTGAGGAGGTGCCGTTGGTAGTTTGACTTCTTTGAGACGTCAGAGATGTGAGGAGAAAAGGAAAGTGTGGAGTGGAAGATGACCCTGAGGTTCTTAGCCTCACAGGCGGGAGCAGGAAGAGTGCCAAGGGAGGCCGGCCAGAGAGTGACAAGAAAGGAAGGTGCAGGTGTGTGCCGATGAGGAGCATCTCTGTCTTACTGGCATTAAGACAGAGGTTGTTGGCGGCACAACACTCCTGGATTGCATACAGACAAGACAGCCATGCTTTGGCCTTGCTCTTGAAAGCAAGGAACGAAGGTTCAGCTCTAAGAGGGTTTGGAAGTGAGCTCCATAGTTTTGCAGCAAGGACTGGGAAGCTAACCCCACCTGATCTTTGTCATTTAAAGCGAGGTAGGGAGAGGCAATTGGCCTGGGCAGTTCTGAGAGGTCTGTTGGAAGTATTGTAAGCAAATCTGCAGGCCAGGTAGTTGGGAGCTTGGTTAGCAAGGCATTTGTGCATCAAAGTGAGTGTTTTGAGTGAGGCTCTTTGTGATACTGGAAGCCAACGAAGAAATGTGATGGTTCCTGGGGATGTTTAATGCGGCTCTAATGGCATTATTTTGGATAATCTGTAATTTGTTGAGATTACATTGGTTTGTGCCTAAATAGAGGGCGTTACAGTAATCGATTATGGACATAACCAGGGTAGTGGCTAGGGTAGTACAGTTGGCAGGTGTGAGGAAGAGTCGGCAGGCTGTGATTGGCTTGCAGGTGTAAGCTGCGGCCGAGGATACTGCATTAGTTTGTCTAGAGAGGGATAGGGTGGAGTCGAGATATATACCTAATGTTTTGGTGTTGTTCGTAACTTTAATGATGTTACCATCAATGACGAATTATTTGAAAGAGGGGTCTAGTTTGTTGAGTCTCTGATGAGAGCCCAAGATGAGAAGCTCTGTCTTTTTGTCATTGAGACAGAGTTGGTGTTGGATGACTTGGTAGATAGTATTTACGGCTAGTGTGGCAGCTGTGTGGTCACCGGTAAGGGGGATGAGGATCTGGGTGTCATCCGCGTAATTCATGTAGGTGACACCCAGATAATCCAATATATCGAACAGTGGTTTCGAAAACACATTGTAGAGTGTAGGGGAAAACGCACGATCCTTGTGGTACCCCGCAAGGAACCGGTGAAGGTTCAGCAGCAGTGGGGCAGAAGGCCCTCATGGATCTGTTATCCAGGATTTAACTGATCCATGCAGTAGCTTTGTCTGAGAAGTGGGCAGCTAATTTGAGGTGTCGACAGAGGATTTGGTGATTTACCAGGTTGAATGCTGCTGATAAATCAAGGAGTAGAATGGCCAACTTGCCCTTGTCTTTTAGGTCTTCAATCTGGGTTTTTAGGTCAATAAGGGCGGTTTCGGTACCGGGACGGGGACGGAAGCCAGATTGTCTGAGGCCCAAGAGTTTGTTAGTTTCCAGATAGTCTTGGATCTGCAGGTAGGCTGCTCGATCCAAGATTTTTAGCAGGAAAGGCACAGTGGTGATAGGCCTGTAGTTTGTAGGTATGCTTGCATCTAATGTAGGTTTTTTGAGAAGGTCCAGGATGGCCCACGCATACTTCAAGTTATTTGGGACAATACCTGAGCTAAATGATTAGTTTATAAAGGTGTTGATGAATGGGGCTAAGTTATGTGAGGCCTCCTTGATGATTGGGGCTGGACATAAATCACCCTGGCAGTTGGAGGGTTTGAGATTGTTGATGATATTTTCAACTTGAAATACACTAGAAACATTAGGCAAAGAACTACACTAGAAACATTAGGCAAGCATGATTGCTGGGCATAATAGCCGGCAGAAACCACACCCATGCACCGCCCCCCTAAAATCCCAGACCATGTCAAATCCAAACTAAAACTCAGAAAAAGTAGATCGTTTTTAAAGCACATTTTCTTCCGGTTAGACTCAAGGATCCAGCCATCTGTAAAAGAGCCACTAGATGGCAGCTCTGCGCCACAAATGACAAAGGACTGAGCAGTTTTGTCGAAAGTGCCCTTCCAATGTCTGCTAAGCAGGGGAGCAAAGGCCACAACTCCCGCCTCCTCCCTCACTGCCCCCATACAATGATACCAGTGGCCCGTGGCCTAAAGAGGCCCAGAGCACCTCAACCCTCCATCATCAGTGCTTGCACGCGTGCCTTACACCCTCTCAACCCTCCATCATCAGTGCTTACACGCGTGCCTTACACCCTCTCAACCCTCAATCATCAGTGCTTACACGCGTGCCTTACTCCCTCTCAACCTTCTATCATCAGTGCTTACATGTGTGCCTTGCACCCTCTAAACCCTCCATCATCATTGCTTACACACATGCCTTACACCCTCTCAACCTTCCATCATCATTGCTTACACGTGTGCCGTACACCTTCTCTTACACCCTCTCAGCCCTCCATCATCAGTGCTTACACGCATACCTTACACCCTCTCAGCTCTCCATCATCAGTGCTCACACGTGTGCCTGACACCCTCTCAACCCTCCATCATCAGTGCTTACACGAGTGCCTTACACCCCCTCAACCCTTCATCATTGGTGCTTCACGCGTGCCTTACACCCTCTCAACCCTCCATCATCGGTGCTTACACGCGTGTCTTACACCCTCTCAACTCTCCATCATCAGTGCTTACACGCGTGCCTTACACCCTCTTAACCCTCCATCATCAGTGCTTACACGTGTGCCTTACACCCTCTTTTACACCTTCTCAACCCTCCATCATCAGTGCTTACACGCGTGCCTGACACCCTCTCAACCCTCCATCATTGGTGCTCACACGTGTGCCTTACACCATCTCAACCCTCCATCATCCATGCTAACACACGTGCCTTACACCCTCTCAACCCTCTATCATCAGTGCTTACACACGTGCCTTACACCCTCTCAACCCACCATCATCAGTGCTTACACGCGTGCCTTACACCCTCTCAGCCCTCCATCATCAGTGCTTACATGGTGCCTTACACCCTCTCAACTCTCTATCATCAGTGCTTACACACGTGCCTTACACCCTCTCAACCCACCATCATCAGTGCTTACACGCGTGCCTTACACCCTCTCAATCCTCCATCATCAGTGCTTACACGTGTGCCTTACACCCTCTCAGCCCTCCATCATCAGTGCTTACATGGGTGCTTACACCCTCTCAACCCTCTATCATCAGTGCTTACACACGTGCCTTACACCCTCTCAACCCACCATCATCAGTGCTTACACGCGTGCCTTACACCCTCTCAATACTCCATCATCAGTGCTTACACGCGTGCCTTACCCTCTCACCAGGAAGGGTCCTTAGGATTGTGGGTTCCACATTATGCTAGTGCAGTGGTCTTCAAACTGGGTGGCTGCCCCCCTAGGGGGGCCTGGAGGATGTTATTGGGGGGGGGGTGCAAACTTTAAAAGCGATTAAGATGTAAAACAGGGGTGTATCCTGGCAGCTACGCTGTTTAATTTATATCTTTCAGATTTGTCCCTATCTCTGTATTTACCTGAAGCTCCTCCAGTTAAATGTGGCTCCCTTAGTTGCAGTTGGTTAGGTTATGCCGATGAGCTTTTGATACTCGACTACACCCCTAAGGTCCAACATGGGGAGCATGCCAACATGAATGGGTGTAATTTTAGGGGGGGACAGGGGTGTTTGTCTCCCCCCCCCAACTTTCATGGCACACAATTGTGTCCCCATTCATTTGGCTGGGGCCCCTTTTCTTCAGGTGTCATGTCCCTCCCCCCAACATTTTCAGCAAAGTTACTCCACTGCCAACAGGAATGGCCTGCGGATCAACGTAGAAAGAACTATGATTGTAGCATTTATGGGCAAAACTATGGTTGACAAATTACCCAGCTTGATATGGAAAGTAGAGCACACAGAGATAGAACACGTCGAATGCTATACATAGCTAGGCATTAGAATTGACAACAGATTCAGCTGGGTTCAACAATGGCCCGCGAATGTAAGCAAATGCGGTAGAGAACGTGGCACCTCCTTAAAACAATTCTTTTTCTATACACCTCCAAAGTGGTTCCATGCATGCCTTGTGGAGTTGAAGCTGAAAACAGAACTCAGGAATTTAGAAGTTAGGACCTTGAGACCGCTTCCTCGTACGCCATAATCACTGCCAATCGAACTTCTCCTGTGAGAGTGTGAGATCGGGAGGGTAACAGGAGCGATGGAACATGCATTGGCGATGACTCATGAGAAAATGCAGCAATGTGAGAATGGAACCATCATGGTTAACGTGTGCAAGTGTTTAGCAGTACTGATAACCACACAGGCTTGGGAATACTTGCATGTTTGTATGATAAACGTAAGAGTTGGATAATTGAAAATGTAGAGATTCAGATCCCTGCTCGCTGACGACAAAAAAAACAACATTGTGTTAAGGAAAAAAATAAAAGATCATCTTGAAAGAGATGTGGTCAATCTTGCGTCACAAGTTAACAGCGGCCCTTTATAGCGTATTGGCTAGACCGGCCCCCTCGAGGTAAATACATTGATGCGGATACTAACAGCAAAAGTTCACGCAATGACCTGTCATGCAACTGTCCTCGTGCAGAAGTACTCGGAATAGAGGGTGCGCGTATGAAAACGTCTCGTGAGATGCGAAACTGCCGTTTTAATTGAATCCATTGAACATATACTGTGCACATGTGAGGCGTGTTCCACGGGTGCCGCTGCGGGCATCCCGACATTGATGGGGCGCTCTCTCAGGCAAGGCAATGATGCCAACCTAACCTGCTTCTTCACTGAATGAGATGTTATGCCGATACTAGGATTTTAAAAGTATTGACTGAATAATGATTACACTAGTAGAGATCTATTATCAAAAAAGGACTGACCAACACCGTTGTGCCATTAATGAGGCGAGATCGGCGTTTCCTGCCTGACGAAACCGTTGTCTGCCAAACGGTGCTGTTAATTGATATGATGTGTACTACATTGTCTGTTTTTTACAGAGCGTTTCATGGCTATATGTATAAATATTAATAAAACAAAAAAATAGGACCAATCATAGACATATGCAGGGCGGGCCATACATAACATAGCAAGACTTTACTCTCATAGACATATGCGGGGCAGGCCATAGATAACATAGCAAGACTTTACTCTCATAGACATATGCGGGGTGGGCCATAGATAACATAGCAAGACTTTACTCTCACAGACATATGCGGGGCGGGCCATAGATAACATAGCAAGACTTTACTCTCATAGACATATGCGGGGCAGGCCATACATAACATAGCAAGACTTTACTCTCATAGACATATGCGGGGCAGGCCATAGATAACATAGCAGGACTGTACTCTCATAGACATATGCGGGGCGGGCCATACATAACATAGCAAGACTTTACTCTCATAGACATATGCGGGGCGGGCCATAGATAACATAGCAAGACTTTACTCTCACAGACATATGCGGGGCGGGCCATAGATAACATAGCAAGACTTTACTCTCACAGACATATGCGGGGTGGGCCATAGATAACATAGCAAGACTTTACTCTCACAGACATATGCAGGGCGGGCCATACATAACATAGCAAAACTTTACTCTCATAGGCATATGCAGGGCAGGCCATACATAACATAGCAAGACTTTACTCTCATAGACATATGCGGGGCGGGCCATAGATAACATAGCAAGACTTTACTCTCACAGACATATGCGGGGCGGGCCATACATAACATAGCAAGACTTTACTCTCATAGGCATATGCAGGGCAGGCCATACATAACATAGCAAGACTTTACTCTCATAGACATATGCGGGGCCGGCCATACATAACATAGCAAGACTTTACTCTCATAGACATATGCGGGGCGGACCATAGATAACATAGCAAGACTTTACTCTCATAGACATATGCGGGGCCGGCCATAGATAACATAGCAAGACTTTACTCTCATAGACATATGCGGGGCGGGCCATAGATAACATAGCAAGACTTTACTCTCATAGACATATGCGGGGCGGGCCATACATAACATAGCAAGACTTTACTCTCATAGAGATATGCGGGGCGGACCATAGATAATACTCTCATAGACATATGCGAGGCGGGCCATACATAACATAGCAAGACTTTACTCTCATAGAGATATGCGGGGCGGGCCATAGATAATACTCTCATAGACATATGCGGGGCGGGCCATAGATAACATAGCAAGACTTTACTCTCATAGACATATGCGGGGCGGGCCATAGATAACATAGCAAGACTTTACTCTCATAGACATATGCGGGGCGGTCCATAGATAACATAGCAAGACTTTACTCTCACAGAGATATGCGGGGCGGGCCATAGATAACATAGCAAGACTTTACTCTCACAGACATATGCGGGGCGGGCCATAGATAACATAGCAAGACTTTACTCTCATAGACATATGCGGGGCGGGCCATACATAACATAGCAAGACTTTACTCTCATAGACATATGCGGGGCTGGCCATAGATAACATAGCAAGACTTTACTCTCATAGACATATGCGGGGCGGCCATACATAACATAGCAAGACTTTACTCTCATAGAGATATGCGGGGCGGGCCATAGATAACATAGCAAGACTTTACTCTCATAGACATATGCGGGGCCGGCCATAGATAACATAGCAAGACTTTACTCTCATAGAGATATGCGGGGCGGGCCAGAGATAACATAGCAAGACTTTACTCTCATAGACATATGCGGGGCGGGCCATAGATAACATAGCAAGACTTTACTCTCATAGACATATGCGGGGCGGGCCATAGATAACATAGCAAGACTTTACTCTCATAGACATATGCGGGGCGGGCCATACATAACATAGCAAGACTTTACTCTCATAGAGATATGCGGGCGGGCCATAGATAACATAGCAAGACTTTACTCTCATAGACATATGCTGGGCGGGCCATACATAACATAGCAAGACTTTACTCTCACAGAGATATGCGGGGCGGGCCATAGATAACATAGCAAGACTTTACTCTCATAGACATATGCGGGGCGGGCCATAGATAACATAGCAAGACTTTACTCTCACAGACATATGCGGGGCGGGCCATACATAACATAGCAAGACTTTACTCTCACAGACATATGCGGGGCGGGCCATAGATAACATAGCAAGACTTTACTCTCATAGACATATGCGGGGCCGGCCATACATAACATAGCAAGACTTTACTCTCATAGAGATATGCGGGGCGGGCCATAGATAACATAGCAAGACTTTACTCTCATAGACATATGCGGGGCCGGCCATAGATAACAAAGCAAGACTTTACTCTCATAGAGATATGCGGGGCGGGCCAGAGATAACATAGCAAGACTTTACTCTCATAGACATATGCGGGGCGGGCCATAGATAACATAGCAATACTTTACTCTCATAGACATATGCGGGGCGGGCCATACATAACATAGCAAGACTTTACTCTCATAGAGATATGCGGGGGGGGGCCATAGATAATACTCTCGTAGACATATGCGGGGCGGGCCATAGATAACATAGCAAGACGTTACTCTCATAGACATATGCGGGGCGGGCCATAGATAACATAGCAAGACTTTTCTCTCATAGACATAAGCGGGGCGGTCCATAGATAACATAGCAAGACTTTACTCTCATAGACATATGCGGGGCGCGCCATAGATAACATAGCAAGACTTTACTCTCATAGACATATGCGGGGCGGGCCATACATAACATAGCAAGACTTTACTCTCATAGAGATATGCAGGGCGGGCCAGAGATAACATAGCAAGACTTAACTCTCAAAGACATATGCAGGGCAGGTCATAGATAACATAGCAAGACTTTACTCTCATAGACATATGCGGGGCGGGCCATAGATAACATAGCAAGACTTTACTCTCATAGACATATGCGGGGCGGTCCATAGATAACATAGCAAGACTTTACTCTCACAGAGATATGCGGGGCGGGCCATAGATAACATAGCAAGACTTTACTCTCACAGACATATGCGGGGCGGGCCATAGATAACATAGCAAGACTTTACTCTCATAGACATATGCGGGGCGGGCCATACATAACATAGCAAGACTTTACTCTCATAGACATATGCGGGGATGGCCATAGATAACATAGCAAGACTTTACTCTCATAGACATATGCGGGGCGGCCATACATAACATAGCAAGACTTTACTCTCATAGAGATATGCGGGGCGGGCCATAGATAACATAGCAAGACTTTACTCTCATAGACATATGCGGGGCCGGCCATAGATAACATAGCAAGACTTTACTCTCATAGAGATATGCGGGGCGGGCCAGAGATAACATAGCAAGACTTTACTCTCATAGACATATGCGGGGCGGGCCATAGATAACATAGCAAGACTTTACTCTCATAGACATATGCGGGGCGGGCCATAGATAACATAGCAAGACTTTACTCTCATAGACATATGCGGAGCGGGCCATACATAACATAGCAAGACTTTACTCTCATAGAGATATGCGGGGCGGGCCATAGATAACATAGCAAGACTTTACTCTCATAGACATATGCTGGGCGGGCCATACATAACATAGCAAGACTTTACTCTCACAGAGATATGCGGGGCGGGCCATAGATAACATAGCAAGACTTTACTCTCATAGACATATGCGGGGCGGGCCATAGATAACATAGCAAGACTTTACTCTCACAGACATATGCGGGGCGGGCCATACATAACATAGCAAGACTTTACTCTCACAGACATATGCGGGGCGGGCCATAGATAACATAGCAAGACTTTACTCTCATAGACATATGCGGGGCCGGCCATACATAACATAGCAAGACTTTACTCTCATAGAGATATGCAGGGCGGGCCATAGATAACATAGCAAGACTTTACTCTCATGGACATATGCGGGGCCGGCCATAGATAACATAGCAAGACTTTACTCTCATAGAGATATGCGGGGCGGGCCAGAGATAACATAGCAAGACTTTACTCTCATAGACATATGCGGGGCGGGCCATAGATAACATAGCAATACTTTACTCTCATAGACATATGCGGGGCGGGCCATACATAACATAGCAAGACTTTACTCTCATAGAGATATGCGGGGGGGGCCATAGATAATACTCTCGTAGACATATGCGGGGCGGGCCATAGATAACATAGCAAGACGTTACTCTCATAGACATATGCGGGGCGGGCCATAGATAACATAGCAAGACTTTTCTCTCATAGACATATGCGGGGCGGTCCATAGATAACATAGCAAGACTTTACTCTCATAGACATATGCGGGGCGCGCCATAGATAACATAGCAAGACTTTACTCTCATAGACATATGCGGGGCGGGCCATACATAACATAGCAAGACTTTACTCTCATAGAGATATGCAGGGCGGGCCAGAGATAACATAGCAAGACTTTACTCTCATAGACATATGCAGGGCAGGCCATAGATAACATAGCAAGACTTTACTCTCATAGACATATGCAGGGCAGGTCATAGATAACATAGCAAGACTTTACTCTCATAGACATATGCAGGGCAGGCCATAGATAACACAGCAAGACTTTACTCTCATAGACATATGCAGGGCAGGCCATAGATAACATAGCAAGACTTTACTCTCATAGGCATATGCAGGGCAGGCCATATATAACATAGCAAGACTTTACTCTCATAGACATATGCAGGGCAGGCCATAGATAACATAGCAAGACTTTACTCTCATAGACATATGCTGGGCAGTCCATACATAACATAGCAAGAGTTTACATGGCAAGCCATACATAACATAGCAAGACTTTACTCTCATAGACATATGCAGGGTGTGCCATACATAACATAGCAAGACTTTACTCTCATAGACATATGCAGGGCAGGCCATAGATAACATAGCAAGACGTTACTCTCATAGACATATGCAGGGCAGGCCATAGATAACATAGCAAGACTTTACTCTCATAGACATATGCAGGGCAGGCCATACATAACATAGCAAGACTTTACTCTCATAGACATATGCAGGGCAGGCCATAGATAATATAGCAAGACTTTACTCTCATAGACATATGCAGGGCAGGCCATACATAACATAGCAAGACTTTACTCTCATAGACATATGCAGTGCAGGCCATAGATAACATAGCAAGACTTTACTCTCATAGACATATGCAGGGCAGGCCATACATAATATAGCAAGACTTTACTCTCATAGACATATGCAGGGCAGGTCATACATAACATAGCAAGACTTTACTCTAATAGACATATGCAGGGCAGGCCATACATAACATAGCAAGACTTTACTCTCATAGACATATGCAGGGCAGGCCATACATAACATAGCAAGACTTTACTCTCATAGACATATGCGGGGCAGGCCATAGATAACATAGCAAGACTTTACTCTCATAGACATATCCAGGGCAGGCCATACATAACATAGCAAGACTTTACTCTCATAGACATATGCAGGGCAGGCCATACATAACATAGCAAGACTTTACTCTCATAGACATATGCAGGGCAGGCCATAGATAACATAGCAAGACTTTACTCTCATAGACATATGCAGGGCAGGCCAGAGATAACATAGCAAGACTTTACTCTCATAGACATATGCAGGGCAGGCCATACATAACATAGCAAGAGTGTACATGGCAAGCCATACATAACATAGCAAGACTTTACTCTCATAGACATATGGAGGCCGAGCCATAGATAACATAGCAAGACTTTACTCTCATAGACGTGTGCAGGGCGGGCCATACATAACATAACAAGACTTTACTCTCATAGACATGTGCAGGGCGGGCCATACATAACATAGCAAGACTTTACTCTCATAGACATGTGCACGGCGGGCCATAGATAACATAGCAAGACTTTACTCTCATAGACATGTGCAGGGCGGGCCATACATAACATAGCAAGACTTTACTCTCAAAGACATGTGCAGGGCGGGCCATAGATAACATAGCAAGACTTTACTCTCATAGACATGTGCAGGGAGGGCCATAGATAACATAGCAAGACTTTACTCTCATAGACATGTGCAGGGCGGGCCATACATAACATAGCAAGACTTTACTATCATAGACATATGCAGGGCAGGCCATAGATAACATAGCAAGACTTTACTCTCATAGACATATGCAGGGCAGGCCATAGATAACATAGCAAGACTTTACTCTCATAGACATAAGCAGGGCAGGCCATAGATAACATAGCAAGACTTTACTCTCATAGACATATGCAGGGCAGGCCATAGATAACATAGCAAGACTTTACTCTCATAGACATATGCAGGGCAGGCCATACATAACATAGCAAGACTTTACTCTCATAGACATGTGCAGGGCGGGCCATAGATAACATAGCAAGACTTTACTCTCATAGACATATGCAGGGCAGGCCATACATAACATAGCAAGAGTTTACTCATAGACATATGCAGGGCAGGCCATACATAACATAGCAAGACTTTACTCTCATAGACATATGCAGGGCAGGCCATACATAACATAGCAAGAGTTTACTCTCATAGACATATGCAGGGCAGGCCATAGATAACATAGCAAGACTTTACTCTCATAGACATATGCAGGGCAGGCCATACATAACATAGCAAGACTTTATTCTCATAGACATATGCAGGGCAGGCCATAGATAACATAGCAAGACTTTACTCTCATAGACATATGCAGGGCAGGCCATACATAACATAGCAAGAGTTTACATTGCAAGCCATGCATAACATAGCAAGACTTTACTCTCATAGACATATGCAGGGTGTGCCATACATAACATAGCAAGACTTTACTCTCATAGACATATGCAGGGCAGGCCATAGATAACATAGCAAGACTTTACTCTCATAGACATGTGCAGGGCGGGCCATACATAACATAGCAAGACTTTACTCTCATAGACATGTGCAGGGCGGGCGATACATAACATAGCAAGACTTTACTCTCATAGACATGTGCAGGGCGGGCCATAGATAACATAGCACGACTTTACTCTCATAGACATGTGCAGGGCGGGCCATACATAACATAGCAAGAGTTTACATGGCAAGCCATACATAACATAGCAAGACTTTACTCTCATAGACATATGCAGGCTGTGCCATACATAACATAGCAAGACTTTACTCTCATAGACATATGCAGGGCAGGCCATAGATAACATAGCAAGACTTTACTCTCATAGACATATGCAGGGCAGGCCATAGATAATATAGCAAGACTTTACTCTCATAGACATATGCAGGGCAGGCCATACATAACATAGCAAGACTTTACTCTCATAGAGATATGCGGGGCGGGCCATAGATAACATAGCAAGACTTTACTCTCATAGACATATGCGGGGCCGGCCATAGATAACATAGCAAGACTTTACTCTCATAGAGATATGCGGGGCGGGCCAGAGATAACATAGCAAGACTTTACTCTCATAGACATATGCGGGGCGGGCCATAGATAACATAGCAAGACTTTACTCTCATAGACATATGCGGGGCGGGCCATAGATAACATAGCAAGACTTTACTCTCATAGACATATGCGGGGCGGGCCATACATAACATAGCAAGACTTTACTCTCATAGAGATATGCGGGGCGGGCCATAGATAACATAGCAAGACTTTACTCTCATAGACATATGCTTGGCGGGCCATACATAACATAGCAAGACTTTACTCTCACTGAGATATGCGGGGCGGGCCATAGATAACATAGCAAGACTTTACTCTCATAGACATATGCGGGGCGGGCCATAGATAACATAGCAAGACTTTACTCTCACAGACATATGCGGGGCAGGCCATACATAACATAGCAAGACTTTACTCTCATAGACATATGCGGGGCGGGCCATAGATAACATAGCAAGACTTTACTCTCATAGACATATGCGGGGCCGGCCATACATAACATAGCAAGACTTTACTCTCATAGAGATATGCGGGGCGGGCCATAGATAACATAGCAAGACTTTACTCTCATAGACATATGCGGGGCCGGCCATAGATAACATAGCAAGACTTTACTCTCATAGAGATATGCGGGGCGGGCCAGAGATAACATAGCAAGACTTTACTCTCATAGACATATGCGGGGCGGGCCATAGATAACATAGCAATACTTTACTCTCATAGACATATGCGGGGCGGGCCATACATAACATAGCAAGACTTTACTCTCATAGAGATATGCGGGGCGGGCCATAGATAATACTCTCGTAGACATATGCGGGGCGGGCCATAGATAACATAGCAAGACGTTACTCTCATAGACATATGCGGGGCGGGCCATAGATAACATAGCAAGACTTTTCTCTCATAGACATATGCGGGGGGGTCCATAGATAACATAGCAAGACTTTACTCTCATAGACATATGCGGGGCAGGCCATAGATAACATAGCAAGACTTTGCTCTCATAGACATATGCAGGGCAGGCCATACATAACATAGCAAGACTTTACTCTCATAGAGATATGCAGGGCGGGCCAGAGATAACATAGCAAGACTTTACTCTCATAGACATATGCAGGGCGGGCCATAGATAACACAGCAAGACTTTACTCTCATAGAGATATGCAGGGCAGGCCATAGATAACACAGCAAGACTTAACTCTCAAAGACATATGCAGGGCAGGTCATAGATAACACAGCAAGACTTTACTCTCATAGACATATGCAGGGCAGGCCATAGATAACACAGCAAGACTTTACTCTCATAGACATATGCAGGGCAGGCCATAGATAACATAGCAAGACTTCACTCTCATAGACATATGCAGGGCAGGCCATAGATAACACAGCAAGACTTTACTCTCATAGACATATGCAGGGCAGGCCATAGATAACATAGCAAGACTTCACTCTCATAGACATATGCTGGGCAGTCCATACATAACATAGCAAGAGTTTACATGGCAAGCCATACATAACATAGCAAGACTTTACTCTCATAGACATATGCAGGGTGTGCCATACATAACATAGCAAGACTTTACTCTCATAGACATATGCAGGGCAGGCCATAGATAATATAGCAAGACTTTACTCTCATAGACATATGCAGGGCAGGCCATAGATAACATAGCAAGACGTTACTCTCATAGACATATGCAGGGCAGGCCATAGATAACATAGCAAGACTTTACTCTCATAGACATATGCAGGGCAGGCCATACATAACATAGCAAGACTTTACTCTCATAGACATATGCAGGGCAGGCCATAGATAATATAGCAAGACTTTACTCTCATAGACATATGCAGGGCAGGCCATACATAACATAGCAAGACTTTACTCTCATAGACATATGCAGTGCAGGCCATAGATAACATAACAAGACTTTACTCTCATAGACATATGCAGGGCAGGCCATACATAACATAGCAAGACTTTACTCTCATAGACATATGCAGGGCAGGTCATACATAACATAGCAAGACTTTACTCTAATAGACATATGCAGGGCAGGCCATACATAACATAGCAAGACTTTACTCTCATAGACATATGCAGGGCAGGCCATACATAACATAGCAAGACTTTACTCTCATAGACATATGCAGGGCAGGCCATAGATAACATAGCAAGACTTTACTCTCATAGACATATGCAGGGCAGGCCATAGATAACATAGCAAGACTTTACTCTCATAGACATATGCAGGGCAGGCCATACATAACATAGCAAGACTTTACTCTCATTGACATATGCAGGGCAGGCCATAGATAACATAGCAAGACTTTACTCTCATAGACATATGCAGGGCAGGCCAGAGATAACATAGCAAGACTTTACTCTCATAGACATATGCAGGGCAGGCCATACATAACATAGCAAGAGTGTACATGGCAAGCCATACATAACATAGCAAGACTTTACTCTCATAGACATATGCAGAGTGTGCCATACATAACATAGCAAGACTTTACTCTCATAGACATATGGAGGCCGAGCCATAGATAACATAGCAAGACTTTACTCTCATAGACATGTGCAGGGCGGGCCATACATAACATAACAAGACTTTACTCTCATAGACATGTGCAGGGCGGGCCATACATAACATAGCAAGACTTTACTCTCATAGACATGTGCACGGCGGGCCATAGATAACATAGCAAGACTTTACTCTCATAGACATGTGCAGGGCGGGCCATACATAACATAGCAAGACTTTACTCTCAAAGACATGTGCAGGGCGGGCCATAGATAACATAGCAAGACTTTACTCTCATAGACATGTGCAGGGCGGGCCATAGATAACATAGCAAGACTTTACTCTCATAGACATGTGCAGGGCGGGCCATACATAACATAGCAAGACTTTACTATCATAGACATATGCAGGGCAGGCCATAGATAACATAGCAAGACTTTACTCTCATAGACATATGCAGGGCAGGCCATACATAACATAGCAAGACTTTACTCTCATAGACATATGCAGGGCAGGACATAGATAACATAGCAAGACTTTACTCTCATAGACATATGCAGGGCAGGCCATAGATAACATAGCAAGACTTTACTCTCATAGACATATGCAGGGCAGACCATACATAACATAGCAAGACTTTACTCTCATAGACATATCCAGGGCAGGCCATACATAACATAGCAAGACGTTACTCTTACAGACATATGCAGGGCAGGCCATAGATAACATAGCAAGACTTTACTCTCATAGACATATGCAGGGCAGGCCATAGATAACATAGCTAGACTTTACTCTCATAGACATATGCAGGGCAGGCCATAGATAACATAGCAAGACTTTACTCTCATAGACATATGCAGGGCAGGCCATACATAACATAGCAAGACTTTACTCTCATAGACATATGCAGGGCAGGTCATAGATAACATAGCAAGACTTTATTCTCATAGACATATGCAGGGCAGGCCATACATAACATAGCACGACTTTACTCTAATAGACATATGCAGGGCAGGCCATAGATAACATAGCAAGACTTTACTCTCATAGGCATATGCGGGGCAGGCCATACATAACATAGCAAGACTTTACTCTCATAGACATATGCAGGGCAGGCCATAGATAACATAGCAAGACTTTACTCTCATAGACATATGCAGGGCAGGCCATACATAACATAGCAAGACTTTACTCTCATAGACATATGCAGGGCAGGCCATAGATAACATAGAAAGACTTTACTCTCATAGACATATGCAGGGCAGGCCATAGATAACATAGCAAGACTTTACTCTCATAGTCATATGCAGGGCAGGCCATAGATAACATAGCAAGACTTTACTCTCATAGACATATGCAGGGCAGGCCATAGATAACATAGCAGACTTTACTCTCATAGGCATATGCAGGGCAGGCCATAGATAACATAGCAAGACTTTACTCTCATAGACATATGCAGGGCAGGCCATAGATAACATAGCAAGACTTTACTCTCATAGTCATATGCAGGGCGGGCCATACATAACATAGCAAGACTTTACTCTCATAGACATGTGCAGGGCGGGCCATACATAACATAGCAAGACTTTACTCTCATAGACATGTGCAGGGCGGGACATAGATAACATAGCACGACTTTACTCTCATAGACATGTGCAGGGCGGGCCATACATAACATAGCAAGAGTTTACATGGCAAGCCATACATAACATAGCAAGACTTTACTCTCATAGACATATGCAGGGTGGGCCATACATAACATAGCAAGACTTTACTCTCATAGACATATGCAGGGCAGGCCATAGATAACATAGCAAGACTTTACTCTCATAGACATATGCAGGGCAGGCCATACATAACATAGCAAGACTTTACTCTCATAGACATATGCAGGGCAGGCCATAGATAACATAGCAAGACTTTACTCTCATAGACATATGCAGGGCAGGCCATACATAACATAGCACGACTTTACTCTAATAGACATATGCAGGGCAGGCCATAGATAACATAGCAAGACTTTACTCTCATAGACATATGCAGGGCAGGCCATACATAACATAGCAAGACTTTACTCTCATAGGCATATGCAGGGCAGGCCATAGATAACATAGCAAGACTTTACTCTCATAGGCATATGCAGGGCAGGCCATACATAACATAGCAAGACTTTACTCTCATAGGCATTTGCAGGGCAGGCCATAGATAACATAGCAAGACTTTACTCTCATAGACATATGCGGGGCAGGCCATACATAACATAGCAAGACTTTACTCTAATAGACATAGGCAGGGCAGGCCATAGATAACATAGCAAGACTTTACTCTCATAGACATATGCAGGGCAGGCCATACATAACATAGCAAGACTTCACTCTCATAGACATATGCAGGGCAGGCCAGAGATAACATAGCAAGACTTTACTCTCATAGACATATGCAGGGCAGGCCATACATAACATAGCAAGAGTGTACATGGCAAGCCATACATAACATAGCAAGACTTTACTCTCATAGACATATGCAGAGTGTGCCATACATAACATAGTAAGACTTTACTCTCATAGACATATGGAGTGCGAGCCATAGATAACATAGCAAGACTTTACTCTCATAGACATGTGCAGGGCGGGCCATAAATAACATAGCAAGACTTTACTCTCATAGACATGTGCAGGGCGGGCCATACATAACATAGCAAGACTTTACTCTCATAGACATGTGCAGGGCGGGCCATAGATAACATAGCAAGACTTTACTCTCATAGACATGTGCAGGGCGGGCCATACATAACATAGCAAGACTTTACTCTCAAAGACATGTGCAGGGCGGGCCATAGATAACATAGCAAGACTTTACTCTCATAGACATGTGCAGGGCAGGCCATAAATAACATAGCAAGACTTTACTCTCATAGGCATATGCAGGGCAGGCCATACATAACATAGCAAGACTTTACTCTCATAGACATATGCAGGGCAGGCCATAGATAACATAGCAAGACTTTACTCTCATAGACATATGCAGGGCAGGCCATAGATAACATAGCAAGACTTTACTCTCATAGACATATGCAGGGCAGGCCATAGATAACATAGCAAGACTTTACTCTCATAGACATATGCAGGGCAGGCCATACATAACATAGCAAGACTTTACTCTCATAGACATATGCAGGGCAGGCCATAGATAACATAGCAAGACTTTACTCTCATAGACATATGCAGGGCAGGCCATACATAACATAGCAAGACTTTACTCTCATAGACATATGCAGGGCAGGCCATACATAACATAGCAAGACTTTACTCTCATAGACATATGCAGGGCAGGCCATAGATAACATAGCAAGACTTTACTCTCATAGACATATGCAGGGCAGGCCATGCATAACATAGCAAGACTTTATTCTCATAGACATATGCAGGGAAGGCCATAGATAACATAGCAAGACTTTACTCTCATAGACATATGCAGGGCAGGCCATACATAACATAGCAAGAGTTTACATTGCAAGCCATGCATAACATAGCAAGGCTTTACTCTCATAGACATATGCAGGGTGTGCCATACATAACATAGCAAGACTTTACTCTCATAGACATATGGAGGGCAGGCCATAGATAACATAGCAAGACTTTACTCTCATAGACATATGCAGGGCAGGCCATACATAACATAGCAAGAGTTTACATTGCAAGCCATGCATAACATAGCAAGGCTTTACTCTCATAGACATATGCAGGGCAGGCCATACATAACATAGCAAGACTTTATTCTCATAGACATATGCAGGGCAGGCCATAGATAACATAGCAAGACTTTACTCTCATAGACATATGCAGGGCAGGCCATACATAACATAGCAAGAGTTTACATTGCAAGCCATGCATAACATAGCAAGACTTTACTCTCATAGACATATGCAGGGTGTGCCATACATAACATAGCAAGACTTTACTCTCATAGACATATGCAGGGCAGGCCATAGATAACATAGCAAGACTTTACTCTCATAGACATGTGCAGGGCGGGCCATACATAACATAGCAAGACTTTACTCTCATAGACATGTGCAGGGCGGGCGATACATAACATAGCAAGACTTTACTCTCATAGACATGTGCAGGGCGGGCCATAGATAACATAGCACGACTTTACTCTCATAGACATGTGCAGGGCGGGCCATACATAACATAGCAAGAGTTTACATGGCAAGCCATACATAACATAGCAAGACTTTACTCTCATAGACATATGCAGGCTGTGCCATACATAACATAGCAAGACTTTACTCTCATAGACATATGCAGGGCAGGCCATAGATAACATAGCAAGACTTTACTCTCATAGACATATGCGGGGCAGGCCATAGATAACATAGCAAGACATTACTCTCATAGACATATGCAGGGCAGGCCATAGATAATATAGCAAGACTTTACTCTCATAGACATATGCAGGGCAGGCCATAGATAACATAGCAAGACTTTACTCTCATAGACATATGCAGGGCAGGCCATACATAACATAGCAAGACTTTACTCTCATAGAGATATGCGGGGCGGGCCATAGATAACATAGCAAGACTTTACTCTCATAGACATATGCGGGGCCGGCCATAGATAACATAGCAAGACTTTACTCTCATAGAGATATGCGGGGCGGGCCAGAGATAACATAGCAAGACTTTACTCTCATAGACATATGCGGGGCGGGCCATAGATAACATAGCAAGACTTTACTCTCATAGACATATGCGGGGCGGGCCATAGATAACATAGCAAGACTTTACTCTCATAGACATATGCGGGGCGGGCCATACATAACATAGCAAGACTTTACTCTCATAGAGATATGCGGGGCGGGCCATAGATAACATAGCAAGACTTTACTCTCATAGACATATGCTTGGCGGGCCATACATAACATAGCAAGACTTTACTCTCACTGAGATATGCGGGGCGGGCCATAGATAACATAGCAAGACTTTACTCTCATAGACATATGCGGGGCGGGCCATAGATAACATAGCAAGACTTTACTCTCACAGACATATGCGGGGCAGGCCATACATAACATAGCAAGACTTTACTCTCATAGACATATGCGGGGCGGGCCATAGATAACATAGCAAGACTTTACTCTCATAGACATATGCGGGGCCGGCCATACATAACATAGCAAGACTTTACTCTCATAGAGATATGCGGGGCGGGCCATAGATAACATAGCAAGACTTTATTCTCATAGACATATGCGGGGCCGGCCATAGATAACATAGCAAGACTTTACTCTCATAGAGATATGCGGGGCGGGCCAGAGATAACATAGCAAGACTTTACTCTCATAGACATATGCGGGGCGGGCCATAGATAACATAGCAATACTTTACTCTCATAGACATATGCGGGGCGGGCCATACATAACATAGCAAGACTTTACTCTCATAGAGATATGCGGGGCGGGCCATAGATAATACTCTCGTAGACATATGCGGGGCGGGCCATAGATAACATAGCAAGACGTTACTCTCATAGACATATGCGGGGCGGGCCATAGATAACATAGCAAGACTTTTCTCTCATAGACATATGCGGGGGGGTCCATAGATAACATAGCAAGACTTTACTCTCATAGACATATGCGGGGCGCGCCATAGATAACATAGCAAGACTTTACTCTCATAGACATATGCGGGGCAGGCCATAGATAACATAGCAAGACTTTGCTCTCATAGACATATGCAGGGCAGGCCATACATAACATAGCAAGACTTTACTCTCATAGAGATATGCAGGGCGGGCCAGAGATAACATAGCAAGACTTTACTCTCATAGACATATGCAGGGCGGGCCATAGATAACACAGCAAGACTTTACTCTCATAGAGATATGCAGGGCAGGCCATAGATAACACAGCAAGACTTAACTCTCAAAGACATATGCAGGGCAGGTCATAGATAACATAGCAAGACTTTACTCTCATAGACATATGCAGGGCAGGCCATAGATAACACAGCAAGACTTTACTCTCATAGACATATGCAGGGCAGGCCATAGATAACATAGCAAGACTTTACTCTCATAGACATATGCAGGGCAGGCCATAGATAACACAGCAAGACTTTACTCTCATAGACATATGCAGGGCAGGCCATAGATAACATAGCAAGACTTTACTCTCATAGACATATGCTGGGCAGTCCATACATAACATAGCAAGAGTTTACATGGCAAGCCATACATGACATAGCAAGACTTTACTCTCATAGACATATGCAGGGTGTGCCATACATAACATAGCAAGACTTTACTCTCATAGACATATGCAGGGCAGGCCATAGATAATATAGCAAGACTTTACTCTCATAGACATATGCAGGGCAGGCCATAGATAACACAGCAAGACTTTACTCTCATAGACATATGCAGGGCAGGCCATAGATAACATAGCAAGACTTTACTCTCATAGACATATGCAGTGCAGGCCATAGATAACATAACAAGACTTTACTCTCATAGACATATGCAGGGCAGGCCATACATAATATAGCAAGACTTTACTCTCATAGACATATGCAGGGCAGGTCATACATAACATAGCAAGACTTTACTCTAATAGACATATGCAGGGCAGGCCATACATAACATAGCAAGACTTTACTCTCATAGACATATGCAGGGCAGGCCATACATACCATAGCAAGACTTTACTCTCATAGACATATGCAGGGCAGGCCATAGATAACATAGCAAGACTTTACTCTCATAGACATATGCAGGGCAGGCCATAGATAACATAGCAAGACTTTACTCTCATAGACATATGCAGGGCAGGCCATACATAACATAGCAAGACTTTACTCTCATTGACATATGCAGGGCAGGCCATAGATAACATAGCAAGACTTTACTCTCATAGACATATGCAGGGCAGGCCAGAGATAACATAGCAAGACTTTACTCTCATAGACATATGCAGGGCAGGCCATACATAACATAGCAAGAGTGTACATGGCAAGCCATACATAACATAGCAAGACTTTACTCTCATAGACATATGCAGAGTGTGCCATACATAACATAGCAAGACTTTACTCTCATAGACATATGGAGGCCGAGCCATAGATAACATAGCAAGACTTTACTCTCATAGACATGTGCAGGGCGGGCCATACATAACATAACAAGACTTTACTCTCATAGACATGTGCAGGGCGGGCCATACATAACATAGCAAGACTTTACTCTCATAGACATGTGCACGGCGGGCCATAGATAACATAGCAAGACTTTACTCTCATAGACATGTGCAGGGCGGGCCATACATAACATAGCAAGACTTTACTCTCAAAGACATGTGCAGGGCGGGCCATAGATAACATAGCAAGACTTTACTCTCATAGACATGTGCAGGGCGGGCCATAGATAACATAGCAAGACTTTACTCTCATAGACATGTGCAGGGCGGGCCATACATAACATAGCAAGACTTTACTATCATAGACATATGCAGGGCAGGCCATAGATAACATAGCAAGACTTTACTCTCATAGACATATGCAGGGCAGGCCATACATAACATAGCAAGACTTTACTCTCATAGACATATGCAGGGCAGGACATAGATAACATAGCAAGACTTTACTCTCATAGACATATGCAGGCAGGCCATAGATAACATAGCAAGACTTTACTCTCATAGACATATGCAGGGCAGGCCATACATAACATAGCAAGACTTTACTCTCATAGACATATCCAGGGCAGGCCATACATAACATAGCAAGACGTTACTCTTACAGACATATGCAGGGCAGGCCATAGATAACATAGCAAGACTTTACTCTCATAGACATATGCAGGGCAGGCCATAGATAACATAGCTAGACTTTACTCTCATAGACATATGCAGGGCAGGCCATAGATAACATAGCAAGACTTTACTCTCATAGACATATGCAGGGCAGGCCATACATAACATAGCAAGACTTTACTCTCATAGACATATGCAGGGCAGGTCATAGATAACATAGCAAGACTTTATTCTCATAGACATATGCAGGGCAGGCCATACATAACATAGCACGACTTTACTCTAATAGACATATGCAGGGCAGGCCATAGATAACATAGCAAGACTTTACTCTCATAGGCATATGCGGGGCAGGCCATACATAACATAGCAAGACTTTACTCTCATAGACATATGCAGGGCAGGCCATAGATAACATAGCAAGACTTTACTCTCATAGACATATGCAGGGCAGGCCATACATAACATAGCAAGACTTTACACTCATAGACATATGCAGGGCAGGCCATAGATAACATAGAAAGACTTTACTCTCATAGACATGTGCAGGGCAGGCCATAGATAACATAGCAAGACTTTACTCTCATAGACATATGCAGGGCAGGCCATACATATCATAGCAAGACTTTACTCTCATAGACATATGCAGGGCAGGCCATACATAACATAGCAAGACTTTACTCTCATAGACATATGCAGGGCAGGCCATAGATAACATAGCAAGACTTTACTCTCATAGTCATATGCAGGGCGGGCCATACATAACATAGCAAGACTTTACTCTCATAGACATGTGCAGGGCGGGCCATACATAACATAGCAAGACTTTACTCTCATAGACATGTGCAGGGCGGGACATAGATAACATAGCACGACTTTACTCTCATAGACATGTGCAGGGCGGGCCATACATAACATAGCAAGAGTTTACATGGCAAGCCATACATAACATAGCAAGACTTTACTCTCATAGACATATGCAGGGTGGGCCATACATAACATAGCAAGACTTTACTCTCATAGACATATGCAGGGCAGGCCATAGATAACATAGCAAGACTTTACTCTCATAGACATATGCAGGGCAGGCCATACATAACATAGCAAGACTTTACTCTCATAGACATATGCAGGGCAGGCCATAGATAACATAGCAAGACTTTACTCTCATAGACATATGCAGGGCAGGCCATACATAACATAGCACGACTTTACTCTAATAGACATATGCAGGGCAGGCCATAGATAACATAGCAAGACTTTACTCTCATAGACATATGCAGGGCAGGCCATACATAACATAGCAAGACTTTACTCTCATAGGCATATGCAGGGCAGGCCATAGATAACATAGCAAGACTTTACTCTCATAGGCATATGCAGGGCAGGCCATACATAACATAGCAAGACTTTACTCTCATAGGCATTTGCAGGGCAGGCCATAGATAACATAGCAAGACTTTACTCTCATAGACATATGCGGGGCAGGCCATACATAACATAGCAAGACTTTACTCTAATAGACATAGGCAGGGCAGGCCATAGATAACATAGCAAGACTTTACTCTCATAGACATATGCAGGGCAGGCCATACATAACATAGCAAGACTTCACTCTCATAGACATATGCAGGGCAGGCCAGAGATAACATAGCAAGACTTTACTCTCATAGACATAGGCAGGGCAGGCCATACATAACATAGCAAGAGTGTACATGGCAAGCCATACATAACATAGCAAGACTTTACTCTCATAGACATATGCAGAGTGTGCCATACATAACATAGTAAGACTTTACTCTCATAGACATATGGAGTGCGAGCCATAGATAACATAGCAAGACTTTACTCTCATAGACATGTGCAGGGCGGGCCATAAATAACATAGCAAGACTTTACTCTCATAGACATGTGCAGGGCGGGCCATACATAACATAGCAAGACTTTACTCTCATAGACATGTGCAGGGCGGGCCATAGATAACATAGCAAGACTTTACTCTCATAGACATGTGCAGGGCGGGCCATACATAACATAGCAAGACTTTACTCTCAAAGACATGTGCAGGGCGGGCCATAGATAACATAGCAAGACTTTACTCTCATAGACATGTGCAGGGCAGGCCATAAATAACATAGCAAGACTTTACTCTCATAGGCATATGCAGGGCAGGCCATACATAACATAGCAAGACTTTACTCTCATAGACATATGCAGGGCAGGCCATAGATAACATAGCAAGACTTTACTCTCATAGACATATGCAGGGCAGGCCATAGATAACATAGCAAGACTTTACTCTCATAGACATATGCAGGGCAGGCCATAGATAACATAGCAAGACTTTACTCTCATAGACATATGCAGGGCAGGCCATACATAACATAGCAAGACTTTACTCTCATAGACATATGCAGGGCAGGCCATAGATAACATAGCAAGACTTTACTCTCATAGACATATGCAGGGCAGGCCATACATAACATAGCAAGACTTTACTCTCATAGACATATGCAGGGCAGGCCATACATAACATAGCAAGACTTTACTCTCATAGACATATGCAGGGCAGGCCATAGATAACATAGCAAGACTTTACTCTCATAGACATATGCAGGGCAGGCCATGCATAACATAGCAAGACTTTATTCTCATAGACATATGCAGGGAAGGCCATAGATAACATAGCAAGACTTTACTCTCATAGACATATGCAGGGCAGGCCATACATAACATAGCAAGAGTTTACATTGCAAGCCATGCATAACATAGCAAGGCTTTACTCTCATAGACATATGCAGGGTGTGCCATACATAACATAGCAAGACTTTACTCTCATAGACATATGGAGGGCAGGCCATAGATAACATAGCAAGACTTTACTCTCATAGACATATGCAGGGCAGGCCATACATAACATAGCAAGAGTTTACATTGCAAGCCATGCATAACATAGCAAGGCTTTACTCTCATAGACATATGCAGGGTGTGCCATACATAACATAGCAAGACTTTACTCTCATAGACATATGGAGGGCAGGCCATAGATAACATAGCAAGACTTTACTCTCATAGACATGTGCAGGGCGGGCCATACATAACATAGCAAGACTTTACTCTCATAGACATGTGCAGGGCGGGCCATACATAACATAGCAAGACTTTACTCTCATAGACATGTGCAGGGCGGGCCATAGATAACATAGCACGACTTTACTCTCATAGACATGTGCAGGTCGGGCCATACATAACATAGCAAGAGTTTACATGGCAAGCCATACATAACATAGCAAGACTTTACTCTCATAGACATATGCAGGGCAGGTCATACATAACATAGCAAGACTTTACTCTCATAGACATATGCAGGGCAGGCCATACATAACATAGCAAGACTTTACTCTCATAGACATATGCAGGGCAGGCCATACATAACATAGCAAGACTTTACTCTCATAGACATATGCAGGGCAGGCCATAGATAACATAGCAAGACTTTACTCCCATAGACATATGCAGGGCAGGCCATAGATAACATAGCAAGACTTTACTCTCATAGACATATGCAGGGCAGGCCATAGATAACATAGCAAGACTTTACTCTCATAGACATATGCAGGGCAGGCCATAGATAACATAGCAAGACTTTACCCTCATAGACATATGCAGGGCAGGCCATACATAACATAGCAAGACTTTACTCTCATAGACATATGCAGAGTGTGCCATACATAACATAGCAAGACTTTACTCTCATAGACATATGCAGGGTGAGCCATAGATAACATAGCAAGACTTTACTCTCATAGACATGTGCAGGGCGGGCCATACATAACATAGCAAGACTTTACTCTCATAGACATGTGCAGGGCGGGCCACACATAAAATAGCAAGACTTTACTCTCATAGACATGTGCAGGGCGGGCCATAGATAACATAGCAAGACTTTACTCTCATAGACATGTGCAGGACGGGCCATACATAACATAGCAAGACTTTACTCTCAAAGACATGTGCAGGGCGGGCCATAGATAACATAGCAAGACTTTACTCTCATAGACATGTGCAGGGCGGGCCATAGATAACATAGCAAGACTTTACTCTCATAGACATGTGCAGGGCGGGCCATACATAACATAGCAAGACTTTACTCTTATAGACATATGCAGGGCAGGCCATACATAACATAGCAAGACTTTACTCTCATGGACATATGCAGGGCAGGCCATAGATAACATAGCAAGACTTTACTCTCATAGACATATGCAGGGCAGGCCATACATAACATAGCAAGACTTTACTCTCATAGACATATGCAGGGCAGGCCATAGATAACATAGCAAGACTTTACTCTCATAGACATATGCAGGGCAGGCCATACATAACATAGCACGACTTTACTCTCATAGACATATGCAGGGCAGGCCATAGATAACATAGCAAGACTTTACTCTCATAGACATATGCAGGGTGTGCCATACATAACATAGCAAGACTTTACTCTCATAGACATATGGAGGGCAGGCCATAGATAACATAGCAAGTCTTTACCCTCATAGACATGTGCAGGGCGGGCCATACATAACATAGCAAGACTTTACTCTCATAGACATGTGCAGGGCGGGCCATACATAACATAGCAAGACTTTACTCTCATAGACATGTGCAGGGCGGGCCA
Organism: Ambystoma mexicanum; assembly: GCF_040938575.1. Classification (NCBI taxonomy): domain Eukaryota; kingdom Metazoa; phylum Chordata; class Amphibia; order Caudata; family Ambystomatidae; genus Ambystoma; species Ambystoma mexicanum. The sequence continues at coordinate 766,728,507 of NC_090938.1, read as the reverse complement.
TAGATAACATAGCACGACTTTACTCTCATAGACATGTGCAGGTCGGGCCATACATAACATAGCAAGAGTTTACATGGCAAGCCATACATAACATAGCAAGACTTTACTCTCATAGACATATGCAGGGCAGGTCATACATAACATAGCAAGACTTTACTCACATAGACATATGCAGGGCAGGCCATAGATAACATAGCAAGACTTTACTCTCATAGACATATGCAGGGCAGGCCATACATAACATAGCAAGACTTTACTCTCATAGACATATGCAGGGCAGGCCATACATAAAATAGCAAGAATTTACTCTCATAGACATATGCAGGGCAGGTCATAGATAACATAGCAAGACTTTACTCTCATAGACATATGCAGGGCAGGCCATAGATAACATAGCAAGACTTTACTCTCATAGACATATGCAGGGCAGGCCATACATAACATAGCAAGACTTTACTCTCATAGACATATGCAGGGCAGGCCATAGATAACATAGCAAGACTTTACTCTCATAGACATATGCAGGGCAGGCCATAGATAACATAGCAAGACTTTACTCTTATAGACATATGCAGGGCAGGCCATACATAACATAGCAAGACTTTACTCTCATAGACATATGCAGGGCAGGCCATAGATAACATAGCAAGACTTTACTCTCATAGACATATGCAGGGCAGGCCATAGATAACATAGCAAGACTTTACTCCCATAGACATATGCAGGGCAGGCCATAGATAACATAGCAAGACTTTACTCTCATAGACATATGCAGGGCAGGCCATAGATAACATAGCAAGACTTTACTCTCATAGACATATGCAGGGCAGGCCATAGATAACATAGCAAGACTTTACTCCCATAGACATATGCAGGGCAGGCCATAGATAACATAGCAAGACTTTACTCTCATAGACATATGCAGGGCAGGCCATAGATAACATAGCAAGACTTTACTCTCATAGACATATGCAGGGCAGGCCATAGATAACATAGCAAGACTTTACCCTCATAGACATATGCAGGGCAGGCCATACATACCATAGCAAGAGTGTACATGGCAAGCCATACATAACATAGCAAGACTTTACTCTCATAGACATATGCAGAGTGTGCCATACATAACATAGCAAGACTTTACTCTCATAGACATGTGCAGGGTGAGCCATAGATAACATAGCAAGACTTTACTCTCATAGACATGTGCAGGGCGGGCCATACATAACATAGCAAGACTTTACTCTCATAGACATGTGCAGGGCGGGCCACACATAAAATAGCAAGACTTTACTCTCATAGACATGTGCAGGGCGGGCCATAGATAACATAGCAAGACTTTACTCTCATAGACATGTGCAGGGCGGGCCATACATAACATAGCATGACTTTACTCTCAAAGACATGTGCAGGGCGGGCCATAGATAACATACCAAGACTTTACTCTCATAGACATGTGCAGGGCGGGCCATACATAACATAGCAAGACTTTACTCTTATAGACATATGCAGGGCAGGCCATACATAACATAGCAAGACTTTACTCTCATGGACATATGCAGGGCAGGCCATAGATAACATAGCAAGACTTTACTCTCATAGACATATGCAGGGCAGGCCATACATAACATAGCAAGACTTTACTCTCATAGACATATGCAGGGCAGGCCATAGATAACATAGCAAGACTTTACTCTCATAGGCATATGCAGGGCAGGCCATAGATAACATAGCAAGACTTTACTCTCATAGACATATGCAGGGCAGGCCATACATAACATAGCAAGACTTTACTCTCATAGACATATGCAGGGCAGGCCATAGATAACATAGCTAGACTTTACTCTCATAGACATATGCAGGGCAGGCCATAGATAACATAGCAAGACTTTACGCTCATAGGCATATGCAGGGCAGGCCATACATAACATAGCAAGACTTTACTCTCATAGACCTATGCGGGGCAGGCCATACATAACATAGCAAGACTTTACTCTCATAGACACATGCGGGCAGGCCATAGATAACATAGCAAGACTTTACTCTCACAGACATATGCGGGGCGGGCGATAGATAACATAGCAGGACTTTACTCTCATAGACACATGCGGGGCGGGCCATACATAACATAGCAAGACTTTACTCTCATAGGCATATGCAGGGCAGGCCATAAATAACATAGCAATACTTTACTCTCATGGGCATATGCAGGGCAGGCCATACATAACATAGCAAGACTTTACTCTCATAGACATATGCAGGGCAGGCCATAGATAACATAGCAAGACTTTACTCTCATAGACATATGCAGGGCAGGCCATAGATAACATAGCAAGACTTTACTCTCATAGACATATGCAGGGCAGGCCATACATAACATAGCAAGACTTTACTCTCATAGACATATGCAGGGCAGGCCATAGATAACATAGCAAGACTTTACTCTCATAGACATATGCAGGGCAGGCCGTACATAGCATAGCAAGACTTTACTCTCATAGACATATGCGGGGTGGGCCATAGATAACATAGCAAGACTTTACTCTCACAGACATATGCGGGGCGGGCCATAGATAACATAGCAAGACTTTACTCTCACAGAGATATGCGGGGCGGGCCATAGATAACATAGCAAGACTTTACTCTCACAGAGATATGCGGGGCGGGCCATAGATAACATAGCAAGACTTTACTCTCATAGACATAGGCGGGGCCGGCCATACATAACATAGCAAGACTTTACTCTCATAGAGATATGCGGGGCGGGCCATAGATAACATAGCAAGACTGTACTCTCATAGACATATGCGGGGCCGGCCATAGATAACATAGCAAGACTTTACTCTCATAGAGATATGCGGGGTGGGCCAGAGATAACATAGCAAGACTTTACTCTCATAGACATATGCGGGGCGGGCCATAGATAACATAGCAATACTTTACTCTCATAGACATATGCGGGGCGGGCCATACATAACATAGCAAGACTTTACTCTCATAGAGATATGCGGGGCGGGCCATAGATAATACTCTCATAGACATATGCGGGGCGGGCCATAGATAACATAGCAAGACTTTACTCTCATAGACATATGCGGGGCGGGCCATACATAACATAGCAAGACTTTACTCTCATAGAGATATGCAGGGCGGGCCATAGATAACATAGCAAGACTTTACTCTCATAGACATATGCAGGGCGGGCCATAGATAACACAGCAAGACTTTACTCTCATAGAGATATGCAGGGCAGGCCATAGATAACACAGCAAGACTTAACTCTCAAAGACATATGCAGGGCAGGCCATAGATAACATAGCAAGACTTTACTCTCATAGACATATGCAGGGCAGGCCATAGATAACATAGCAAGACTTTACTCTCATAGACATATGCAGGGCAGGCCATAGATAACATAGCAAGACTTTACTCTCATAGACATATACAGGGCAGGCCATACATAACATAGCAAGACTTTACTCTCATAGACATATGCAGGGCAGGCCATACATAACATAGCAAGACTTTACTCTCATAGACATATGCAGGGCAGGCCATAGATAACATAGCAAGACTTTACTCTCATAGACATATGCAGGGCAGGCCATAGATAACATAGCAAGACTTTACTCTCATAGACATATGCAGGGCAGGCCAGAGATAACATAGCAAGACTTTACTCTCATAGACATATGCAGGGCAGGCCATACATAACATAGCAAGAGTGTACATGGCAAGCCATACATAACATAGCAAGACTTTACTCTCATAGACATATGCAGGGCAGGCCATAGATAACATAGCAAGACTTTACTCTCATAGACATATGCAGGGCAGGCCATAGATAACATAGCAAGACTTTACTCTCATAGACATATGCAGAGTGTGCCATACATAACATAGCAAGACTTTACTCTCATAGACATATGGAGGGCGAGCCATAGATAACATAGCAAGACTTTACTCTCATAGACATGTGCAGGGCGGGCCATACATAACATAGCAAGACTTTACTCTCATAGACATGTGCAGGGCTGGCCATACATAACATAGCAAGACTTTACTCTCATAGACATGTGCACGGCGGGCCATAGATAACATAGCAAGACTTTACTCTCATAGACATGTGCAGGGCGGGCCATACATAACATAGCAAGACTTTACTCTCAAAGACATGTGCAGGGCGGGCCATAGATAACATAGCAAGACTTTACTCTCATAGACATATGCAGGGCAGGTCATACATAACATAGCAAGACTTTACTCTCATAGACATATGCAGGGCAGGCCATAGATAACATAGCAAGACTTTACTCTCATAGACATATGCAGGGCAGGCCATACAAAACATAGCAAGACTTTACTCTCATAGACATATGCAGGGCAGGCCATACATAACATAGCAAGACTTTACTCTCATAGACATATGCAGGGCAGGCCATAGATAACATAGCAAGACTTTACTCTCATAGACATATGCAGGGCAGGCCATACATAACATAGCAAGACTTTATTCTCATAGACATATGCAGGGCAGGCCATAGATAACATAGCAGGACTTTACTCTCATAGATATATGCAGGGCAGGCCATACATAACATAGCAAGACTTTACTCTCATAGACATATGCGGGGCAGGCCATAGATAACATAGCAGGACTTTACTCTCATAGACATATGCGGGGCAGGCCATAGATAACATAGCAAGACTTTACTCTCATAGACATATGCGGGGCAGGCCATAGATAACATAGCAGGACTTTACTCTCATAGACATATGCGGGGCAGGCCATAGATAACATAGCAAGACTTTACTCTCATAGACATATGCGGGGCAGGCCATACATAACATAGCAAGACTTTACTCTCATAGACATATGCGGGGCGGGCCATAGATAACATAGCAAGACTTTACTCTCACAGACATATGCGGGGCGGGCCATAGATAACATAGCAAGACTTTACTCTCATAGACATATGCGGGGCGGGCCATACATAACATAGCAAGACTTTACTCTCACAGAGATATGCGGGGCGGGCCATACATAACATAGCAAGACTTTACTCTCACAGAGATATGCGGGGCGGGCCATAGATAACATAGCAAGACTTTACTCTCATAGACATATGCGGGGCGGGCCATAGATAACATAGCAAGACTTCACTCTCATAGACATATGCGGGGCGGTCCATAGATAACATAGCAAGACTTTACTCTCACAGAGATATGCGGGGCGGGCCATAGATAACATAGCAAGACTTTACTCTCATAGACATATGCGGGGCGGGCCATAGATAACATAGCAAGACTTTACTCTCATAGACATATGCGGGGCGGGCCATACATAACATAGCAAGACTTTACTCTCATAGACATATGCGGGGCGGGCCATAGATAACATAGCAAGACTTTACTCTCATAGACTTATGCGGGCGGGCCATACATAACATAGCAAGACTTTACTCTCATAGAGATATGCGGGGCCGGCCATAGATAACATAGCAAGACTTTACTCTCATAGACATATGCGGGGCCGGCCATAGATAACATAGCAAGACTTTACTCTCATAGAGATATGCGGGGCGGGCCAGAGATAACATAGCAAGACTTTACTCTCATAGACATATGCGGGGCGGGCCATAGATAACATAGCAAGACTTTACTCTCATAGACATATGCGGGGCGGGCCATACATAACATAGCAAGACTTTACTCTCATAGACATATGCGGGGCGGGCCATACATAACATAGCAAGACTTTACTCTCATAGAGATATGCGGGGCGGGCCATAGATAACGTAGCAAGACTTTACTCTCATAGACATATGCGGGGCGGGCCATACATAACATAGCAAGACTTTACTCTCACAGAGATATGCGGGGCAGGCTATAGATAACATAGCTAGACTTTACTCTCATAGACATATGCGGGGCGGGCCATAGATAACATAGCAAGACTTTACTCTCATAGACATATGCGGGGCGGGCCATACATAACATAGCAAGACTTTACTCTCATAGACATATGCGGGGCGGGCCATAGATAACATAGCAAGACTTTACTCTCATAGACATATGCGGGGCCGGCCATACATAACATAGCAAGACTTTACTCTCATAGAGATATGCGGGGCGGGCCATAGATAACATAGCAAGACTTTACTCTCATAGACATATGCGGGCCGGCCATAGATAACATAGCAAGACTTTACTCTCATAGGGATATGCGGGGCGGGCCAGAGATAACATAGCAAGACTTTACTCTCATAGACATATGCGGGGCGGGCCATAGATAACATAGCAAGACTTTACTCTCATAGACATATGCGGGGCGGGCCATACATAACATAGCAAGACTTTACTCTCATAGACATATGCGGGGCAGGCCATACATAACATAGCAAGACTTTACTCTCATAGAGATATGCAGGGCGGGCCATAGATAATACTCTCATAGACATATGCGGGGCGGGCCATAGATAACATAGCAAGACTTTACTCTCATAGACATATGCGGGGTAGGCCATAGATAACATATCAAGACTTTACTCTCAATGACATATGCGGGGCGGTCCATAGATAACATAGCAAGACTTTACTCTCATAGACATATGCGGGGCGGGCCATAGATAACATAGCAAGTCTTTACTCTCATAGACATATGCGGGGCGGGCCATACATAACATAGCAAGATTTTACTCTCATAGAGATATGCAGGGCGGGCCATAGATAACATAGCAAGACTTTACTCTCATAGACATATGCAGGGCGGGCCATAGATAACACAGCAAGACTTTACTCTCATAGAGATATGCAGGGCAGGCCATAGATAACATAGCAAGACTTTACTCTCATAGACATATGCAGGGCAGGCCATAAATAACATAGCAAGACTTTACTCTCAAAGACATATGCAGGGCAGGCCATAAATAACATAGCAAGACTTTACTCTCATAGACATATGCAGGGCAGGCCATAGACTTTACTCTCATAGACATATGCAGGGCAGGCCATACATGACATAGCAAGACTTTACTCTCATAGACATATGCAGGGCAGGCCATAGATAACATAGCAAGACTTTACTCTCATAGACATATGCAGGGCAGGCCATAGATAACATAGCAAGACTTTACTCTCATAGACATATGCAGGGCAGGCCATAGATAACATAGCAAGACTTTACTCTCATAGACATATGCAGGGCAGGCCATAGATAACATAGCAAGACTTTACTCTCATAGACATATGCAGGGCAGGCCATACATACCATAGCAAGAGTGTACATGGCAAGCCATACATAACATAGCAAGACTTTACTCTCATAGACATATGCAGAGTGTGCCATACATAACATAGCAAGACTTTACTCTCATAGACATGTGCAGGGCGGGCCGTACATAACATAGCGAGACTTTACTCTCATAGACATGTGCAGGGCGGGCCATACATAACATAGCGAGACTTTACTCTCATAGACATGTGCAGGGCGGGCCATAGATAACATAGCAAGACTTTACTCTCATAGACATGTGCAGGGCGGGCCATACATAACATAGCAAGACTTTAATCTCAAAGACATGAGCAGGGCGGGCCATAGATAACATAGCAAGACTTTACTCTCATAGACATGTGCAGGGCGGGCCATAGATAACATAGCAAGACTTTACTCTCATAGACATGTGCAGGGCGGGCCATACATAACATAGCAAGACTTTACTCTCATAGACATATGCAGGGCAGGCCATACATAACATAGCAAGACTTTACTCTCATAGACATATGCAGGGCAGGCCATAGATAACATAGCAAGACTTTACTCTCATAGACATATGCAGGGCAGGCCATACATAACATAGCAAGTCTTTACTCTCATAGACATATGCAGGGCAGGCCATAGATAACATAGCAAGACTTTACTCTCATAGACATATGCAGGGCAGGCCATACATAACATAGCACGACTTTACTCTAATAGACATATGCAGGGCAGGCCATAGATAACATAGCAAGACTTTACTCTCATAGGCATATGCAGGGCAGGCCATACATAACATAGCAAGACTTTACTCTCATAGGCATATGCAGGGCAGGCCATAGATAACATAGCAAGACTTTACTCTCATAGGCATATGCGGGGCAGGCCATAGATAACATAGCAAGACTTTACTCTCATAGGCATATGCGGGGCACGCCATACATAACATAGCAAGACTTTACTCTCATAGACATATGCGGGGCAGGCCATACATAACATAGCAAGACTTTACTCTAATAGACATATGCAGGGCAGGCCATAGATAACATAGCAAGACATTACTCTCATAGACATATGCAGGGCAGGCCAGAGATAACATAGCAAGACTTTACTCTCATAGACATATGCAGGGCAGGCCATACATAACATAGCAAGAGTGTACATGGCAAGCCATACATAACATAGCAAGACTTTACTCTCATAGACATATGGAGGGCGAGCCATAGATAACATAGCAAGACTTTACTCTCATAGACATGTGCACGGCGGGCCATAGATAACAGCAAGACTTTACTCTCATAGACATGTGCAGGGCGGGCCATACATAACATAGCAAGACTTTACTCTCAAAGACATGTGCAGGGCGGGCCATAGATAACATAGCAAGACTTTACTCTCATAGACATGTGCAGGGCGGGCCATAGATAACATAGCAAGACTTTACTCTCATAGACATGTGCAGGGCGGGCCATACATAACATAGCAAGACTTTACTATCATAGACATATGCAGGGCAGGCCATAGATAACATAGCAAGACTTTACTCTCATAGACATATGCAGGGCAGGCCATAGATAACATAGCAAGACTTTACTCTCATAGACATATGCAGGGCAGGCCATACATAACATAGCAAGACTTTACTCTCATAGACATATGCAGGGCAGGACATAGATAACATAGCAAGACTTTCCTCTCATAGACATATGCAGGGCAGGCCATACATAACATAGCACGACTTTACTCTAATAGACATATGCAGGGCAGGCCATAGATAACATAGCAAGACTTTACTCTCATAGACATATGCAGGGCAGGCCATACATAACATAGCAAGACTTTACTCTCATAGACATATGCAGGGCAGGCCATACATAACATAGCAAGACTTTACTCTCATAGGCATATGCAGGGCAGGCCATAGATAACATAGCAAGACTTTCCTCTCATAGGCATATGCAGGGCAGGCCATACATAACATAGCACGACTTTACTCTAATAGACATATGCAGGGCAGGCCATAGATAACATAGCAAGACTTTACTCTCATAGACATATGCAGGGAAGGCCATACATAACATAGCAAGACTTTACTCTCATAGACATATGCAGGGCAGGCCAAAGATAATATAGCAAGACTTTACTCTCATAGACATATGCAGGGCAGGCCATAGATAACATAGCAAGACTTTACTCTCATAGACATATGCAGGGCAGGCCATACATAACATAGCAAGACTTTACTCTCATAGGCATATGCAGGGCAGGCCATAGATAACATAGCAAGACTTTCCTCTCATAGGCATATGCAGGGCAGGCCATACATAACATAGCACGACTTTACTCTAATAGACATATGCAGGGCAGGCCATAGATAACATAGCAAGACTTTACTCTCATAGACATATGCAGGGAAGGCCATACATAACATAGCAAGACTTTACTCTCATAGACATATGCAGGGCAGGCCATAGATAACATAGCAAGACTTTACTCTCATAGACATATGCAGGGCAGGCCATAGATAACATAGCAAGACTTTACTCTCATAGACATATGCAGGGAAGGCCATACATAACATAGCAAGACTTTACTCTCATAGACATATGCAGGGCAGGCCAAAGATAATATAGCAAGACTTTACTCTCATAGACATATGCAGGGCAGGCCATAGATAACATAGCAAGACTTTATTCTCATAGACATATGCAGGGCAGGCCATAGATAACATAGCAAGACTTTACTCTCATAGACATATGCAGGGCAGGCCATACATAACATAGCAAGAGTTTACATTGCAAGCCATGCATAACATAGCAAGACTTTACTCTCATAGACATATGCAGGGCAGGCCATAGATAACATAGCAAGACTTTACTCTCATAGACATATGCAGGGCAGGCCATACATAACATAGCAAGTCTTTACTCTCATAGACATATGCAGGGCAGGCCATAGATAACATAGCAAGACTTTACTCTCATAGACATATGCAGGGCAGGCCATACATAACATAGCACGACTTTACTCTAATAGACATATGCAGGGCAGGCCATAGATAACATAGCAAGACTTTACTCTCATAGGCATATGCAGGGCAGGCCATACATAACATAGCAAGACTTTACTCTCATAGGCATATGCAGGGCAGGCCATAGATAACATAGCAAGACTTTACTCTCATAGGCATATGCGGGGCAGGCCATAGATAACATAGCAAGACTTTACTCTCATAGGCATATGCGGGGCACGCCATACATAACATAGCAAGACTTTACTCTCATAGACATATGCGGGGCAGGCCATACATAACATAGCAAGACTTTACTCTAATAGACATATGCAGGGCAGGCCATAGATAACATAGCAAGACATTACTCTCATAGACATATGCAGGGCAGGCCAGAGATAACATAGCAAGACTTTACTCTCATAGACATATGCAGGGCAGGCCATACATAACATAGCAAGAGTGTACATGGCAAGCCATACATAACATAGCAAGACTTTACTCTCATAGACATATGGAGGGCGAGCCATAGATAACATAGCAAGACTTTACTCTCATAGACATGTGCACGGCGGGCCATAGATAACAGCAAGACTTTACTCTCATAGACATGTGCAGGGCGGGCCATACATAACATAGCAAGACTTTACTCTCAAAGACATGTGCAGGGCGGGCCATAGATAACATAGCAAGACTTTACTCTCATAGACATGTGCAGGGCGGGCCATAGATAACATAGCAAGACTTTACTCTCATAGACATGTGCAGGGCGGGCCATACATAACATAGCAAGACTTTACTATCATAGACATATGCAGGGCAGGCCATAGATAACATAGCAAGACTTTACTCTCATAGACATATGCAGGGCAGGCCATAGATAACATAGCAAGACTTTACTCTCATAGACATATGCAGGGCAGGCCATACATAACATAGCAAGACTTTACTCTCATAGACATATGCAGGGCAGGACATAGATAACATAGCAAGACTTTCCTCTCATAGACATATGCAGGGCAGGCCATACATAACATAGCACGACTTTACTCTAATAGACATATGCAGGGCAGGCCATAGATAACATAGCAAGACTTTACTCTCATAGACATATGCAGGGCAGGCCATACATAACATAGCAAGACTTTACTCTCATAGACATATGCAGGGCAGGCCATACATAACATAGCAAGACTTTACTCTCATAGGCATATGCAGGGCAGGCCATAGATAACATAGCAAGACTTTCCTCTCATAGGCATATGCAGGGCAGGCCATACATAACATAGCACGACTTTACTCTAATAGACATATGCAGGGCAGGCCATAGATAACATAGCAAGACTTTACTCTCATAGACATATGCAGGGAAGGCCATACATAACATAGCAAGACTTTACTCTCATAGACATATGCAGGGCAGGCCAAAGATAATATAGCAAGACTTTACTCTCATAGACATATGCAGGGCAGGCCATAGATAACATAGCAAGACTTTACTCTCATAGACATATGCAGGGCAGGCCATACATAACATAGCAAGACTTTACTCTCATAGGCATATGCAGGGCAGGCCATAGATAACATAGCAAGACTTTCCTCTCATAGGCATATGCAGGGCAGGCCATACATAACATAGCACGACTTTACTCTAATAGACATATGCAGGGCAGGCCATAGATAACATAGCAAGACTTTACTCTCATAGACATATGCAGGGAAGGCCATACATAACATAGCAAGACTTTACTCTCATAGACATATGCAGGGCAGGCCAAAGATAATATAGCAAGACTTTACTCTCATAGACATATGCAGGGAAGGCCATACATAACATAGCAAGACTTTACTCTCATAGACATATGCAGGGCAGGCCATAGATAACATAGCAAGACTTTACTCTCATAGACATATGCAGGGCAGGCCATAGATAACATAGCAAGACTTTACTCTCATAGACATATGCAGGGAAGGCCATACATAACATAGCAAGACTTTACTCTCATAGACATATGCAGGGCAGGCCAAAGATAATATAGCAAGACTTTACTCTCATAGACATATGCAGGGCAGGCCATAGATAACATAGCAAGACTTTATTCTCATAGACATATGCAGGGCAGGCCATAGATAACATAGCAAGACTTTACTCTCATAGACATATGCAGGGCAGGCCATACATAACATAGCAAGAGTTTACATTGCAAGCCATGCATAACATAGCAAGACTTTACTCTCATAGACATATGCAGGGTGTGCCATACATAACATAGCAAGACTTTACTCTCATAGACATATGCAGGGCAGGCCATAGATAACATAGCAAGACTTTACTCTCATAGACATGTGCAGGGCGGGCCATACATAACATAGCAAGACTTTACTCTCATAGACATGTGCAGGGCGGGCCATACATAACATAGCAAGACTTTACTCTCATAGACATGTGCAGGGCGGGCCATAGATAACATAGCACGACTTTACTCTCATAGACATGTGCAGGGCGGGCCATACATAACATAGCAAGAGTTTACATGGCAAGCCATACATAACATAGCAAGACTTTACTCTCATAGACATATGCAGGGCAGGCCATAGATAACATAGCAAGACTTTACTCTCATAGTCATATGCAGGGCAGGCCATACATAACATAGCAAGACTTTACTCTCATAGACATATGCAGGGCAGGCCATAGATAACATAGCAAGACTTTACTCTCATAGACATATGCAGGGCAGGCCATACATAACATAGCAAGACTTTACTCTCATAGACATATGCAGGGCAGGCCATACATAAAATAGCAAGAATTTACTCTCATAGACATATGCAGGGCAGGCCATAGATAACATAGCAAGACTTTACTCTCATAGACATATGCAGGGCAGGCCATACATAACATAGCAAGACTTTACTCTCATAGACATATGCAGGGCAGGCCATAGATAACATAGCAAGACTTTACTCTCATAGACATATGCAGGGCAGGCCATAGATAACATAGCAAGACTTTACTCTCATAGACATATGCAGGGCGGGCCATAGATAACATAGCAAGACTTTACTCTCATAGACATATGCAGGGCAGGCCATAGATAACATAGCAAGACTTTACTCTCATAGACATATGCAGGGCAGGCCATACATACCATAGCAAGAGTGTACATGGCAAGCCATACATAACATAGCAAGACTTTACTCTCATAGACATATACAGAGTGTGCCATACATAACATAGCAAGACTTTACTCTCATAGACATATGCAGGGCGAGCCATAGATAACATAGCAAGACTTTACTCTCATAGACATGTGCAGGGCGGGCCATACATAACATAGCAAGACTTTACTCTCATAGACATGTGCAGGGCGGGTCATACATAACATAGCAAGACTTTACTCTCATAGACATGTGCAGGGCGGGCCATAGATAACATAGCAAGACTTTACTCTCATAGACATGTGCAGGGCGGGCCATACATAACATAGCAAGACTTTACTCTCAAAGACATGTGCAGGGCGGGCCATAGATAACATAGCAAGACTTTACTCTCATAGACATGTGCAGGGCGGGCCATAGATAACATAGCAAGACTTTACTCTCATAGACATGTGCAGGGCGGGCCGTACATAACATAGCAAGACGTTACTCTCATAGACATATGCAGGGCAGGCCATACATAACATAGCAAGACTTTACTCTCATAGACATATGCAGGGCAGGCCATACATAACATAGCAAGACTTTACTCTCATAGACATATGCAGGGCAGGCCATAGATAACATAGCAAGACTTTACTCTCATAGACATATGCAGGGCAGGCCATACATAACATAGCACGACTTTACTCTAATAGACATATGCAGGGCAGGCCATACATAACATAGCAATACTTTACTCTCAGAGACATATGCAGGGCAGGCCATACATAACATAGCAGGACTTTACTCTCATATACACATGCGGGGCAGGCCATACATAACATAGCAAGACTTTACTCTCATAGACACATGCAGGGCAGGCCATACATAACATAGCAAGACTTTACTCTCATAGGCATATGCAGGGCAGGCCATAGATAACATAGCAAGACTTTACTCTCATAGACATATGCAGGGCAGGCCGTACATAACATAGCAAGACTTTACTCTCATAGGCATATGCAGGGCAGGCCATAGATAACATAGCAAGACTTTACTCTCATAGGCATATGCAGGGCAGGCCATACATAACATAGCAAGACTTTACTCTCATAGACATATGCAGGGCAGGCCGTACATAACATAGCAAGACTTTACTCTCATAGACATATGCAGGGCAGGCCGTACATAACATAGCAAGACTTTACTCTCATAGACATATGCAGGGCAGGCCATAGATAACATAGCAAGACTTTACTCTCATAGGCATATGCAGGGCAGGCCATAGATAACATAGCAGGACTTTACTCTCATAGGCATATGCAGGGCAGGCCGTACATAACATAGCAGGACTTTACTCTCATAGGCATATGCAGGGCAGGCCGTACATAACATAGCAAGACTTTACTCTCATAGACATATGCAGGGCAGGCCGTACATAACATAGCAAGACTTTACTCTCATAGACATATGCAGGGCGGGCCATAGATAACATAGCAAGACTTTACTCTCATAGACATATGCGGGGCGGGCCATAGATAACATAGCAAGACTTTACTCTCATAGACATGTGCGGGGCGGGCCATAGATAACATAGCAAGACTTTACTCTCACAGACATATGCGGGGCGGGCCATAGATAACATAGCAAGACTTTACTCTCACAGACATATGCGGGGCGGGCCATAGATAACATAGCAAGACTTTACTCTCATAGACATATGCGGGGCGGGCCATACATAACATAGCAGGACTTTACTCTCATAGACATATGCGGGGCGGGCCATAGATAACATAGCAAGACTTTACTCTCATAGACATATGCGGGGCAGGCCATACATAACATAGCAGGACTTTACTCTAATAGACATATGCAGGGCAGGCCATAGATAACATAGCAGAACTTTACTCTCAAAGACATATGCAGGGCAGGCCATAGATAACATAGCAGGACTTTACTCTCATAGACATATGCGGAGCAGGCCATACATAACATAGCAAGACTTAACTCTCATAGACATATGCGGGGCAGGCCATAGATAACATAGCAGGACTTTACTCTCATAGACATATGCGGGGCAGGCCATAGATAACACAGCAAGACTTTACTCTCATAGACATATGCGGGGCAGGCCATACATAACATAGCAAGACTTTACTCTCATAGACATATGCGGGGCGGGCCATACATAACATAGCAAGACTTTACTCTCACAGAGATATGCGGGACGGGCCATAGATAACATAGCAAGACTTTACTCTCATAGACATATGCGGGGCGGGCCATAGATAACATAGCAAGACTTCACTCTCATAGACATATGCGGGGCGGTCCATAGATAACATAGCAAGACTTTACTCTCACAGAGATATGCGGGGCGGGCCATAGATAACATAGCAAGACTTTACTCTCATAGGCATATGCGGGGCGGGCCATACATAACATAGCAAGACTTTACTCTCATAGACATCTGCGGGGCGGGCCATAGATAACATAGCAAGACTTTACTCTCATAGACTTATGCGGGCGGGCCATACATAACATAGCAAGACTTTACTCTCATAGAGATATGCGGGGCCGGCCATAGATAACATAGCAAGACTTTACTCTCATAGACATATGCGGGGCCGGCCATAGATAACATAGCAAGACTTTACTCTCATAGAGATATGCGGGGCGGGCCAGAGATAACATAGCAAGACTTTACTCTCATAGACATATGCGGGGCGGGCCATAGATAACATAGCAAGACTTTACTCTCATAGACATATGCGGGGCGGGCCATACATAACATAGCAAGACTTTACTCTCATAGACATATGCGGGGCGGGCCATACATAACATAGCAAGACTTTACTCTCATAGAGATATGCGGGGCGGGCCATAGATAACATAGCAAGACTTTACTCTCATAGACATATGCCGGGCGGGCCATACATAACATAGCAAGACTTTACTCTCACAGAGATATGCGGGGCGGGCTATAGATAACATAGCTAGACTTTACTCTCATAGACATATGCGGGGCGGGCCATAGATAACATAGCAAGACTTTACTCTCATAGACATATGCGGGGCGGGCCATACATAACATAGCAAGACTTTGATCTCATAGACATATGCGGGGCGGGCCATAGATAACATAGCAAGACTTTACTCTCATAGACATATGCGGGGCCGGCCATACATAACATAGCAAGACTTTACTCTCATAGAGATATGCGGGGCGGGCCATAGATAACATAGCAAGACTTTACTCTCATAGACATATGCGGGCCGGCCATAGATAACATAGCAAGACTTTACTCTCATAGACATATGCAGGGCAGGCCATACATACCATAGCAAGACTTTACTCTCATAGACATATGCAGGGCAGGCCATACATATCATAGCAAGACTTTACTCTCATAGACATATGCAGGGCAGGCCATACATAACATAGCAAGACTTTACTCTCATAGACATATGCAGGGCAGGCCATAGATAACATAGCAAGACTTTACTCTCATAGACATATGCAGGGCAGGCCATAGATAACATAGCAAGACTTTACTCTCATAGACATATGCAGAGCAGGCCAGAGAGAACATAGCAAGACTTTACTCTCATAAACATATGCAGGGCAGGCCATACATAACATAGCAAGAGTGTACATGGCAAGCCATACATAACATAGCAAGACTTTACTCTCATAGACATATGCAGAGTGTGCCATACATAACATAGCAAGACTTTACTCTCATAGACATATGCAGGGCGAGCCATAGATAACATAGCAAGACTTTACTCTCATAGACATGTGCAGTGCGGGCCATACATAACATAGCAAGACTTTACTCTCATAGACATGTGCAGGGCGGGCCCTACATAACATAGCAAGACTTTACTCTCATAGACATGTGCAGGGCGGGCCATAGATAACATAGCAAGACTTTACTCTCATAGACATGTGCAGGGCGGGCCATACATAACATAGCAAGACTTTACTCTCAAAGACATGTGCAGGGCGGGCCATAGATAACATAGCAAGACTTTACTCTCATAGACATGTGCAGGGCGGGCCATAGATAACATAGCAAGACTTTACTCTCATAGACATGTGCAGGGCGGGCCATACATAACATAGCAAGACTTTACTCTCAAAGACATGTGCAGGGCGGGCCATACATAACATAGCAAGACTTTACTATCATAGACATATGCAGGGCAGGCCATAGATAACATAGCAAGACTTTACTCTCATAGACATATGCAGGGCAGGCCATAGATAACATAGCAAGACTTTACTCTCATAGACATATGCAGGGCAGGCCATACATAACATAGCAAGACTTTACTCTCATAGACATATGCAGGGCAGGCCATAGATAACATAGAAAGACTTTACTCTCATAGACATATGCAGGGCAGGCCATAGATAACATAGCTAGACTTTACTCTCATAGACATATGCAGAACAGGCCATACATACCATAGCAAGACTTTACTCTCATAGACATATGCAGGGCAGGCCATACATACCATAGCAAGACTTTACTCTCATAGACATATGCAGGGCAGGCCATAGATAACATAGCAAGACTTTACTCTCATAGACATATGGAGGGCAGGCCATACATAACATAGCAAGACTTTACTCTCATAGACATATGCAGAGCAGGCCATACATAAAATAGCAAGACTTTACTCTCATAGAAATATGCAGGGCAGGCCATAGATAACATAGCAAAACTTTACTCTCATAGTCATATGCAGGGCAGGCCAGAGATAACATAGCAAGACTTTACTCTCATAGACATATGCAGGGCAGGCCATACATAACATAGCAAGAGTGTACATGGCAAGCCATACATAACATAGCAAGACTTTACTCTCATAGACATATGCAGAGTGTGCCATACATAACATAGCAAGACTTTACTCTCATAGACATATGCAGGGCGAGCCATAGATAACATAGCAAGACGTTACTCTCATAGACATGTGCAGGGCGGGCCATACATAACATAGCAAGACTTTACTCTCATAGACATGTGCAGGGCGGGCCATACATAATAGCAAGACTTTACTCTCATAGACATGTGCAGGGCGGGCCATAGATAATATAGCAAGACTTTACTCTCATAGACATGTGCAGGGCGGGCCATACATAACATAGCAAGACTTTGCTCTCAAAGACATGTGCAGGGCGGGCCATAGATAACATAGCAATACTTTAATCACATAGACATGTGCAGGGCGGGCCATAGATAACATAGCAAGACTTTACTCTCAAAGACATGTGCAGGGCGGGCCATAGATAACATAGCAAGACTTTACTCTCATAGACATATGCAGGGCAGGCCATACATAACATAGCAAGACTTTACTCTCATAGACATATGCAGGGCAGGCCATAGATAACATAGAAAGACTTTACTCTCATAGACATATGCAGGGCAGGCCATAGATAACATAGCAAGACTTTACTCTCATAGACATATGCAGGGCAGGCCATAGATAACATAGCACGACTTTACTCTCATAGACATATGCAGGGCAGGCCATAGATAACATAGCAAGACTTTACTCTCATAGACATATGCAGGGCAGGCCATAGATAACATAGCAAGACTTTACTCTCATAGACATATGCAGGGCAGGCCATAGATAACATAGCAAGACTTTACTCTCATAGACATATGCAGGGCAGGCCATAGATAACATAGCAAGACTTTACTCTCATAGACATATGCAGGGCAGGCCAGAGATAACATAGCAAGACTTTACTCTCATAGACATATGCAGGGCAGGCCATAGATAACATAGCAAGAGTGTACATGGCAAGCCATACATAACATAGCAAGACTTTACTCTCATAGACATATGCAGAACGGGCCACACATACCATAGCAAGACTTTACTCTCATAGACATATGCAGGGCAGGCCATTCATACCATAGCAAGACTTTACTCTCATAGACATATGCAGGGCAGGCCATAGATAACATAGCAAGACTTTACTCTCATAGACATATGCAGGGCAGGCCATACATAACATAGCAAGACTTTACTCTCATAGACATATGCAGGGCAGGCCATAGATAACATAGCAAGACTTTACTCTCATAGACATATGCAGGGCAGGCCATACATAACATAGCAAGACTTTACTCTCATAGACATATGCAGGGCAGGCCATAGATAACATAGAAAGACTTTACTCTCATAGACATATGCAGGGCAGGCCATAGATAACATAGCTAGACTTTACTCTCATAGACATATGCAGAACAGGCCATACATACCATAGCAAGACTTTACTCTCATAGACATATGCAGGGCAGGCCATACATACCATAGCAAGACTTTACTCTCATAGACATATGCAGGGCAGGCCATAGATAACATAGCAAGACTTTACTCTCATAGACATATGCAGGGCAGGCCATACATAACATAGCAAGACTTTACTCTCATAGACATATGCAGGGCAGGCCAGAGATAACATAGCAAGACTTTACTCTCATAGACATATGCAGGGCAGGCCATACATAACATAGCAAGAGTGTACATGGCAAGCCATACATAACATAGCAAGACTTTACTCTCATAGACATATGCAGAGTGTGCCATACAAAACATAGCAAGACTTTACTCTCATAGACATATGCAGGGCGAGCCATAGATAACATAGCAAGACGTTACTCTCATAGACATGTGCAGGGCGGGCCATACATAACATAGCAAGACTTTACTCTCATAGACATGTGCAGGGCGGGCCATACATAATAGCAAGACTTTACTCTCATAGACATGTGCAGGGCGGGCCATAGATAACATAGCAAGACTTTACTCTCATAGACATGTGCAGGGCGGGCCATACATAACATAGCAAGACTTTACTCTCAAAGACATGTGCAGGGCGGGCCATAGATAACATAGCAATACTTTAATCACATAGACATGTGCAGGGCGGGCCATAGATAACATAGCAAGACTTTACTCTCATAAACATATGCAGGGCAGGCCATACATAACATAGCAAGAGTGTACATGGCAAGCCATACATAACATAGCAAGACTTTACTCTCATAGACATATGCAGAGTGTGCCATACATAACATAGCAAGACTTTACTCTCATAGACATATGCAGGGCGAGCCATAGATAACATAGCAAGACTTTACTCTCATAGACATGTGCAGTGCGGGCCATACATAACATAGCAAGACTTTACTCTCATAGACATGTGCAGGGCGGGCCCTACATAACATAGCAAGACTTTACTCTCATAGACATGTGCAGGGCGGGCCATAGATAACATAGCAAGACTTTACTCTCATAGACATGTGCAGGGCGGGCCATAGATAACATAGCAAGACTTTACTCTCATAGACATGTGCAGGGCGGGCCATACATAACATAGCAAGACTTTACTCTCATAGACATGTGCAGGGCGGGCCATAGATAACATAGCAAGACTTTACTCTCAAAGACATGTGCAGGGCGGGCCATACATAACATAGCAAGACTTTACTATCATAGACATATGCAGGGCAGGCCATAGATAACATAGCAAGACTTTACTCTCATAGACATATGCAGGGCAGGCTATAGATAACATAGAAAGACTTTACTGTCATAGACATATGCAGGGCAGGCCATAGATACCATAGCAAGACTTTACTCTCATAGACATGTGCAGGGCGGGCCATACATAACATAGCGAGACTTTACTCTCATAGACATGTGCAGGGCGGGCCATAGATAACATAGCAAGACTTTACTCTCATAGACATGTGCAGGGCGGGCCATACATAACATAGCAAGACTTTACTCTCAAAGACATGAGCAGGGCGGGCCATAGATAACATAGCAAGACTTTACTCTCATAGACATGTGCAGGGCGGGCCATAGATAACATAGCAAGACTTTACTCTCATAGACATGTGCAGGGCGGGCCATACATAACATAGCAAGACTTTACTCTCATAGACATATGCAGGGCAGGCCATACATAACATAGCAAGACTTTACTCTCATAGACATATGCAGGGCAGGCCATAGATAACATAGCAAGACTTTACTCTCATAGACATATGCAGGGCAGGCCATAGATAACATAGCAAGTCTTTACTCTCATAGACATATGCAGGGCAGGCCATAGATAACATAGCAAGACTTTACTCTCATAGACATATGCAGGGCAGGCCATACATAACATAGCACGACTTTACTCTAATAGACATATGCAGGGCAGGCCATAGATAACATAGCAAGACTTTACTCTCATAGACATATGCAGGGCAGGCCATACATAACATAGCAAGACTTTACTCTCATAGGCATATGCAGGGCAGGCCATAGATAACATAGCAAGACTTTACTCTCATAGGCATATGCAGGGCAGGCCATAGATAACATAGCAAGACTTTACTCTCATAGGCATATGCGGGGCACGCCATACATAACATAGCAAGACTTTACTCTCATAGACATATGCGGGGCAGGCCATACATAACATAGCAAGACTTTACTCTAATAGACATATGCAGGGCAGGCCATAGATAACATAGCAAGACATTACTCTCATAGACATATGCAGGGCAGGCCAGAGATAACATAGCAAGACTTTACTCTCATAGACATATGCAGGGCAGGCCATACATAACATAGCAAGAGTGTACATGGCAAGCCATACATAACATAGCAAGACTTTACTCTCATAGACATATGGAGGGCGAGCCATAGATAACATAGCAAGACTTTACTCTCATAGACATGTGCACGGCGGGCCATAGATAACAGCAAGACTTTACTCTCATAGACATGTGCAGGGCGGGCCATACATAACATAGCAAGACTTTACTCTCAAAGACATGTGCAGGGCGGGCCATAGATAACATAGCAAGACTTTACTCTTATAGACATGTGCAGGGCGGGCCATAGATAACATAGCTAGACTTTACTCTCATAGACATGTGCAGGGCGGGCCGTACATAACATAGCAAGACTTTACTATCATAGACATATGCAGTGCAGGCCATAGATAACATAGCAAGACTTTACTCTCATAGACATATGCAGGGCAGGCCATAGATAACATAGCAAGACTTTACTCTCATAGACATATGCAGGGCAGGCCATACATAACATAGCAAGACTTTACTCTCATAGACATATGCAGGGCAGGACATAGATAACATAGCAAGACTTTCCTCTCATAGACATATGCAGGGCAGGCCATACATAACATAGCACGACTTTACTCTAATAGACATATGCAGGGCAGGCCATAGATAACATAGCAAGACTTTACTCTCATAGACATATGCAGGGCAGGCCATACATAACATAGCAAGACTTTACTCTCATAGACATATGCAGGGCAGGCCATACATAACATAGCAAGACTTTACTCTCATAGGCATATGCAGGGCAGGCCATAGATAACATAGCAAGACTTTCCTCTCATAGGCATATGCAGGGCAGGCCATACATAACATAGCACGACTTTACTCTAATAGACATATGCAGGGCAGGCCATAGATAACATAGCAAGACTTTACTCTCATAGACATATGCAGGGAAGGCCATACATAACATAGCAAGACTTTACTCTCATAGACATATGCAGGGCAGGCCAAAGATAACATAGCAAGACTTTACTCTCATAGACATATGCAGGGCAGGCCATAGATAACATAGCAAGACTTTACTCTCATAGACATATGCAGGGCAGGCCATACATAACATAGCAAGACTTTATTCTCATAGACATATGCAGGGCAGGCCATAGATAACATAGCAAGACTTTACTCTCATAGACATATGCAGGGCAGGCCATACATAACATAGCAAGAGTTTACATTGCAAGCCATGCATAACATAGCAAGACTTTACTCTCATAGACATATGCAGGGTGTGCCATACATAACATAGCAAGACTTTACTCTCATAGACATATGCAGGGCAGGCCATAGATAACATAGCAAGACTTTACTCTCATAGACATGTGCAGGGCGGGCCATACATAACATAGCAAGACTTTACTCTCATAGACATGTGCAGGGCGGGCCATACATAACATAGCAAGACTTTACTCTCATAGACATGTGCAGGGCGGGCCATAGATAACATAGCACGACTTTACTCTCATAGACATGTGCAGGGCGGGCCATACATAACATAGCAAGAGTTTACATGGCAAGCCATACATAACATAGCAAGACTTTACTCTCATAGACATATGCAGGGCAGGCCATAGATAACATAGCAAGACTTTACTCTCATAGTCATATGCAGGGCAGGCCATACATAACATAGCAAGACTTTACTCTCATAGACATATGCAGGGCAGGCCATAGATAACATAGCAAGACTTTACTCTCATAGACATATGCAGGGCAGGCCATACATAACATAGCAAGACTTTACTCTCATAGACATATGCAGGGCAGGCCATACATAAAATAGCAAGAATTTACTCTCATAGACATATGCAGGGCAGGCCATAGATAACATAGCAAGACTTTACTCTCATAGACATATGCAGGGCAGGCCATACATAACATAGCAAGACTTTACTCTCATAGACATATGCAGGGCAGGCCATAGATAACATAGCAAGACTTTACTCTCATAGACATATGCAGGGCAGGCCATAGATAACATAGCAAGACTTTACTCTCATAGACATATGCAGGGCGGGCCATAGATAACATAGCAAGACTTTACTCTCATAGACATATGCAGGGCAGGCCATAGATAACATAGCAAGACTTTACTCTCATAGACATATGCAGGGCAGGCCATACATACCATAGCAAGAGTGTACATGGCAAGCCATACATAACATAGCAAGACTTTACTCTCATAGACATATACAGAGTGTGCCATACATAACATAGCAAGACTTTACTCTCATAGACATATGCAGGGCGAGCCATAGATAACATAGCAAGACTTTACTCTCATAGACATGTGCAGGGCGGGCCATACATAACATAGCAAGACTTTACTCTCATAGACATGTGCAGGGCGGGTCATACATAACATAGCAAGACTTTACTCTCATAGACATATGGAGGCCGAGCCATAGATAACATAGCAAGACTTTACTCTCATAGACATGTGCAGGGCGGGCCATACATAACATAACAAGACTTTACTCTCATAGACATGTGCAGGGCGGGCCATACATAACATAGCAAGACTTTACTCTCATAGACATGTGCACGGCGGGCCATAGATAACATAGCAAGACTTTACTCTCATAGACATGTGCAGGGCGGGCCATACATAACATAGCAAGACTTTACTCTCAAAGACATGTGCAGGGCGGGCCATAGATAACATAGCAAGACTTTACTCTCATAGACATGTGCAGGGCGGGCCATAGATAACATAGCAAGACTTTACTCTCATAGACATGTGCAGGGCGGGCCATACATAACATAGCAAGACTTTACTATCATAGACATATGCAGGGCAGGCCATAGATAACATAGCAAGACTTTACTCTCATAGACATATGCAGGGCAGGCCATACATAACATAGCAAGACTTTACTCTCATAGACATATGCAGGGCAGGACATAGATAACATAGCAAGACTTTACTCTCATAGACATATGCAGGCAGGCCATAGATAACATAGCAAGACTTTACTCTCATAGACATATGCAGGGCAGGCCATACATAACATAGCAAGACTTTACTCTCATAGACATATCCAGGGCAGGCCATACATAACATAGCAAGACGTTACTCTTACAGACATATGCAGGGCAGGCCATAGATAACATAGCAAGACTTTACTCTCATAGACATATGCAGGGCAGGCCATAGATAACATAGCTAGACTTTACTCTCATAGACATATGCAGGGCAGGCCATAGATAACATAGCAAGACTTTACTCTCATAGACATATGCAGGGCAGGCCATACATAACATAGCAAGACTTTACTCTCATAGACATATGCAGGGCAGGTCATAGATAACATAGCAAGACTTTATTCTCATAGACATATGCAGGGCAGGCCATACATAACATAGCACGACTTTACTCTAATAGACATATGCAGGGCAGGCCAGAGATAACATAGCAAGACTTTACTCTCATAGGCATATGCGGGGCAGGCCATACATAACATAGCAAGACTTTACTCTCATAGACATATGCAGGGCAGGCCATAGATAACATAGCAAGACTTTACTCTCATAGACATATGCAGGGCAGGCCATACATAACATAGCAAGACTTTACACTCATAGACATATGCAGGGCAGGCCATAGATAACATAGAAAGACTTTACTCTCATAGACATGTGCAGGGCAGGCCATAGATAACATAGCAAGACTTTACTCTCATAGACATATGCAGGGCAGGCCATACATATCATAGCAAGACTTTACTCTCATAGACATATGCAGGGCAGGCCATACATAACATAGCAAGACTTTACTCTCATAGACATATGCAGGGCAGGCCATAGATAACATAGCAAGACTTTACTCTCATAGTCATATGCAGGGCGGGCCATACATAACATAGCAAGACTTTACTCTCATAGACATGTGCAGGGCGGGCCATACATAACATAGCAAGACTTTACTCTCATAGACATGTGCAGGGCGGGACATAGATAACATAGCACGACTTTACTCTCATAGACATGTGCAGGGCGGGCCATACATAACATAGCAAGAGTTTACATGGCAAGCCATACATAACATAGCAAGACTTTACTCTCATAGACATATGCAGGGTGGGCCATACATAACATAGCAAGACTTTACTCTCATAGACATATGCAGGGCAGGCCATAGATAACATAGCAAGACTTTACTCTCATAGACATATGCAGGGCAGGCCATACATAACATAGCAAGACTTTACTCTCATAGACATATGCAGGGCAGGCCATAGATAACATAGCAAGACTTTACTCTCATAGACATATGCAGGGCAGGCCATACATAACATAGCACGACTTTACTCTAATAGACATATGCAGGGCAGGCCATAGATAACATAGCAAGACTTTACTCTCATAGACATATGCAGGGCAGGCCATACATAACATAGCAAGACTTTACTCTCATAGGCATATGCAGGGCAGGCCATAGATAACATAGCAAGACTTTACTCTCATAGGCATATGCAGGGCAGGCCATACATAACATAGCAAGACTTTACTCTCATAGGCATTTGCAGGGCAGGCCATAGATAACATAGCAAGACTTTACTCTCATAGACATATGCGGGGCAGGCCATACATAACATAGCAAGACTTTACTCTAATAGACATAGGCAGGGCAGGCCATAGATAACATAGCAAGACTTTACTCTCATAGACATATGCAGGGCAGGCCATACATAACATAGCAAGACTTCACTCTCATAGACATATGCAGGGCAGGCCAGAGATAACATAGCAAGACTTTACTCTCATAGACATATGCAGGGCAGGCCATACATAACATAGCAAGAGTGTACATGGCAAGCCATACATAACATAGCAAGACTTTACTCTCATAGACATATGCAGAGTGTGCCATACATAACATAGTAAGACTTTACTCTCATAGACATATGGAGTGCGAGCCATAGATAACATAGCAAGACTTTACTCTCATAGACATGTGCAGGGCGGGCCATAAATAACATAGCAAGACTTTACTCTCATAGACATGTGCAGGGCGGGCCATACATAACATAGCAAGACTTTACTCTCATAGACATGTGCAGGGCGGGCCATAGATAACATAGCAAGACTTTACTCTCATAGACATGTGCAGGGCGGGCCATACATAACATAGCAAGACTTTACTCTCAAAGACATGTGCAGGGCGGGCCATAGATAACATAGCAAGACTTTACTCTCATAGACATGTGCAGGGCAGGCCATAAATAACATAGCAAGACTTTACTCTCATAGGCATATGCAGGGCAGGCCATACATAACATAGCAAGACTTTACTCTCATAGACATATGCAGGGCAGGCCATAGATAACATAGCAAGACTTTACTCTCATAGACATATGCAGGGCAGGCCATAGATAACATAGCAAGACTTTACTCTCATAGACATATGCAGGGCAGGCCATAGATAACATAGCAAGACTTTACTCTCATAGACATATGCAGGGCAGGCCATACATAACATAGCAAGACTTTACTCTCATAGACATATGCAGGGCAGGCCATAGATAACATAGCAAGACTTTACTCTCATAGACATATGCAGGGCAGGCCATACATAACATAGCAAGACTTTACTCTCATAGACATATGCAGGGCAGGCCATACATAACATAGCAAGACTTTACTCTCATAGACATATGCAGGGCAGGCCATAGATAACATAGCAAGACTTTACTCTCATAGACATATGCAGGGCAGGCCATGCATAACATAGCAAGACTTTATTCTCATAGACATATGCAGGGAAGGCCATAGATAACATAGCAAGACTTTACTCTCATAGACATATGCAGGGCAGGCCATACATAACATAGCAAGAGTTTACATTGCAAGCCATGCATAACATAGCAAGGCTTTACTCTCATAGACATATGCAGGGTGTGCCATACATAACATAGCAAGACTTTACTCTCATAGACATATGGAGGGCAGGCCATAGATAACATAGCAAGACTTTACTCTCATAGACATATGCAGGGCAGGCCATACATAACATAGCAAGAGTTTACATTGCAAGCCATGCATAACATAGCAAGGCTTTACTCTCATAGACATATGCAGGGTGTGCCATACATAACATAGCAAGACTTTACTCTCATAGACATATGGAGGGCAGGCCATAGATAACATAGCAAGACTTTACTCTCATAGACATGTGCAGGGCGGGCCATACATAACATAGCAAGACTTTACTCTCATAGACATGTGCAGGGCGGGCCATACATAACATAGCAAGACTTTACTCTCATAGACATGTGCAGGGCGGGCCATAGATAACATAGCACGACTTTACTCTCATAGACATGTGCAGGTCGGGCCATACATAACATAGCAAGAGTTTACATGGCAAGCCATACATAACATAGCAAGACTTTACTCTCATAGACATATGCAGGGCAGGTCATACATAACATAGCAAGACTTTACTCTCATAGACATATGCAGGGCAGGCCATACATAACATAGCAAGACTTTACTCTCATAGACATATGCAGGGCAGGCCATACATAACATAGCAAGACTTTACTCTCATAGACATATGCAGGGCAGGCCATAGATAACATAGCAAGACTTTACTCCCATAGACATATGCAGGGCAGGCCATAGATAACATAGCAAGACTTTACTCTCATAGACATATGCAGGGCAGGCCATAGATAACATAGCAAGACTTTACTCTCATAGACATATGCAGGGCAGGCCATAGATAACATAGCAAGACTTTACCCTCATAGACATATGCAGGGCAGGCCATACATAACATAGCAAGACTTTACTCTCATAGACATATGCAGAGTGTGCCATACATAACATAGCAAGACTTTACTCTCATAGACATATGCAGGGTGAGCCATAGATAACATAGCAAGACTTTACTCTCATAGACATGTGCAGGGCGGGCCATACATAACATAGCAAGACTTTACTCTCATAGACATGTGCAGGGCGGGCCACACATAAAATAGCAAGACTTTACTCTCATAGACATGTGCAGGGCGGGCCATAGATAACATAGCAAGACTTTACTCTCATAGACATGTGCAGGACGGGCCATACATAACATAGCAAGACTTTACTCTCAAAGACATGTGCAGGGCGGGCCATAGATAACATAGCAAGACTTTACTCTCATAGACATGTGCAGGGCGGGCCATAGATAACATAGCAAGACTTTACTCTCATAGACATGTGCAGGGCGGGCCATACATAACATAGCAAGACTTTACTCTTATAGACATATGCAGGGCAGGCCATACATAACATAGCAAGACTTTACTCTCATGGACATATGCAGGGCAGGCCATAGATAACATAGCAAGACTTTACTCTCATAGACATATGCAGGGCAGGCCATACATAACATAGCAAGACTTTACTCTCATAGACATATGCAGGGCAGGCCATAGATAACATAGCAAGACTTTACTCTCATAGACATATGCAGGGCAGGCCATACATAACATAGCACGACTTTACTCTCATAGACATATGCAGGGCAGGCCATAGATAACATAGCAAGACTTTACTCTCATAGACATATGCAGGGTGTGCCATACATAACATAGCAAGACTTTACTCTCATAGACATATGGAGGGCAGGCCATAGATAACATAGCAAGTCTTTACCCTCATAGACATGTGCAGGGCGGGCCATACATAACATAGCAAGACTTTACTCTCATAGACATGTGCAGGGCGGGCCATACATAACATAGCAAGACTTTACTCTCATAGACATGTGCAGGGCGGGCCATAGATAACATAGCACGACTTTACTCTCATAGACATGTGCAGGTCGGGCCATACATAACATAGCAAGAGTTTACATGGCAAGCCATACATAACATAGCAAGACTTTACTCTCATAGACATATGCAGGGCAGGTCATACATAACATAGCAAGACTTTACTCACATAGACATATGCAGGGCAGGCCATACATAACATAGCAAGACTTTACTCTCATAGACATATGCAGGGCAGGCCATACATAACATAGCAAGACTTTACTCTCATAGACATATGCAGGGCAGGCCATACATAAAATAGCAAGAATTTACTCTCATAGACATATGCAGGGCAGGTCATAGATAACATAGCAAGACTTTACTCTCATAGACATATGCAGGGCAGGCCATAGATAACATAGCAAGACTTTACTCTCATAGACATATGCAGGGCAGGCCATACATAACATAGCAAGACTTTACTCTCATAGACATATGCAGGGCAGGCCATAGATAACATAGCAAGACTTTACTCTCATAGACATATGCAGGGCAGGCCATAGATAACATAGCAAGACTTTACTCTTATAGACATATGCAGGGCAGGCCATACATAACATAGCAAGACTTTACTCTCATAGACATATGCAGGGCAGGCCATAGATAACATAGCAAGACTTTACTCTCATAGACATATGCAGGGCAGGCCATAGATAACATAGCAAGACTTTACTCCCATAGACATATGCAGGGCAGGCCATAGATAACATAGCAAGACTTTACTCTCATAGACATATGCAGGGCAGGCCATAGATAACATAGCAAGACTTTACTCTCATAGACATATGCAGGGCAGGCCATAGATAACATAGCAAGACTTTACTCCCATAGACATATGCAGGGCAGGCCATAGATAACATAGCAAGACTTTACTCTCATAGACATATGCAGGGCAGGCCATAGATAACATAGCAAGACTTTACCCTCATAGACATATGCAGGGCAGGCCATACATACCATAGCAAGAGTGTACATGGCAAGCCATACATAACATAGCAAGACTTTACTCTCATAGACATATGCAGAGTGTGCCATACATAACATAGCAAGACTTTACTCTCATAGACATGTGCAGGGTGAGCCATAGATAACATAGCAAGACTTTACTCTCATAGACATGTGCAGGGCGGGCCATACATAACAAAGCAAGACTTTACTCTCATAGACATGTGCAGGGCGGGCCACACATAAAATAGCAAGACTTTACTCTCATAGACATGTGCAGGGCGGGCCATAGATAACATAGCAAGACTTTACTCTCATAGACATGTGCAGGGCGGGCCATACATAACATAGCATGACTTTACTCTCAAAGACATGTGCAGGGCGGGCCATAGATAACATACCAAGACTTTACTCTCATAGACATGTGCAGGGCGGGCCATACATAACATAGCAAGACTTTACTCTTATAGACATATGCAGGGCAGGCCATACATAACATAGCAAGACTTTACTCTCATGGACATATGCAGGGCAGGCCATAGATAACATAGCAAGACTTTACTCTCATAGACATATGCAGGGCAGGCCATACATAACATAGCAAGACTTTACTCTCATAGACATATGCAGGGCAGGCCATAGATAACATAGCAAGACTTTACTCTCATAGGCATATGCAGGGCAGGCCATAGATAACATAGCAAGACTTTACTCTCATAGACATATGCAGGGCAGGCCATACATAACATAGCAAGACTTTACTCTCATAGACATATGCAGGGCAGGCCATAGATAACATAGCTAGACTTTACTCTCATAGACATATGCAGGGCAGGCCATAGATAACATAGCAAGACTTTACGCTCATAGGCATATGCAGGGCAGGCCATACATAACATAGCAAGACTTTACTCTCATAGACCTATGCGGGGCAGGCCATACATAACATAGCAAGACTTTACTCTCATAGACACATGCGGGCAGGCCATAGATAACATAGCAAGACTTTACTCTCACAGACATATGCGGGGCGGGCGATAGATAACATAGCAGGACTTTACTCTCATAGACACATGCGGGGCGGGCCATACATAACATAGCAAGACTTTACTCTCATAGGCATATGCAGGGCAGGCCATAAATAACATAGCAATACTTTACTCTCATGGGCATATGCAGGGCAGGCCATACATAACATAGCAAGACTTTACTCTCATAGACATATGCAGGGCAGGCCATAGATAACATAGCAAGACTTTACTCTCATAGACATATGCAGGGCAGGCCATAGATAACATAGCAAGACTTTACTCTCATAGACATATGCAGGGCAGGCCATACATAACATAGCAAGACTTTACTCTCATAGACATATGCAGGGCAGGCCATAGATAACATAGCAAGACTTTACTCTCATAGACATATGCAGGGCAGGCCGTACATAGCATAGCAAGACTTTACTCTCATAGACATATGCGGGGTGGGCCATAGATAACATAGCAAGACTTTACTCTCACAGACATATGCGGGGCGGGCCATAGATAACATAGCAAGACTTTACTCTCACAGAGATATGCGGGGCGGGCCATAGATAACATAGCAAGACTTTACTCTCACAGAGATATGCGGGGCGGGCCATAGATAACATAGCAAGACTTTACTCTCATAGACATAGGCGGGGCCGGCCATACATAACATAGCAAGACTTTACTCTCATAGAGATATGCGGGGCGGGCCATAGATAACATAGCAAGACTGTACTCTCATAGACATATGCGGGGCCGGCCATAGATAACATAGCAAGACTTTACTCTCATAGAGATATGCGGGGTGGGCCAGAGATAACATAGCAAGACTTTACTCTCATAGACATATGCGGGGCGGGCCATAGATAACATAGCAATACTTTACTCTCATAGACATATGCGGGGCGGGCCATACATAACATAGCAAGACTTTACTCTCATAGAGATATGCGGGGCGGGCCATAGATAATACTCTCATAGACATATGCGGGGCGGGCCATAGATAACATAGCAAGACTTTACTCTCATAGACATATGCGGGGCGGGCCATACATAACATAGCAAGACTTTACTCTCATAGAGATATGCAGGGCGGGCCATAGATAACATAGCAAGACTTTACTCTCATAGACATATGCAGGGCGGGCCATAGATAACACAGCAAGACTTTACTCTCATAGAGATATGCAGGGCAGGCCATAGATAACACAGCAAGACTTAACTCTCAAAGACATATGCAGGGCAGGCCATAGATAACATAGCAAGACTTTACTCTCATAGACATATGCAGGGCAGGCCATAGATAACATAGCAAGACTTTACTCTCATAGACATATGCAGGGCAGGCCATAGATAACATAGCAAGACTTTACTCTCATAGACATATACAGGGCAGGCCATACATAACATAGCAAGACTTTACTCTCATAGACATATGCAGGGCAGGCCATACATAACATAGCAAGACTTTACTCTCATAGACATATGCAGGGCAGGCCATAGATAACATAGCAAGACTTTACTCTCATAGACATATGCAGGGCAGGCCATAGATAACATAGCAAGACTTTACTCTCATAGACATATGCAGGGCAGGCCAGAGATAACATAGCAAGACTTTACTCTCATAGACATATGCAGGGCAGGCCATACATAACATAGCAAGAGTGTACATGGCAAGCCATACATAACATAGCAAGACTTTACTCTCATAGACATATGCAGGGCAGGCCATAGATAACATAGCAAGACTTTACTCTCATAGACATATGCAGGGCAGGCCATAGATAACATAGCAAGACTTTACTCTCATAGACATATGCAGAGTGTGCCATACATAACATAGCAAGACTTTACTCTCATAGACATATGGAGGGCGAGCCATAGATAACATAGCAAGACTTTACTCTCATAGACATGTGCAGGGCGGGCCATACATAACATAGCAAGACTTTACTCTCATAGACATGTGCAGGGCTGGCCATACATAACATAGCAAGACTTTACTCTCATAGACATGTGCACGGCGGGCCATAGATAACATAGCAAGACTTTACTCTCATAGACATGTGCAGGGCGGGCCATACATAACATAGCAAGACTTTACTCTCAAAGACATGTGCAGGGCGGGCCATAGATAACATAGCAAGACTTTACTCTCATAGACATATGCAGGGCAGGTCATACATAACATAGCAAGACTTTACTCTCATAGACATATGCAGGGCAGGCCATAGATAACATAGCAAGACTTTACTCTCATAGACATATGCAGGGCAGGCCATACAAAACATAGCAAGACTTTACTCTCATAGACATATGCAGGGCAGGCCATACATAACATAGCAAGACTTTACTCTCATAGACATATGCAGGGCAGGCCATAGATAACATAGCAAGACTTTACTCTCATAGACATATGCAGGGCAGGCCATACATAACATAGCAAGACTTTATTCTCATAGACATATGCAGGGCAGGCCATAGATAACATAGCAGGACTTTACTCTCATAGACATATGCAGGGCAGGCCATACATAACATAGCAAGACTTTACTCTCATAGACATATGCGGGGCAGGCCATAGATAACATAGCAGGACTTTACTCTCATAGACATATGCGGGGCAGGCCATAGATAACATAGCAAGACTTTACTCTCATAGACATATGCGGGGCAGGCCATAGATAACATAGCAGGACTTTACTCTCATAGACATATGCGGGGCAGGCCATAGATAACATAGCAAGACTTTACTCTCATAGACATATGCGGGGCAGGCCATACATAACATAGCAAGACTTTACTCTCATAGACATATGCGGGGCGGGCCATAGATAACATAGCAAGACTTTACTCTCACAGACATATGCGGGGCGGGCCATAGATAACATAGCAAGACTTTACTCTCATAGACATATGCGGGGCGGGCCATACATAACATAGCAAGACTTTACTCTCACAGAGATATGCGGGGCGGGCCATACATAACATAGCAAGACTTTACTCTCACAGAGATATGCGGGGCGGGCCATAGATAACATAGCAAGACTTTACTCTCATAGACATATGCGGGGCGGGCCATAGATAACATAGCAAGACTTCACTCTCATAGACATATGCGGGGCGGTCCATAGATAACATAGCAAGACTTTACTCTCACAGAGATATGCGGGGCGGGCCATAGATAACATAGCAAGACTTTACTCTCATAGACATATGCGGGGCGGGCCATAGATAACATAGCAAGACTTTACTCTCATAGACATATGCGGGGCGGGCCATACATAACATAGCAAGACTTTACTCTCATAGACATATGCGGGGCGGGCCATAGATAACATAGCAAGACTTTACTCTCATAGACTTATGCGGGCGGGCCATACATAACATAGCAAGACTTTACTCTCATAGAGATATGCGGGGCCGGCCATAGATAACATAGCAAGACTTTACTCTCATAGACATATGCGGGGCCGGCCATAGATAACATAGCAAGACTTTACTCTCATAGAGATATGCGGGGCGGGCCAGAGATAACATAGCAAGACTTTACTCTCATAGACATATGCGGGGCGGGCCATAGATAACATAGCAAGACTTTACTC
Organism: Ambystoma mexicanum; assembly: GCF_040938575.1. Classification (NCBI taxonomy): domain Eukaryota; kingdom Metazoa; phylum Chordata; class Amphibia; order Caudata; family Ambystomatidae; genus Ambystoma; species Ambystoma mexicanum. Next base: position 766,693,034 of record NC_090938.1, on the reverse strand, counting down.
TCATAGACATATGCGGGGCGGGCCATACATAACATAGCAAGACTTTACTCTCATAGACATATGCGGGGCGGGCCATACATAACATAGCAAGACTTTACTCTCATAGAGATATGCGGGGCGGGCCATAGATAACGTAGCAAGACTTTACTCTCATAGACATATGCGGGGCGGGCCATACATAACATAGCAAGACTTTACTCTCACAGAGATATGCGGGGCAGGCTATAGATAACATAGCTAGACTTTACTCTCATAGACATATGCGGGGCGGGCCATAGATAACATAGCAAGACTTTACTCTCATAGACATATGCGGGGCGGGCCATACATAACATAGCAAGACTTTACTCTCATAGACATATGCGGGGCGGGCCATAGATAACATAGCAAGACTTTACTCTCATAGACATATGCGGGGCCGGCCATACATAACATAGCAAGACTTTACTCTCATAGAGATATGCGGGGCGGGCCATAGATAACATAGCAAGACTTTACTCTCATAGACATATGCGGGCCGGCCATAGATAACATAGCAAGACTTTACTCTCATAGGGATATGCGGGGCGGGCCAGAGATAACATAGCAAGACTTTACTCTCATAGACATATGCGGGGCGGGCCATAGATAACATAGCAAGACTTTACTCTCATAGACATATGCGGGGCGGGCCATACATAACATAGCAAGACTTTACTCTCATAGACATATGCGGGGCAGGCCATACATAACATAGCAAGACTTTACTCTCATAGAGATATGCAGGGCGGGCCATAGATAATACTCTCATAGACATATGCGGGGCGGGCCATAGATAACATAGCAAGACTTTACTCTCATAGACATATGCGGGGTAGGCCATAGATAACATATCAAGACTTTACTCTCAATGACATATGCGGGGCGGTCCATAGATAACATAGCAAGACTTTACTCTCATAGACATATGCGGGGCGGGCCATAGATAACATAGCAAGTCTTTACTCTCATAGACATATGCGGGGCGGGCCATACATAACATAGCAAGATTTTACTCTCATAGAGATATGCAGGGCGGGCCATAGATAACATAGCAAGACTTTACTCTCATAGACATATGCAGGGCGGGCCATAGATAACACAGCAAGACTTTACTCTCATAGAGATATGCAGGGCAGGCCATAGATAACATAGCAAGACTTTACTCTCATAGACATATGCAGGGCAGGCCATAAATAACATAGCAAGACTTTACTCTCAAAGACATATGCAGGGCAGGCCATAAATAACATAGCAAGACTTTACTCTCATAGACATATGCAGGGCAGGCCATAGACTTTACTCTCATAGACATATGCAGGGCAGGCCATACATGACATAGCAAGACTTTACTCTCATAGACATATGCAGGGCAGGCCATAGATAACATAGCAAGACTTTACTCTCATAGACATATGCAGGGCAGGCCATAGATAACATAGCAAGACTTTACTCTCATAGACATATGCAGGGCAGGCCATAGATAACATAGCAAGACTTTACTCTCATAGACATATGCAGGGCAGGCCATAGATAACATAGCAAGACTTTACTCTCATAGACATATGCAGGGCAGGCCATACATACCATAGCAAGAGTGTACATGGCAAGCCATACATAACATAGCAAGACTTTACTCTCATAGACATATGCAGAGTGTGCCATACATAACATAGCAAGACTTTACTCTCATAGACATGTGCAGGGCGGGCCGTACATAACATAGCGAGACTTTACTCTCATAGACATGTGCAGGGCGGGCCATACATAACATAGCGAGACTTTACTCTCATAGACATGTGCAGGGCGGGCCATAGATAACATAGCAAGACTTTACTCTCATAGACATGTGCAGGGCGGGCCATACATAACATAGCAAGACTTTAATCTCAAAGACATGAGCAGGGCGGGCCATAGATAACATAGCAAGACTTTACTCTCATAGACATGTGCAGGGCGGGCCATAGATAACATAGCAAGACTTTACTCTCATAGACATGTGCAGGGCGGGCCATACATAACATAGCAAGACTTTACTCTCATAGACATATGCAGGGCAGGCCATACATAACATAGCAAGACTTTACTCTCATAGACATATGCAGGGCAGGCCATAGATAACATAGCAAGACTTTACTCTCATAGACATATGCAGGGCAGGCCATACATAACATAGCAAGTCTTTACTCTCATAGACATATGCAGGGCAGGCCATAGATAACATAGCAAGACTTTACTCTCATAGACATATGCAGGGCAGGCCATACATAACATAGCACGACTTTACTCTAATAGACATATGCAGGGCAGGCCATAGATAACATAGCAAGACTTTACTCTCATAGGCATATGCAGGGCAGGCCATACATAACATAGCAAGACTTTACTCTCATAGGCATATGCAGGGCAGGCCATAGATAACATAGCAAGACTTTACTCTCATAGGCATATGCGGGGCAGGCCATAGATAACATAGCAAGACTTTACTCTCATAGGCATATGCGGGGCACGCCATACATAACATAGCAAGACTTTACTCTCATAGACATATGCGGGGCAGGCCATACATAACATAGCAAGACTTTACTCTAATAGACATATGCAGGGCAGGCCATAGATAACATAGCAAGACATTACTCTCATAGACATATGCAGGGCAGGCCAGAGATAACATAGCAAGACTTTACTCTCATAGACATATGCAGGGCAGGCCATACATAACATAGCAAGAGTGTACATGGCAAGCCATACATAACATAGCAAGACTTTACTCTCATAGACATATGGAGGGCGAGCCATAGATAACATAGCAAGACTTTACTCTCATAGACATGTGCACGGCGGGCCATAGATAACAGCAAGACTTTACTCTCATAGACATGTGCAGGGCGGGCCATACATAACATAGCAAGACTTTACTCTCAAAGACATGTGCAGGGCGGGCCATAGATAACATAGCAAGACTTTACTCTCATAGACATGTGCAGGGCGGGCCATAGATAACATAGCAAGACTTTACTCTCATAGACATGTGCAGGGCGGGCCATACATAACATAGCAAGACTTTACTATCATAGACATATGCAGGGCAGGCCATAGATAACATAGCAAGACTTTACTCTCATAGACATATGCAGGGCAGGCCATAGATAACATAGCTAGACTTTACTCTCATAGACATATGCAGGGCAGGCCATAGATAACATAGCAAGACTTTACTCTCATAGACATATGCAGGGCAGGCCATACATAACATAGCAAGACTTTACTCTCATAGACATATGCAGGGCAGGTCATAGATAACATAGCAAGACTTTATTCTCATAGACATATGCAGGGCAGGCCATACATAACATAGCACGACTTTACTCTAATAGACATATGCAGGGCAGGCCATAGATAACATAGCAAGACTTTACTCTCATAGGCATATGCGGGGCAGGCCATAGATAACATAGCAAGACTTTACTCTCATAGACATATGCAGGGCAGGCCATAGATAACATAGCAAGACTTTACTCTCATAGACATATGCAGGGCAGGCCATACATAACATAGCAAGACTTTACTCTCATAGACATATGCAGGGCAGGTCATAGATAACATAGCAAGACTTTATTCTCATAGGCATATGCAGGGCAGGCCATAGATAACATAGCAAGACTTTCCTCTCATAGGCATATGCAGGGCAGGCCATACATAACATAGCACGACTTTACTCTAATAGACATATGCAGGGCAGGCCATAGATAACATAGCAAGACTTTACTCTCATAGACATATGCAGGGAAGGCCATACATAACATAGCAAGACTTTACTCTCATAGACATATGCAGGGCAGGCCAAAGATAATATAGCAAGACTTTACTCTCATAGACATATGCAGGGCAGGCCATAGATAACATAGCAAGACTTTACTCTCATAGACATATGCAGGGCAGGCCATACATAACATAGCAAGACTTTACTCTCATAGGCATATGCAGGGCAGGCCATAGATAACATAGCAAGACTTTCCTCTCATAGGCATATGCAGGGCAGGCCATACATAACATAGCACGACTTTACTCTAATAGACATATGCAGGGCAGGCCATAGATAACATAGCAAGACTTTACTCTCATAGACATATGCAGGGAAGGCCATACATAACATAGCAAGACTTTACTCTCATAGACATATGCAGGGCAGGCCAAAGATAATATAGCAAGACTTTACTCTCATAGACATATGCAGGGCAGGCCATAGATAACATAGCAAGACTTTACTCTCATAGACATATGCAGGGAAGGCCATACATAACATAGCAAGACTTTACTCTCATAGACATATGCAGGGCAGGCCAAAGATAATATAGCAAGACTTTACTCTCATAGACATATGCAGGGCAGGCCATAGATAACATAGCAAGACTTTATTCTCATAGACATATGCAGGGCAGGCCATAGATAACATAGCAAGACTTTACTCTCATAGACATATGCAGGGCAGGCCATACATAACATAGCAAGAGTTTACATTGCAAGCCATGCATAACATAGCAAGACTTTACTCTCATAGACATATGCAGGGTGTGCCATACATAACATAGCAAGACTTTACTCTCATAGACATATGCAGGGCAGGCCATAGATAACATAGCAAGACTTTACTCTCATAGACATGTGCAGGGCGGGCCATACATAACATAGCAAGACTTTACTCTCATAGACATGTGCAGGGCGGGCCATACATAACATAGCAAGACTTTACTCTCATAGACATGTGCAGGGCGGGCCATAGATAACATAGCACGACTTTACTCTCATAGACATGTGCAGGGCGGGCCATACATAACATAGCAAGAGTTTACATGGCAAGCCATACATAACATAGCAAGACTTTACTCTCATAGACATATGCAGGGCAGGCCATAGATAACATAGCAAGACTTTACTCTCATAGTCATATGCAGGGCAGGCCATACATAACATAGCAAGACTTTACTCTCATAGACATATGCAGGGCAGGCCATAGATAACATAGCAAGACTTTACTCTCATAGACATATGCAGGGCAGGCCATACATAACATAGCAAGACTTTACTCTCATAGACATATGCAGGGCAGGCCATACATAAAATAGCAAGAATTTACTCTCATAGACATATGCAGGGCAGGCCATAGATAACATAGCAAGACTTTACTCTCATAGACATATGCAGGGCAGGCCATACATAACATAGCAAGACTTTACTCTCATAGACATATGCAGGGCAGGCCATAGATAACATAGCAAGACTTTACTCTCATAGACATATGCAGGGCAGGCCATAGATAACATAGCAAGACTTTACTCTCATAGACATATGCAGGGCGGGCCATAGATAACATAGCAAGACTTTACTCTCATAGACATATGCAGGGCAGGCCATAGATAACATAGCAAGACTTTACTCTCATAGACATATGCAGGGCAGGCCATACATACCATAGCAAGAGTGTACATGGCAAGCCATACATAACATAGCAAGACTTTACTCTCATAGACATATACAGAGTGTGCCATACATAACATAGCAAGACTTTACTCTCATAGACATATGCAGGGCGAGCCATAGATAACATAGCAAGACTTTACTCTCATAGACATGTGCAGGGCGGGCCATACATAACATAGCAAGACTTTACTCTCATAGACATGTGCAGGGCGGGTCATACATAACATAGCAAGACTTTACTCTCATAGACATGTGCAGGGCGGGCCATAGATAACATAGCAAGACTTTACTCTCATAGACATGTGCAGGGCGGGCCATACATAACATAGCAAGACTTTACTCTCAAAGACATGTGCAGGGCGGGCCATAGATAACATAGCAAGACTTTACTCTCATAGACATGTGCAGGGCGGGCCATAGATAACATAGCAAGACTTTACTCTCATAGACATGTGCAGGGCGGGCCGTACATAACATAGCAAGACGTTACTCTCATAGACATATGCAGGGCAGGCCATACATAACATAGCAAGACTTTACTCTCATAGACATATGCAGGGCAGGCCATACATAACATAGCAAGACTTTACTCTCATAGACATATGCAGGGCAGGCCATAGATAACATAGCAAGACTTTACTCTCATAGACATATGCAGGGCAGGCCATACATAACATAGCACGACTTTACTCTAATAGACATATGCAGGGCAGGCCATACATAACATAGCAATACTTTACTCTCAGAGACATATGCAGGGCAGGCCATACATAACATAGCAGGACTTTACTCTCATATACACATGCGGGGCAGGCCATACATAACATAGCAAGACTTTACTCTCATAGACACATGCAGGGCAGGCCATACATAACATAGCAAGACTTTACTCTCATAGGCATATGCAGGGCAGGCCATAGATAACATAGAAAGACTTTACTCTCATAGACATATGCAGGGCAGGCCGTACATAACATAGCAAGACTTTACTCTCATAGGCATATGCAGGGCAGGCCATAGATAACATAGCAAGACTTTACTCTCATAGGCATATGCAGGGCAGGCCATACATAACATAGCAAGACTTTACTCTCATAGACATATGCAGGGCAGGCCGTACATAACATAGCAAGACTTTACTCTCATAGACATATGCAGGGCAGGCCGTACATAACATAGCAAGACTTTACTCTCATAGACATATGCAGGGCAGGCCATAGATAACATAGCAAGACTTTACTCTCATAGGCATATGCAGGGCAGGCCATAGATAACATAGCAGGACTTTACTCTCATAGGCATATGCAGGGCAGGCCGTACATAACATAGCAGGACTTTACTCTCATAGGCATATGCAGGGCAGGCCGTACATAACATAGCAAGACTTTACTCTCATAGACATATGCAGGGCAGGCCGTACATAACATAGCAAGACTTTACTCTCATAGACATATGCAGGGCGGGCCATAGATAACATAGCAAGACTTTACTCTCATAGACATATGCGGGGCGGGCCATAGATAACATAGCAAGACTTTACTCTCATAGACATGTGCGGGGCGGGCCATAGATAACATAGCAAGACTTTACTCTCACAGACATATGCGGGGCGGGCCATAGATAACATAGCAAGACTTTACTCTCACAGACATATGCGGGGCGGGCCATAGATAACATAGCAAGACTTTACTCTCATAGACATATGCGGGGCGGGCCATACATAACATAGCAGGACTTTACTCTCATAGACATATGCGGGGCGGGCCATAGATAACATAGCAAGACTTTACTCTCATAGACATATGCGGGGCAGGCCATACATAACATAGCAGGACTTTACTCTAATAGACATATGCAGGGCAGGCCATAGATAACATAGCAGAACTTTACTCTCAAAGACATATGCAGGGCAGGCCATAGATAACATAGCAGGACTTTACTCTCATAGACATATGCGGAGCAGGCCATACATAACATAGCAAGACTTAACTCTCATAGACATATGCGGGGCAGGCCATAGATAACATAGCAGGACTTTACTCTCATAGACATATGCGGGGCAGGCCATAGATAACACAGCAAGACTTTACTCTCATAGACATATGCGGGGCAGGCCATACATAACATAGCAAGACTTTACTCTCATAGACATATGCGGGGCGGGCCATACATAACATAGCAAGACTTTACTCTCACAGAGATATGCGGGACGGGCCATAGATAACATAGCAAGACTTTACTCTCATAGACATATGCGGGGCGGGCCATAGATAACATAGCAAGACTTCACTCTCATAGACATATGCGGGGCGGTCCATAGATAACATAGCAAGACTTTACTCTCACAGAGATATGCGGGGCGGGCCATAGATAACATAGCAAGACTTTACTCTCATAGGCATATGCGGGGCGGGCCATACATAACATAGCAAGACTTTACTCTCATAGACATCTGCGGGGCGGGCCATAGATAACATAGCAAGACTTTACTCTCATAGACTTATGCGGGCGGGCCATACATAACATAGCAAGACTTTACTCTCATAGAGATATGCGGGGCCGGCCATAGATAACATAGCAAGACTTTACTCTCATAGACATATGCGGGGCCGGCCATAGATAACATAGCAAGACTTTACTCTCATAGAGATATGCGGGGCGGGCCAGAGATAACATAGCAAGACTTTACTCTCATAGACATATGCGGGGCGGGCCATAGATAACATAGCAAGACTTTACTCTCATAGACATATGCGGGGCGGGCCATACATAACATAGCAAGACTTTACTCTCATAGACATATGCGGGGCGGGCCATACATAACATAGCAAGACTTTACTCTCATAGAGATATGCGGGGCGGGCCATAGATAACATAGCAAGACTTTACTCTCATAGACATATGCCGGGCGGGCCATACATAACATAGCAAGACTTTACTCTCACAGAGATATGCGGGGCGGGCTATAGATAACATAGCTAGACTTTACTCTCATAGACATATGCGGGGCGGGCCATAGATAACATAGCAAGACTTTACTCTCATAGACATATGCGGGGCGGGCCATACATAACATAGCAAGACTTTACTCTCATAGACATATGCGGGGCGGGCCATAGATAACATAGCAAGACTTTACTCTCATAGACATATGCGGGGCCGGCCATACATAACATAGCAAGACTTTACTCTCATAGAGATATGCGGGGCGGGCCATAGATAACATAGCAAGACTTTACTCTCATAGACATATGCGGGCCGGCCATAGATAACATAGCAAGACTTTACTCTCATAGACATATGCAGGGCAGGCCATACATACCATAGCAAGACTTTACTCTCATAGACATATGCAGGGCAGGCCATACATATCATAGCAAGACTTTACTCTCATAGACATATGCAGGGCAGGCCATACATAACATAGCAAGACTTTACTCTCATAGACATATGCAGGGCAGGCCATAGATAACATAGCAAGACTTTACTCTCATAGACATATGCAGGGCAGGCCATAGATAACATAGCAAGACTTTACTCTCATAGACATATGCAGAGCAGGCCAGAGAGAACATAGCAAGACTTTACTCTCATAAACATATGCAGGGCAGGCCATACATAACATAGCAAGAGTGTACATGGCAAGCCATACATAACATAGCAAGACTTTACTCTCATAGACATATGCAGAGTGTGCCATACATAACATAGCAAGACTTTACTCTCATAGACATATGCAGGGCGAGCCATAGATAACATAGCAAGACTTTACTCTCATAGACATGTGCAGTGCGGGCCATACATAACATAGCAAGACTTTACTCTCATAGACATGTGCAGGGCGGGCCCTACATAACATAGCAAGACTTTACTCTCATAGACATGTGCAGGGTGGGCCATAGATAACATAGCAAGACTTTACTCTCATAGACATGTGCAGGGCGGGCCATACATAACATAGCAAGACTTTACTCTCAAAGACATGTGCAGGGCGGGCCATAGATAACATAGCAAGACTTTACTCTCATAGACATGTGCAGGGCGGGCCATAGATAACATAGCAAGACTTTACTCTCATAGACATGTGCAGGGCGGGCCATACATAACATAGCAAGACTTTACTCTCAAAGACATGTGCAGGGCGGGCCATACATAACATAGCAAGACTTTACTATCATAGACATATGCAGGGCAGGCCATAGATAACATAGCAAGACTTTACTCTCATAGACATATGCAGGGCAGGCCATAGATAACATAGCAAGACTTTACTCTCATAGACATATGCAGGGCAGGCCATACATAACATAGCAAGACTTTACTCTCATAGACATATGCAGGGCAGGCCATAGATAACATAGAAAGACTTTACTCTCATAGACATATGCAGGGCAGGCCATAGATAACATAGCTAGACTTTACTCTCATAGACATATGCAGAACAGGCCATACATACCATAGCAAGACTTTACTCTCATAGACATATGCAGGGCAGGCCATACATACCATAGCAAGACTTTACTCTCATAGACATATGCAGGGCAGGCCATAGATAACATAGCAAGACTTTACTCTCATAGACATATGCAGGGCAGGCCATACATAACATAGCAAGACTTTACTCTCATAGACATATGCAGAGCAGGCCATACATAAAATAGCAAGACTTTACTCTCATAGAAATATGCAGGGCAGGCCATAGATAACATAGCAAAACTTTACTCTCATAGTCATATGCAGGGCAGGCCAGAGATAACATAGCAAGACTTTACTCTCATAGACATATGCAGGGCAGGCCATACATAACATAGCAAGAGTGTACATGGCAAGCCATACATAACATAGCAAGACTTTACTCTCATAGACATATGCAGAGTGTGCCATACATAACATAGCAAGACTTTACTCTCATAGACATATGCAGGGCGAGCCATAGATAACATAGCAAGACGTTACTCTCATAGACATGTGCAGGGCGGGCCATACATAACATAGCAAGACTTTACTCTCATAGACATGTGCAGGGCGGGCCATACATAATAGCAAGACTTTACTCTCATAGACATGTGCAGGGCGGGCCATAGATAATATAGCAAGACTTTACTCTCATAGACATGTGCAGGGCGGGCCATACATAACATAGCAAGACTTTGCTCTCAAAGACATGTGCAGGGCGGGCCATAGATAACATAGCAATACTTTAATCACATAGACATGTGCAGGGCGGGCCATAGATAACATAGCAAGACTTTACTCTCAAAGACATGTGCAGGGCGGGCCATAGATAACATAGCAAGACTTTACTCTCATAGACATATGCAGGGCAGGCCATACATAACATAGCAAGACTTTACTCTCATAGACATATGCAGGGCAGGCCATAGATAACATAGAAAGACTTTACTCTCATAGACATATGCAGGGCAGGCCATAGATAACATAGCAAGACTTTACTCTCATAGACATATGCAGGGCAGGCCATAGATAACATAGCACGACTTTACTCTCATAGACATATGCAGGGCAGGCCATAGATAACATAGCAAGACTTTACTCTCATAGACATATGCAGGGCAGGCCATAGATAACATAGCAAGACTTTACTCTCATAGACATATGCAGGGCAGGCCATAGATAACATAGCAAGACTTTACTCTCATAGACATATGCAGGGCAGGCCAGAGATAACATAGCAAGACTTTACTCTCATAGACATATGCAGGGCAGGCCATAGATAACATAGCAAGAGTGTACATGGCAAGCCATACATAACATAGCAAGACTTTACTCTCATAGACATATGCAGAACAGGCCATACATACCATAGCAAGACTTTACTCTCATAGACATATGCAGGGCAGGCCATTCATACCATAGCAAGACTTTACTCTCATAGACATATGCAGGGCAGGCCATAGATAACATAGCAAGACTTTACTCTCATAGACATATGCAGGGCAGGCCATACATAACATAGCAAGACTTTACTCTCATAGACATATGCAGGGCAGGCCATAGATAACATAGCAAGACTTTACTCTCATAGACATATGCAGGGCAGGCCATACATAACATAGCAAGACTTTACTCTCATAGACATATGCAGGGCAGGCCATAGATAACATAGAAAGACTTTACTCTCATAGACATATGCAGGGCAGGCCATAGATAACATAGCTAGACTTTACTCTCATAGACATATGCAGAACAGGCCATACATACCATAGCAAGACTTTACTCTCATAGACATATGCAGGGCAGGCCATACATACCATAGCAAGACTTTACTCTCATAGACATATGCAGGGCAGGCCATAGATAACATAGCAAGACTTTACTCTCATAGACATATGCAGGGCAGGCCATACATAACATAGCAAGACTTTACTCTCATAGACATATGCAGGGCAGGCCAGAGATAACATAGCAAGACTTTACTCTCATAGACATATGCAGGGCAGGCCATACATAACATAGCAAGAGTGTACATGGCAAGCCATACATAACATAGCAAGACTTTACTCTCATAGACATATGCAGAGTGTGCCATACATAACATAGCAAGACTTTACTCTCATAGACATATGCAGGGCGAGCCATAGATAACATAGCAAGACGTTACTCTCATAGACATGTGCAGGGCGGGCCATACATAACATAGCAAGACTTTACTCTCATAGACATGTGCAGGGCGGGCCATACATAATAGCAAGACTTTACTCTCATAGACATGTGCAGGGCGGGCCATAGATAACATAGCAAGACTTTACTCTCATAGACATGTGCAGGGCGGGCCATACATAACATAGCAAGACTTTACTCTCAAAGACATGTGCAGGGCGGGCCATAGATAACATAGCAATACTTTAATCACATAGACATGTGCAGGGCGGGCCATAGATAACATAGCAAGACTTTACTCTCATAAACATATGCAGGGCAGGCCATACATAACATAGCAAGAGTGTACATGGCAAGCCATACATAACATAGCAAGACTTTACTCTCATAGACATATGCAGGGCAGGCCATAGATAACATAGCAAGTCTTTACTCTCATAGACATATGCAGGGCAGGCCATAGATAACATAGCAAGACTTTACTCTCATAGACATATGCAGGGCAGGCCATACATAACATAGCACGACTTTACTCTAATAGACATATGCAGGGCAGGCCATAGATAACATAGCAAGACTTTACTCTCATAGACATATGCAGGGCAGGCCATACATAACATAGCAAGACTTTACTCTCATAGGCATATGCAGGGCAGGCCATAGATAACATAGCAAGACTTTACTCTCATAGGCATATGCAGGGCAGGCCATAGATAACATAGCAAGACTTTACTCTCATAGGCATATGCGGGGCACGCCATACATAACATAGCAAGACTTTACTCTCATAGACATATGCGGGGCAGGCCATACATAACATAGCAAGACTTTACTCTAATAGACATATGCAGGGCAGGCCATAGATAACATAGCAAGACATTACTCTCATAGACATATGCAGGGCAGGCCAGAGATAACATAGCAAGACTTTACTCTCATAGACATATGCAGGGCAGGCCATACATAACATAGCAAGAGTGTACATGGCAAGCCATACATAACATAGCAAGACTTTACTCTCATAGACATATGGAGGGCGAGCCATAGATAACATAGCAAGACTTTACTCTCATAGACATGTGCACGGCGGGCCATAGATAACAGCAAGACTTTACTCTCATAGACATGTGCAGGGCGGGCCATACATAACATAGCAAGACTTTACTCTCAAAGACATGTGCAGGGCGGGCCATAGATAACATAGCAAGACTTTACTCTCATAGACATGTGCAGGGCGGGCCATAGATAACATAGCAAGACTTTACTCTCATAGACATGTGCAGGGCGGGCCGTACATAACATAGCAAGACTTTACTATCATAGACATATGCAGGGCAGGCCATAGATAACATAGCAAGACTTTACTCTCATAGACATATGCAGGGCAGGCCATAGATAACATAGCAAGACTTTACTCTCATAGACATATGCAGGGCAGGCCATACATAACATAGCAAGACTTTACTCTCATAGACATATGCAGGGCAGGACATAGATAACATAGCAAGACTTTCCTCTCATAGACATATGCAGGGCAGGCCATACATAACATAGCACGACTTTACTCTAATAGACATATGCAGGGCAGGCCATAGATAACATAGCAAGACTTTACTCTCATAGACATATGCAGGGCAGGCCATACATAACATAGCAAGACTTTACTCTCATAGACATATGCAGGGCAGGCCATACATAACATAGCAAGACTTTACTCTCATAGGCATATGCAGGGCAGGCCATAGATAACATAGCAAGACTTTCCTCTCATAGGCATATGCAGGGCAGGCCATACATAACATAGCACGACTTTACTCTAATAGACATATGCAGGGCAGGCCATAGATAACATAGCAAGACTTTACTCTCATAGACATATGCAGGGAAGGCCATACATAACATAGCAAGACTTTACTCTCATAGACATATGCAGGGCAGGCCAAAGATAACATAGCAAGACTTTACTCTCATAGACATATGCAGGGCAGGCCATAGATAACATAGCAAGACTTTACTCTCATAGACATATGCAGGGCAGGCCATACATAACATAGCAAGACTTTATTCTCATAGACATATGCAGGGCAGGCCATAGATAACATAGCAAGACTTTACTCTCATAGACATATGCAGGGCAGGCCATACATAACATAGCAAGAGTTTACATTGCAAGCCATGCATAACATAGCAAGACTTTACTCTCATAGACATATGCAGGGTGTGCCATACATAACATAGCAAGACTTTACTCTCATAGACATATGCAGGGCAGGCCATAGATAACATAGCAAGACTTTACTCTCATAGACATGTGCAGGGCGGGCCATACATAACATAGCAAGACTTTACTCTCATAGACATGTGCAGGGCGGGCCATACATAACATAGCAAGACTTTACTCTCATAGACATGTGCAGGGCGGGCCATAGATAACATAGCACGACTTTACTCTCATAGACATGTGCAGGGCGGGCCATACATAACATAGCAAGAGTTTACATGGCAAGCCATACATAACATAGCAAGACTTTACTCTCATAGACATATGCAGGGCAGGCCATAGATAACATAGCAAGACTTTACTCTCATAGTCATATGCAGGGCAGGCCATACATAACATAGCAAGACTTTACTCTCATAGACATATGCAGGGCAGGCCATAGATAACATAGCAAGACTTTACTCTCATAGACATATGCAGGGCAGGCCATACATAACATAGCAAGACTTTACTCTCATAGACATATGCAGGGCAGGCCATACATAAAATAGCAAGAATTTACTCTCATAGACATATGCAGGGCAGGCCATAGATAACATAGCAAGACTTTACTCTCATAGACATATGCAGGGCAGGCCATACATAACATAGCAAGACTTTACTCTCATAGACATATGCAGGGCAGGCCATAGATAACATAGCAAGACTTTACTCTCATAGACATATGCAGGGCAGGCCATAGATAACATAGCAAGACTTTACTCTCATAGACATATGCAGGGCGGGCCATAGATAACATAGCAAGACTTTACTCTCATAGACATATGCAGGGCAGGCCATAGATAACATAGCAAGACTTTACTCTCATAGACATATGCAGGGCAGGCCATACATACCATAGCAAGAGTGTACATGGCAAGCCATACATAACATAGCAAGACTTTACTCTCATAGACATATACAGAGTGTGCCATACATAACATAGCAAGACTTTACTCTCATAGACATATGCAGGGCGAGCCATAGATAACATAGCAAGACTTTACTCTCATAGACATGTGCAGGGCGGGCCATACATAACATAGCAAGACTTTACTCTCATAGACATGTGCAGGGCGGGTCATACATAACATAGCAAGACTTTACTCTCATAGACATGTGCAGGGCGGGCCATAGATAACATAGCAAGACTTTACTCTCATAGACATGTGCAGGGCGGGCCATACATAACATAGCAAGACTTTACTCTCAAAGACATGTGCAGGGCGGGCCATAGATAACATAGCAAGACTTTACTCTCATAGACATGTGCAGGGCGGGCCGTACATAACATAGCAAGACTTTACTCTCATAGACATGTGCAGGGCGGGCCGTACATAACATAGCAAGACGTTACTCTCATAGACATATGCAGGGCAGGCCATACATAACATAGCAAGACTTTACTCTCATAGACATATGCAGGGCAGGCCATACATAACATAGCAAGACTTTACTCTCATAGACATATGCAGGGCAGGCCATAGATAACATAGCAAGACTTTACTCTCATAGACATATGCAGGGCA
Source organism: Ambystoma mexicanum (assembly GCF_040938575.1). NCBI lineage: Eukaryota > Metazoa > Chordata > Amphibia > Caudata > Ambystomatidae > Ambystoma > Ambystoma mexicanum. The sequence goes on along the minus strand of NC_090938.1, from coordinate 766,677,125 downwards.
GGCCATACATAACATAGCACGACTTTACTCTAATAGACATATGCAGGGCAGGCCATACATAACATAGCAATACTTTACTCTCAGAGACATATGCGGGGCAGGCCATACATAACATAGCAGGACTTTACTCTCATATACACATGCGGGGCAGGCCATACATAACATAGCAAGACTTTACTCTCATAGACACATGCAGGGCAGGCCATACATAACATAGCAAGACTTTACTCTCATAGGCATATGCAGGGCAGGCCATAGATAACATAGCAAGACTTTACTCTCATAGACATGTGCACGGCGGGCCATAGATAACAGCAAGACTTTACTCTCATAGACATGTGCAGGGCGGGCCATACATAACATAGCAAGACTTTACTCTCAAAGACATGTGCAGGGCGGGCCATAGATAACATAGCAAGACTTTACTCTCATAGACATGTGCAGGGCGGGCCATAGATAACATAGCAAGACTTTACTCTCATAGACATGTGCAGGGCGGGCCGTACATAACATAGCAAGACTTTACTATCATAGACATATGCAGGGCAGGCCATAGATAACATAGCAAGACTTTACTCTCATAGACATATGCAGGGCAGGCCATAGATAACATAGCAAGACTTTACTCTCATAGACATATGCAGGGCAGGCCATACATAACATAGCAAGACTTTACTCTCATAGACATATGCAGGGCAGGACATAGATAACATAGCAAGACTTTCCTCTCATAGACATATGCAGGGCAGGCCATACATAACATAGCACGACTTTACTCTAATAGACATATGCAGGGCAGGCCATAGATAACATAGCAAGACTTTACTCTCATAGACATATGCAGGGCAGGCCATACATAACATAGCAAGACTTTACTCTCATAGACATATGCAGGGCAGGCCATACATAACATAGCAAGACTTTACTCTCATAGGCATATGCAGGGCAGGCCATAGATAACATAGCAAGACTTTCCTCTCATAGGCATATGCAGGGCAGGCCATACATAACATAGCACGACTTTACTCTAATAGACATATGCAGGGCAGGCCATAGATAACATAGCAAGACTTTACTCTCATAGACATATGCAGGGAAGGCCATACATAACATAGCAAGACTTTACTCTCATAGACATATGCAGGGCAGGCCAAAGATAACATAGCAAGACTTTACTCTCATAGACATATGCAGGGCAGGCCATAGATAACATAGCAAGACTTTACTCTCATAGACATATGCAGGGCAGGCCATACATAACATAGCAAGACTTTATTCTCATAGACATATGCAGGGCAGGCCATAGATAACATAGCAAGACTTTACTCTCATAGACATATGCAGGGCAGGCCATACATAACATAGCAAGAGTTTACATTGCAAGCCATGCATAACATAGCAAGACTTTACTCTCATAGACATATGCAGGGTGTGCCATACATAACATAGCAAGACTTTACTCTCATAGACATATGCAGGGCAGGCCATAGATAACATAGCAAGACTTTACTCTCATAGACATGTGCAGGGCGGGCCATACATAACATAGCAAGACTTTACTCTCATAGACATGTGCAGGGCGGGCCATACATAACATAGCAAGACTTTACTCTCATAGACATGTGCAGGGCGGGCCATAGATAACATAGCACGACTTTACTCTCATAGACATGTGCAGGGCGGGCCATACATAACATAGCAAGAGTTTACATGGCAAGCCATACATAACATAGCAAGACTTTACTCTCATAGACATATGCAGGGCAGGCCATAGATAACATAGCAAGACTTTACTCTCATAGTCATATGCAGGGCAGGCCATACATAACATAGCAAGACTTTACTCTCATAGACATATGCAGGGCAGGCCATAGATAACATAGCAAGACTTTACTCTCATAGACATATGCAGGGCAGGCCATACATAACATAGCAAGACTTTACTCTCATAGACATATGCAGGGCAGGCCATACATAAAATAGCAAGAATTTACTCTCATAGACATATGCAGGGCAGGCCATAGATAACATAGCAAGACTTTACTCTCATAGACATATGCAGGGCAGGCCATACATAACATAGCAAGACTTTACTCTCATAGACATATGCAGGGCAGGCCATAGATAACATAGCAAGACTTTACTCTCATAGACATATGCAGGGCAGGCCATAGATAACATAGCAAGACTTTACTCTCATAGACATATGCAGGGCGGGCCATAGATAACATAGCAAGACTTTACTCTCATAGACATATGCAGGGCAGGCCATAGATAACATAGCAAGACTTTACTCTCATAGACATATGCAGGGCAGGCCATACATACCATAGCAAGAGTGTACATGGCAAGCCATACATAACATAGCAAGACTTTACTCTCATAGACATATACAGAGTGTGCCATACATAACATAGCAAGACTTTACTCTCATAGACATATGCAGGGCGAGCCATAGATAACATAGCAAGACTTTACTCTCATAGACATGTGCAGGGCGGGCCATACATAACATAGCAAGACTTTACTCTCATAGACATGTGCAGGGCGGGTCATACATAACATAGCAAGACTTTACTCTCATAGACATGTGCAGGGCGGGCCATAGATAACATAGCAAGACTTTACTCTCATAGACATGTGCAGGGCGGGCCATACATAACATAGCAAGACTTTACTCTCAAAGACATGTGCAGGGCGGGCCATAGATAACATAGCAAGACTTTACTCTCATAGACATGTGCAGGGCGGGCCATAGATAACATAGCAAGACTTTACTCTCATAGACATGTGCAGGGCGGGCCGTACATAACATAGCAAGACGTTACTCTCATAGACATATGCAGGGCAGGCCATACATAACATAGCAAGACTTTACTCTCATAGACATATGCAGGGCAGGCCATACATAACATAGCAAGACTTTACTCTCATAGACATATGCAGGGCAGGCCATAGATAACATAGCAAGACTTTACTCTCATAGACATATGCAGGGCAGGCCATACATAACATAGCACGACTTTACTCTAATAGACATATGCAGGGCAGGCCATACATAACATAGCAATACTTTACTCTCAGAGACATATGCAGGGCAGGCCATACATAACATAGCAGGACTTTACTCTCATATACACATGCGGGGCAGGCCATACATAACATAGCAAGACTTTACTCTCATAGACACATGCAGGGCAGGCCATACATAACATAGCAAGACTTTACTCTCATAGGCATATGCAGGGCAGGCCATAGATAACATAGCAAGACTTTACTCTCATAGACATATGCAGGGCAGGCCGTACATAACATAGCAAGACTTTACTCTCATAGGCATATGCAGGGCAGGCCATAGATAACATAGCAAGACTTTACTCTCATAGGCATATGCAGGGCAGGCCATACATAACATAGCAAGACTTTACTCTCATAGACATATGCAGGGCAGGCCGTACATAACATAGCAAGACTTTACTCTCATAGACATATGCAGGGCAGGCCGTACATAACATAGCAAGACTTTACTCTCATAGACATATGCAGGGCAGGCCATAGATAACATAGCAAGACTTTACTCTCATAGGCATATGCAGGGCAGGCCATAGATAACATAGCAGGACTTTACTCTCATAGGCATATGCAGGGCAGGCCGTACATAACATAGCAAGACTTTACTCTCATAGACATATGCAGGGCAGGCCGTACATAACATAGCAAGACTTTACTCTCATAGACATATGCAGGGCGGGCCATAGATAACATAGCAAGACTTTACTCTCATAGACATGTGCGGGGCGGGCCATAGATAACATAGCAAGACTTTACTCTCATAGACATGTGCGGGGCGGGCCATAGATAACATAGCAAGACTTTACTCTCACAGACATATGCGGGGCGGGCCATAGATAACATAGCAAGACTTTACTCTCACAGACATATGCGGGGCGGGCCATAGATAACATAGCAAGACTTTACTCTCATAGACATATGCGGGGCGGGCCATACATAACATAGCAGGACTTTACTCTCATAGACATATGCGGGGCGGGCCATAGATAACATAGCAAGACTTTACTCTCATAGACATATGCGGGGCAGGCCATACATAACATAGCAGGACTTTACTCTAATAGACATATGCAGGGCAGGCCATAGATAACATAGCAGAACTTTACTCTCAAAGACATATGCAGGGCAGGCCATAGATAACATAGCAGGACTTTACTCTCATAGACATATGCGGAGCAGGCCATACATAACATAGCAAGACTTAACTCTCATAGACATATGCGGGGCAGGCCATAGATAACATAGCAGGACTTTACTCTCATAGACATATGCGGGGCAGGCCATAGATAACACAGCAAGACTTTACTCTCATAGACATATGCGGGGCAGGCCATACATAACATAGCAAGACTTTACTCTCATAGACATATGCGGGGCAGGCCATAGATAACATAGCAAGACTTTACTCTCACAGACATATGCGGGGCGGGCCATAGATAACATAGCAAGACTTTACTCTCATAGACATATGCGGGGCGGGCCATACATAACATAGCAAGACTTTACTCTCACAGAGATATGCGGGACGGGCCATAGATAACATAGCAAGACTTTACTCTCATAGACATATGCGGGGCGGGCCATAGATAACATAGCAAGACTTCACTCTCATAGACATATGCGGGGCGGTCCATAGATAACATAGCAAGACTTTACTCTCACAGAGATATGCGGGGCGGGCCATAGATAACATAGCAAGACTTTACTCTCATAGGCATATGCGGGGCGGGCCATACATAACATAGCAAGACTTTACTCTCATAGGCATATGCGGGGCGGGCCATAGATAACATAGCAAGACTTTACTCTCATAGACTTATGCGGGCGGGCCATACATAACATAGCAAGACTTTACTCTCATAGAGATATGCGGGGCCGGCCATAGATAACATAGCAAGACTTTACTCTCATAGACATATGCGGGGCCGGCCATAGATAACATAGCAAGACTTTACTCTCATAGAGATATGCCGGGCGGGCCAGAGATAACATAGCAAGACTTTACTCTCATAGACATATGCGGGGCGGGCCATAGATAACATAGCAAGACTTTACTCTCATAGACATATGCGGGGCGGGCCATACATAACATAGCAAGACTTTACTCTCATAGACATATGCGGGGCGGGCCATACATAACATAGCAAGACTTTACTCTCATAGAGATATGCGGGGCGGGCCATAGATAACATAGCAAGACTTTACTCTCATAGACATATGCGGGGCGGGCCATACATAACATAGCAAGACTTTACTCTCACAGAGATATGCGGGGCAGGCTATAGATAACATAGCTAGACTTTACTCTCATAGACATATGCGGGGCGGGCCATAGATAACATAGCAAGACTTTACTCTCATAGACATATGCGGGGCGGGCCATACATAACATAGCAAGACTTTACTCTCATAGACATATGCGGGGCGGGCCATAGATAACATAGCAAGACTTTACTCTCATAGACATATGCGGGGCCGGCCATACATAACATAGCAAGACTTTACTCTCATAGAGATATGCGGGGCGGGCCATAGATAACATAGCAAGACTTTACTCTCATAGACATATGCAGGCCGGCCATAGATAACATAGCAAGACTTTACTCTCATAGACATATGCAGGGCAGGCCATACATACCATAGCAAGACTTTACTCTCATAGACATATGCAGGGCAGGCCATACATATCATAGCAAGACTTTACTCTCATAGACATATGCAGGGCAGGCCATACATAACATAGCAAGACTTTACTCTCATAGACATATGCAGGGCAGGCCATAGATAACATAGCAAGACTTTACTCTCATAGACATATGCAGGGCAGGCCATAGATAACATAGCAAGACTTTACTCTCATAGACATATGCAGAGCAGGCCAGAGAGAACATAGCAAGACTTTACTCTCATAAACATATGCAGGGCAGGCCATACATAACATAGCAAGAGTGTACATGGCAAGCCATACATAACATAGCAAGACTTTACTCTCATAGACATATGCAGAGTGTGCCATACATAACATAGCAAGACTTTACTCTCATAGACATATGCAGGGCGAGCCATAGATAACATAGCAAGACTTTACTCTCATAGACATGTGCAGTGCGGGCCATACATAACATAGCAAGACTTTACTCTCATAGACATGTGCAGGGCGGGCCCTACATAACATAGCAAGACTTTACTCTCATAGACATGTGCAGGGCGGGCCATAGATAACATAGCAAGACTTTACTCTCATAGACATGTGCAGGGCGGGCCATACATAACATAGCAAGACTTTACTCTCAAAGACATGTGCAGGGCGGGCCATAGATAACATAGCAAGACTTTACTCTCATAGACATGTGCAGGGCGGGCCATAGATAACATAGCAAGACTTTACTCTCATAGACATGTGCAGGGCGGGCCATACATAACATAGCAAGACTTTACTCTCAAAGACATGTGCAGGGCGGGCCATACATAACATAGCAAGACTTTACTATCATAGACATATGCAGGGCAGGCCATAGATAACATAGCAAGACTTTACTCTCATAGACATATGCAGGGCAGGCCATAGATAACATAGCAAGACTTTACTCTCATAGACATATGCAGGGCAGGCCATACATAACATAGCAAGACTTTACTCTCATAGACATATGCAGGGCAGGCCATAGATAACATAGAAAGACTTTACTCTCATAGACATAAGCAGGGCAGGCCATAGATAACATAGCTAGACTTTACTCTCATAGACATATGCAGAACAGGCCATACATACCATAGCAAGACTTTACTCTCATAGACATATGCAGGGCAGGCCATACATACCATAGCAAGACTTTACTCTCATAGACATATGCAGGGCAGGCCATAGATAACATAGCAAGACTTTACTCTCATAGACATATGCAGGGCAGGCCATACATAACATAGCAAGACTTTACTCTCATAGAAATATGCAGGGCAGGCCATAGATAACATAGCAAAACTTTACTCTCATAGTCATATGCAGGGCAGGCCAGAGATAACATAGCAAAACTTTACTCTCATAGACATATGCAGGGCAGGCCATACATAACATAGCAAGAGTGTACATGGCAAGCCATACATAACATAGCAAGACTTTACTCTCATAGACATATGCAGAGTGTGCCATACATAACATAGCAAGACTTTACTCTCATAGACATATGCAGGGCGAGCCATAGATAACATAGCAAGACGTTACTCTCATAGACATGTGCAGGGCGGGCCATACATAACATAGCAAGACTTTACTCTCGTAGACATGTGCAGGGCGGGCCATACATAATAGCAAGACTTTACTCTCATAGACATGTGCAGGGCGGGCCATAGATAACATAGCAAGACTTTACTCTCATAGACATGTGCAGGGCGGGCCATACATAACATAGCAAGACTTTACTCTCAAAGACATGTGCAGGGCGGGCCATAGATAACATAGCAATACTTTAATCACATAGACATGTGCAGGGCGGGCCATAGATAACATAGCAAGACTTTACTCTCAAAGACATGTGCAGGGCGGGCCATAGATAACATAGCAAGACTTTACTCTCATAGACATATGCAGGGCAGGCCATACATAACATAGCAAGACTTTACTCTCATAGACATATGCAGGGCAGGCCATAGATAACATAGAAAGACTTTACTCTCATAGACATATGCAGGGCAGGCCATAGATAACATAGCAAGACTTTACTCTCATAGACATATGCAGGGCAGGCCATAGATAACATAGCACGACTTTACTCTCATAGACATATGCAGGGCAGGCCATAGATAACATAGCAAGACTTTACTCTCATAGACATATGCAGGGCAGGCCATAGATAACATAGCAAGACTTTACTCTCATAGACATATGCAGGGCAGGCCATAGATAACATAGCAAGACTTTACTCTCATAGACATATGCAGGGCAGGCCAGAGATAACATAGCAAGACTTTACTCTCATAGACATATGCAGGGCAGGCCATAGATAACATAGCAAGAGTGTACATGGCAAGCCATACATAACATAGCAAGACTTTACTCTCATAGACATATGCAGAACAGGCCATACATACCATAGCAAGACTTTACTCTCATAGACATATGCAGGGCAGGCCATACATACCATAGCAAGACTTTACTCTCATAGACATATGCAGGGCAGGCCATAGATAACATAGCAAGACTTTACTCTCATAGACATATGCAGGGCAGGCCATACATAACATAGCAAGACTTTACTCTCATAGACATATGCAGGGCAGGCCATAGATAACATAGCAAGACTTTACTCTCATAGACATATGCAGGGCAGGCCATACATAACATAGCAAGACTTTACTCTCATAGACATATGCAGGGCAGGCCATAGATAACATAGAAAGACTTTACTCTCATAGACATATGCAGGGCAGGCCATAGATAACATAGCTAGACTTTACTCTCATAGACATATGCAGAACAGGCCATACATACCATAGCAAGACTTTACTCTCATAGACATATGCAGGGCAGGCCATACATACCATAGCAAGACTTTACTCTCATAGACATATGCAGGGCAGGCCATAGATAACATAGCAAGACTTTACTCTCATAGACATATGCAGGGCAGGCCATACATAACATAGCAAGACTTTACTCTCATAGACATATGCAGGGCAGGCCAGAGATAACATAGCAAGACTTTACTCTCATAGACATATGCAGGGCAGGCCATACATAACATAGCAAGAGTGTACATGGCAAGCCATACGTAACATAGCAAGACTTTACTCTCATAGACATATGCAGAGTGTGCCATACATAACATAGCAAGACTTTACTCTCATAGACATATGCAGGGCGAGCCATAGATAACATAGCAAGACGTTACTCTCATAGACATGTGCAGGGCGGGCCATACATAACATAGCAAGACTTTACTCTCATAGACATGTGCAGGGCGGGCCATACATAATAGCAAGACTTTACTCTCATAGACATGTGCAGGGCGGGCCATAGATAACATAGCAAGACTTTACTCTCATAGACATGTGCAGGGCGGGCCATACATAACATAGCAAGACTTTACTCTCAAAGACATGTGCAGGGCGGGCCATAGATAACATAGCAATACTTTAATCACATAGACATGTGCAGGGCGGGCCATAGATAACATAGCAAGACTTTACTCTCATAAACATATGCAGGGCAGGCCATACATAACATAGCAAGAGTGTACATGGCAAGCCATACATAACATAGCAAGACTTTACTCTCATAGACATATGCAGAGTGTGCCATACATAACATAGCAAGACTTTACTCTCATAGACATATGCAGGGCGAGCCATAGATAACATAGCAAGACTTTACTCTCATAGACATGTGCAGTGCGGGCCATACATAACATAGCAAGACTTTACTCTCATAGACATGTGCAGGGCGGGCCCTACATAACATAGCAAGACTTTACTCTCATAGACATGTGCAGGGCGGGCCATAGATAACATAGCAAGACTTTACTCTCATAGACATGTGCAGGGCGGGCCATAGATAACATAGCAAGACTTTACTCTCATAGACATGTGCAGGGCGGGCCATACATAACATAGCAAGACTTTACTCTCATAGACATGTGCAGGGCGGGCCATAGATAACATAGCAAGACTTTACTCTCAAAGACATGTGCAGGGCGGGCTATACATAACATAGCAAGACTTTACTATCATAGACATATGCAGGGCAGGCCATAGATAACATAGCAAGACTTTACTCTCATAGACATATGCAGGGCAGGCCATAGATAACATAGAAAGACTTTACTGTCATAGACATATGCAGGGCAGGCCATAGATAACATAGCTAGACTTTACTCTCATAGACATATGCAGGACAGGCCATACATACCATAGCAAGACTTTACTCTCATAGACATATGCAGGGCAGGCCATACATACCATAGCAAGACTTTACTCTCATAGACATATGCAGGGCAGGCTATAGATAACATAGCAAGACTTTACTCTCATAGACATATGCAGGGCAGGCCATACATAACATAGCAAGACTTTACTCTCATAGACATATGCAGGGCAGGCCATACATAAAAAAGCAAGACTTTACTCTCATAGAAATATGCAGGGCAGGCCATAGATAACATAGCAAGACTTTACTCTCATAGACATATGCAGGGCAGGCCATAGATAACATAGCAAGACTTTACTCTCATAGACATATGCAGGGCAGGCCAGAGATAACATAGCAAGACTTTACTCTCATAGACATATGCAGGGCAGGCCATACATAACATAGCAAGAGTGTACATGGCAAGCCATACATAACATAGCAAGACTTTACTCTCATAGACATATGCAGAGTGTGCCATACATAACATAGCAAGACTTTACTCTCATAGACATATGCAGGGCGAGCCATAGATAACATAGCAAGACTTTACTCTCATAGACATGTGCAGGGCGGGCCATACATAACATAGCAAGACTTTACTCTCATAGACATGTGCAGGGCGGGCCATACATAATAGCAAGACTTTACTCTCATAGACATGTGCAGGGCGGGACATAGATAACATAGCAAGACTTTACTCTCATAGACATGTGCAGGGCGGGCCATACATAACATAGCAAGACTTTACTCTCAAAGACATGTGCAGGGCGGGCCATAGATAACATAGCAAGACTTTAATCTCATAGACATGTGCAGGGCGGGCCATAGATAACATAGCAAGACTTTACTCTCATAGACATGTGCAGGGCGGGCCATACATAACATAGCAAGACTTTACTATCATAGACATATGCAGGGCAGGCCATAGATAACATAGCAAGACTTTACTCTCATAGACATATGCAGGGCAGGCCATAGATAACATAGCAAGACTTTACTCTCATAGACATATGCAGGGCAGGCCATACATAACATAGCAAGACTTTACTCTCATAGACATATGCAGGGCAGGTCATAGATAACATAGCAAGACTTTATTCTCATAGACATATGCAGGGCAGGCCATACATAACATAGCACGACTTTACTCTAATAGGCATATGCAGGGCAGGCCATAGATAACATAGCAAGACTTTACTCTCATAGGCATATGCAGGGCAGGCCATAGATAACATAGCAAGACTTTATTCTCATAGACATATGCAGGGCAGGCCATAGATAACATAGCAAGACTTTACTCTCATAGACATATGCAGGGCAGGCCATAGATAACATAGCAAGACTTTACTCTCATAGACATATGCAGGGCAGGCCATAGATAACATAGCAAGACTTTACTCTCATAGACATATGCAGGGCAGGCCATACATAACATAGCAGGACTTTACTCTCATAGGCATATGCAGGGCAGTCCATACATAACATAGCAAGACTTTACTCTCATAGACATATGCAGGGCAGGCCGTACATAACATAGCAAGACTTTACTCTCATAGACATATGCAGGGCGGGCCATAGATAACATAGCAAGACTTTACTCTCATAGACATGTGCGGGGCGGGCCATAGATAACATAGCAAGACTTTACTCTCACAGACATATGCGGGGCGGGCCATAGATAACATAGCAAGACTTTACTTCCATAGACATATGCGGGGCGGGCCATACATAACATAGCAGGACTTTACTCTCATAGGCATATGCAGGGCAGTCCATACATAACATAGCAAGACTTTACTCTCATAGACATATGCAGGGCAGGCCGTACATAACATAGCAAGACTTTACTCTCATAGACATATGCAGGGCAGGCCATAGATAACATAGCAAGACTTTACTCTCATAGACATGTGCGGGGCGGGCCATAGATAACATAGCAAGACTTTACTCTCACAGACATATGCGGGGCGGGCCATAGATAACATAGCAAGACTTTACTCTCATAGACATATGCGGGGCGGGCCATACATAACATAGCAGGACTTTACTCCCATAGACATATGCGGGGCGGGCCATAGATAACATAGCAAGACTTTACTCTCATAGACATATGCGGGGCAGGCCATACATAACATAGCAGGACTTTACTCTAATAGACATATGCAGGGCAGGCCATAGATAACATAGCAGGACTTTACTCTCATAGACATATGCAGGGCAGGCCATACATAACATAGCAAGACTTTACTCTCATAGACATATGCAGGGCAGGCCATAGATAACATAGCAAGACTTTACTCTCATAGACATATGCAGGGCAGGCCAGAGATAACATAGCAAGACTTTACTCTCATAGACATATGCAGGGCAGGCCATACATAACATAGCAAGAGTGTACATGGCAAGCCATACATAACATAGCAAGACTTTACGCTCATAGACATATGCAGGGCAGGCCATAGATAACATAGCAAGACTTTACGCTCATAGACATATGCAGGGCAGGCCATAGATAACATAGCAGGACTTTACTCTCATAGACATATGCAGGGCAGGCCATAGATAACATAGCAAGACTTTACTCTCATAGACATGTGCGGGGCGGGCCATAGATAACATAGCAAGACTTTACTCTCACAGACATATGCGGGGCGGGCCATAGATAACATAGCAAGACTTTACTCTCACAGACATATGCGGGGCGGGCCATAGATAACATAGCAAGACTTTACTCTCATAGACATATGCGGGGCGGGCCATACATAACATAGCAGGACTTTACTCTCATAGACATATGCGGGGCGGGCCATAGATAACATAGCAAGACTTTACTCTCATAGACATATGCGGGGCAGGCCATACATAACATAGCAGGACTTTACTCTAATAGACATATGCAGGGCAGGCCATAGATAACATAGCAGAACTTTACTCTCAAAGACATATGCAGGGCAGGCCATAGATAACATAGCAGGACTTTACTCTCATAGACATATGCGGAGCAGGCCATACATAACATAGCAAGACTTAACTCTCATAGACATATGCGGGGCAGGCCATAGATAACATAGCAGGACTTTACTCTCATAGACATATGCGGGGCAGGCCATAGATAACACAGCAAGACTTTACTCTCATAGACATATGCGGGGCAGGCCATACATAACATAGCAAGACTTTACTCTCATAGACATATGCGGGGCGGGCCATACATAACATAGCAAGACTTTACTCTCACAGAGATATGCGGGACGGGCCATAGATAACATAGCAAGACTTTACTCTCATAGACATATGCGGGGCGGGCCATAGATAACATAGCAAGACTTCACTCTCATAGACATATGCGGGGCGGTCCATAGATAACATAGCAAGACTTTACTCTCACAGAGATATGCGGGGCGGGCCATAGATAACATAGCAAGACTTTACTCTCATAGGCATCTGCGGGGCGGGCCATACATAACATAGCAAGACTTTACTCTCATAGAGATATGCGGGGCGGGCCATAGATAACATAGCAAGACTTTACTCTCATAGACATATGCCGGGCGGGCCATACATAACATAGCAAGACTTTACTCTCACAGAGATATGCGGGGCGGGCTATAGATAACATAGCTAGACTTTACTCTCATAGACATATGCGGGGCGGGCCATAGATAACATAGCAAGACTTTACTCTCATAGACATATGCGGGGCGGGCCATACATAACATAGCAAGACTTTACTCTCATAGACATATGCGGGGCGGGCCATAGATAACATAGCAAGACTTTACTCTCATAGACATATGCGGGGCGGGCCATACATAACATAGCAAGACTTTACTCTCATAGAGATATGCGGGGCGGGCCATAGATAACATAGCAAGACTTTACTCTCATAGACATATGCGGGCCGGCCATAGATAACATAGCAAGACTTTACTCTCATAGACATATGCAGGGCAGGCCATACATACCATAGCAAGACTTTACTCTCATAGACATATGCAGGGCAGGCCATACATATCATAGCAAGACTTTACTCTCATAGACATATGCAGGGCAGGCCATACATAACATAGCAAGACTTTACTCTCATAGACATATGCAGGGCAGGCCATAGATAACATAGCAAGACTTTACTCTCATAGACATATGCAGGGCAGGCCATAGATAACATAGCAAGACTTTACTCTCATAGACATATGCAGAGCAGGCCAGAGAGAACATAGCAAGACTTTACTCTCATAAACATATGCAGGGCAGGCCATACATAACATAGCAAGAGTGTACATGGCAAGCCATACATAACATAGCAAGACTTTACTCTCATAGACATATGCAGAGTGTGCCATACATAACATAGCAAGACTTTACTCTCATAGACATATGCAGGGCGAGCCATAGATAACATAGCAAGACTTTACTCTCATAGACATGTGCAGTGCGGGCCATACATAACATAGCAAGACTTTACTCTCATAGACATGTGCAGGGCGGGCCCTACATAACATAGCAAGACTTTACTCTCATAGACATGTGCAGGGTGGGCCATAGATAACATAGCAAGACTTTACTCTCATAGACATGTGCAGGGCGGGCCATACATAACATAGCAAGACTTTACTCTCAAAGACATGTGCAGGGCGGGCCATAGATAACATAGCAAGACTTTACTCTCATAGACATGTGCAGGGCGGGCCATAGATAACATAGCAAGACTTTACTCTCATAGACATGTGCAGGGCGGGCCATACATAACATAGCAAGACTTTACTCTCAAAGACATGTGCAGGGCGGGCCATACATAACATAGCAAGACTTTACTATCATAGACATATGCAGGGCAGGCCATAGATAACATAGCAAGACTTTACTCTCATAGACATATGCAGGGCAGGCCATAGATAACATAGCAAGACTTTACTCTCATAGACATATGCAGGGCAGGCCATACATAACATAGCAAGACTTTACTCTCATAGACATATGCAGGGCAGGCCATAGATAACATAGAAAGACTTTACTCTCATAGACATATGCAGGGCAGGCCATAGATAACATAGCTAGACTTTACTCTCATAGACATATGCAGAACAGGCCATACATACCATAGCAAGACTTTACTCTCATAGACATATGCAGGGCAGGCCATACATACCATAGCAAGACTTTACTCTCATAGACATATGCAGGGCAGGCCATAGATAACATAGCAAGACTTTACTCTCATAGACATATGCAGGGCAGGCCATACATAACATAGCAAGACTTTACTCTCATAGACATATGCAGAGCAGGCCATACATAAAATAGCAAGACTTTACTCTCATAGACATATGCAGGGCAGGCCATAGATAACATAGCAAAACTTTACTCTCATAGTCATATGCAGGGCAGGCCAGAGATAACATAGCAAGACTTTACTCTCATAGACATATGCAGGGCAGGCCATACATAACATAGCAAGAGTGTACATGGCAAGCCATACATAACATAGCAAGACTTTACTCTCATAGACATATGCAGAGTGTGCCATACATAACATAGCAAGACTTTACTCTCATAGACATATGCAGGGCGAGCCATAGATAACATAGCAAGACGTTACTCTCATAGACATGTGCAGGGCGGGCCATACATAACATAGCAAGACTTTACTCTCATAGACATGTGCAGGGCGGGCCATACATAATAGCAAGACTTTACTCTCATAGACATGTGCAGGGCGGGCCATAGATAATATAGCAAGACTTTACTCTCATAGACATGTGCAGGGCGGGCCATACATAACATAGCAAGACTTTGCTCTCAAAGACATGTGCAGGGCGGGCCATAGATAACATAGCAATACTTTAATCACATAGACATGTGCAGGGCGGGCCATAGATAACATAGCAAGACTTTACTCTCAAAGACATGTGCAGGGCGGGCCATAGATAACATAGCAAGACTTTACTCTCATAGACATATGCAGGGCAGGCCATACATAACATAGCAAGACTTTACTCTCATAGACATATGCAGGGCAGGCCATAGATAACATAGAAAGACTTTACTCTCATAGACATATGCAGGGCAGGCCATAGATAACATAGCAAGACTTTACTCTCATAGACATATGCAGGGCAGGCCATAGATAACATAGCACGACTTTACTCTCATAGACATATGCAGGGCAGGCCATAGATAACATAGCAAGACTTTACTCTCATAGACATATGCAGGGCAGGCCATAGATAACATAGCAAGACTTTACTCTCATAGACATATGCAGGGCAGGCCATAGATAACATAGCAAGACTTTACTCTCATAGACATATGCAGGGCAGGCCAGAGATAACATAGCAAGACTTTACTCTCATAGACATATGCAGGGCAGGCCATAGATAACATAGCAAGAGTGTACATGGCAAGCCATACATAACATAGCAAGACTTTACTCTCATAGACATATGCAGAACAGGCCATACATACCATAGCAAGACTTTACTCTCATAGACATATGCAGGGCAGGCCATTCATACCATAGCAAGACTTTACTCTCATAGACATATGCAGGGCAGGCCATAGATAACATAGCAAGACTTTACTCTCATAGACATATGCAGGGCAGGCCATACATAACATAGCAAGACTTTACTCTCATAGACATATGCAGGGCAGGCCATAGATAACATAGCAAGACTTTACTCTCATAGACATATGCAGGGCAGGCCATACATAACATAGCAAGACTTTACTCTCATAGACATATGCAGGGCAGGCCATAGATAACATAGAAAGACTTTACTCTCATAGACATATGCAGGGCAGGCCATAGATAACATAGCTAGACTTTACTCTCATAGACATATGCAGAACAGGCCATACATACCATAGCAAGACTTTACTCTCATAGACATATGCAGGGCAGGCCATACATACCATAGCAAGACTTTACTCTCATAGACATATGCAGGGCAGGCCATAGATAACATAGCAAGACTTTACTCTCATAGACATATGCAGGGCAGGCCATACATAACATAGCAAGACTTTACTCTCATAGACATATGCAGGGCAGGCCAGAGATAACATAGCAAGACTTTACTCTCATAGACATATGCAGGGCAGGCCATACATAACATAGCAAGAGTGTACATGGCAAGCCATACATAACATAGCAAGACTTTACTCTCATAGACATATGCAGAGTGTGCCATACATAACATAGCAAGACTTTACTCTCATAGACATATGCAGGGCGAGCCATAGATAACATAGCAAGACGTTACTCTCATAGACATGTGCAGGGCGGGCCATACATAACATAGCAAGACTTTACTCTCATAGACATGTGCAGGGCGGGCCATACATAATAGCAAGACTTTACTCTCATAGACATGTGCAGGGCGGGCCATAGATAACATAGCAAGACTTTACTCTCATAGACATGTGCAGGGCGGGCCATACATAACATAGCAAGACTTTACTCTCAAAGACATGTGCAGGGCGGGCCATAGATAACATAGCAATACTTTAATCACATAGACATGTGCAGGGCGGGCCATAGATAACATAGCAAGACTTTACTCTCATAAACATATGCAGGGCAGGCCATACATAACATAGCAAGAGTGTACATGGCAAGCCATACATAACATAGCAAGACTTTACTCTCATAGACATATGCAGAGTGTGCCATACATAACATAGCAAGACTTTACTCTCATAGACATATGCAGGGCGAGCCATAGATAACATAGCAAGACTTTACTCTCATAGACATGTGCAGTGCGGGCCATACATAACATAGCAAGACTTTACTCTCATAGACATGTGCAGGGCGGGCCCTACATAACATAGCAAGACTTTACTCTCATAGACATGTGCAGGGCGGGCCATAGATAACATAGCAAGACTTTACTCTCATAGACATGTGCAGGGCGGGCCATAGATAACATAGCAAGACTTTACTCTCATAGACATGTGCAGGGCGGGCCATACATAACATAGCAAGACTTTACTCTCATAGACATGTGCAGGGCGGGCCATAGATAACATAGCAAGACTTTACTCTCAAAGACATGTGCAGGGCGGGCCATACATAACATAGCAAGACTTTACTATCATAGACATATGCAGGGCAGGCCATAGATAACATAGCAAGACTTTACTCTCATAGACATATGCAGGGCAGGCCATAGATAACATAGAAAGACTTTACTGTCATAGACATATGCAGGGCAGGCCATAGATACCATAGCAAGACTTTACTCTCATAGACATGTGCAGGGCGGGCCATACATAACATAGCGAGACTTTACTCTCATAGACATGTGCAGGGCGGGCCATAGATAACATAGCAAGACTTTACTCTCATAGACATGTGCAGGGCGGGCCATACATAACATAGCAAGACTTTACTCTCAAAGACATGAGCAGGGCGGGCCATAGATAACATAGCAAGACTTTACTCTCATAGACATGTGCAGGGCGGGCCATAGATAACATAGCAAGACTTTACTCTCATAGACATGTGCAGGGCGGGCCATACATAACATAGCAAGACTTTACTCTCATAGACATATGCAGGGCAGGCCATACATAACATAGCAAGACTTTACTCTCATAGACATATGCAGGGCAGGCCATAGATAACATAGCAAGACTTTACTCTCATAGACATATGCAGGGCAGGCCATAGATAACATAGCAAGTCTTTACTCTCATAGACATATGCAGGGCAGGCCATAGATAACATAGCAAGACTTTACTCTCATAGACATATGCAGGGCAGGCCATACATAACATAGCACGACTTTACTCTAATAGACATATGCAGGGCAGGCCATAGATAACATAGCAAGACTTTACTCTCATAGACATATGCAGGGCAGGCCATACATAACATAGCAAGACTTTACTCTCATAGGCATATGCAGGGCAGGCCATAGATAACATAGCAAGACTTTACTCTCATAGGCATATGCAGGGCAGGCCATAGATAACATAGCAAGACTTTACTCTCATAGGCATATGCGGGGCACGCCATACATAACATAGCAAGACTTTACTCTCATAGACATATGCGGGGCAGGCCATACATAACATAGCAAGACTTTACTCTAATAGACATATGCAGGGCAGGCCATAGATAACATAGCAAGACATTACTCTCATAGACATATGCAGGGCAGGCCAGAGATAACATAGCAAGACTTTACTCTCATAGACATATGCAGGGCAGGCCATACATAACATAGCAAGAGTGTACATGGCAAGCCATACATAACATAGCAAGACTTTACTCTCATAGACATATGGAGGGCGAGCCATAGATAACATAGCAAGACTTTACTCTCATAGACATGTGCACGGCGGGCCATAGATAACAGCAAGACTTTACTCTCATAGACATGTGCAGGGCGGGCCATACATAACATAGCAAGACTTTACTCTCAAAGACATGTGCAGGCCGGGCCATAGATAACATAGCAAGACTTTACTCTCATAGACATGTGCAGGGCGGGCCATAGATAACATAGCAAGACTTTACTCTCATAGACATGTGCAGGGCGGGCCGTACATAACATAGCAAGACTTTACTATCATAGACATATGCAGGGCAGGCCATAGATAACATAGCAAGACTTTACTCTCATAGACATATGCAGGGCAGGCCATAGATAACATAGCAAGACTTTACTCTCATAGACATATGCAGGGCAGGCCATACATAACATAGCAAGACTTTACTCTCATAGACATATGCAGGGCAGGACATAGATAACATAGCAAGACTTTCCTCTCATAGACATATGCAGGGCAGGCCATACATAACATAGCACGACTTTACTCTAATAGACATATGCAGGGCAGGCCATAGATAACATAGCAAGACTTTACTCTCATAGACATATGCAGGGCAGGCCATACATAACATAGCAAGACTTTACTCTCATAGACATATGCAGGGCAGGCCATACATAACATAGCAAGACTTTACTCTCATAGGCATATGCAGGGCAGGCCATAGATAACATAGCAAGACTTTCCTCTCATAGGCATATGCAGGGCAGGCCATACATAACATAGCACGACTTTACTCTAATAGACATATGCAGGGCAGGCCATAGATAACATAGCAAGACTTTACTCTCATAGACATATGCAGGGAAGGCCATACATAACATAGCAAGACTTTACTCTCATAGACATATGCAGGGCAGGCCAAAGATAACATAGCAAGACTTTACTCTCATAGACATATGCAGGGCAGGCCATAGATAACATAGCAAGACTTTACTCTCATAGACATATGCAGGGCAGGCCATACATAACATAGCAAGACTTTATTCTCATAGACATATGCAGGGCAGGCCATAGATAACATAGCAAGACTTTACTCTCATAGACATATGCAGGGCAGGCCATACATAACATAGCAAGAGTTTACATTGCAAGCCATGCATAACATAGCAAGACTTTACTCTCATAGACATATGCAGGGTGTGCCATACATAACATAGCAAGACTTTACTCTCATAGACATATGCAGGGCAGGCCATAGATAACATAGCAAGACTTTACTCTCATAGACATGTGCAGGGCGGGCCATACATAACATAGCAAGACTTTACTCTCATAGACATGTGCAGGGCGGGCCATACATAACATAGCAAGACTTTACTCTCATAGACATGTGCAGGGCGGGCCATAGATAACATAGCACGACTTTACTCTCATAGACATGTGCAGGGCGGGCCATACATAACATAGCAAGAGTTTACATGGCAAGCCATACATAACATAGCAAGACTTTACTCTCATAGACATATGCAGGGCAGGCCATAGATAACATAGCAAGACTTTACTCTCATAGTCATATGCAGGGCAGGCCATACATAACATAGCAAGACTTTACTCTCATAGACATATGCAGGGCAGGCCATAGATAACATAGCAAGACTTTACTCTCATAGACATATGCAGGGCAGGCCATACATAACATAGCAAGACTTTACTCTCATAGACATATGCAGGGCAGGCCATACATAAAATAGCAAGAATTTACTCTCATAGACATATGCAGGGCAGGCCATAGATAACATAGCAAGACTTTACTCTCATAGACATATGCAGGGCAGGCCATACATAACATAGCAAGACTTTACTCTCATAGACATATGCAGGGCAGGCCATAGATAACATAGCAAGACTTTACTCTCATAGACATATGCAGGGCAGGCCATAGATAACATAGCAAGACTTTACTCTCATAGACATATGCAGGGCGGGCCATAGATAACATAGCAAGACTTTACTCTCATAGACATATGCAGGGCAGGCCATAGATAACATAGCAAGACTTTACTCTCATAGACATATGCAGGGCAGGCCATACATACCATAGCAAGAGTGTACATGGCAAGCCATACATAACATAGCAAGACTTTACTCTCATAGACATATACAGAGTGTGCCATACATAACATAGCAAGACTTTACTCTCATAGACATATGCAGGGCGAGCCATAGATAACATAGCAAGACTTTACTCTCATAGACATGTGCAGGGCGGGCCATACATAACATAGCAAGACTTTACTCTCATAGACATGTGCAGGGCGGGTCATACATAACATAGCAAGACTTTACTCTCATAGACATGTGCAGGGCGGGCCATAGATAACATAGCAAGACTTTACTCTCATAGACATGTGCAGGGCGGGCCATACATAACATAGCAAGACTTTACTCTCAAAGACATGTGCAGGGCGGGCCATAGATAACATAGCAAGACTTTACTCTCATAGACATGTGCAGGGCGGGCCGTACATAACATAGCAAGACTTTACTCTCATAGACATGTGCAGGGCGGGCCGTACATAACATAGCAAGACGTTACTCTCATAGACATATGCAGGGCAGGCCATACATAACATAGCAAGACTTTACTCTCATAGACATATGCAGGGCAGGCCATACATAACATAGCAAGACTTTACTCTCATAGACATATGCAGGGCAGGCCATAGATAACATAGCAAGACTTTACTCTCATAGACATATGCAGGGCAGGCCATACATAACATAGCACGACTTTACTCTAATAGACATATGCAGGGCAGGCCATACATAACATAGCAATACTTTACTCTCAGAGACATATGCGGGGCAGGCCATACATAACATAGCAGGACTTTACTCTCATATACACATGCGGGGCAGGCCATACATAACATAGCAAGACTTTACTCTCATAGACACATGCAGGGCAGGCCATACATAACATAGCAAGACTTTACTCTCATAGGCATATGCAGGGCAGGCCATAGATAACATAGCAAGACTTTACTCTCATAGACATGTGCACGGCGGGCCATAGATAACAGCAAGACTTTACTCTCATAGACATGTGCAGGGCGGGCCATACATAACATAGCAAGACTTTACTCTCAAAGACATGTGCAGGGCGGGCCATAGATAACATAGCAAGACTTTACTCTCATAGACATGTGCAGGGCGGGCCATAGATAACATAGCAAGACTTTACTCTCATAGACATGTGCAGGGCGGGCCGTACATAACATAGCAAGACTTTACTATCATAGACATATGCAGGGCAGGCCATAGATAACATAGCAAGACTTTACTCTCATAGACATATGCAGGGCAGGCCATAGATAACATAGCAAGACTTTACTCTCATAGACATATGCAGGGCAGGCCATACATAACATAGCAAGACTTTACTCTCATAGACATATGCAGGGCAGGACATAGATAACATAGCAAGACTTTCCTCTCATAGACATATGCAGGGCAGGCCATACATAACATAGCACGACTTTACTCTAATAGACATATGCAGGGCAGGCCATAGATAACATAGCAAGACTTTACTCTCATAGACATATGCAGGGCAGGCCATACATAACATAGCAAGACTTTACTCTCATAGACATATGCAGGGCAGGCCATACATAACATAGCAAGACTTTACTCTCATAGGCATATGCAGGGCAGGCCATAGATAACATAGCAAGACTTTCCTCTCATAGGCATATGCAGGGCAGGCCATACATAACATAGCACGACTTTACTCTAATAGACATATGCAGGGCAGGCCATAGATAACATAGCAAGACTTTACTCTCATAGACATATGCAGGGAAGGCCATACATAACATAGCAAGACTTTACTCTCATAGACATATGCAGGGCAGGCCAAAGATAACATAGCAAGACTTTACTCTCATAGACATATGCAGGGCAGGCCATAGATAACATAGCAAGACTTTACTCTCATAGACATATGCAGGGCAGGCCATACATAACATAGCAAGACTTTATTCTCATAGACATATGCAGGGCAGGCCATAGATAACATAGCAAGACTTTACTCTCATAGACATATGCAGGGCAGGCCATACATAACATAGCAAGAGTTTACATTGCAAGCCATGCATAACATAGCAAGACTTTACTCTCATAGACATATGCAGGGTGTGCCATACATAACATAGCAAGACTTTACTCTCATAGACATATGCAGGGCAGGCCATAGATAACATAGCAAGACTTTACTCTCATAGACATGTGCAGGGCGGGCCATACATAACATAGCAAGACTTTACTCTCATAGACATGTGCAGGGCGGGCCATACATAACATAGCAAGACTTTACTCTCATAGACATGTGCAGGGCGGGCCATAGATAACATAGCACGACTTTACTCTCATAGACATGTGCAGGGCGGGCCATACATAACATAGCAAGAGTTTACATGGCAAGCCATACATAACATAGCAAGACTTTACTCTCATAGACATATGCAGGGCAGGCCATAGATAACATAGCAAGACTTTACTCTCATAGTCATATGCAGGGCAGGCCATACATAACATAGCAAGACTTTACTCTCATAGACATATGCAGGGCAGGCCATAGATAACATAGCAAGACTTTACTCTCATAGACATATGCAGGGCAGGCCATACATAACATAGCAAGACTTTACTCTCATAGACATATGCAGGGCAGGCCATACATAAAATAGCAAGAATTTACTCTCATAGACATATGCAGGGCAGGCCATAGATAACATAGCAAGACTTTACTCTCATAGACATATGCAGGGCAGGCCATACATAACATAGCAAGACTTTACTCTCATAGACATATGCAGGGCAGGCCATAGATAACATAGCAAGACTTTACTCTCATAGACATATGCAGGGCAGGCCATAGATAACATAGCAAGACTTTACTCTCATAGACATATGCAGGGCGGGCCATAGATAACATAGCAAGACTTTACTCTCATAGACATATGCAGGGCAGGCCATAGATAACATAGCAAGACTTTACTCTCATAGACATATGCAGGGCAGGCCATACATACCATAGCAAGAGTGTACATGGCAAGCCATACATAACATAGCAAGACTTTACTCTCATAGACATATACAGAGTGTGCCATACATAACATAGCAAGACTTTACTCTCATAGACATATGCAGGGCGAGCCATAGATAACATAGCAAGACTTTACTCTCATAGACATGTGCAGGGCGGGCCATACATAACATAGCAAGACTTTACTCTCATAGACATGTGCAGGGCGGGTCATACATAACATAGCAAGACTTTACTCTCATAGACATGTGCAGGGCGGGCCATAGATAACATAGCAAGACTTTACTCTCATAGACATGTGCAGGGCGGGCCATACATAACATAGCAAGACTTTACTCTCAAAGACATGTGCAGGGCGGGCCATAGATAACATAGCAAGACTTTACTCTCATAGACATGTGCAGGGCGGGCCATAGATAACATAGCAAGACTTTACTCTCATAGACATGTGCAGGGCGGGCCGTACATAACATAGCAAGACGTTACTCTCATAGACATATGCAGGGCAGGCCATACATAACATAGCAAGACTTTACTCTCATAGACATATGCAGGGCAGGCCATACATAACATAGCAAGACTTTACTCTCATAGACATATGCAGGGCAGGCCATAGATAACATAGCAAGACTTTACTCTCATAGACATATGCAGGGCAGGCCATACATAACATAGCACGACTTTACTCTAATAGACATATGCAGGGCAGGCCATACATAACATAGCAATACTTTACTCTCAGAGACATATGCAGGGCAGGCCATACATAACATAGCAGGACTTTACTCTCATATACACATGCGGGGCAGGCCATACATAACATAGCAAGACTTTACTCTCATAGACACATGCAGGGCAGGCCATACATAACATAGCAAGACTTTACTCTCATAGGCATATGCAGGGCAGGCCATAGATAACATAGCAAGACTTTACTCTCATAGACATATGCAGGGCAGGCCGTACATAACATAGCAAGACTTTACTCTCATAGGCATATGCAGGGCAGGCCATAGATAACATAGCAAGACTTTACTCTCATAGGCATATGCAGGGCAGGCCATACATAACATAGCAAGACTTTACTCTCATAGACATATGCAGGGCAGGCCGTACATAACATAGCAAGACTTTACTCTCATAGACATATGCAGGGCAGGCCGTACATAACATAGCAAGACTTTACTCTCATAGACATATGCAGGGCAGGCCATAGATAACATAGCAAGACTTTACTCTCATAGGCATATGCAGGGCAGGCCATAGATAACATAGCAGGACTTTACTCTCATAGGCATATGCAGGGCAGGCCGTACATAACATAGCAGGACTTTACTCTCATAGGCATATGCAGGGCAGGCCGTACATAACATAGCAAGACTTTACTCTCATAGACATATGCAGGGCAGGCCGTACATAACATAGCAAGACTTTACTCTCATAGACATATGCAGGGCGGGCCATAGATAACATAGCAAGACTTTACTCTCATAGACATGTGCGGGGCGGGCCATAGATAACATAGCAAGACTTTACTCTCATAGACATGTGCGGGGCGGGCCATAGATAACATAGCAAGACTTTACTCTCACAGACATATGCGGGGCGGGCCATAGATAACATAGCAAGACTTTACTCTCACAGACATATGCGGGGCGGGCCATAGATAACATAGCAAGACTTTACTCTCATAGACATATGCGGGGCGGGCCATACATAACATAGCAGGACTTTACTCTCATAGACATATGCGGGGCGGGCCATAGATAACATAGCAAGACTTTACTCTCATAGACATATGCGGGGCAGGCCATACATAACATAGCAGGACTTTACTCTAATAGACATATGCAGGGCAGGCCATAGATAACATAGCAGAACTTTACTCTCAAAGACATATGCAGGGCAGGCCATAGATAACATAGCAGGACTTTACTCTCATAGACATATGCGGAGCAGGCCATACATAACATAGCAAGACTTAACTCTCATAGACATATGCGGGGCAGGCCATAGATAACATAGCAGGACTTTACTCTCATAGACATATGCGGGGCAGGCCATAGATAACACAGCAAGACTTTACTCTCATAGACATATGCGGGGCAGGCCATACATAACATAGCAAGACTTTACTCTCATAGACATATGCGGGGCAGGCCATAGATAACATAGCAAGACTTTACTCTCACAGACATATGCGGGGCGGGCCATAGATAACATAGCAAGACTTTACTCTCATAGACATATGCGGGGCGGGCCATACATAACATAGCAAGACTTTACTCTCACAGAGATATGCGGGACGGGCCATAGATAACATAGCAAGACTTTACTCTCATAGACATATGCGGGGCGGGCCATAGATAACATAGCAAGACTTCACTCTCATAGACATATGCGGGGCGGTCCATAGATAACATAGCAAGACTTTACTCTCACAGAGATATGCGGGGCGGGCCATAGATAACATAGCAAGACTTTACTCTCATAGGCATATGCGGGGCGGGCCATACATAACATAGCAAGACTTTACTCTCATAGGCATATGCGGGGCGGGCCATAGATAACATAGCAAGACTTTACTCTCATAGACTTACGCGGGCGGGCCATACATAACATAGCAAGACTTTACTCTCATAGAGATATGCGGGGCCGGCCATAGATAACATAGCAAGACTTTACTCTCATAGACATATGCGGGGCCGGCCATAGATAACATAGCAAGACTTTACTCTCATAGAGATATGCCGGGCGGGCCAGAGATAACATAGCAAGACTTTACTCTCATAGACATATGCGGGGCGGGCCATAGATAACATAGCAAGACTTTACTCTCATAGACATATGCGGGGCGGGCCATACATAACATAGCAAGACTTTACTCTCATAGACATATGCGGGGCGGGCCATACATAACATAGCAAGACTTTACTCTCATAGAGATATGCGGGGCGGGCCATAGATAACATAGCAAGACTTTACTCTCATAGACATATGCGGGGCGGGCCATACATAACATAGCAAGACTTTACTCTCACAGAGATATGCGGGGCAGGCTATAGATAACATAGCTAGACTTTACTCTCATAGACATATGCGGGGCGGGCCATAGATAACATAGCAAGACTTTACTCTCATAGACATATGCGGGGCGGGCCATACATAACATAGCAAGACTTTACTCTCATAGACATATGCGGGGCGGGCCATAGATAACATAGCAAGACTTTACTCTCATAGACATATGCGGGGCCGGCCATACATAACATAGCAAGACTTTACTCTCATAGAGATATGCGGGGCGGGCCATAGATAACATAGCAAGACTTTACTCTCATAGACATATGCAGGCCGGCCATAGATAACATAGCAAGACTTTACTCTCATAGACATATGCAGGGCAGGCCATACATACCATAGCAAGACTTTACTCTCATAGACATATGCAGGGCAGGCCATACATATCATAGCAAGACTTTACTCTCATAGACATATGCAGGGCAGGCCATACATAACATAGCAAGACTTTACTCTCATAGACATATGCAGGGCAGGCCATAGATAACATAGCAAGACTTTACTCTCATAGACATATGCAGGGCAGGCCATAGATAACATAGCAAGACTTTACTCTCATAGACATATGCAGAGCAGGCCAGAGAGAACATAGCAAGACTTTACTCTCATAAACATATGCAGGGCAGGCCATACATAACATAGCAAGAGTGTACATGGCAAGCCATACATAACATAGCAAGACTTTACTCTCATAGACATATGCAGAGTGTGCCATACATAACATAGCAAGACTTTACTCTCATAGACATATGCAGGGCGAGCCATAGATAACATAGCAAGACTTTACTCTCATAGACATGTGCAGTGCGGGCCATACATAACATAGCAAGACTTTACTCTCATAGACATGTGCAGGGCGGGCCCTACATAACATAGCAAGACTTTACTCTCATAGACATGTGCAGGGCGGGCCATAGATAACATAGCAAGACTTTACTCTCATAGACATGTGCAGGGCGGGCCATACATAACATAGCAAGACTTTACTCTCAAAGACATGTGCAGGGCGGGCCATAGATAACATAGCAAGACTTTACTCTCATAGACATGTGCAGGGCGGGCCATAGATAACATAGCAAGACTTTACTCTCATAGACATGTGCAGGGCGGGCCATACATAACATAGCAAGACTTTACTCTCAAAGACATGTGCAGGGCGGGCCATACATAACATAGCAAGACTTTACTATCATAGACATATGCAGGGCAGGCCATAGATAACATAGCAAGACTTTACTCTCATAGACATATGCAGGGCAGGCCATAGATAACATAGCAAGACTTTACTCTCATAGACATATGCAGGGCAGGCCATACATAACATAGCAAGACTTTACTCTCATAGACATATGCAGGGCAGGCCATAGATAACATAGAAAGACTTTACTCTCATAGACATAAGCAGGGCAGGCCATAGATAACATAGCTAGACTTTACTCTCATAGACATATGCAGAACAGGCCATACATACCATAGCAAGACTTTACTCTCATAGACATATGCAGGGCAGGCCATACATACCATAGCAAGACTTTACTCTCATAGACATATGCAGGGCAGGCCATAGATAACATAGCAAGACTTTACTCTCATAGACATATGCAGGGCAGGCCATACATAACATAGCAAGACTTTACTCTCATAGAAATATGCAGGGCAGGCCATAGATAACATAGCAAAACTTTACTCTCATAGTCATATGCAGGGCAGGCCAGAGATAACATAGCAAAACTTTACTCTCATAGACATATGCAGGGCAGGCCATACATAACATAGCAAGAGTGTACATGGCAAGCCATACATAACATAGCAAGACTTTACTCTCATAGACATATGCAGAGTGTGCCATACATAACATAGCAAGACTTTACTCTCATAGACATATGCAGGGCGAGCCATAGATAACATAGCAAGACGTTACTCTCATAGACATGTGCAGGGCGGGCCATACATAACATAGCAAGACTTTACTCTCATAGACATGTGCAGGGCGGGCCATACATAATAGCAAGACTTTACTCTCATAGACATGTGCAGGGCGGGCCATAGATAACATAGCAAGACTTTACTCTCATAGACATGTGCAGGGCGGGCCATACATAACATAGCAAGACTTTACTCTCAAAGACATGTGCAGGGCGGGCCATAGATAACATAGCAATACTTTAATCACATAGACATGTGCAGGGCGGGCCATAGATAACATAGCAAGACTTTACTCTCAAAGACATGTGCAGGGCGGGCCATAGATAACATAGCAAGACTTTACTCTCATAGACATATGCAGGGCAGGCCATACATAACATAGCAAGACTTTACTCTCATAGACATATGCAGGGCAGGCCATAGATAACATAGAAAGACTTTACTCTCATAGACATATGCAGGGCAGGCCATAGATAACATAGCAAGACTTTACTCTCATAGACATATGCAGGGCAGGCCATAGATAACATAGCACGACTTTACTCTCATAGACATATGCAGGGCAGGCCATAGATAACATAGCAAGACTTTACTCTCATAGACATATGCAGGGCAGGCCATAGATAACATAGCAAGACTTTACTCTCATAGACATATGCAGGGCAGGCCATAGATAACATAGCAAGACTTTACTCTCATAGACATATGCAGGGCAGGCCAGAGATAACATAGCAAGACTTTACTCTCATAGACATATGCAGGGCAGGCCATAGATAACATAGCAAGAGTGTACATGGCAAGCCATACATAACATAGCAAGACTTTACTCTCATAGACATATGCAGAACAGGCCATACATACCATAGCAAGACTTTACTCTCATAGACATATGCAGGGCAGGCCATACATACCATAGCAAGACTTTACTCTCATAGACATATGCAGGGCAGGCCATAGATAACATAGCAAGACTTTACTCTCATAGACATATGCAGGGCAGGCCATACATAACATAGCAAGACTTTACTCTCATAGACATATGCAGGGCAGGCCATAGATAACATAGCAAGACTTTACTCTCATAGACATATGCAGGGCAGGCCATACATAACATAGCAAGACTTTACTCTCATAGACATGTGCAGGGCGGGCCGTACATAACATAGCAAGACGTTACTCTCATAGACATATGCAGGGCAGGCCATACATAACATAGCAAGACTTTACTCTCATAGACATATGCAGGGCAGGCCATACATAACATAGCAAGACTTTACTCTCATAGACATATGCAGGGCAGGCCATAGATAACATAGCAAGACTTTACTCTCATAGACATATGCAGGGCAGGCCATACATAACATAGCACGACTTTACTCTAATAGACATATGCAGGGCAGGCCATACATAACATAGCAATACTTTACTCTCAGAGACATATGCAGGGCAGGCCATACATAACATAGCAGGACTTTACTCTCATATACACATGCGGGGCAGGCCATACATAACATAGCAAGACTTTACTCTCATAGACACATGCAGGGCAGGCCATACATAACATAGCAAGACTTTACTCTCATAGGCATATGCAGGGCAGGCCATAGATAACATAGCAAGACTTTACTCTCATAGACATATGCAGGGCAGGCCGTACATAACATAGCAAGACTTTACTCTCATAGGCATATGCAGGGCAGGCCATAGATAACATAGCAAGACTTTACTCTCATAGGCATATGCAGGGCAGGCCATACATAACATAGCAAGACTTTACTCTCATAGACATATGCAGGGCAGGCCGTACATAACATAGCAAGACTTTACTCTCATAGACATATGCAGGGCAGGCCGTACATAACATAGCAAGACTTTACTCTCATAGACATATGCAGGGCAGGCCATAGATAACATAGCAAGACTTTACTCTCATAGGCATATGCAGGGCAGGCCATAGATAACATAGCAGGACTTTACTCTCATAGGCATATGCAGGGCAGGCCGTACATAACATAGCAGGACTTTACTCTCATAGGCATATGCAGGGCAGGCCGTACATAACATAGCAAGACTTTACTCTCATAGACATATGCAGGGCAGGCCGTACATAACATAGCAAGACTTTACTCTCATAGACATATGCAGGGCGGGCCATAGATAACATAGCAAGACTTTACTCTCATAGACATGTGCGGGGCGGGCCATAGATAACATAGCAAGACTTTACTCTCATAGACATGTGCGGGGCGGGCCATAGATAACATAGCAAGACTTTACTCTCACAGACATATGCGGGGCGGGCCATAGATAACATAGCAAGACTTTACTCTCACAGACATATGCGGGGCGGGCCATAGATAACATAGCAAGACTTTACTCTCATAGACATATGCGGGGCGGGCCATACATAACATAGCAGGACTTTACTCTCATAGACATATGCGGGGCGGGCCATAGATAACATAGCAAGACTTTACTCTCATAGACATATGCGGGGCAGGCCATACATAACATAGCAGGACTTTACTCTAATAGACATATGCAGGGCAGGCCATAGATAACATAGCAGAACTTTACTCTCAAAGACATATGCAGGGCAGGCCATAGATAACATAGCAGGACTTTACTCTCATAGACATATGCGGAGCAGGCCATACATAACATAGCAAGACTTAACTCTCATAGACATATGCGGGGCAGGCCATAGATAACATAGCAGGACTTTACTCTCATAGACATATGCGGGGCAGGCCATAGATAACACAGCAAGACTTTACTCTCATAGACATATGCGGGGCAGGCCATACATAACATAGCAAGACTTTACTCTCATAGACATATGCGGGGCAGGCCATAGATAACATAGCAAGACTTTACTCTCACAGACATATGCGGGGCGGGCCATAGATAACATAGCAAGACTTTACTCTCATAGACATATGCGGGGCGGGCCATACATAACATAGCAAGACTTTACTCTCACAGAGATATGCGGGACGGGCCATAGATAACATAGCAAGACTTTACTCTCATAGACATATGCGGGGCGGGCCATAGATAACATAGCAAGACTTCACTCTCATAGACATATGCGGGGCGGTCCATAGATAACATAGCAAGACTTTACTCTCACAGAGATATGCGGGGCGGGCCATAGATAACATAGCAAGACTTTACTCTCATAGGCATATGCGGGGCGGGCCATACATAACATAGCAAGACTTTACTCTCATAGGCATATGCGGGGCGGGCCATAGATAACATAGCAAGACTTTACTCTCATAGACTTATGCGGGCGGGCCATACATAACATAGCAAGACTTTACTCTCATAGAGATATGCGGGGCCGGCCATAGATAACATAGCAAGACTTTACTCTCATAGACATATGCGGGGCCGGCCATAGATAACATAGCAAGACTTTACTCTCATAGAGATATGCCGGGCGGGCCAGAGATAACATAGCAAGACTTTACTCTCATAGACATATGCGGGGCGGGCCATAGATAACATAGCAAGACTTTACTCTCATAGACATATGCGGGGCGGGCCATACATAACATAGCAAGACTTTACTCTCATAGACATATGCGGGGCGGGCCATACATAACATAGCAAGACTTTACTCTCATAGAGATATGCGGGGCGGGCCATAGATAACATAGCAAGACTTTACTCTCATAGACATATGCGGGGCGGGCCATACATAACATAGCAAGACTTTACTCTCACAGAGATATGCGGGGCAGGCTATAGATAACATAGCTAGACTTTACTCTCATAGACATATGCGGGGCGGGCCATAGATAACATAGCAAGACTTTACTCTCATAGACATATGCGGGGCGGGCCATACATAACATAGCAAGACTTTACTCTCATAGACATATGCGGGGCGGGCCATAGATAACATAGCAAGACTTTACTCTCATAGACATATGCGGGGCCGGCCATACATAACATAGCAAGACTTTACTCTCATAGAGATATGCGGGGCGGGCCATAGATAACATAGCAAGACTTTACTCTCATAGACATATGCAGGCCGGCCATAGATAACATAGCAAGACTTTACTCTCATAGACATATGCAGGGCAGGCCATACATACCATAGCAAGACTTTACT
This sequence comes from Ambystoma mexicanum, assembly GCF_040938575.1. NCBI lineage: Eukaryota > Metazoa > Chordata > Amphibia > Caudata > Ambystomatidae > Ambystoma > Ambystoma mexicanum. The sequence continues at coordinate 766,643,621 of NC_090938.1, read as the reverse complement.
CTCATAGACATATGCAGGGCAGGCCATACATATCATAGCAAGACTTTACTCTCATAGACATATGCAGGGCAGGCCATACATAACATAGCAAGACTTTACTCTCATAGACATATGCAGGGCAGGCCATAGATAACATAGCAAGACTTTACTCTCATAGACATATGCAGGGCAGGCCATAGATAACATAGCAAGACTTTACTCTCATAGACATATGCAGAGCAGGCCAGAGAGAACATAGCAAGACTTTACTCTCATAAACATATGCAGGGCAGGCCATACATAACATAGCAAGAGTGTACATGGCAAGCCATACATAACATAGCAAGACTTTACTCTCATAGACATATGCAGAGTGTGCCATACATAACATAGCAAGACTTTACTCTCATAGACATATGCAGGGCGAGCCATAGATAACATAGCAAGACTTTACTCTCATAGACATGTGCAGTGCGGGCCATACATAACATAGCAAGACTTTACTCTCATAGACATGTGCAGGGCGGGCCCTACATAACATAGCAAGACTTTACTCTCATAGACATGTGCAGGGCGGGCCATAGATAACATAGCAAGACTTTACTCTCATAGACATGTGCAGGGCGGGCCATACATAACATAGCAAGACTTTACTCTCAAAGACATGTGCAGGGCGGGCCATAGATAACATAGCAAGACTTTACTCTCATAGACATGTGCAGGGCGGGCCATAGATAACATAGCAAGACTTTACTCTCATAGACATGTGCAGGGCGGGCCATACATAACATAGCAAGACTTTACTCTCAAAGACATGTGCAGGGCGGGCCATACATAACATAGCAAGACTTTACTATCATAGACATATGCAGGGCAGGCCATAGATAACATAGCAAGACTTTACTCTCATAGACATATGCAGGGCAGGCCATAGATAACATAGCAAGACTTTACTCTCATAGACATATGCAGGGCAGGCCATACATAACATAGCAAGACTTTACTCTCATAGACATATGCAGGGCAGGCCATAGATAACATAGAAAGACTTTACTCTCATAGACATAAGCAGGGCAGGCCATAGATAACATAGCTAGACTTTACTCTCATAGACATATGCAGAACAGGCCATACATACCATAGCAAGACTTTACTCTCATAGACATATGCAGGGCAGGCCATACATACCATAGCAAGACTTTACTCTCATAGACATATGCAGGGCAGGCCATAGATAACATAGCAAGACTTTACTCTCATAGACATATGCAGGGCAGGCCATACATAACATAGCAAGACTTTACTCTCATAGAAATATGCAGGGCAGGCCATAGATAACATAGCAAAACTTTACTCTCATAGTCATATGCAGGGCAGGCCAGAGATAACATAGCAAAACTTTACTCTCATAGACATATGCAGGGCAGGCCATACATAACATAGCAAGAGTGTACATGGCAAGCCATACATAACATAGCAAGACTTTACTCTCATAGACATATGCAGAGTGTGCCATACATAACATAGCAAGACTTTACTCTCATAGACATATGCAGGGCGAGCCATAGATAACATAGCAAGACGTTACTCTCATAGACATGTGCAGGGCGGGCCATACATAACATAGCAAGACTTTACTCTCATAGACATGTGCAGGGCGGGCCATACATAATAGCAAGACTTTACTCTCATAGACATGTGCAGGGCGGGCCATAGATAACATAGCAAGACTTTACTCTCATAGACATGTGCAGGGCGGGCCATACATAACATAGCAAGACTTTACTCTCAAAGACATGTGCAGGGCGGGCCATAGATAACATAGCAATACTTTAATCACATAGACATGTGCAGGGCGGGCCATAGATAACATAGCAAGACTTTACTCTCAAAGACATGTGCAGGGCGGGCCATAGATAACATAGCAAGACTTTACTCTCATAGACATATGCAGGGCAGGCCATACATAACATAGCAAGACTTTACTCTCATAGACATATGCAGGGCAGGCCATAGATAACATAGAAAGACTTTACTCTCATAGACATATGCAGGGCAGGCCATAGATAACATAGCAAGACTTTACTCTCATAGACATATGCAGGGCAGGCCATAGATAACATAGCACGACTTTACTCTCATAGACATATGCAGGGCAGGCCATAGATAACATAGCAAGACTTTACTCTCATAGACATATGCAGGGCAGGCCATAGATAACATAGCAAGACTTTACTCTCATAGACATATGCAGGGCAGGCCATAGATAACATAGCAAGACTTTACTCTCATAGACATATGCAGGGCAGGCCAGAGATAACATAGCAAGACTTTACTCTCATAGACATATGCAGGGCAGGCCATAGATAACATAGCAAGAGTGTACATGGCAAGCCATACATAACATAGCAAGACTTTACTCTCATAGACATATGCAGAACAGGCCATACATACCATAGCAAGACTTTACTCTCATAGACATATGCAGGGCAGGCCATACATACCATAGCAAGACTTTACTCTCATAGACATATGCAGGGCAGGCCATAGATAACATAGCAAGACTTTACTCTCATAGACATATGCAGGGCAGGCCATACATAACATAGCAAGACTTTACTCTCATAGACATATGCAGGGCAGGCCATAGATAACATAGCAAGACTTTACTCTCATAGACATATGCAGGGCAGGCCATACATAACATAGCAAGACTTTACTCTCATAGACATATGCAGGGCAGGCCATAGATAACATAGAAAGACTTTACTCTCATAGACATATGCAGGGCAGGCCATAGATAACATAGCTAGACTTTACTCTCATAGACATATGCAGAACAGGCCATACATACCATAGCAAGACTTTACTCTCATAGACATATGCAGGGCAGGCCATACATACCATAGCAAGACTTTACTCTCATAGACATATGCAGGGCAGGCCATAGATTACATAGCAAGACTTTACTCTCATAGACATATGCAGGGCAGGCCATACATAACATAGCAAGACTTTACTCTCATAGACATATGCAGGGCAGGCCAGAGATAACATAGCAAGACTTTACTCTCATAGACATATGCAGGGCAGGCCATACATAACATAGCAAGAGTGTACATGGCAAGCCATACGTAACATAGCAAGACTTTACTCTCATAGACATATGCAGAGTGTGCCATACATAACATAGCAAGACTTTACTCTCATAGACATATGCAGGGCGAGCCATAGATAACATAGCAAGACGTTACTCTCATAGACATGTGCAGGGCGGGCCATACATAACATAGCAAGACTTTACTCTCATAGACATGTGCAGGGCGGGCCATACATAATAGCAAGACTTTACTCTCATAGACATGTGCAGGGCGGGCCATAGATAACATAGCAAGACTTTACTCTCATAGACATGTGCAGGGCGGGCCATACATAACATAGCAAGACTTTACTCTCAAAGACATGTGCAGGGCGGGCCATAGATAACATAGCAATACTTTAATCACATAGACATGTGCAGGGCGGGCCATAGATAACATAGCAAGACTTTACTCTCATAAACATATGCAGGGCAGGCCATACATAACATAGCAAGAGTGTACATGGCAAGCCATACATAACATAGCAAGACTTTACTCTCATAGACATATGCAGAGTGTGCCATACATAACATAGCAAGACTTTACTCTCATAGACATATGCAGGGCGAGCCATAGATAACATAGCAAGACTTTACTCTCATAGACATGTGCAGTGCGGGCCATACATAACATAGCAAGACTTTACTCTCATAGACATGTGCAGGGCGGGCCCTACATAACATAGCAAGACTTTACTCTCATAGACATGTGCAGGGCGGGCCATAGATAACATAGCAAGACTTTACTCTCATAGACATGTGCAGGGCGGGCCATAGATAACATAGCAAGACTTTACTCTCATAGACATGTGCAGGGCGGGCCATACATAACATAGCAAGACTTTACTCTCATAGACATGTGCAGGGCGGGCCATAGATAACATAGCAAGACTTTACTCTCAAAGACATGTGCAGGGCGGGCTATACATAACATAGCAAGACTTTACTATCATAGACATATGCAGGGCAGGCCATAGATAACATAGCAAGACTTTACTCTCATAGACATATGCAGGGCAGGCCATAGATAACATAGAAAGACTTTACTGTCATAGACATATGCAGGGCAGGCCATAGATAACATAGCTAGACTTTACTCTCATAGACATATGCAGGACAGGCCATACATACCATAGCAAGACTTTACTCTCATAGACATATGCAGGGCAGGCCATACATACCATAGCAAGACTTTACTCTCATAGACATATGCAGGGCAGGCTATAGATAACATAGCAAGACTTTACTCTCATAGACATATGCAGGGCAGGCCATACATAACATAGCAAGACTTTACTCTCATAGACATATGCAGGGCAGGCCATACATAAAAAAGCAAGACTTTACTCTCATAGAAATATGCAGGGCAGGCCATAGATAACATAGCAAGACTTTACTCTCATAGACATATGCAGGGCAGGCCATAGATAACATAGCAAGACTTTACTCTCATAGACATATGCAGGGCAGGCCAGAGATAACATAGCAAGACTTTACTCTCATAGACATATGCAGGGCAGGCCATACATAACATAGCAAGAGTGTACATGGCAAGCCATACATAACATAGCAAGACTTTACTCTCATAGACATATGCAGAGTGTGCCATACATAACATAGCAAGACTTTACTCTCATAGACATATGCAGGGCGAGCCATAGATAACATAGCAAGACTTTACTCTCATAGACATGTGCAGGGCGGGCCATACATAACATAGCAAGACTTTACTCTCATAGACATGTGCAGGGCGGGCCATACATAATAGCAAGACTTTACTCTCATAGACATGTGCAGGGCGGGACATAGATAACATAGCAAGACTTTACTCTCATAGACATGTGCAGGGCGGGCCATACATAACATAGCAAGACTTTACTCTCAAAGACATGTGCAGGGCGGGCCATAGATAACATAGCAAGACTTTAATCTCATAGACATGTGCAGGGCGGGCCATAGATAACATAGCAAGACTTTACTCTCATAGACATGTGCAGGGCGGGCCATACATAACATAGCAAGACTTTACTATCATAGACATATGCAGGGCAGGCCATAGATAACATAGCAAGACTTTACTCTCATAGACATATGCAGGGCAGGCCATAGATAACATAGCAAGACTTTACTCTCATAGACATATGCAGGGCAGGCCATACATAACATAGCAAGACTTTACTCTCATAGACATATGCAGGGCAGGTCATAGATAACATAGCAAGACTTTATTCTCATAGACATATGCAGGGCAGGCCATACATAACATAGCACGACTTTACTCTAATAGGCATATGCAGGGCAGGCCATAGATAACATAGCAAGACTTTACTCTCATAGGCATATGCAGGGCAGGCCATAGATAACATAGCAAGACTTTATTCTCATAGACATATGCAGGGCAGGCCATAGATAACATAGCAAGACTTTACTCTCATAGACATATGCAGGGCAGGCCATAGATAACATAGCAAGACTTTACTCTCATAGACATATGCAGGGCAGGCCATAGATAACATAGCAAGACTTTACTCTCATAGACATATGCAGGGCAGGCCATACATAACATAGCAGGACTTTACTCTCATAGGCATATGCAGGGCAGTCCATACATAACATAGCAAGACTTTACTCTCATAGACATATGCAGGGCAGGCCGTACATAACATAGCAAGACTTTACTCTCATAGACATATGCAGGGCGGGCCATAGATAACATAGCAAGACTTTACTCTCATAGACATGTGCGGGGCGGGCCATAGATAACATAGCAAGACTTTACTCTCACAGACATATGCGGGGCGGGCCATAGATAACATAGCAAGACTTTACTTCCATAGACATATGCGGGGCGGGCCATACATAACATAGCAGGACTTTACTCTCATAGGCATATGCAGGGCAGTCCATACATAACATAGCAAGACTTTACTCTCATAGACATATGCAGGGCAGGCCGTACATAACATAGCAAGACTTTACTCTCATAGACATATGCAGGGCAGGCCATAGATAACATAGCAAGACTTTACTCTCATAGACATGTGCGGGGCGGGCCATAGATAACATAGCAAGACTTTACTCTCACAGACATATGCGGGGCGGGCCATAGATAACATAGCAAGACTTTACTCTCATAGACATATGCGGGGCGGGCCATACATAACATAGCAGGACTTTACTCCCATAGACATATGCGGGGCGGGCCATAGATAACATAGCAAGACTTTACTCTCATAGACATATGCGGGGCAGGCCATACATAACATAGCAGGACTTTACTCTAATAGACATATGCAGGGCAGGCCATAGATAACATAGCAGGACTTTACTCTCATAGACATATGCAGGGCAGGCCATACATAACATAGCAAGACTTTACTCTCATAGACATATGCAGGGCAGGCCATAGATAACATAGCAAGACTTTACTCTCATAGACATATGCAGGGCAGGCCAGAGATAACATAGCAAGACTTTACTCTCATAGACATATGCAGGGCAGGCCATACATAACATAGCAAGAGTGTACATGGCAAGCCATACATAACATAGCAAGACTTTACGCTCATAGACATATGCAGGGCAGGCCATAGATAACATAGCAAGACTTTACGCTCATAGACATATGCAGGGCAGGCCATAGATAACATAGCAGGACTTTACTCTCATAGACATATGCAGGGCAGGCCATAGATAACATAGCAAGACTTTACGCTCATAGACATATGCAGGGCAGGCCATAGATAACATAGCAGGACTTTACTCTCATAGACATATGCGGGGCAGGCCATAGATAACATAGCAGGACTTTACTCTCATAGACATATGCGGGGCAGGCCATACATAACACAGCAAGACTTTACTCTCATAGACATATGCGGGGCAGGCCATAGATAACATAGCAAGACTTTACGCTCATAGACATATGCAGGGCAGGACATAGATAACATAGCAGGACTTTACTCTCATAGACATATGCGGGGCAGGCCATAGATAACATAGCAAGACTTTAATCTCATAGACATATGCGGGGCAGGCCATACATAACATAGCAAGACTTTACTCTCATAGACATATGCGGGGCAGGCCATAGATAACATAGCAAGACTTTACTCTCACAGACATATGCGGGGCGGGCCATAGATAACATAGCAAGACTTTACTCTCATAGACATATGCAGGGCGGGCCATAGATAACATAGCAAGACTTTACTCTCATAGACATATGCAGGGCAGGCCAGAGATAACATAGCAAGACTTTACTCTCATAGACATATGCAGGGCAGGCCATACATAACATAGCAAGAGTGTACATGGCAAGCCATACATAACATAGCAAGACTTTACGCTCATAGACATATGCAGGGCAGGCCATAGATAACATAGCAAGACTTTACTCTCATAGACATATGCGGGGCAGGCCATACATAACATAGCAGGACTTTACTCTAATAGACATATGCAGGGCAGGCCATAGATAACATAGCAGGACTTTACTCTCATAGACATATGCAGGGCAGGCCATACATAACATAGCAAGACTTTACTCTCATAGACATATGCAGGGCAGGCCATAGATAACATAGCAAGACTTTACTCTCATAGACATATGCAGGGCAGGCCAGAGATAACATAGCAAGACTTTACTCTCATAGACATATGCAGGGCAGGCCATACATAACATAGCAAGAGTGTACATGGCAAGCCATACATAACATAGCAAGACTTTACGCTCATAGACATATGCAGGGCAGGCCATAGATAACATAGCAAGACTTTACGCTCATAGACATATGCAGGGCAGGCCATAGATAACATAGCAGGACTTTACTCTCATAGACATATGCAGGGCAGGCCATAGATAACATAGCAAGACTTTACGCTCATAGACATATGCAGGGCAGGCCATAGATAACATAGCAGGACTTTACTCTCATAGACATATGCGGGGCAGGCCATAGATAACATAGCAGGACTTTACTCTCATAGACATATGCGGGGCAGGCCATACATAACACAGCAAGACTTTACTCTCATAGACATATGCGGGGCAGGCCATAGATAACATAGCAAGACTTTACGCTCATAGACATATGCAGGGCAGGCCATAGATAACATAGCAAGACTTTCCTCTCATAGGCATATGCAGGGCAGGCCATACATAACATAGCACGACTTTACTCTAATAGACATATGCAGGGCAGGCCATAGATAACATAGCAAGACTTTACTCTCATAGACATATGCAGGGAAGGCCATACATAACATAGCAAGACTTTACTCTCATAGACATATGCAGGGCAGGCCAAAGATAACATAGCAAGACTTTACTCTCATAGACATATGCAGGGCAGGCCATAGATAACATAGCAAGACTTTACTCTCATAGACATATGCAGGGCAGGCCATACATAACATAGCAAGACTTTATTCTCATAGACATATGCAGGGCAGGCCATAGATAACATAGCAAGACTTTACTCTCATAGACATATGCAGGGCAGGCCATACATAACATAGCAAGAGTTTACATTGCAAGCCATGCATAACATAGCAAGACTTTACTCTCATAGACATATGCAGGGTGTGCCATACATAACATAGCAAGACTTTACTCTCATAGACATATGCAGGGCAGGCCATAGATAACATAGCAAGACTTTACTCTCATAGACATGTGCAGGGCGGGCCATACATAACATAGCAAGACTTTACTCTCATAGACATGTGCAGGGCGGGCCATACATAACATAGCAAGACTTTACTCTCATAGACATGTGCAGGGCGGGCCATAGATAACATAGCACGACTTTACTCTCATAGACATGTGCAGGGCGGGCCATACATAACATAGCAAGAGTTTACATGGCAAGCCATACATAACATAGCAAGACTTTACTCTCATAGACATATGCAGGGCAGGCCATAGATAACATAGCAAGACTTTACTCTCATAGTCATATGCAGGGCAGGCCATACATAACATAGCAAGACTTTACTCTCATAGACATATGCAGGGCAGGCCATAGATAACATAGCAAGACTTTACTCTCATAGACATATGCAGGGCAGGCCATACATAACATAGCAAGACTTTACTCTCATAGACATATGCAGGGCAGGCCATACATAAAATAGCAAGAATTTACTCTCATAGACATATGCAGGGCAGGCCATAGATAACATAGCAAGACTTTACTCTCATAGACATATGCAGGGCAGGCCATACATAACATAGCAAGACTTTACTCTCATAGACATATGCAGGGCAGGCCATAGATAACATAGCAAGACTTTACTCTCATAGACATATGCAGGGCAGGCCATAGATAACATAGCAAGACTTTACTCTCATAGACATATGCAGGGCGGGCCATAGATAACATAGCAAGACTTTACTCTCATAGACATATGCAGGGCAGGCCATAGATAACATAGCAAGACTTTACTCTCATAGACATATGCAGGGCAGGCCATACATACCATAGCAAGAGTGTACATGGCAAGCCATACATAACATAGCAAGACTTTACTCTCATAGACATATACAGAGTGTGCCATACATAACATAGCAAGACTTTACTCTCATAGACATATGCAGGGCGAGCCATAGATAACATAGCAAGACTTTACTCTCATAGACATGTGCAGGGCGGGCCATACATAACATAGCAAGACTTTACTCTCATAGACATGTGCAGGGCGGGTCATACATAACATAGCAAGACTTTACTCTCATAGACATGTGCAGGGCGGGCCATAGATAACATAGCAAGACTTTACTCTCATAGACATGTGCAGGGCGGGCCATACATAACATAGCAAGACTTTACTCTCAAAGACATGTGCAGGGCGGGCCATAGATAACATAGCAAGACTTTACTCTCATAGACATGTGCAGGGCGGGCCGTACATAACATAGCAAGACTTTACTCTCATAGACATGTGCAGGGCGGGCCGTACATAACATAGCAAGACGTTACTCTCATAGACATATGCAGGGCAGGCCATACATAACATAGCAAGACTTTACTCTCATAGACATATGCAGGGCAGGCCATACATAACATAGCAAGACTTTACTCTCATAGACATATGCAGGGCAGGCCATAGATAACATAGCAAGACTTTACTCTCATAGACATATGCAGGGCAGGCCATACATAACATAGCACGACTTTACTCTAATAGACATATGCAGGGCAGGCCATACATAACATAGCAATACTTTACTCTCAGAGACATATGCGGGGCAGGCCATACATAACATAGCAGGACTTTACTCTCATATACACATGCGGGGCAGGCCATACATAACATAGCAAGACTTTACTCTCATAGACACATGCAGGGCAGGCCATACATAACATAGCAAGACTTTACTCTCATAGGCATATGCAGGGCAGGCCATAGATAACATAGCAAGACTTTACTCTCATAGACATGTGCACGGCGGGCCATAGATAACAGCAAGACTTTACTCTCATAGACATGTGCAGGGCGGGCCATACATAACATAGCAAGACTTTACTCTCAAAGACATGTGCAGGGCGGGCCATAGATAACATAGCAAGACTTTACTCTCATAGACATGTGCAGGGCGGGCCATAGATAACATAGCAAGACTTTACTCTCATAGACATGTGCAGGGCGGGCCGTACATAACATAGCAAGACTTTACTATCATAGACATATGCAGGGCAGGCCATAGATAACATAGCAAGACTTTACTCTCATAGACATATGCAGGGCAGGCCATAGATAACATAGCAAGACTTTACTCTCATAGACATATGCAGGGCAGGCCATACATAACATAGCAAGACTTTACTCTCATAGACATATGCAGGGCAGGACATAGATAACATAGCAAGACTTTCCTCTCATAGACATATGCAGGGCAGGCCATACATAACATAGCACGACTTTACTCTAATAGACATATGCAGGGCAGGCCATAGATAACATAGCAAGACTTTACTCTCATAGACATATGCAGGGCAGGCCATACATAACATAGCAAGACTTTACTCTCATAGACATATGCAGGGCAGGCCATACATAACATAGCAAGACTTTACTCTCATAGGCATATGCAGGGCAGGCCATAGATAACATAGCAAGACTTTCCTCTCATAGGCATATGCAGGGCAGGCCATACATAACATAGCACGACTTTACTCTAATAGACATATGCAGGGCAGGCCATAGATAACATAGCAAGACTTTACTCTCATAGACATATGCAGGGAAGGCCATACATAACATAGCAAGACTTTACTCTCATAGACATATGCAGGGCAGGCCAAAGATAACATAGCAAGACTTTACTCTCATAGACATATGCAGGGCAGGCCATAGATAACATAGCAAGACTTTACTCTCATAGACATATGCAGGGCAGGCCATACATAACATAGCAAGACTTTATTCTCATAGACATATGCAGGGCAGGCCATAGATAACATAGCAAGACTTTACTCTCATAGACATATGCAGGGCAGGCCATACATAACATAGCAAGAGTTTACATTGCAAGCCATGCATAACATAGCAAGACTTTACTCTCATAGACATATGCAGGGTGTGCCATACATAACATAGCAAGACTTTACTCTCATAGACATATGCAGGGCAGGCCATAGATAACATAGCAAGACTTTACTCTCATAGACATGTGCAGGGCGGGCCATACATAACATAGCAAGACTTTACTCTCATAGACATGTGCAGGGCGGGCCATACATAACATAGCAAGACTTTACTCTCATAGACATGTGCAGGGCGGGCCATAGATAACATAGCACGACTTTACTCTCATAGACATGTGCAGGGCGGGCCATACATAACATAGCAAGAGTTTACATGGCAAGCCATACATAACATAGCAAGACTTTACTCTCATAGACATATGCAGGGCAGGCCATAGATAACATAGCAAGACTTTACTCTCATAGTCATATGCAGGGCAGGCCATACATAACATAGCAAGACTTTACTCTCATAGACATATGCAGGGCAGGCCATAGATAACATAGCAAGACTTTACTCTCATAGACATATGCAGGGCAGGCCATACATAACATAGCAAGACTTTACTCTCATAGACATATGCAGGGCAGGCCATACATAAAATAGCAAGAATTTACTCTCATAGACATATGCAGGGCAGGCCATAGATAACATAGCAAGACTTTACTCTCATAGACATATGCAGGGCAGGCCATACATAACATAGCAAGACTTTACTCTCATAGACATATGCAGGGCAGGCCATAGATAACATAGCAAGACTTTACTCTCATAGACATATGCAGGGCAGGCCATAGATAACATAGCAAGACTTTACTCTCATAGACATATGCAGGGCGGGCCATAGATAACATAGCAAGACTTTACTCTCATAGACATATGCAGGGCAGGCCATAGATAACATAGCAAGACTTTACTCTCATAGACATATGCAGGGCAGGCCATACATACCATAGCAAGAGTGTACATGGCAAGCCATACATAACATAGCAAGACTTTACTCTCATAGACATATACAGAGTGTGCCATACATAACATAGCAAGACTTTACTCTCATAGACATATGCAGGGCGAGCCATAGATAACATAGCAAGACTTTACTCTCATAGACATGTGCAGGGCGGGCCATACATAACATAGCAAGACTTTACTCTCATAGACATGTGCAGGGCGGGTCATACATAACATAGCAAGACTTTACTCTCATAGACATGTGCAGGGCGGGCCATAGATAACATAGCAAGACTTTACTCTCATAGACATGTGCAGGGCGGGCCATACATAACATAGCAAGACTTTACTCTCAAAGACATGTGCAGGGCGGGCCATAGATAACATAGCAAGACTTTACTCTCATAGACATGTGCAGGGCGGGCCATAGATAACATAGCAAGACTTTACTCTCATAGACATGTGCAGGGCGGGCCGTACATAACATAGCAAGACGTTACTCTCATAGACATATGCAGGGCAGGCCATACATAACATAGCAAGACTTTACTCTCATAGACATATGCAGGGCAGGCCATACATAACATAGCAAGACTTTACTCTCATAGACATATGCAGGGCAGGCCATAGATAACATAGCAAGACTTTACTCTCATAGACATATGCAGGGCAGGCCATACATAACATAGCACGACTTTACTCTAATAGACATATGCAGGGCAGGCCATACATAACATAGCAATACTTTACTCTCAGAGACATATGCAGGGCAGGCCATACATAACATAGCAGGACTTTACTCTCATATACACATGCGGGGCAGGCCATACATAACATAGCAAGACTTTACTCTCATAGACACATGCAGGGCAGGCCATACATAACATAGCAAGACTTTACTCTCATAGGCATATGCAGGGCAGGCCATAGATAACATAGCAAGACTTTACTCTCATAGACATATGCAGGGCAGGCCGTACATAACATAGCAAGACTTTACTCTCATAGGCATATGCAGGGCAGGCCATAGATAACATAGCAAGACTTTACTCTCATAGGCATATGCAGGGCAGGCCATACATAACATAGCAAGACTTTACTCTCATAGACATATGCAGGGCAGGCCGTACATAACATAGCAAGACTTTACTCTCATAGACATATGCAGGGCAGGCCGTACATAACATAGCAAGACTTTACTCTCATAGACATATGCAGGGCAGGCCATAGATAACATAGCAAGACTTTACTCTCATAGGCATATGCAGGGCAGGCCATAGATAACATAGCAGGACTTTACTCTCATAGGCATATGCAGGGCAGGCCGTACATAACATAGCAGGACTTTACTCTCATAGGCATATGCAGGGCAGGCCGTACATAACATAGCAAGACTTTACTCTCATAGACATATGCAGGGCAGGCCGTACATAACATAGCAAGACTTTACTCTCATAGACATATGCAGGGCGGGCCATAGATAACATAGCAAGACTTTACTCTCATAGACATGTGCGGGGCGGGCCATAGATAACATAGCAAGACTTTACTCTCATAGACATGTGCGGGGCGGGCCATAGATAACATAGCAAGACTTTACTCTCACAGACATATGCGGGGCGGGCCATAGATAACATAGCAAGACTTTACTCTCACAGACATATGCGGGGCGGGCCATAGATAACATAGCAAGACTTTACTCTCATAGACATATGCGGGGCGGGCCATACATAACATAGCAGGACTTTACTCTCATAGACATATGCGGGGCGGGCCATAGATAACATAGCAAGACTTTACTCTCATAGACATATGCGGGGCAGGCCATACATAACATAGCAGGACTTTACTCTAATAGACATATGCAGGGCAGGCCATAGATAACATAGCAGAACTTTACTCTCAAAGACATATGCAGGGCAGGCCATAGATAACATAGCAGGACTTTACTCTCATAGACATATGCGGAACAGGCCATACATAACATAGCAAGACTTAACTCTCATAGACATATGCGGGGCAGGCCATAGATAACATAGCAGGACTTTACTCTCATAGACATATGCGGGGCAGGCCATAGATAACACAGCAAGACTTTACTCTCATAGACATATGCGGGGCAGGCCATACATAACATAGCAAGACTTTACTCTCATAGACATATGCGGGGCAGGCCATAGATAACATAGCAAGACTTTACTCTCACAGACATATGCGGGGCGGGCCATAGATAACATAGCAAGACTTTACTCTCATAGACATATGCGGGGCGGGCCATACATAACATAGCAAGACTTTACTCTCACAGAGATATGCGGGACGGGCCATAGATAACATAGCAAGACTTTACTCTCATAGACATATGCGGGGCGGGCCATAGATAACATAGCAAGACTTCACTCTCATAGACATATGCGGGGCGGTCCATAGATAACATAGCAAGACTTTACTCTCACAGAGATATGCGGGGCGGGCCATAGATAACATAGCAAGACTTTACTCTCATAGGCATATGCGGGGCGGGCCATACATAACATAGCAAGACTTTACTCTCATAGGCATATGCGGGGCGGGCCATAGATAACATAGCAAGACTTTACTCTCATAGACTTACGCGGGCGGGCCATACATAACATAGCAAGACTTTACTCTCATAGAGATATGCGGGGCCGGCCATAGATAACA
Organism: Ambystoma mexicanum; assembly: GCF_040938575.1. Taxonomy (NCBI): domain Eukaryota; kingdom Metazoa; phylum Chordata; class Amphibia; order Caudata; family Ambystomatidae; genus Ambystoma; species Ambystoma mexicanum. The sequence continues at coordinate 766,628,335 of NC_090938.1, read as the reverse complement.
TAGCAAGACTTTACTCTCATAGACATATGCGGGGCCGGCCATAGATAACATAGCAAGACTTTACTCTCATAGAGATATGCCGGGCGGGCCAGAGATAACATAGCAAGACTTTACTCTCATAGACATATGCGGGGCGGGCCATAGATAACATAGCAAGACTTTACTCTCATAGACATATGCGGGGCGGGCCATACATAACATAGCAAGACTTTACTCTCATAGACATATGCGGGGCGGGCCATACATAACATAGCAAGACTTTACTCTCATAGAGATATGCGGGGCGGGCCATAGATAACATAGCAAGACTTTACTCTCATAGACATATGCGGGGCGGGCCATACATAACATAGCAAGACTTTACTCTCACAGAGATATGCGGGGCAGGCTATAGATAACATAGCTAGACTTTACTCTCATAGACATATGCGGGGCGGGCCATAGATAACATAGCAAGACTTTACTCTCATAGACATATGCGGGGCGGGCCATACATAACATAGCAAGACTTTACTCTCATAGACATATGCGGGGCGGGCCATAGATAACATAGCAAGACTTTACTCTCATAGACATATGCGGGGCCGGCCATACATAACATAGCAAGACTTTACTCTCATAGAGATATGCGGGGCGGGCCATAGATAACATAGCAAGACTTTACTCTCATAGACATATGCAGGCCGGCCATAGATAACATAGCAAGACTTTACTCTCATAGACATATGCAGGGCAGGCCATACATACCATAGCAAGACTTTACTCTCATAGACATATGCAGGGCAGGCCATACATATCATAGCAAGACTTTACTCTCATAGACATATGCAGGGCAGGCCATACATAACATAGCAAGACTTTACTCTCATAGACATATGCAGGGCAGGCCATAGATAACATAGCAAGACTTTACTCTCATAGACATATGCAGGGCAGGCCATAGATAACATAGCAAGACTTTACTCTCATAGACATATGCAGAGCAGGCCAGAGAGAACATAGCAAGACTTTACTCTCATAAACATATGCAGGGCAGGCCATACATAACATAGCAAGAGTGTACATGGCAAGCCATACATAACATAGCAAGACTTTACTCTCATAGACATATGCAGAGTGTGCCATACATAACATAGCAAGACTTTACTCTCATAGACATATGCAGGGCGAGCCATAGATAACATAGCAAGACTTTACTCTCATAGACATGTGCAGTGCGGGCCATACATAACATAGCAAGACTTTACTCTCATAGACATGTGCAGGGCGGGCCCTACATAACATAGCAAGACTTTACTCTCATAGACATGTGCAGGGCGGGCCATAGATAACATAGCAAGACTTTACTCTCATAGACATGTGCAGGGCGGGCCATACATAACATAGCAAGACTTTACTCTCAAAGACATGTGCAGGGCGGGCCATAGATAACATAGCAAGACTTTACTCTCATAGACATGTGCAGGGCGGGCCATAGATAACATAGCAAGACTTTACTCTCATAGACATGTGCAGGGCGGGCCATACATAACATAGCAAGACTTTACTCTCAAAGACATGTGCAGGGCGGGCCATACATAACATAGCAAGACTTTACTATCATAGACATATGCAGGGCAGGCCATAGATAACATAGCAAGACTTTACTCTCATAGACATATGCAGGGCAGGCCATAGATAACATAGCAAGACTTTACTCTCATAGACATATGCAGGGCAGGCCATACATAACATAGCAAGACTTTACTCTCATAGACATATGCAGGGCAGGCCATAGATAACATAGAAAGACTTTACTCTCATAGACATAAGCAGGGCAGGCCATAGATAACATAGCTAGACTTTACTCTCATAGACATATGCAGAACAGGCCATACATACCATAGCAAGACTTTACTCTCATAGACATATGCAGGGCAGGCCATACATACCATAGCAAGACTTTACTCTCATAGACATATGCAGGGCAGGCCATAGATAACATAGCAAGACTTTACTCTCATAGACATATGCAGGGCAGGCCATACATAACATAGCAAGACTTTACTCTCATAGAAATATGCAGGGCAGGCCATAGATAACATAGCAAAACTTTACTCTCATAGTCATATGCAGGGCAGGCCAGAGATAACATAGCAAAACTTTACTCTCATAGACATATGCAGGGCAGGCCATACATAACATAGCAAGAGTGTACATGGCAAGCCATACATAACATAGCAAGACTTTACTCTCATAGACATATGCAGAGTGTGCCATACATAACATAGCAAGACTTTACTCTCATAGACATATGCAGGGCGAGCCATAGATAACATAGCAAGACGTTACTCTCATAGACATGTGCAGGGCGGGCCATACATAACATAGCAAGACTTTACTCTCATAGACATGTGCAGGGCGGGCCATACATAATAGCAAGACTTTACTCTCATAGACATGTGCAGGGCGGGCCATAGATAACATAGCAAGACTTTACTCTCATAGACATGTGCAGGGCGGGCCATACATAACATAGCAAGACTTTACTCTCAAAGACATGTGCAGGGCGGGCCATAGATAACATAGCAATACTTTAATCACATAGACATGTGCAGGGCGGGCCATAGATAACATAGCAAGACTTTACTCTCAAAGACATGTGCAGGGCGGGCCATAGATAACATAGCAAGACTTTACTCTCATAGACATATGCAGGGCAGGCCATACATAACATAGCAAGACTTTACTCTCATAGACATATGCAGGGCAGGCCATAGATAACATAGAAAGACTTTACTCTCATAGACATATGCAGGGCAGGCCATAGATAACATAGCAAGACTTTACTCTCATAGACATATGCAGGGCAGGCCATAGATAACATAGCACGACTTTACTCTCATAGACATATGCAGGGCAGGCCATAGATAACATAGCAAGACTTTACTCTCATAGACATATGCAGGGCAGGCCATAGATAACATAGCAAGACTTTACTCTCATAGACATATGCAGGGCAGGCCATAGATAACATAGCAAGACTTTACTCTCATAGACATATGCAGGGCAGGCCAGAGATAACATAGCAAGACTTTACTCTCATAGACATATGCAGGGCAGGCCATAGATAACATAGCAAGAGTGTACATGGCAAGCCATACATAACATAGCAAGACTTTACTCTCATAGACATATGCAGAACAGGCCATACATACCATAGCAAGACTTTACTCTCATAGACATATGCAGGGCAGGCCATACATACCATAGCAAGACTTTACTCTCATAGACATATGCAGGGCAGGCCATAGATAACATAGCAAGACTTTACTCTCATAGACATATGCAGGGCAGGCCATACATAACATAGCAAGACTTTACTCTCATAGACATATGCAGGGCAGGCCATAGATAACATAGCAAGACTTTACTCTCATAGACATATGCAGGGCAGGCCATACATAACATAGCAAGACTTTACTCTCATAGACATGTGCAGGGCGGGCCGTACATAACATAGCAAGACGTTACTCTCATAGACATATGCAGGGCAGGCCATACATAACATAGCAAGACTTTACTCTCATAGACATATGCAGGGCAGGCCATACATAACATAGCAAGACTTTACTCTCATAGACATATGCAGGGCAGGCCATAGATAACATAGCAAGACTTTACTCTCATAGACATATGCAGGGCAGGCCATACATAACATAGCACGACTTTACTCTAATAGACATATGCAGGGCAGGCCATACATAACATAGCAATACTTTACTCTCAGAGACATATGCAGGGCAGGCCATACATAACATAGCAGGACTTTACTCTCATATACACATGCGGGGCAGGCCATACATAACATAGCAAGACTTTACTCTCATAGACACATGCAGGGCAGGCCATACATAACATAGCAAGACTTTACTCTCATAGGCATATGCAGGGCAGGCCATAGATAACATAGCAAGACTTTACTCTCATAGACATATGCAGGGCAGGCCGTACATAACATAGCAAGACTTTACTCTCATAGGCATATGCAGGGCAGGCCATAGATAACATAGCAAGACTTTACTCTCATAGGCATATGCAGGGCAGGCCATACATAACATAGCAAGACTTTACTCTCATAGACATATGCAGGGCAGGCCGTACATAACATAGCAAGACTTTACTCTCATAGACATATGCAGGGCAGGCCGTACATAACATAGCAAGACTTTACTCTCATAGACATATGCAGGGCAGGCCATAGATAACATAGCAAGACTTTACTCTCATAGGCATATGCAGGGCAGGCCATAGATAACATAGCAGGACTTTACTCTCATAGGCATATGCAGGGCAGGCCGTACATAACATAGCAGGACTTTACTCTCATAGGCATATGCAGGGCAGGCCGTACATAACATAGCAAGACTTTACTCTCATAGACATATGCAGGGCAGGCCGTACATAACATAGCAAGACTTTACTCTCATAGACATATGCAGGGCGGGCCATAGATAACATAGCAAGACTTTACTCTCATAGACATGTGCGGGGCGGGCCATAGATAACATAGCAAGACTTTACTCTCATAGACATGTGCGGGGCGGGCCATAGATAACATAGCAAGACTTTACTCTCACAGACATATGCGGGGCGGGCCATAGATAACATAGCAAGACTTTACTCTCACAGACATATGCGGGGCGGGCCATAGATAACATAGCAAGACTTTACTCTCATAGACATATGCGGGGCGGGCCATACATAACATAGCAGGACTTTACTCTCATAGACATATGCGGGGCGGGCCATAGATAACATAGCAAGACTTTACTCTCATAGACATATGCGGGGCAGGCCATACATAACATAGCAGGACTTTACTCTAATAGACATATGCAGGGCAGGCCATAGATAACATAGCAGAACTTTACTCTCAAAGACATATGCAGGGCAGGCCATAGATAACATAGCAGGACTTTACTCTCATAGACATATGCGGGGCAGGCCATAGATAACACAGCAAGACTTTACTCTCATAGACATATGCGGGGCAGGCCATACATAACATAGCAAGACTTTACTCTCATAGACATATGCGGGGCAGGCCATAGATAACATAGCAAGACTTTACTCTCACAGACATATGCGGGGCGGGCCATAGATAACATAGCAAGACTTTACTCTCATAGACATATGCGGGGCGGGCCATACATAACATAGCAAGACTTTACTCTCACAGAGATATGCGGGACGGGCCATAGATAACATAGCAAGACTTTACTCTCATAGACATATGCGGGGCGGGCCATAGATAACATAGCAAGACTTCACTCTCATAGACATATGCGGGGCGGTCCATAGATAACATAGCAAGACTTTACTCTCACAGAGATATGCGGGGCGGGCCATAGATAACATAGCAAGACTTTACTCTCATAGGCATATGCGGGGCGGGCCATACATAACATAGCAAGACTTTACTCTCATAGGCATATGCGGGGCGGGCCATAGATAACATAGCAAGACTTTACTCTCATAGACTTATGCGGGCGGGCCATACATAACATAGCAAGACTTTACTCTCATAGAGATATGCGGGGCCGGCCATAGATAACATAGCAAGACTTTACTCTCATAGACATATGCGGGGCCGGCCATAGATAACATAGCAAGACTTTACTCTCATAGAGATATGCCGGGCGGGCCAGAGATAACATAGCAAGACTTTACTCTCATAGACATATGCGGGGCGGGCCATAGATAACATAGCAAGACTTTACTCTCATAGACATATGCGGGGCGGGCCATACATAACATAGCAAGACTTTACTCTCATAGACATATGCGGGGCGGGCCATACATAACATAGCAAGACTTTACTCTCATAGAGATATGCGGGGCGGGCCATAGATAACATAGCAAGACTTTACTCTCATAGACATATGCGGGGCGGGCCATACATAACATAGCAAGACTTTACTCTCACAGAGATATGCGGGGCAGGCTATAGATAACATAGCTAGACTTTACTCTCATAGACATATGCGGGGCGGGCCATAGATAACATAGCAAGACTTTACTCTCATAGACATATGCGGGGCGGGCCATACATAACATAGCAAGACTTTACTCTCATAGACATATGCGGGGCGGGCCATAGATAACATAGCAAGACTTTACTCTCATAGACATATGCGGGGCCGGCCATACATAACATAGCAAGACTTTACTCTCATAGAGATATGCGGGGCGGGCCATAGATAACATAGCAAGACTTTACTCTCATAGACATATGCAGGCCGGCCATAGATAACATAGCAAGACTTTACTCTCATAGACATATGCAGGGCAGGCCATACATACCATAGCAAGACTTTACTCTCATAGACATATGCAGGGCAGGCCATACATATCATAGCAAGACTTTACTCTCATAGACATATGCAGGGCAGGCCATACATAACATAGCAAGACTTTACTCTCATAGACATATGCAGGGCAGGCCATAGATAACATAGCAAGACTTTACTCTCATAGACATATGCAGGGCAGGCCATAGATAACATAGCAAGACTTTACTCTCATAGACATATGCAGAGCAGGCCAGAGAGAACATAGCAAGACTTTACTCTCATAAACATATGCAGGGCAGGCCATACATAACATAGCAAGAGTGTACATGGCAAGCCATACATAACATAGCAAGACTTTACTCTCATAGACATATGCAGAGTGTGCCATACATAACATAGCAAGACTTTACTCTCATAGACATATGCAGGGCGAGCCATAGATAACATAGCAAGACTTTACTCTCATAGACATGTGCAGTGCGGGCCATACATAACATAGCAAGACTTTACTCTCATAGACATGTGCAGGGCGGGCCCTACATAACATAGCAAGACTTTACTCTCATAGACATGTGCAGGGCGGGCCATAGATAACATAGCAAGACTTTACTCTCATAGACATGTGCAGGGCGGGCCATACATAACATAGCAAGACTTTACTCTCAAAGACATGTGCAGGGCGGGCCATAGATAACATAGCAAGACTTTACTCTCATAGACATGTGCAGGGCGGGCCATAGATAACATAGCAAGACTTTACTCTCATAGACATGTGCAGGGCGGGCCATACATAACATAGCAAGACTTTACTCTCAAAGACATGTGCAGGGCGGGCCATACATAACATAGCAAGACTTTACTATCATAGACATATGCAGGGCAGGCCATAGATAACATAGCAAGACTTTACTCTCATAGACATATGCAGGGCAGGCCATAGATAACATAGCAAGACTTTACTCTCATAGACATATGCAGGGCAGGCCATACATAACATAGCAAGACTTTACTCTCATAGACATATGCAGGGCAGGCCATAGATAACATAGAAAGACTTTACTCTCATAGACATAAGCAGGGCAGGCCATAGATAACATAGCTAGACTTTACTCTCATAGACATATGCAGAACAGGCCATACATACCATAGCAAGACTTTACTCTCATAGACATATGCAGGGCAGGCCATACATACCATAGCAAGACTTTACTCTCATAGACATATGCAGGGCAGGCCATAGATAACATAGCAAGACTTTACTCTCATAGACATATGCAGGGCAGGCCATACATAACATAGCAAGACTTTACTCTCATAGAAATATGCAGGGCAGGCCATAGATAACATAGCAAAACTTTACTCTCATAGTCATATGCAGGGCAGGCCAGAGATAACATAGCAAAACTTTACTCTCATAGACATATGCAGGGCAGGCCATACATAACATAGCAAGAGTGTACATGGCAAGCCATACATAACATAGCAAGACTTTACTCTCATAGACATATGCAGAGTGTGCCATACATAACATAGCAAGACTTTACTCTCATAGACATATGCAGGGCGAGCCATAGATAACATAGCAAGACGTTACTCTCATAGACATGTGCAGGGCGGGCCATACATAACATAGCAAGACTTTACTCTCATAGACATGTGCAGGGCGGGCCATACATAATAGCAAGACTTTACTCTCATAGACATGTGCAGGGCGGGCCATAGATAACATAGCAAGACTTTACTCTCATAGACATGTGCAGGGCGGGCCATACATAACATAGCAAGACTTTACTCTCAAAGACATGTGCAGGGCGGGCCATAGATAACATAGCAATACTTTAATCACATAGACATGTGCAGGGCGGGCCATAGATAACATAGCAAGACTTTACTCTCAAAGACATGTGCAGGGCGGGCCATAGATAACATAGCAAGACTTTACTCTCATAGACATATGCAGGGCAGGCCATACATAACATAGCAAGACTTTACTCTCATAGACATATGCAGGGCAGGCCATAGATAACATAGAAAGACTTTACTCTCATAGACATATGCAGGGCAGGCCATAGATAACATAGCAAGACTTTACTCTCATAGACATATGCAGGGCAGGCCATAGATAACATAGCACGACTTTACTCTCATAGACATATGCAGGGCAGGCCATAGATAACATAGCAAGACTTTACTCTCATAGACATATGCAGGGCAGGCCATAGATAACATAGCAAGACTTTACTCTCATAGACATATGCAGGGCAGGCCATAGATAACATAGCAAGACTTTACTCTCATAGACATATGCAGGGCAGGCCAGAGATAACATAGCAAGACTTTACTCTCATAGACATATGCAGGGCAGGCCATAGATAACATAGCAAGAGTGTACATGGCAAGCCATACATAACATAGCAAGACTTTACTCTCATAGACATATGCAGAACAGGCCATACATACCATAGCAAGACTTTACTCTCATAGACATATGCAGGGCAGGCCATACATACCATAGCAAGACTTTACTCTCATAGACATATGCAGGGCAGGCCATAGATAACATAGCAAGACTTTACTCTCATAGACATATGCAGGGCAGGCCATACATAACATAGCAAGACTTTACTCTCATAGACATATGCAGGGCAGGCCATAGATAACATAGCAAGACTTTACTCTCATAGACATATGCAGGGCAGGCCATACATAACATAGCAAGACTTTACTCTCATAGACATATGCAGGGCAGGCCATAGATAACATAGAAAGACTTTACTCTCATAGACATATGCAGGGCAGGCCATAGATAACATAGCTAGACTTTACTCTCATAGACATATGCAGAACAGGCCATACATACCATAGCAAGACTTTACTCTCATAGACATATGCAGGGCAGGCCATACATACCATAGCAAGACTTTACTCTCATAGACATATGCAGGGCAGGCCATAGATAACATAGCAAGACTTTACTCTCATAGACATATGCAGGGCAGGCCATACATAACATAGCAAGACTTTACTCTCATAGACATATGCAGGGCAGGCCAGAGATAACATAGCAAGACTTTACTCTCATAGACATATGCAGGGCAGGCCATACATAACATAGCAAGAGTGTACATGGCAAGCCATACGTAACATAGCAAGACTTTACTCTCATAGACATATGCAGAGTGTGCCATACATAACATAGCAAGACTTTACTCTCATAGACATATGCAGGGCGAGCCATAGATAACATAGCAAGACGTTACTCTCATAGACATGTGCAGGGCGGGCCATACATAACATAGCAAGACTTTACTCTCATAGACATGTGCAGGGCGGGCCATACATAATAGCAAGACTTTACTCTCATAGACATGTGCAGGGCGGGCCATAGATAACATAGCAAGACTTTACTCTCATAGACATGTGCAGGGCGGGCCATACATAACATAGCAAGACTTTACTCTCAAAGACATGTGCAGGGCGGGCCATAGATAACATAGCAATACTTTAATCACATAGACATGTGCAGGGCGGGCCATAGATAACATAGCAAGACTTTACTCTCATAAACATATGCAGGGCAGGCCATACATAACATAGCAAGAGTGTACATGGCAAGCCATACATAACATAGCAAGACTTTACTCTCATAGACATATGCAGAGTGTGCCATACATAACATAGCAAGACTTTACTCTCATAGACATATGCAGGGCGAGCCATAGATAACATAGCAAGACTTTACTCTCATAGACATGTGCAGTGCGGGCCATACATAACATAGCAAGACTTTACTCTCATAGACATGTGCAGGGCGGGCCCTACATAACATAGCAAGACTTTACTCTCATAGACATGTGCAGGGCGGGCCATAGATAACATAGCAAGACTTTACTCTCATAGACATGTGCAGGGCGGGCCATAGATAACATAGCAAGACTTTACTCTCATAGACATGTGCAGGGCGGGCCATACATAACATAGCAAGACTTTACTCTCATAGACATGTGCAGGGCGGGCCATAGATAACATAGCAAGACTTTACTCTCAAAGACATGTGCAGGGCGGGCTATACATAACATAGCAAGACTTTACTATCATAGACATATGCAGGGCAGGCCATAGATAACATAGCAAGACTTTACTCTCATAGACATATGCAGGGCAGGCCATAGATAACATAGAAAGACTTTACTGTCATAGACATATGCAGGGCAGGCCATAGATAACATAGCTAGACTTTACTCTCATAGACATATGCAGGACAGGCCATACATACCATAGCAAGACTTTACTCTCATAGACATATGCAGGGCAGGCCATACATACCATAGCAAGACTTTACTCTCATAGACATATGCAGGGCAGGCTATAGATAACATAGCAAGACTTTACTCTCATAGACATATGCAGGGCAGGCCATACATAACATAGCAAGACTTTACTCTCATAGACATATGCAGGGCAGGCCATACATAAAAAAGCAAGACTTTACTCTCATAGAAATATGCAGGGCAGGCCATAGATAACATAGCAAGACTTTACTCTCATAGACATATGCAGGGCAGGCCATAGATAACATAGCAAGACTTTACTCTCATAGACATATGCAGGGCAGGCCAGAGATAACATAGCAAGACTTTACTCTCATAGACATATGCAGGGCAGGCCATACATAACATAGCAAGAGTGTACATGGCAAGCCATACATAACATAGCAAGACTTTACTCTCATAGACATATGCAGAGTGTGCCATACATAACATAGCAAGACTTTACTCTCATAGACATATGCAGGGCGAGCCATAGATAACATAGCAAGACTTTACTCTCATAGACATGTGCAGGGCGGGCCATACATAACATAGCAAGACTTTACTCTCATAGACATGTGCAGGGCGGGCCATACATAATAGCAAGACTTTACTCTCATAGACATGTGCAGGGCGGGACATAGATAACATAGCAAGACTTTACTCTCATAGACATGTGCAGGGCGGGCCATACATAACATAGCAAGACTTTACTCTCAAAGACATGTGCAGGGCGGGCCATAGATAACATAGCAAGACTTTAATCTCATAGACATGTGCAGGGCGGGCCATAGATAACATAGCAAGACTTTACTCTCATAGACATGTGCAGGGCGGGCCATACATAACATAGCAAGACTTTACTATCATAGACATATGCAGGGCAGGCCATAGATAACATAGCAAGACTTTACTCTCATAGACATATGCAGGGCAGGCCATAGATAACATAGCAAGACTTTACTCTCATAGACATATGCAGGGCAGGCCATACATAACATAGCAAGACTTTACTCTCATAGACATATGCAGGGCAGGTCATAGATAACATAGCAAGACTTTATTCTCATAGACATATGCAGGGCAGGCCATACATAACATAGCACGACTTTACTCTAATAGGCATATGCAGGGCAGGCCATAGATAACATAGCAAGACTTTACTCTCATAGGCATATGCAGGGCAGGCCATAGATAACATAGCAAGACTTTATTCTCATAGACATATGCAGGGCAGGCCATAGATAACATAGCAAGACTTTACTCTCATAGACATATGCAGGGCAGGCCATAGATAACATAGCAAGACTTTACTCTCATAGACATATGCAGGGCAGGCCATAGATAACATAGCAAGACTTTACTCTCATAGACATATGCAGGGCAGGCCATACATAACATAGCAGGACTTTACTCTCATAGGCATATGCAGGGCAGTCCATACATAACATAGCAAGACTTTACTCTCATAGACATATGCAGGGCAGGCCGTACATAACATAGCAAGACTTTACTCTCATAGACATATGCAGGGCGGGCCATAGATAACATAGCAAGACTTTACTCTCATAGACATGTGCGGGGCGGGCCATAGATAACATAGCAAGACTTTACTCTCACAGACATATGCGGGGCGGGCCATAGATAACATAGCAAGACTTTACTTCCATAGACATATGCGGGGCGGGCCATACATAACATAGCAGGACTTTACTCTCATAGGCATATGCAGGGCAGTCCATACATAACATAGCAAGACTTTACTCTCATAGACATATGCAGGGCAGGCCGTACATAACATAGCAAGACTTTACTCTCATAGACATATGCAGGGCAGGCCATAGATAACATAGCAAGACTTTACTCTCATAGACATGTGCGGGGCGGGCCATAGATAACATAGCAAGACTTTACTCTCACAGACATATGCGGGGCGGGCCATAGATAACATAGCAAGACTTTACTCTCATAGACATATGCGGGGCGGGCCATACATAACATAGCAGGACTTTACTCCCATAGACATATGCGGGGCGGGCCATAGATAACATAGCAAGACTTTACTCTCATAGACATATGCGGGGCAGGCCATACATAACATAGCAGGACTTTACTCTAATAGACATATGCAGGGCAGGCCATAGATAACATAGCAGGACTTTACTCTCATAGACATATGCAGGGCAGGCCATACATAACATAGCAAGACTTTACTCTCATAGACATATGCAGGGCAGGCCATAGATAACATAGCAAGACTTTACTCTCATAGACATATGCAGGGCAGGCCAGAGATAACATAGCAAGACTTTACTCTCATAGACATATGCAGGGCAGGCCATACATAACATAGCAAGAGTGTACATGGCAAGCCATACATAACATAGCAAGACTTTACGCTCATAGACATATGCAGGGCAGGCCATAGATAACATAGCAAGACTTTACGCTCATAGACATATGCAGGGCAGGCCATAGATAACATAGCAGGACTTTACTCTCATAGACATATGCAGGGCAGGCCATAGATAACATAGCAAGACTTTACGCTCATAGACATATGCAGGGCAGGCCATAGATAACATAGCAGGACTTTACTCTCATAGACATATGCGGGGCAGGCCATAGATAACATAGCAGGACTTTACTCTCATAGACATATGCGGGGCAGGCCATACATAACACAGCAAGACTTTACTCTCATAGACATATGCGGGGCAGGCCATAGATAACATAGCAAGACTTTACGCTCATAGACATATGCAGGGCAGGACATAGATAACATAGCAGGACTTTACTCTCATAGACATATGCGGGGCAGGCCATAGATAACATAGCAAGACTTTAATCTCATAGACATATGCGGGGCAGGCCATACATAACATAGCAAGACTTTACTCTCATAGACATATGCGGGGCAGGCCATAGATAACATAGCAAGACTTTACTCTCACAGACATATGCGGGGCGGGCCATAGATAACATAGCAAGACTTTACTCTCATAGACATATGCAGGGCGGGCCATAGATAACATAGCAAGACTTTACTCTCATAGACATATGCAGGGCAGGCCAGAGATAACATAGCAAGACTTTACTCTCATAGACATATGCAGGGCAGGCCATACATAACATAGCAAGAGTGTACATGGCAAGCCATACATAACATAGCAAGACTTTACGCTCATAGACATATGCAGGGCAGGCCATAGATAACATAGCAAGACTTTACTCTCATAGACATATGCGGGGCAGGCCATACATAACATAGCAGGACTTTACTCTAATAGACATATGCAGGGCAGGCCATAGATAACATAGCAGGACTTTACTCTCATAGACATATGCAGGGCAGGCCATACATAACATAGCAAGACTTTACTCTCATAGACATATGCAGGGCAGGCCATAGATAACATAGCAAGACTTTACTCTCATAGACATATGCAGGGCAGGCCAGAGATAACATAGCAAGACTTTACTCTCATAGACATATGCAGGGCAGGCCATACATAACATAGCAAGAGTGTACATGGCAAGCCATACATAACATAGCAAGACTTTACGCTCATAGACATATGCAGGGCAGGCCATAGATAACATAGCAAGACTTTACGCTCATAGACATATGCAGGGCAGGCCATAGATAACATAGCAGGACTTTACTCTCATAGACATATGCAGGGCAGGCCATAGATAACATAGCAAGACTTTACGCTCATAGACATATGCAGGGCAGGCCATAGATAACATAGCAGGACTTTACTCTCATAGACATATGCGGGGCAGGCCATAGATAACATAGCAGGACTTTACTCTCATAGACATATGCGGGGCAGGCCATACATAACACAGCAAGACTTTACTCTCATAGACATATGCGGGGCAGGCCATAGATAACATAGCAAGACTTTACGCTCATAGACATATGCAGGGCAGGACATAGATAACATAGCAGGACTTTACTCTCATAGACATATGCGGGGCAGGCCATAGATAACATAGCAAGACTTTAATCTCATAGACATATGCGGGGCAGGCCATACATAACATAGCAAGACTTTACTCTCATAGACATATGCGGGGCAGGCCATAGATAACATAGCAAGACTTTACTCTCACAGACATATGCGGGGCGGGCCATAGATAACATAGCAAGACTTTACTCTCATAGACATATGCAGGGCGGGCCATAGATAACATAGCAAGACTTTACTCTCACAGACATATGCGGGGCGGGCCATAGATAACATAGCAAGACTTTACTCTCATAGACATATGCGGGGCGGGCCATAGATAACATAGCAAGACTTCACTCTCATAGACATATGCGGGGTGGTCCATAGATAACATAGCAAGACTTTACTCTCACAGAGATATGCGGGGCGGGCCATAGATAACATAGCAAGACTTTACTCTCATAGACATATGCGGGGCGGGCCATAGATAACATAGCAAGACTTTACTCTCATAGACATATGCGGGGCGGGCCATACATAACATAGCAAGACTTTACTCTCATAGACATATGCGGGGCGGGCCATAGATAACATAGCAAGACTTTACTCTCATAGACATATGCGGGCCGGCCATACATAACATAGCAAGACTTTACTCTCATAGAGATATGCGGGGCCGGCCATAGATAACATAGCAAGACTTTACTCTCATAGACATATGCGGGGCCGGCCATAGATAACATAGCAAGACTTTACTCTCATAGAGATATGCAGGGCAGGCCAGAGATAACATAGCAAGACTTTACTCTCATAGACATATGCAGGGCAGGCCATACATAACATAGCAAGAGTGTACATGGCAAGCCATACATAACATAGCAAGACTTTACTCTCATAGACATATGCAGAGTGTGCCATACATAACATAGCAAGACTTTACTCTCATAGTGTCAGGAACTGCGGGTGGAAGCTGTGGGAGCGCTGGAGGCATTGACTTTAGCTCTCCTACCGCTCTAGTCCTCATCCAACATGGCGGCGTCTAGTATATTACCAGACCCCGCCCCCGCGCTCATTGCGTTGTATCTGTTGTTCTTAGCACAACGCTCTGTGCGACTTAAACTACAGTACTTTTCCCTGTCAGTTTCGCTCTGACTTTCTTCCTTGTTTTTTCCGTCCATATCCCTTATTCCTGCCTTCCAGCTAAGGTTTGTTTCTTTCTCTCTTTGTGTACCTTTCCGGCGTTACTTTCCTTTGGCCGTCTTGCCGGTATTCCTACTTTCCGCGTCCCGTTTTGGAACCGGGTACCTTCCGCTATCTAGCGGTTCAATTCTATTATTATTTCGGCATCTATCGCCGCTCATGTCTTACCTTCGCGTCCCTGCTATGCGCCTCCTTCTTTAGCGGGGCTCGCTTGCTTTGCCTGTGATCCTTCCGCGGCCTTCCGCATTGTTTATTTTTTGTATTTGTTATTCCTTTTCTTACCACTCACCTGCTTTAAACTCCTAGAGTTATTCTGCTTCTATTTTGGAGGCTAATGCCTTCATTCCCAGGGAGTAGCAGCTTCTACTCCCGTTTGCCTCGTCCCATTTGTTCCTGCTCTGCACTCCGGAACGTTTAAACTCCATTCAAGACTCTTGGACATCAGGGTTTTTTCCGCCACATGGCTTTTTCCCTGCTTTGGGGCTGGCTCCCCGGGGTCCCCCAAGGGCAGGTTCCAGCTCTGTCAAGGTGGCCTCCGGGGGAGCCAGACCCTACTTACACGAACGGAAGGACCACAAGCCTAAAGAAAAGCTCTATTCCAATAAGAAAAAGAGGAGCAAGTCATCTGGTACTGTATCCGAGGACATTACTTCAGTGGAATCAGGTGAGGAGGATTGGGAGGGTACGCAGGGATCTGACAGCATACAACGCCCAAGGATACCCATGGCGTCCCTGGAACAGTATCAGGAACTGGCAGCTGCCATGCAGAACCTTACGGTTGAAGTACAGGCCTTACGTAATGAGAATATCGGCTTGAGGCAGCAGGTGGTGCTGCGCCGCGAGGACCAGGGGGACTTACCGCCCATGGCTTTGTCCTTCGGTAAATACGACGGACATCCTGGGGGTCTGAAGGACTTCCTTGACGCCTGCCAGGTCTATTTCACTTTTAGACCTTATGCTTATGACACCGCTCGATCCAGAGTAGGATTCATTATCGCCAACCTTATGGGAAATGCTTTATCCTGGGCCACTCCCTTGGTCACCAGGAATGATCCCTCCTTAAACAACTTTGATCACTTTGTGGGATCGCTTAAAGCACAATTCGACCGACCAGAAGTGCTGTACACCTCTCTTGAGGCAATACTCGATGTGCAGCAGGGAACCTCAGACCTACAGACGTACATATCCCGTTTTATGAGACTAGCAGCTAAGTCCGACTGGCCAGATTCCGCCAAGCAGACCATTTTCCGCCGGGGTCTCCAAGACGAGATTAAGGATGAACTAGCCAGAGTGGCCAGGCCAACCTCCTTCCAGGATTTGGTAACATTATCTTTACAGATTGAGTATCGTATACTAGAACGTCGACAGGAAAGAAGGAGAGGGCGCATCGCTCCTCAGACATTCACACCGCCTTCCCAATCACCGTCACCTAGGAACACGCATTCTGCAGAAGAACCAATGCAGATTGGATCCATGCGAGGACCGTTAACCCAGGAAGAGAGAAGACGACGTCGTGAAGCTGGGCTATGTATGTATTGTGGTTCTTCCAAACATCTCTGAAGGAACTGTCCAGAAGTACAACCCAGGAGGATGGAAAACTCCAGCCCCCGATCTTACGCAAGGGAAGTATCGGGGGAGCCACCTGTCACCCTTGCCACTCTTCCAAACCAATAGAGGATGCAGACGACAATCAACTCATGGTATTCAAGGTACACCTTTGGCTATCTGAGTCAGGACCCATAGAAGTTTTGGCTATGCTGGACTGCGGTGCAGCGGGTAACTTTCTTGACATAAATTGGGCCAAGAAGAAGATGGTTCCTTCAAGACCTAAGCCACGACCCATACCAGTCGAAGGAGTGGACGGTTCACCGTTATCTTCAGGTCCCATAATCCATGAGACTATTCCGTTAAAGATGAAACTGGGAGACCATCAAGAGTATATGGTTTTCGATCTTATCAGGGCAGCTCACTTCCCCCTGGTTATCGGGATACCTTGGTTGAGACGGCATAACCCCACCATCGACTGGACGTCCAACAGAGTGAGTTTCAACTCAGCATACTGCGGATCAAACTGTATGAAACTTCCTGTCAAAAGACCCTATGAAGAAGAAACCAACACCATCCGAACAGTGACCGTATCTTCTGTTCCGCTCCATTACCAGGAATATGTTGAGGTTTTCAAGGATACACTGCCAAGAATCTTACCTCCTCATAGGAATGAAGATTGTGCCATAGACCTTACGCCGGAAGCAGTGGTGCCTTTTGGTCGCATGTATCCGTTATCCATGCCAGAAAAAAGTGCTCTCAAAGAATACCTGGTCGCTAATCTACAAAACGGACTTATCCAAGAATCCAATTCTTCTTGTGGGGCTTCCTTGTTCTTTATCCCTAAGAAAGACACCTCTGAACTAAGACCATGTATAGACTACAGGGGCCTAAATCAAGTCACCATTCGCGACAGATACCCCATGCCATTGATACGAGAAGTTCTAGAGGCAGTCCAGGGGGCTGTCTATTTTACCAAGCTTGATTTAAGAGGTGCATACCATCTTTTGAGGATACGAAAAGGCGACGAATGGAAGACTGCCTTTCGTACCCCTTTGGGGCTCTTTGAATATAGGGTGATGCCCTTTGGGCTGGTAAATGCCCCAGCTAAATTCCAACGGTTCATGGATAAGATATTTTCGGACATGCTGTTTCTGTCTGTAGTTGTCTACCTAGACGATATATTGATATTTTCTCGTACTTTACAAGACCACCGCCAACTTGTCAAAGAGGTACTACATCGTCTACAATTCCATCAACTGCTGGTCAAACCAGAGAAGTGTGAGTTCGAGGTAACCACAATATCCTATTTGGGTTTTATCCTATCGAAAGACGGCATTGAGATGGACCCAAGGAAGATAAAGGCCATAGTGGAATGGAAGGAACCCTCGAACGTCAAAGAGGTACAAAGGTTTCTTGGGTTGGCAAATTTTTACAGACGTTTTATACCAAATTTTTCCAACATAGTGTTACCCATTACTTCTCTCCTAAAAAAGGGTGTCAAATTCATTTTTGACATAAGACCCAGAGAAGCCTTTCAACTACTAAAGGAATTGTTTATTTCAGCTCCCATTCTCGTCCAACCAGATCAAACTAAACAGTTCATCTTGGAAACAGACGCTTCCATTGGGGCGGTGGGGGCCATATTACTCCAGAAGGCTGATGAGGGGGAAGAACACCCGGTTGCCTACTACTCTAAAACCTTGACCAGCAGTGAACGGAACTACTCTGTCCTTGAAAGAGAACTGTTGGCTATCAAGTTAGCCTGCCAAGAATGGCGCCATCTTCTGCAAGGTGCGGCCCATAGCTTCCTAATCCGCACCGACCACCGCAACCTACAAGTCCTTCAACAGATGGAATGCACAAATGCCCGTCATGCCAGATGGGCTTACTTTTTCTTACAATTCGACTTCATAATCACTCACATTCCAGGATCAGAGAACCAGAAGGCTGATGCTTTGTCCCGCAGATATGGGGACGACTCAGGGAACGATAAGAATCACGAACTAGTGTTTCCGGACCTTAAAATAGTTGCAGCAGCCTCCCTTTTTCTTCAGGATCTGATCCCACAGTACAATATGCAAGCCGGACTACCTTCTACTGTTACTCAAGCTAGTGATGGTCTCTTTTACCATGATTCTGCTCTCTTTATTCCTACTAAGCCGTTACAGAGACAGGTACTTTCCTGGTGTCACGATACCCCCCTGGTAGGCCACCCTGGAATCAGAAAGACATACGAGCTACTTCACAGGGGTTTCTGGTGGCCCACCATTAGGAAGGATGTACAGGAATATGTATCCTCTTGCCCGGTTTGCGCATCTAGCAAGTACCAAACGGGGAAACCGGTAGGATTATTGCAACAGCCACAGTTACCAGAACGTCCGTGGGAGCACGTTTCCACGGACTTCATTGTTGACCTCCCCAGATCATATGGTAAGACCGTAATCATGGTTACGGTAGATTCATACAGTAAATTAGCTCATTTCTCTGCCTTCTCCCATATACCGACAGCACCAGAAACCGCAGCCACTTTCCTCTGTGATGTGGTTCGCCTTCATGGTTTACCCAGGACCATTGTATCAGATCGAGGTTCTCAGTTCACCTCCAGGTTCTGGTCAGCACTCTGTCAAACATTAGGTATTCACAGGGCTCTTTCTTCAGGATACCATCCCCAGAGTAACGGACAGACGGAGAGGCTTAATGCAAGCCTAGAACAGTACCTAAGATGCTTTTGTAGCCCCCAGCAGGACGAATGGTCTCGATTCCTTCCACAGGCAGAATTCGCCTATAACAATTCCTTCCATACTACCATCCAGATGAGTCCTTTCTACTGTACCTATGGCTATCATCCTCAGCACTTACCCTGGCTTAACAGTTCTTCCACCAATGTACCTGCTCTAGACAGTATATTGAAGGACCTACATGAAGTACATGCCTTAGCCAAAAGGGCACACGAAACCAGTCAACAATCACAAAAGAAGTGGGCTGACAAAGGCAGGCGTAACAACCCAGACTGGAAGGCAGGTCAGTTAGTCTGGCTGTCTACCAAATTCCTGCCAAAATGGGTTCACACTGGTAAATTCTCTTCTGGATATTTGGGTCCCTTTCCCATCCTGTACAAAGTCAATCCGGTGGCCTATAAGCTTAAGTTACCTAAATATCTTCAGAGGGTTCATCCAGTTTTCCACACCTCCCTCCTAAAACTTCACAAGGAAGACCCTTTTCAGAGACAGTTTCTTAAAGTGCAAACTCCTGTAGCTCCAGTTCCTGATGAGTATGAGGTTTCCCACCTGGTTGATTCACGATATCGTAAGGGCAGGAGACAATACCTGGTGCATTGGAAGGGCTATCCTGTAGAAGAGAGGTCCTGGGAACCAAGCTCCCATATCCATGCCCCCCGATTGCTAAGAAGGTTTCATCAACTACATCCCGGAAAGCCAGGGGGGGTTCCGAGGAGAAGGGGGTATACTGTCAGGAACTGCAGGTGGAAGCTGTGGGAGCGCTGGAGGCATTGACTTTAGCTCTCCTACCGCTCTTGTCCTCATCCAACATGGCGGCGTCTAGTATATTACCAGACCCCGCCCCCGCGCTCATTGCGTTGTATCTGTTGTTCTTAGCACAACGCTCTGTGCGACTTAAACTACAGTACTTTTCCCTGTCAGTTTCGCTCTGACTTTCTTCCTTGTTTTTTCCGTCCATATCCCTTATTCCTGCCTTCCAGCTAAGGTTTGTTTCTTTCTCTCTTTGTGTACCTTTCCGGCGTTACTTTCCTTTGGCCGTCTTGCCGGTATTCCTACTTTCCGCGTCCCGTTTTGGAACCGGGTACCTTCCGCTGTCTAGCGGTTCAATTCTATTATTATTTCGGCATCTATCGCCGCTCATGTCTTACCTTCGCGTCCCTGCTATGCGCCTCCTTCTTTAGCGGGGCTCGCTTGCTTTGCCTGTGATCCTTCCGCGGCCTTCCGCATTGTTTATTTTTTGTATTTGTTATTCCTTTTCTTACCACTCACCTGCTTTAAACTCTCCGAGTTATTCTGCTTCTATTTTGGAGGCTAATGCCTTCATTCCCAGGGAGTAGCAGCTTCTACTCCCGTTTGCCTCGTCCCATTTGTTCCTGCTCTGCACTCCGGAACGTTTAAACTCCATTCAAGACTCTTGGACATCAGGGTTTTTTCCGCCACTTGGCTTTTTCCCTGCTTTGGGGCTGGCTCCCCGGGGTCCCCCAAGGGCAGGTTCCAGCTCTGCCAAGGTGGCCTCCGGGGGAGCCAGACCCTACTTACACGAACGGAAGGACCACAAGCCTAAAGAAAAGCTCTATTCCGATAAGAAAAAGAGGAGCAAGTCATCTGGTACTGTATCCGAGGACATTACTTCAGTGGAATCAGGTGAGGAGGATTGGGAGGGTACGCAGGGATCTGACACATAGACATATGCAGGGCGAGCCATAGATAACATAGCAAGACTTTACTCTCATAGACATGTGCAGGGCGGGCCATACATAACATAGCAAGACTTTACTCTCATAGACATGTGCAGGGCGGGCCATACATAATAGCAAGACTTTACTCTCATAGACATGTGCAGGGCAGGCCATAGATAACATAGCAAGACTTTACTCTCATAGACATGTGCAGGGCGGGCCATACATAACATAGCAAGACTTTACTCTCAAAGACATGTGCAGGGCGGGCCATAGATAACATAGCAAGACTTTAATCTCATAGACATGTGCAGGGCGGGCCATAGATAACATAGCAAGACTTTACTCTCATAGACATGTGCAGGGCGGGCCATACATAACATAGCAAGACTTTACTATCATAGACATATGCAGGGCAGGCCATAGATAACATAGCAAGACTTTACTCTCATAGACATATGCAGGGCAGGCCATAGATAACATAGCAAGACTTTACTCTCATAGACATATGCAGGGCAGGCCATACATAACATAGCAAGACTTTACTCTCATAGACATATGCAGGGCAGGTCATAGATAACATAGCAAGACTTTATTCTCATAGACATATGCAGGGCAGGCCATACATAACATAGCACGACTTTACTCTAATAGACATATGCAGGGCAGGCCATAGATAACATAGCAAGACTTTACTCTCATAGGCATATGCAGGGCAGGCCATAGATAACATAGCAAGACTTTACTCTCATAGGCATATGCAGGGCAGGCCATAAATAACATAGCAAGACTTTACTCTCATAGGCATATGCAGGGCAGGCCATATATAACATAGCAAGACTTTACTCTCATAGACATATGCAGGGCAGGCCGTACATAACATAGCAAGACCTTACTCTCATAGGCATATGCAGGGCAGGCCATAGATAACATAGCAAGACTTTACTCTCATAGGCATATGCAGGGCAGGCCATACATAACATAGCAAGACTTTACTCTCATAGACATATGCAGGGCAGGCCGTACATAACATAGCAAGACTTTACTCTCATAGACATATGCAGGGCAGGCCATAGATAACATAACAAGACTTTACTCTCATAGGCATATGCAGGGCAGGCCATAGATAACATAGCAGGACTTAAATCTCATAGGCATATGCAGGGCTGGCCATACATAACATAGCAAGACTTTACTCTCATAGACATATGCAGGGCAGGCCGTACATAACATAGCAAGACTTTACTCTCATAGACATATGCAGGGCAGGCCATAGATAACATAGCAAGACTTTACTCTCATAGACATATGCAGGGCAGGCCATAGATAACATAGCAAGACTTTACTCTCATAGACATGTGCAGGGCGGGCCATAGATAACATAGCAAGACTTTACTCTCACAGACATATGCGGGGCGGGCCATAGATAACATAGCAAGACTTTACTCTCATAGACATATGCGTGGCAGGCCATACATAACATAGCAGGACTTTACTCTCATAGACATATGCGGGGCGGGCCATAGATAACATAGCAAGACTTTACTCTCATAGACATATGCAGGGCAGTCCATACATAACATAGCAAGAGTTTACATAGCAAGCCATACATAACATAGCAAGACTTTACTCTCATAGACATATGCAGGGTGTGCCATACATAACATAGCAAGACTTTACTCTCATAGACATATGCAGGGCAGGCCATAGATAACATAGCAAGACGTTACTCTCATAGACATATGCAGGGCAGGCCATAGATAACATAGCAAGACTTTACTCTCATAGACATATGCAGGGCAGGCCATACATAACATAGCAAGACTTTACTCTCATAGACATATGCAGGGCAGGCCATAGATAATATAGCAAGACTTTACTCTCATAGACATATGCAGGGCAGGCCATACATAACATAGCAAGACTTTACTCTCATAGACATATGCAGGGCAGGCCATAGATAACATAGCAAGA
Source organism: Ambystoma mexicanum (assembly GCF_040938575.1). Taxonomy (NCBI): domain Eukaryota; kingdom Metazoa; phylum Chordata; class Amphibia; order Caudata; family Ambystomatidae; genus Ambystoma; species Ambystoma mexicanum. Next base: position 766,604,592 of record NC_090938.1, on the reverse strand, counting down.
CTTTACTCTCATAGACATATGCAGGGCAGGCCATACATAACATAGCAAGACTTTACTCTCATAGACATATGCAGGGCAGGCCATAGATAACATAGCAAGACTTTACTCTCATAGACATATGCAGGGCAGGCCATACATAACATAGCAAGACTTTACTCTCATAGACATATGCAGGGCAGGCCATAGATAACATAGCAAGACTTTACTCTCATAGACATATGCAGGGCAGGCCATAGATAACATAGAAAGACTTTACTCTCATAGACATATGCAGGGCAGGCCATACATAACATAGCAAGACTTTACTCTCATAGACATATGCAGGGCAGGCCATAGATAACATAGCAAGACTTTACTCTCATAGACATATGCAGGGCAGGCCATAGATAACATAGCAAGACTTTACTCTCATAGACATATGCAGGGCAGGCCATACATACCATAGCAAGACTTTACTCTCATAGACATGTGCAGGGCGGGCCATACATAATAGCAAGACTTTACTCTCATAGACATGTGCAGGGCAGGCCATAGATAACATAGCAAGACTTTACTCTCATAGACATGTGCAGGGCGGGCCATACATAACATAGCAAGACTTTACTCTCAAAGACATGTGCAGGGCGGGCCATAGATAACATAGCAAGACTTTAATCTCATAGACATGTGCAGGGCGGGCCATAGATAACATAGCAAGACTTTACTCTCATAGACATGTGCAGGGCGGGCCATACATAACATAGCAAGACTTTACTATCATAGACATATGCAGGGCAGGCCATAGATAACATAGCAAGACTTTACTCTCATAGACATATGCAGGGCAGGCCATAGATAACATAGCAAGACTTTACTCTCATAGACATATGCAGGGCAGGCCATACATAACATAGCAAGACTTTACTCTCATAGACATATGCAGGGCAGGTCATAGATAACATAGCAAGACTTTATTCTCATAGACATATGCAGGGCAGGCCATACATAACATAGCACGACTTTACTCTAATAGACATATGCAGGGCAGGCCATAGATAACATAGCAAGACTTTACTCTCATAGGCATATGCAGGGCAGGCCATAGATAACATAGCAAGACTTTACTCTCATAGGCATATGCAGGGCAGGCCATAAATAACATAGCAAGACTTTACTCTCATAGGCATATGCAGGGCAGGCCATATATAACATAGCAAGACTTTACTCTCATAGACATATGCAGGGCAGGCCGTACATAACATAGCAAGACCTTACTCTCATAGGCATATGCAGGGCAGGCCATAGATAACATAGCAAGACTTTACTCTCATAGGCATATGCAGGGCAGGCCATACATAACATAGCAAGACTTTACTCTCATAGACATATGCAGGGCAGGCCGTACATAACATAGCAAGACTTTACTCTCATAGACATATGCAGGGCAGGCCATAGATAACATAACAAGACTTTACTCTCATAGGCATATGCAGGGCAGGCCATAGATAACATAGCAGGACTTTACTCTCATAGGCATATGCAGGGCTGGCCATACATAACATAGCAAGACTTTACTCTCATAGACATATGCAGGGCAGGCCGTACATAACATAGCAAGACTTTACTCTCATAGACATATGCAGGGCAGGCCATAGATAACATAGCAAGACTTTACTCTCATAGACATATGCAGGGCAGGCCATAGATAACATAGCAAGACTTTACTCTCATAGACATGTGCAGGGCGGGCCATAGATAACATAGCAAGACTTTACTCTCACAGACATATGCGGGGCGGGCCATAGATAACATAGCAAGACTTTACTCTCATAGACATATGCGTGGCAGGCCATACATAACATAGCAGGACTTTACTCTCATAGACATATGCGGGGCGGGCCATAGATAACATAGCAAGACTTTACTCTCATAGACATATGCAGGGCAGTCCATACATAACATAGCAAGAGTTTACATAGCAAGCCATACATAACATAGCAAGACTTTACTCTCATAGACATATGCAGGGTGTGCCATACATAACATAGCAAGACTTTACTCTCATAGACATATGCAGGGCAGGCCATAGATAACATAGCAAGACGTTACTCTCATAGACATATGCAGGGCAGGCCATAGATAACATAGCAAGACTTTACTCTCATAGACATATGCAGGGCAGGCCATACATAACATAGCAAGACTTTACTCTCATAGACATATGCAGGGCAGGCCATAGATAATATAGCAAGACTTTACTCTCATAGACATATGCAGGGCAGGCCATACATAACATAGCAAGACTTTACTCTCATAGACATATGCAGGGCAGGCCATAGATAACATAGCAAGACTTTACTCTCATAGACATATGCAGGGCAGGCCATACATAACATAGCAAGACTTTACTCTCATAGACATATGCAGGGCAGGCCATAGATAACATAGCAAGACTTTACTCTCATAGACATATGCAGGGCAGGCCATACATAACATAGCAAGACTTTACTCTCATAGACATATGCAGGGCAGGCCATAGATAACATAGCAAGACTTTACTCTCATAGACATATGCAGGGCAGGCCATAGATAACATAGAAAGACTTTACTCTCATAGACATATGCAGGGCAGGCCATACATAACATAGCAAGACTTTACTCTCATAGACATATGCAGGGCAGGCCATAGATAACATAGCAAGACTTTACTCTCATAGACATATGCAGGGCAGGCCATAGATAACATAGCAAGACTTTACTCTCATAGACATATGCAGGGCAGGCCATACATACCATAGCAAGACTTTACTCTCATAGACATATGCAGGGCAGGCCATACATATCATAGCAAGACTTTACTCTCATAGACATATGCAGGGCAGGCCATACATAACATAGCAAGACTTTACTCTCATAGACATATGCAGGGCAGGCCATAGATAACATAGCAAGACTTTACTCTCATAGACATATGCAGGGCAGGCCATAGATAACATAGCAAGACTTTACTCTCATAGACATATGCAGGGCAGGCCAGAGATAACATAGCAAGACTTTACTCTCATAGACATATGCAGGGCAGGCCATAGATAACATAGCAAGAGTGTACATGGCAAGCCATACATAACATAGCAAGACTTTACTCTCATAGACATATGCAGAGTGTGCCATACATAACATAGCAAGACTTTACTCTCATAGACATATGGAGGCCGAGCCATAGATAACATAGCAAGACTTTACTCTCATAGACATGTGCAGGGCGGGCCATACATAACATAACAAGACTTTACTCTCATAGACATGTGCAGGGCGGGCCATACATAACATAGCAAGACTTTACTCTCATAGACATGTGCACGGCGGGCCATACATAACATAGCAAGACTTTACTCTCATAGAGATATGCGGGGCCGGCCATAGATAACATAGCAAGACTTTACTCTCATAGACATATGCGGGGCCGGCCATAGATAACATAGCAAGACTTTACTCTCATAGAGATATGCGGGGCGGGCCAGAGATAACATAGCAAGACTTTACTCTCATAGAGATATGCGGGGCGGGCCAGAGATAACATAGCAAGACTTTACTCTCATAGACATATGCGGGGCGGGCCATAGATAACATAGCAAGACTTTACTCTCATAGACATATGCGGGGCGGGCCATACATAACATAGCAAGACTTTACTCTCATAGACATATGCGGGGCGGGCCATACATAACATAGCAAGACTTTACTCTCATAGAGATATGCGGGGCGGGCCATAGATAACATAGCAAGACTTTACTCTCATAGACATATGCGGGGCGGGCCATACATAACATAGCAAGACTTTACTCTCACAGAGATATGCGGGGCAGGCTATAGATAACATAGCTAGACTTTACTCTCATAGACATATGCGGGGCGGGCCATAGATAACATAGCAAGACTTTACTCTCATAGACATATGCGGGCGGGCCATACATAACATAGCAAGACTTTACTCTCATAGACATATGCGGGGCGGGCCATAGATAACATAGCAAGACTTTACTCTCATAGACATATGCGGGGCCGGCCATAGATAACATAGCAAGACTTTACTCTCATAGACATATGCGGGGCAGGCCATACATAACATAGCAAGACTTTACTCTCATAGACATATGCGGGGCGGGCCATAGATAATACTCTCATAGACATATGCGGGGCGGGCCATAGATAACATAGCAAGACTTTACTCTCATAGACATATGCGGGGCGGGCCATAGATAACATAGCAAGACTTTACTCTCATAGAGATATGCGGGGCGGGCCATAGATAACATAGCAAGACTTTACTCTCATAGACATATGCGGGCCGGCCATAGATAACATAGCAAGACTTTACTCTCATAGAGATATGCGGGGCGGGCCAGAGATAACATAGCAAGACTTTACTCTCATAGACATATGCGGGGCGGGCCATAGATAACATAGCAAGACTTTACTCTCATAGACATATGCGGGGCGGGCCATACATAACATAGCAAGACTTTACTCTCATAGACATATGCGGGGCAGGCCATACATAACATAGCAAGACTTTACTCTCATAGACATATGCGGGGCGGGCCATAGATAATACTCTCATAGACATATGCGGGGCGGGCCATAGATAACATAGCAAGACTTTACTCTCATAGACATATGCGGGGCGGGCCATAGATAACATATCAAGACTTTACTCTCAATGACATATGCGGGGCGGTCCATAGATAACATAGCAAGACTTTACTCTCATAGACATATGCGGGGCGGGCCATAGAAAACATAGCAAGACTTTACTCTCATAGACATATGCGGGGCGGGCCATACATAACATAGCAAGACTTTACTCTCATAGAGATATGCAGGGCGGGCCATAGATAACATAGCAAGACTTTACTCTCATAGACATATGCAGGGCGGGCCATAGATAACACAGCAAGACTTTACTCTCATAGAGATATGCAGGGCAGGCCATAGATAACATAGCAAGACTTTACTCTCATAGACATATGCAGGGCAGGCCATAGATAACATAGCAAGACTTTACTCTCATAGACATATGCAGGGCAGGCCATACATACCATAGCAAGACTTTACTCTCATAGACATATGCAGGGCAGGCCATACATATCATAGCAAGACTTTACTCTCATAGACATATGCAGGGCAGGCCATACATAACATAGCAAGACTTTACTCTCATAGACATATGCAGGGCAGGCCATAGATAACATAGCAAGACTTTACTCTCATAGACATATGCAGGGCAGGCCATAGATAACATAGCAAGACTTTACTCTCATAGACATATGCAGAGCAGGCCAGAGATAACATAGCAAGACTTTACTCTCATAAACATATGCAGGGCAGGCCATACATAACATAGCAAGAGTGTACATGGCAAGCCATACATAACATAGCAAGACTTTACTCTCATAGACATATGCAGAGTGTGCCATACATAACATAGCAAGACTTTACTCTCAAAGACATATGCAGGGCGAGCCATAGATAACATAGGCAGACTTTACTCTCATAGACATGTGCAGTGCGGGCCATACATAACATAGCAAGACTTTACTCTCATAGACATGTGCAGGGCGGGCCCTACATAACATAGCAAGACTTTACTCTCATAGACATGTGCAGGGCGGGCCATAGATAACATAGCAAGACTTTACTCTCATAGACATGTGCAGGGCGGGCCATACATAACATAGCAAGACTTTACTCTCAAAGACATGTGCAGGGCGGGCCATAGATAACATAGCAAGACTTTACTCTCATAGACATGTGCAGGGCGGGCCATAGATAACATAGCAAGACTTTACTCTCATAGACATGTGCAGGGCGGGCCATACATAACATAGCAAGACTTTACTCTCAAAGACATGTGCAGGGCGGGCCATACATAACATAGCAAGACTTTACTATCATAGACATATGCAGGGCAGGCCATAGATAACATAGCAAGACTTTACTCTCATAGACATATGCAGGGCAGGCCATAGATAACATAGCAAGACTTTACTCTCATAGACATATGCAGGGCAGGCCATACATAACATAGCAAGACTTTACTCTCATAGACATATGCAGGGCAGGCCATAGATAACATAGAAAGACTTTACTCTCATAGACATATGCAGGGCAGGCCATAGATAACATAGCTAGACTTTACTCTCATAGACATATGCAGGACAGGCCATACATACCATAGCAAGACTTTACTCTCATAGACATATGCAGGGCAGGCCATACATACCATAGCAAGACTTTACTCTCATAGGCATATGCAGGGCAGGCCATAGATAACATAGCAAGACTTTACTCTCATAGACATATGCAGGGCAGGCCATACATAACATAGCAAGACTTTACTCTCATAGACATATGCAGAGCAGGCCATACATAAAATAGCAAGACTTTACTCTCATAGAAATATGCAGGGCAGGCCATAGATAACATAGCAAGACTTTACTCTCATAGACATATGCAGGGCAGGCCATAGATAACATAGCAAGACTTTACTCTCATAGACATATGCAGGGCAGGCCAGAGATAACATAGCAAGACTTTACTCTCATAGACATATGCAGGGCAGGCCATACATAACATAGCAAGAGTGTACATGGCAAGCCATACATAACATAGCAAGACTTTACTCTCATAGACATATGCAGAGTGTGCCATACATAACATAGCAAGACTTTACTCTCATAGACATATGCAGGGCGAGCCATAGATAACATAGCAAGACTTTACTCTCATAGACATGTGCAGGGCGGGCCATACATAACATAGCAAGAATTTACTCTCATAGACATGTGCAGGGCGGGCCATACATAATAGCAAGACTTTACTCTCATAGACATGTGCAGGGCGGGCCATAGATAACATAGCAAGACTTTACTCTCATAGACATGTGCAGGGCGGGCCATACATAACATAGCAAGACTTTACTCTCAAAGACATGTGCAGGGCGGGCCATAGATAACATAGCAAGACTTTAATCTCATAGACATGTGCAGGGCGGGCCATAGATAACATAGCAAGACTTTACTCTCATAAACATATGCAGGGCAGGCCATACATAACATAGCAAGAGTGTACATGGCAAGCCATACATAACATAGCAAGACTTTACTCTCATAGACATATGCAGAGTGTGCCATACATAACATAGCAAGACTTTACTCTCATAGACATATGCAGGGCGAGCCATAGATAACATAGCAAGACTTTACTCTCATAGACATGTGCAGTGCGGGCCATACATAACATAGCAAGACTTTACTCTCATAGACATGTGCAGGGCGGGCCCTACATAACATAGCAAGACTTTACTCTCATAGACATGTGCAGGGCGGGCCATAGATAACATAGCAAGACTTTACTCTCATAGACATGTGCAGGGCGGGCCATACATAACATAGCAAGACTTTACTCTCAAAGACATGTGCAGGGCGGGCCATAGATAACATAGCAAGACTTTACTCTCATAGACATGTGCAGGGCGGGCCATAGATAACATAGCAAGACTTTACTCTCATAGACATGTGCAGGGCGGGCCATACATAACATAGCAAGACTTTACTCTCAAAGACATGTGCAGGGCGGGCCATACATAACATAGCAAGACTTTACTATCATAGACATATGCAGGGCAGGCCATAGATAACATAGCAAGACTTTACTCTCATAGACATATGCAGGGCAGGCCATAGATAACATAGCAAGACTTTACTCTCATAGACATATGCAGGGCAGGCCATACATAACATAGCAAGACTTTACTCTCATAGACATATGCAGGGCAGGCCATAGATAACATAGAACGACTTTACTCTCATAGACATATGCAGGGCAGGCCATAGATAACATAGCTAGACTTTACTCTCATAGACATATGCAGGACAGGCCATACATACCATAGCAAGACTTTACTCTCATAGACATATGCAGGGCAGGCCATACATACCATAGCAAGACTTTACTCTCATAGACATATGCAGGGCAGGCCATAGATAACATAGCAAGACTTTACTCTCATAGACATATGCAGGGCAGGCCATACATAACATAGCAAGACTTTACTCTCATAGACATATGCAGGGCAGGCCATACATAAAATAGCAAGACTTTACTCTCATAGAAATATGCAGGGCAGGCCATAGATAACATAGCAAGACTTTACTCTCATAGACATATGCAGGGCAGGCCATAGATAACATAGCAAGACTTTACTCTCATAGACATATGCAGGGCAGGCCAGAGATAACATAGCAAGACTTTACTCTCATAGACATATGCAGGGCAGGCCATACATAACATAGCAAGAGTGTACATGGCAAGCCATACATAACATAGCAAGACTTTACTCTCATAGACATATGCAGAGTGTGCCATACATAACATAGCAAGACTTTACTCTCATAGTGTCAGGAACTGCGGGTGGAAGCTGTGGGAGCGCTGGAGGCATTGACTTTAGCTCTCCTACCGCTCTAGTCCTCATCCAACATGGCGGCGTCTAGTATATTACCAGACCCCGCCCCCGCGCTCATTGCGTTGTATCTGTTGTTCTTAGCACAACGCTCTGTGCGACTTAAACTACAGTACTTTTCCCTGTCAGTTTCGCTCTGACTTTCTTCCTTGTTTTTTCCGTCCATATCCCTTATTCCTGCCTTCCAGCTAAGGTTTGTTTCTTTCTCTCTTTGTGTACCTTTCCGGCGTTACTTTCCTTTGGCCGTCTTGCCGGTATTCCTACTTTCCGCGTCCCGTTTTGGAACCGGGTACCTTCCGCTGTCTAGCGGTTCAATTCTATTATTATTTCGGCATCTATCGCCGCTCATGTCTTACCTTCGCGTCCCTGCTATGCGCCTCCTTCTTTAGCGGGGCACGCTTGCTTTGCCTGTGATCCTTCCGCGGCCTTCCGCATTGTTTATTTTTTGTATTTGTTATTCCTTTTCTTACCACTCACCTGCTTTAAACTCTCCGAGTTATTCTGCTTCTATTTTGGAGGCTAATGCCTTCATTCCCAGGGAGTAGCAGCTTCTACTCCCGTTTGCCTCGTCCCATTTGTTCCTGCTCTGCACTCCGGAACGTTTAAACTCCATTCAAGACTCTTGGACATCAGGGTTTTTTCCGCCACTTGGCTTTTTCCCTGCTTTGGGGCTGGCTCCCCGGGGTCCCCCAAGGGCAGGTTCCAGCTCTGCCAAGGTGGCCTCCGGGGGAGCCAGACCCTACTTACACGAACGGAAGGACCACAAGCCTAAAGAAAAGCTCTATTCCGATAAGAAAAAGAGGAGCAAGTCATCTGGTACTGTATCCGAGGACATTACTTCAGTGGAATCAGGTGAGGAGGATTGGGAGGGTACGCAGGGATCTGACAGCATACAACGCCCAAGGATACCCATGGCGTCCCTGGAACAGTATCAGGAACTGGCAGCTGCCATGCAGAACCTTACGGTTGAAGTACAGGCCTTACGTAATGAGAATATCGGCTTGAGGCAGCAGGTGGTGCTGCGCCGCGAGGACCAGGGGGACTTACCTCCCATGGCTTTGTCCTTCGGTAAATACGACGGACATCCTGGGGGTCTGAAGGACTTCCTTGACGCCTGCCAGGTCTATTTCACTTTTAGACCTTATGCTTATGACACCGCTCGATCCAGAGTAGGATTCATTATCGCCAACCTTATGGGAAATGCTTTATCCTGGGCCACTCCCTTGGTCACCAGGAATGATCCCTCTTTAAACAACTTTGATCACTTTGTGGGATCGCTTAAAGCACAATTCGACCGACCAGAAGTGCTGTACACCTCTCTTGAGGCAATACTCGATGTGCAGCAGGGAACCTCAGACCTACAGACGTACATATCCCGTTTTATGAGACTAGCAGCTAAGTCCGACTGGCCAGATTCCGCCAAGCAGACCATTTTCCGCCGGGGTCTCCAAGACGAGATTAAGGATGAACTAGCCAGAGTGGCCAGGCCAACCTCCTTCCAGGATTTGGTAACATTATCTTTACAGATTGAGTATCGTATACTAGAACGTCGACAGGAAAGAAGGAGAGGGCGCAGCGCTCCTCAGACATTCACACCGCCTTCCCAATCACCGTCACCTAGGAACACGCATTCTGCAGAAGAACCAATGCAGATTGGATCCATGCGAGGACCGTTAACCCAGGAAGAGAGAAGACGACGTCGTGAAGCTGGGCTATGTATGTATTGTGGTTCTTCCAAACATCTCTTAAGGAACTGTCCAGAAGTACAACCCAGGAGGAAGGAAAACTCCAGCCCCCGATCTTACGCAAGGGAAGTATCGGGGGAGCCACCTGTCACCCTTGCAACTCTTCCAAACCAATAGAGGATGCAGACGACAATCAACTCATGGTATTCAAGGTACACCTTTGGCTATCTGAGTCAGGACCCATAGAAGTTTTGGCTATGCTGGACTGCGGTGCAGCGGGTAACTTTCTTGACATAAATTGGGCCAAGAAGAAGATGGTTCCTTCAAGACCTAAGCCACGACCCATACCAGTCGAAGGAGTGGACGGTTCACCGTTATCTTCAGGTCCCATAATCCACGAGACTATTCCGTTAAAGATGAAACTGGGAGACCATCAAGAGTATATGGTTTTCGATCTTATCAGGGCAGCTCACTTCCCCCTGGTTATCGGGATACCTTGGTTGAGACGGCATAACCCCACCATCGACTGGACGTCCAACAGAGTGAGTTTCAACTCAGCATACTGCGGATCAAACTGTATGAAACTTCCTGTCAAAAGACCCTATGAAGAAGAAACCAACACCATCCGAACAGTGACCGTATCTTCTGTTCCGCTCCATTACCAGGAATATGTTGAGGTTTTCAAGGATACACTGCCAAGAATCTTACCTCCTCATAGGAATGAAGATTGTGCCATAGACCTTACGCCGGAAGCAGTGGTGCCTTTTGGTCGCATGTATCCGTTATCCATGCCAGAAAAAAGTGCTCTCAAAGAATACCTGGTCGCTAATCTACAAAACGGACTTATCCAAGAATCCAATTCTTCTTGTGGGGCTTCCTTGTTCTTTATCCCTAAGAAAGACACCTCTGAACTAAGACCATGTATAGACTACAGGGGCCTAAATCAAGTCACCTTTCGCGACAGATACCCCATGCCATTGATACGAGAAGTTCTAGAGGCAGTCCAGGGGGCTGTCTATTTTACCAAGCTTGATTTAAGAGGTGCATACCATCTTTTGAGGATACGAAAAGGCGACGAATGGAAGACTGCCTTTCGTACCCCTTTGGGGCTCTTTGAATATAGGGTGATGCCCTTTGGGCTGGTAAATGCCCCAGCTAAATTCCAACGGTTCATGGATAAGATATTTTCGGACATGCTGTTTCTGTCTGTAGTTGTCTACCTAGACGATATATTGATATTTTCTCGTACTTTACAAGACCACCGCCAACTTGTCAAAGAGGTACTACATCGTCTACAATTCCATCAACTGCTGGTCAAACCAGAGAAGTGTGAGTTCGAGGTAACCACAATATCCTATTTGGGTTTTATCCTATCGAAAGACGGCATTGAGATGGACCCAAGGAAGATAAAGGCCATAGTGGAATGGAAGGAACCCTCGAACGTCAAAGAGGTACAAAGGTTTCTTGGGTTGGCAAATTTTTACAGACGTTTTATACCAAATTTTTCCAACATAGTGTTACCCATTACTTCTCTCCTAAAAAAGGGTGTCAAATTCATTTTTGACATAAGACCCAGAGAAGCCTTTCAACTACTAAAGGAATTGTTTATTTCAGCTCCCATTCTCGTCCAACCAGATCAAACTAAACAGTTCATCTTGGAAACAGACGCTTCCATTGGGGCGGTGGGGGCCATATTACTCCAGAAGGCTGATGAGGGGGAAGAACACCCGGTTGCCTACTACTCTAAAACCTTGACCAGCAGTGAACGGAACTACTCTGTCCTTGAAAGAGAACTGTTGGCTATCAAGTTAGCCTGCCAAGAATGGCGCCATCTTCTGCAAGGTGCGGCCCATAGCTTCCTAATCCGCACCGACCACCGCAACCTACAAGTCCTTCAACAGATGGAATGCACAAATGCCCGTCATGCCAGATGGGCTTACTTTTTCTTACAATTCGACTTCATAATCACTCACAATCCAGGATCAGAGAACCAGAAGGCTGATGCTTTGTCCCGCAGATATGGGGACGACTCAGGGAACGATAAGAATCACGAACTAGTGTTTCCGGACCTTAAAATAGTTGCAGCAGCCTCCCTTTTTCTTCAGGATCTGATCCCACAGTACAATATGCAAGCCGGACTACCTTCTACTGTTACTCAAGCTAGTGATGGTCTCTTTTACCATGATTCTGCTCTCTTTATTCCTACTAAGCCGTTACAGAGACAGGTACTTTCCTGGTGTCATGATACCCCCCTGGTAGGCCACCCTGGAATCAGAAAGACATACGAGCTACTTCACAGGGGTTTCTGGTGGCCCACCATTAGGAAGGATGTACAGGAATATGTATCCTCTTGCCCGGTTTGCGCATCTAGCAAGTACCAAACGGGGAAACCGGTAGGATTATTGCAACAGCCACAGTTACCAGAACGTCCGTGGGAGCACGTTTCCACGGACTTCATTGTTGACCTCCCCAGATCATATGGTAAGACCGTAATCATGGTTACGGTAGATTCATACAGTAAATTAGCTCATTTCTCTGCCTTCTCCCATATACCGACAGCACCAGAAACCGCAGCCACTTTCCTCTGTGATGTGGTTCGCCTTCATGGTTTACCCAGGACCATTGTATCAGATCGAGGTTCTCAGTTCACCTCCAGGTTCTGGTCAGCACTCTGTCAAACATTAGGTATTCACAGGGCTCTTTCTTCAGGATACCATCCCCAGAGTAACGGACAGACGGAGAGGCTTAATGCAAGCCTAGAACAGTACCTAAGATGCTTTTGTAGCCCCCAGCAGGACGAATGGTCTCGATTCCTTCCACAGGCAGAATTCGCCTATAACAATTCCTTCCATACTACCATCCAGATGAGTCCTTTCTACTGTACCTATGGCTATCATCCTCAGCACTTACCCTGGCTTAACAGTTCTTCCACCAATGTACCTGCTCTAGACAGTATATTGAAGGACCTACATGAAGTACATGCCTTAGCCAAAAGGGCACACGAAACCAGTCAACAATCACAAAAGAAGTGGGCTGACAAAGGCAGGCGTAACAACCCAGACTGGAAGGCAGGTCAGTTAGTCTGGCTGTCTACCAAATTCCTGCCAAAATGGGTTCACACTGGTAAATTCTCTTCTGGATATTTGGGTCCCTTTCCCATCCTGTACAAAGTCAATCCGGTGGCCTATAAGCTTAAGTTACCTAAATATCTTCAGAGGGTTCATCCGGTTTTCCACACCTCCCTCCTAAAACTTCACAAGGAAGACCCTTTTCAGAGACAGTTTCTTAAAGTGCAAACTCCTGTAGCTCCAGTTCCTGATGAGTATGAGGTTTCCCACCTGGTTGATTCACGATATCGTAAGGGCAGGGTACAATACCTGGTGCATTGGAAGGGCTATCCTGTAGAAGAGAGGTCCTGGGAACCAAGCTCCCATATCCATGCCCCCCGATTGCTAAGAAGGTTTCATCAACTACATCCCGGAAAGCCAGGGGGGTTCCGAGGAGAAGGGGGTATACTGTCAGGAACTGCGGGTGGAAGCTGTGGGAGCGCTGGAGGCATTGACTTTAGCTCTCCTACCGCTCTTGTCCTCATCCAACATGGCGGCGTCTAGTATATTACCAGACCCCGCCCCCGCGCTCATTGCGTTGTATCTGTTGTTCTTAGCACAACGCTCTGTGCGACTTAAACTACAGTACTTTTCCCTGTCAGTTTCGCTCTGACTTTCTTCCTTGTTTTTTCCGTCCATATCCCTTATTCCTGCCTTCCAGCTAAGGTTTGTTTCTTTCTCTCTTTGTGTACCTTTCCGGCGTTACTTTCCTTTGGCCGTCTTGCCGGTATTCCTACTTTCCGCGTCCCGTTTTGGAACCGGGTACCTTCCGCTGTCTAGCGGTTCAATTCTATTATTATTTCGGCATCTATCGCCGCTCATGTCTTACCTTCGCGTCCCTGCTATGCGCCTCCTTCTTTAGCGGGGCTCGCTTGCTTTGCCTGTGATCCTTCCGCGGCCTTCCGCATTGTTTATTTTTTGTATTTGTTATTCCTTTTCTTACCACTCACCTGCTTTAAACTCTCCGAGTTATTCTGCTTCTATTTTGGAGGCTAATGCCTTCATTCCCAGGGAGTAGCAGCTTCTACTCCCGTTTGCCTCGTCCCATTTGTTCCTGCTCTGCACTCCGGAACGTTTAAACTCCATTCAAGACTCTTGGACATCAGGGTTTTTTCCGCCACTTGGCTTTTTCCCTGCTTTGGGGCTGGCTCCCCGGGGTCCCCCAAGGGCAGGTTCCAGCTCTGCCAAGGTGGCCTCCGGGGGAGCCAGACCCTACTTACACGAACGGAAGGACCACAAGCCTAAAGAAAAGCTCTATTCCGATAAGAAAAAGAGGAGCAAGTCATCTGGTACTGTATCCGAGGACATTACTTCAGTGGAATCAGGTGAGGAGGATTGGGAGGGTACGCAGGGATCTGACACATAGACATATGCAGGGCGAGCCATAGATAACATAGCAAGACTTTACTCTCATAGACATGTGCAGGGCGGGCCATACATAACATAGCAAGACTTTACTCTCATAGACATGTGCAGGGCGGGCCATACATAATAGCAAGACTTTACTCTCATAGACATGTGCAGGGCGGGCCATAGATAACATAGCAAGACTTTACTCTCATAGACATGTGCAGGGCGGGCCATACATAACATAGCAAGACTTTACTCTCAAAGACATGTGCAGGGCGGGCCATAGATAACATAGCAAGACTTTAATCTCATAGACATGTGCAGGGCGGGCCATAGATAACATAGCAAGACTTTACTCTCATAGACATGTGCAGGGCGGGCCATACATAACATAGCAAGACTTTACTATCATAGACATATGCAGGGCAGGCCATAGATAACATAGCAAGACTTTACTCTCATAGACATATGCAGGGCAGGCCATAGATAACATAGCAAGACTTTACTCTCATAGACATATGCAGGGCAGGCCATACATAACATAGCAAGACTTTACTCTCATAGACATATGCAGGGCAGGTCATAGATAACATAGCAAGACTTTACTCTCATAGACATATGCAGGGCAGGCCATACATAACATAGCACGACTTTACTCTAATAGACATATGCAGGGCAGGCCATAGATAACATAGCAAGACTTTACTCTCATAGGCATATGCAGGGCAGGCCATAGATAACATAGCAAGACTTTACTCTCATAGGCATATGCAGGGCAGGCCATAAATAACATAGCAAGACTTTACTCTCATAGGCATATGCAGGGCAGGCCATATATAACATAGCAAGACTTTACTCTCATAGACATATGCAGGGCAGGCCGTACATAACATAGCAAGACCTTACTCTCATAGGCATATGCAGGGCAGGCCATAGATAACATAGCAAGACTTTACTCTCATAGGCATATGCAGGGCAGGCCATACATAACATAGCAAGACTTTACTCTCATAGACATATGCAGGGCAGGCCGTACATAACATAGCAAGACTTTACTCTCATAGACATATGCAGGGCAGGCCATAGATAACATAACAAGACTTTACTCTCATAGGCATATGCAGGGCAGGCCATAGATAACATAGCAGGACTTTCTTTACTCTCATAGGCATATGCAGGGCTGGCCATACATAACATAGCAAGACTTTACTCTCATAGACATATGCAGGGCAGGCCGTACATAACATAGCAAGACTTTACTCTCATAGACATATGCAGGGCAGGCCATAGATAACATAGCAAGACTTTACTCTCATAGACATATGCAGGGCAGGCCATAGATAACATAGCAAGACTTTACTCTCATAGACATGTGCAGGGCGGGCCATAGATAACATAGCAAGACTTTACTCTCACAGACATATGCGGGGCGGGCCATAGATAACATAGCAAGACTTTACTCTCATAGACATATGCGGGGCAGGCCATACATAACATAGCAGGACTTTACTCTCATAGACATATGCGGGGCGGGCCATAGATAACATAGCAAGACTTTACTCTCATAGACATATGCAGGGCAGTCCATACATAACATAGCAAGAGTTTACATAGCAAGCCATACATAACATAGCAAGACTTTACTCTCATAGACATATGCAGGGTGTGCCATACATAACATAGCAAGACTTTACTCTCATAGACATATGCAGGGCAGGCCATAGATAACATAGCAAGACGTTACTCTCATAGACATATGCAGGGCAGGCCATAGATAACATAGCAAGACTTTACTCTCATAGACATATGCAGGGCAGGCCATACATAACATAGCAAGACTTTACTCTCATAGACATATGCAGGGCAGGCCATAGATAATATAGCAAGACTTTACTCTCATAGACATATGCAGGGCAGGCCATACATAACATAGCAAGACTTTACTCTCATAGACATATGCAGGGCAGGCCATAGATAACATAGCAAGACTTTACTCTCATAGACATATGCAGGGCAGGCCATACATAACATAGCAAGACTTTACTCTCATAGACATATGCAGGGCAGGCCATAGATAACATAGCAAGACTTTACTCTCATAGACATATGCAGGGCAGGCCATACATAACATAGCAAGACTTTACTCTCATAGACATATGCAGGGCAGGCCATAGATAACATAGCAAGACTTTACTCTCATAGACATATGCAGGGCAGGCCATAGATAACATAGCAAGACTTTACTCTCATAGACATATGCAGGGCAGGCCATACATAACATAGCAAGACTTTACTCTCATAGACATATGCAGGGCAGGCCATAGATAACATAGCAAGACTTTACTCTCATAGACATATGCAGGGCAGGCCATAGATAACATAGCAAGACTTTACTCTCATAGACATATGCAGGGCAGGCCATACATACCATAGCAAGACTTTACTCTCATAGACATATGCAGGGCAGGCCATACATATCATAGCAAGACTTTACTCTCATAGACATATGCAGGGCAGGCCATACATAACATAGCAAGACTTTACTCTCATAGACATATGCAGGGCAGGCCATAGATAACATAGCAAGACTTTACTCTCATAGACATATGCAGGGCAGGCCATAGATAACATAGCAAGACTTTACTCTCATAGACATATGCAGGGCAGGCCAGAGATAACATAGCAAGACTTTACTCTCATAGACATATGCAGGGCAGGCCATACATAACATAGCAAGAGTGTACATGGCAAGCCATACATAACATAGCAAGACTTTACTCTCATAGACATATGCAGAGTGTGCCATACATAACATAGCAAGACTTTACTCTCATAGACATATGGAGGCCGAGCCATAGATAACATAGCAAGACTTTACTCTCATAGACATGTGCAGGGCGGGCCATACATAACATAACAAGACTTTACTCTCATAGACATGTGCAGGGCGGGCCATACATAACATAGCAAGACTTTACTCTCATAGACATGTGCACGGCGGGCCATACATAACATAGCAAGACTTTACTCTCATAGAGATATGCGGGGCCGGCCATAGATAACATAGCAAGACTTTACTCTCATAGACATATGCGGGGCCGGCCATAGATAACATAGCAAGACTTTACTCTCATAGAGATATGCGGGGCGGGCCAGAGATAACATAGCAAGACTTTACTCTCATAGAGATATGCGGGGCGGGCCAGAGATAACATAGCAAGACTTTACTCTCATAGACATATGCGGGGCGGGCCATAGATAACATAGCAAGACTTTACTCTCATAGACATATGCGGGGCGGGCCATACATAACATAGCAAGACTTTACTCTCATAGACATATGCGGGGCGGGCCATACATAACATAGCAAGACTTTACTCTCATAGAGATATGCGGGGCGGGCCATAGATAACATAGCAAGACTTTACTCTCATAGACATATGCGGGGCGGGCCATACATAACATAGCAAGACTTTACTCTCACAGAGATATGCGGGGCAGGCTATAGATAACATAGCTAGACTTTACTCTCATAGACATATGCGGGGCGGGCCATAGATAACATAGCAAGACTTTACTCTCATAGACATATGCGGGCGGGCCATACATAACATAGCAAGAATTTACTCTCATAGACATATGCGGGGCGGGCCATAGATAACATGGCAAGACTTTACTCTCATAGACATATGCGGGGCCGGCCATACATAACATAGCAAGACTTTACTCTCATAGAGATATGCGGGGCGGGCCATAGATAACATAGCAAGACTTTACTCTCATAGACATATGCGGGGCCGGCCATACATAACATAGCAAGACTTTACTCTCATAGAGATATGCGGGGCGGGCCAGAGATAACATAGCAAGACTTTACTCTCATAGACATATGCGGGGCGGGCCATAGATAACATAGCAAGACTTTACTCTCATAGACATATGCGGGGCGGGCCATACATAACATAGCAAGACTTTACTCTCATAGACATATGCGGGGCAGGCCATACATAACATAGCAAGACTTTACTCTCATAGACATATGCGGGGCGGGCCATAGATAATACTCTCATAGACATATGCGGGGCGGGCCATAGATAACATAGCAAGACTTTACTCTCATAGACATATGCGGGGCGGGCCATAGATAACATATCAAGACTTTACTCTCAATGACATATGCGGGGCGGTCCATAGATAACATAGCAAGACTTTACTCTCATAGACATATGCGGGGCGGGCCATAGATAACATAGCAAGACTTTACTCTCATAGACATATGCGGGGCGGGCCATACATAACATAGCAAGACTTTACTCTCATAGAGATATGCAGGGCGGGCCATAGATAACATAGCAAGACTTTACTCTCATAGACATATGCAGGGCGGGCCATAGATAACACAGCAAGACTTTACTCTCATAGAGATATGCAGGGCAGGCCATAGATAACATAGCAAGACTTTACTCTCATAGACATATGCAGGGCAGGCCATAGATAACATAGCAAGACTTTACTCTCATAGACATATGCAGGGCAGGCCATACATACCATAGCAAGACTTTACTCTCATAGACATATGCAGGGCAGGCCATACATATCATAGCAAGACTTTACTCTCATAGACATATGCAGGGCAGGCCATACATAACATAGCAAGACTTTACTCTCATAGACATATGCAGGGCAGGCCATAGATAACATAGCAAGACTTTACTCTCATAGACATATGCAGGGCAGGCCATAGATAACATAGCAAGACTTTACTCTCATAGACATATGCAGAGCAGGCCAGAGATAACATAGCAAGACTTTACTCTCATAAACATATGCAGAGTGTGCCATACATAACATAGCAAGACTTTACTCTCATAGACATATGCAGGGCGAGCCATAGATAACATAGCAAGACTTTACTCTCATAGACATGTGCAGTGCGGGCCATACATAACATAGCAAGACTTTACTCTCATAGACATGTGCAGGGCGGGCCCTACATAACATAGCAAGACTTTACTCTCATAGACATGTGCAGGGCGGGCCATAGATAACATAGCAAGACTTTACTCTCATAGACATGTGCAGGGCGGGCCATACATAACATAGCAAGACTTTACTCTCAAAGACATGTGCAGGGCGGGCCATAGATAACATAGCAAGACTTTACTCTCATAGACATGTGCAGGGCGGGCCATAGATAACATAGCAAGACTTTACTCTCATAGACATGTGCAGGGCGGGCCATACATAACATAGCAAGACTTTACTCTCAAAGACATGTGCAGGGCGGGCCATACATAACATAGCAAGACTTTACTATCATAGACATATGCAGGGAAGGCCATAGATAACATAGCTAGACTTTACTCTCATAGACATATGCAGGACAGGCCATACATACCATAGCAAGACTTTACTCTCATAAACATATGCAGGGCAGGCCATAGATAACATAGCAAGACTTTACTCTCATAGACATATGCAGGGCAGGCCATAGATAACATAGCTAGACTTTACTCTCATAGACATATGCAGGACAGGCCATACATACCATAGCAAGACTTTACTCTCATAGACATATGCAGGGCAGGCCATACATACCATAGCAAGACTTTACTCTCATAGACATATGCAGGGCAGGCCATAGATAACATAGCAAGACTTTACTCTCATAGACATATGCAGGGCAGGCCATACATAACATAGCAAGACTTTACTCTCATAGACATATGCAGAGCAGGCCATACATAAAATAGCAAGACTTTACTCTCATAGACATATGCAGGGCAGGCCATAGATAACATAGCAAGACTTTACTCTCATAGACATATGCAGGGCAGGCCATAGATAACATAGCAAGACTTTACTCTCATAGACATATGCAGGGCAGGCCAGAGATAACATAGCAAGACTTTACTCTCATAGACATATGCAGGGCAGGCCATACATAACATAGCAAGAGTGTACATGGCAAGCCATACATAACATAGCAAGACTTTACTCTCATAGACATATGCAGAGTGTGCCATACATAACATAGCAAGACTTTACTCTCATAGACATATGCAGGGCGAGCCATAGATAACATAGCAAGACTTTACTCTCATAGACATGTGCAGGGCGGGCCATACATAACATAGCAAGACTTTACTCTCATAGACATGTGCAGGGCGGGCCATACATAATAGCAAGACTTTACTCTCATAGACATGTGCATGGCGGGCCATAGATAACATAGCAAGACTTTACTCTCATAGACATGTGCAGGGCGGGCCATACATAACATAGCAAGACTTTACTCTCAAAGACATGTGCAGGGCGGGCCATAGATAACATAGCAAGACTTTAATCTCATAGACATGTGCAGGGCGGGCCATAGATAACATAGCAAGACTTTACTCTCATAAACATATGCAGGGCAGGCCATACATAACATAGCAAGAGTGTACATGGCAAGCCATACATAACATAGCAAGACTTTACTCTCATAGACATATGCAGAGTGTGCCATACATAACATAGCAAGACTTTACTCTCATAGACATATGCAGGGCGAGCCATAGATAACATAGCAAGACTTTACTCTCATAGACATGTGCAGTGCGGGCCATACATAACATAGCAAGACTTTACTCTCATAGACATGTGCAGGGCGGGCCCTACATAACATAGCAAGACTTTACTCTCATAGACAAGTGCAGGGCGGGCCATAGATAACATAGCAAGACTTTACTCTCATAGACATGTGCAGGGCGGGCCATACATAACATAGCAAGACTTTACTCTCAAAGACATGTGCAGGGCGGGCCATAGATAACATAGCAAGACT
This sequence comes from Ambystoma mexicanum, assembly GCF_040938575.1. Taxonomy (NCBI): domain Eukaryota; kingdom Metazoa; phylum Chordata; class Amphibia; order Caudata; family Ambystomatidae; genus Ambystoma; species Ambystoma mexicanum. Next base: position 766,583,124 of record NC_090938.1, on the reverse strand, counting down.
TAACTCTCATAGACATGTGCAGGGCGGGCCATAGATAACATAGCAAGACTTTACTCTCATAGACATGTGCAGGGCGGGCCATACATAACATAGCAAGACTTTACTCTCAAAGACATGTGCAGGGCGGGCCATACATAACATAGCAAGACTTTACTATCATAGACATATGCAGGGCAGGCCATAGATAACATAGCAAGACTTTACTCTCATAGACATATGCAGGGCAGGCCATAGATAACATAGCAAGACTTTACTCTCATAGACATATGCAGGGCAGGCCATACATAACATAGCAAGACTTTACTCTCATAGACATATGCAGGGCAGGCCATAGATAACATAGAACGACTTTACTCTCATAGACATATGCAGGGCAGGCCATAGATAACATAGCTAGACTTTACTCTCATAGACATATGCAGGACAGGCCATACATACCATAGCAAGACTTTACTCTCATAGACATATGCAGGGCAGGCCATACATACCATAGCAAGACTTTACTCTCATAGACATATGCAGGGCAGGCCATAGATAACATAGCAAGACTTTACTCTCATAGACATATGCAGGGCAGGCCATACATAACATAGCAAGACTTTACTCTCATAGACATATGCAGGGCAGGCCATACATAAAATAGCAAGACTTTACTCTCATAGAAATATGCAGGGCAGGCCATAGATAACATAGCAAGACTTTACTCTCATAGACATATGCAGGGCAGGCCATAGATAACATAGCAAGACTTTACTCTCATAGACATATGCAGGGCAGGCCAGAGATAACATAGCAAGACTTTACTCTCATAGACATATGCAGGGCAGGCCATACATAACATAGCAAGAGTGTACATGGCAAGCCATACATAACATAGCAAGACTTTACTCTCATAGACATATGCAGAGTGTGCCATACATAACATAGCAAGACTTTACTCTCATAGTGTCAGGAACTGCGGGTGGAAGCTGTGGGAGCGCTGGAGGCATTGACTTTAGCTCTCCTACCGCTCTAGTCCTCATCCAACATGGCGGCGTCTAGTATATTACCAGACCCCGCCCCCGCGCTCATTGCGTTGTATCTGTTGTTCTTAGCACAACGCTCTGTGCGACTTAAACTACAGTACTTTTCCCTGTCAGTTTCGCTCTGACTTTCTTCCTTGTTTTTTCCGTCCATATCCCTTATTCCTGCCTTCCAGCTAAGGTTTGTTTCTTTCTCTCTTTGTGTACCTTTCCGGCGTTACTTTCCTTTGGCCGTCTTGCCGGTATTCCTACTTTCCGCGTCCCGTTTTGGAACCGGGTACCGTCCGCTGTCTAGCGGTTCAATTCTATTATTATTTCGGCATCTATCGCCGCTCATGTCTTACCTTCGCGTCCCTGCTATGCGCCTCCTTCTTTAGCGGGGCTCGCTTGCTTTGCCTGTGATCCTTCCGCGGCCTTCCGCATTGTTTATTTTTTGTATTTGTTATTCCTTTTCTTACCACTCACCTGCTTTAAACTCTCCGAGTTATTCTGCTTCTATTTTGGAGGCTAATGCCTTCATTCCCAGGGAGTAGCAGCTTCTACTCCCGTTTGCCTCGTCCCATTTGTTCCTGCTCTGCACTCCGGAACGTTTAAACTCCATTCAAGACTCTTGGACATCAGGGTTTTTTCCGCCACTTGGCTTTTTCCCTGCTTTGGGGCTGGCTCCCCGGGGTCCCCCAAGGGCAGGTTCCAGCTCTGCCAAGGTGGCCTCCGGGGGAGCCAGACCCTACTTACACGAACGGAAGGACCACAAGCCTAAAGAAAAGCTCTATTCCGATAAGAAAAAGAGGAGGAAGTCATCTGGTACTGTATCCGAGGACATTACTTCAGTGGAATCAGGTGAGGAGGATTGGGAGGGTACGCAGGGATCTGACAGCATACAACGCCCAAGGATACCCATGGCGTCCCTGGAACAGTATCAGGAACTGGCAGCTGCCATGCAGAACCTTACGGTTGAAGTACAGGCCTTACGTAATGAGAATATCGGCTTGAGGCAGCAGGTGGTGCTGCGCCGCGAGGACCAGGGGGACTTACCGCCCATGGCTTTGTCCTTCGGTAAATACGACGGACATCCTGGGGGACTGGAGGACTTCCTTGACGCCTGCCAGGTCTATTTCACTTTTAGACCTTATGCTTATGACACCGCTCGATCCAGAGTAGGATTCATTATCGCCAACCTTATGGGAAATGCTTTATCCTGGGCCACTCCCTTGGTCACCAGGAATGATCCCTCCTTAAACAACTTTGATCACTTTGTGGGATCGCTTAAAGCACAATTCGACCGACCAGAAGTGCTGTACACCTCTCTTGAGGCAATACTCGATGTGCAGCAGGGAACCTCAGACCTACAGACGTACATATCCCGTTTTATGAGACTAGCAGCTAAGTCCGACTGGCCAGATTCCACCAAGCAGACCATTTTCCGCCGGGGTCTCCAAGACGAGATTAAGGATGAACTAGCCAGAGTGGCCAGGCCAACCTCCTTCCAGGATTTGGTAACATTATCTTTACAGATTGAGTATCGTATACTAGAACGTCGACAGGAAAGAAGGAGAGGGCGCAGCGCTCCTCAGACATTCACACCGCCTTCCCAATCACCGTCACCTAGGAACACGCATTCTGCAGAAGAACCAATGCAGATTGGATCCATGCGAGGACCGTTAACCCAGGAAGAGAGAAGACGACGTCGTGAAGCTGGGCTATGTATGTATTGTGGTTCTTCCAAACATCTCTTAAGGAACTGTCCAGAAGTACAACCCAGGAGGAAGGAAAACTCCAGCCCCCGATCTTACGCAAGGGAAGTATCGGGGGAGCCACCTGTCACCCTTGCAACTCTTCCAAACCAATAGAGGATGCAGACGACAATCAACTCATGGTATTCAAGGTACACCTTTGGCTATCTGAGTCAGGACCCATAGAAGTTTTGGCTATGCTGGACTGCGGTGCAGCGGGTAACTTTCTTGACATAAATTGGGCCAAGAAGAAGATGGTTCCTTCAAGACCTAAGCCACGACCCATACCAGTCGAAGGAGTGGACGGTTCACCGTTATCTTCAGGTCCCATAATCCACGAGACTATTCCGTTAAAGATGAAACTGGGAGACCATCAAGAGTATATGGTTTTCGATCTTATCAGGGCAGCTCACTTCCCCCTGGTTATCGGGATACCTTGGTTGAGACGGCATAACCCCACCATCGACTGGACGTCCAACAGAGTGAGTTTCAACTCAGCATACTGCGGATCAAACTGTATGAAACTTCCTGTCAAAAGACCCTATGAAGAAGAAACCAACACCATCCGAACAGTGACCGTATCTTCTGTTCCGCTCCATTACCAGGAATATGTTGAGGTTTTCAAGGATACACTGCCAAGAATCTTACCTCCTCATAGGAATGAAGATTGTGCCATAGACCTTACGCCGGAAGCAGTGGTGCCTTTTGGTCGCATGTATCCGTTATCCATGCCAGAAAAAAGTGCTCTCAAAGAATACCTGGTCGCTAATCTACAAAACGGACTTATCCAAGAATCCAATTCTTCTTGTGGGGCTTCCTTGTTCTTTATCCCTAAGAAAGACACCTCTGAACTAAGACCATGTATAGACTACAGGGGCCTAAATCAAGTCACCATTCGCGACAGATACCCCATGCCATTGATACGAGAAGTTCTAGAGGCAGTCCAGGGGGCTGTCTATTTTACCAAGCTTGATTTAAGAGGTGCATACCATCTTTTGAGGATACGAAAAGGCGACGAATGGAAGACTGCCTTTCGTACCCCTTTGGGGCTCTTTGAATATAGGGTGATGCCCTTTGGGCTGGTAAATGCCCCAGCTAAATTCCAACGGTTCATGGATAAGATATTTTCGGACATGCTGTTTCTGTCTGTAGTTGTCTACCTAGACGATATATTGATATTTTCTCGTACTTTACAAGACCACCGCCAACTTGTCAAAGAGGTACTACATCGTCTACAATTCCATCAACTGCTGGTCAAACCAGAGAAGTGTGAGTTCGAGGTAACCACAATATCCTATTTGGGTTTTATCCTATTGAAAGACGGCATTGAGATGGACCCAAGGAAGATAAAGGCCATAGTGGAATGGAAGGAACCCTCGAACGTCAAAGAGGTACAAAGGTTTCTTGGGTTGGCAAATTTTTACAGACGTTTTATACCAAATTTTTCCAACATAGTGTTACCCATTACTTCTCTCCTAAAAAAGGGTGTCAAATTCATTTTTGACATAAGACCCAGAGAAGCCTTTCAACTACTAAAGGAATTGTTTATTTCAGCTCCCATTATCGTCCAACCAGATCAAACTAAACAGTTCATCTTGGAAACAGACGCTTCCATTGGGGCGGTGGGGGCCATATTACTCCAGAAGGCTGATGAGGGGGAAGAACACCCGGTTGCCTACTACTCTAAAACCTTGACCAGCAGTGAACGGAACTACTCTGTCCTTGAAAGAGAACTGTTGGCTATCAAGTTAGCCTGCCAAGAATGGCGCCATCTTCTGCAAGGTGCGGCCCATAGCTTCCTAATCCGCACCGACCACCGCAACCTACAAGTCCTTCAACAGATGGAATGCACAAATGCCCGTCATGCCAGATGGGCTTACTTTTTCTTACAATTCGACTTCATAATCACTCACATTCCAGGATCAGAGAACCAGAAGGCTGATGCTTTGTCCCGCAGATATGGGGACGACTCAGGGAACGATAAGAATCACGAACTAGTGTTTCCGGACCTTAAAATAGTTGCAGCAGCCTCCCTTTTTCTTCAGGATCTGATCCCACAGTACAATATGCAAGCCGGACTACCTTCTACTGTTACTCAAGCTAGTGATGGTCTCTTTTACCATGATTCTGCTCTCTTTATTCCTACTAAGCCGTTACAGAGACAGGTACTTTCCTGGTGTCACGATACCCCCCTGGTAGGCCACCCTGGAATCAGAAAGACATACGAGCTACTTCACAGGGGTTTCTGGTGGCCCACCATTAGGAAGGATGTACAGGAATATGTATCCTCTTGCCCGGTTTGCGCATCTAGCAAGTACCAAACGGGGAAACCGGTAGGATTATTGCAACAGCCACAGTTACCAGAACGTCCGTGGGAGCACGTTTCCACGGACTTCATTGTTGACCTCCCCAGATCATATGGTAAGACCGTAATCATGGTTACGGTAGATTCATACAGTAAATTAGCTCATTTCTCTGCCTTCTCCCATATACCGACAGCACCAGAAACCGCAGCCACTTTCCTCTGTGATGTGGTTCGCCTTCATGGTTTACCCAGGACCATTGTATCAGATCGAGGTTCTCAGTTCACCTCCAGGTTCTGGTCAGCACTCTGTCAAACATTAGGTATTCACAGGGCTCTTTCTTCAGGATACCATCCCCAGAGTAACGGACAGACGGAGAGGCTTAATGCAAGCCTAGAACAGTACCTAAGATGCTTTTGTAGCCCCCAGCAGGACGAATGGTCTCGATTCCTTCCACAGGCAGAATTCGCCTATAACAATTCCTTCCATACTACCATCCAGATGAGTCCTTTCTACTGTACCTATGGCTATCATCCTCAGCACTTACCCTGGCTTAACAGTTCTTCCACCAATGTACCTGCTCTAGACAGTATATTGAAGGACCTACATGAAGTACATGCCTTAGCCAAAAGGGCACACGAAACCAGTCAACAATCACAAAAGAAGTGGGCTGACAAAGGCAGGCGTAACAACCCAGACTGGAAGGCAGGTCAGTTAGTCTGGCTGTCTACCAAATTCCTGCCAAAATGGGTTCACACTGGTAAATTCTCTTCTGGATATTTGGGTCCCTTTCCCATCCTGTACAAAGTCAATCCGGTGGCCTATAAGCTTAAGTTACCTAAATATCTTCAGAGGGTTCATCCGGTTTTCCACACCTCCCTCCTAAAACTTCACAAGGAAGACCCTTTTCAGAGACAGTTTCTTAAAGTGCAAACTCCTGTAGCTCCAGTTCCTGATGAGTATGAGGTTTCCCACCTGGTTGATTCACGATATCGTAAGGGCAGGGTACAATACCTGGTGCATTGGATGGGCTATCCTGTAGAAGAGAGGTCCTGGGAACCAAGTTCCCATATCCATGCCCCCCGATTGCTAAGAAGGTTTCATCAACTACATCCCGGAAAGCCAGGGGGGGTTCCGAGGAGAAGGGGGTATACTGTCAGGAACTGCGGGTGGAAGCTGTGGGAGCGCTGGAGGCATTGACTTTAGCTCTCCTACCGCTCTAGTCCTCATCCAACATGGCGGCGTCTAGTATATTACCAGACCCCGCCCCCGCGCTCATTGCGTTGTATCTGTTGTTCTTAGCACAACGCTCTGTGCGACTTAAACTACAGTACTTTTCCCTGTCAGTTTCGCTCTGACTTTCTTCCTTGTTTTTTCCGTCCATATCCCTTATTCCTGCCTTCCAGCTAAGGTTTGTTTCTTTCTCTCTTTGTGTACCTTTCCGGCGTTACTTTCCTTTGGCCGTCTTGCCGGTATTCCTACTTTCCGCGTCCCGTTTTGGAACCGGGTACCTTCCGCTGTCTAGCGGTTCAATTCTATTATTATTTCGGCATCTATCGCCGCTCATGTCTTACCTTCGCGTCCCTGCTATGCGCCTCCTTCTTTAGCGGGGCTCGCTTGCTTTGCCTGTGATCCTTCCGCGGCCTTCCGCATTGTTTATTTTTTGTATTTGTTATTCCTTTTCTTACCACTCACCTGCTTTAAACTCTCCGAGTTATTCTGCTTCTATTTTGGAGGCTAATGCCTTCATTCCCAGGGAGTAGCAGCTTCTACTCCCGTTTGCCTCGTCCCATTTGTTCCTGCTCTGCACTCCGGAACGTTTAAACTCCATTCAAGACTCTTGGACATCAGGGTTTTTTCCGCCACTTGGCTTTTTCCCTGCTTTGGGGCTGGCTCCCCGGGGTCCCCCAAGGGCAGGTTCCAGCTCTGCCAAGGTGGCCTCCGGGGGAGCCAGACCCTACTTACACGAACGGAAGGACCACAAGCCTAAAGAAAAGCTCTATTCCGATAAGAAAAAGAGGAGCAAGTCATCTGGTACTGTAACCGAGGACATTACTTCAGTGGAATCAGGTGAGGAGGATTGGGAGGGTACGCAGGGATCTGACACATAGACATATGCAGGGCGAGCCATAGATAACATAGCAAGACTTTACTCTCATAGACATGTGCAGGGCGGGCCATACATAACATAGCAAGACTTTACTCTCATAGACATGTGCAGGGCGGGCCATACATAATAGCAAGACTTTACTCTCATAGACATGTGCAGGGCGGGCCATAGATACCATAGCAAGACTTTACTCTCATAGACATGTGCAGGGCGGGCCATACATAACATAGCAAGACCTTACTCTCAAAGACATGTGCAGGGCGGGCCATAGATAACATAGCAAGACTTTAATCTCATAGACATGTGCAGGGCGGGCCATACATAACATAGCAAGACTTTACTATCATAGACATATGCAGGGCAGGCCATAGATAACATAGCAAGACTTTACTCTCATAGACATATGCAGGGCAGGCCATAGATAACATAGCAAGACTTTACTCTCATAGACATATGCAGGGCAGGCCATACATAACATAGCAAGACTTTACTCTCATAGACATATGCAGGGCAGGTCATAGATAACATAGCAAGACTTTATTCTCATAGACATATGCAGGGCAGGCCATACATAACATAGCACGACTTTACTCTAATAGACATATGCAGGGCAGGCCATAGATAACATAGCAAGACTTTACTCTCATAGGCATATGCAGGGCAGGCCATAGATAACATAGCAATACTTTACTCTCATAGGCATATGCAGGGCAGGCCATACATAACATAGCAAGACTTTACTCTCATAGACATATGCAGGGCAGGCCGTACATAACATAGCAAGACTTTACTCTCATAGACATATGCAGGGCAGGCCATAGATAACATAACAAGACTTTACTCTCATAGGCATATGCAGGGCAGGCCATAGATAACATAGCAGGACTTTACTCTCATAGGCATATGCAGGGCTGGCCGTACATAACATAGCAAGACTTTACTCTCATAGACATATGCAGGGCAGGCCGTACATAACATAGCAAGACTTTACTCTCATAGACATATGCAGGGCAGGCCATAGATAACATAGCAAGACTTTACTCTCATAGACATATGCAGGGCAGGCCATAGATAACATAGCAAGACTTTACTCTCATAGACATGTGCAGGGCGGGCCATAGATAACATAGCAAGACTTTACTCTCACAGACATATGCGGGGCGGGCCATAGATAACATAGCAAGACTTTACTCTCATAGACATATGCGGGGCAGGCCATACATAACATAGCAGGACTTTACTCTCATAGACATATGCGGGGCGGGCCATAGATAACATAGCAAGACTTTACTCTCATAGACATATGCGGGGCAGGCCATACATAACATAGCAAGACTTTACTCTAATAGACATATGCAGGGCAGGCCATAGATAACATAGCAGGACTTTACTCTCATAGACATATGCGGGGCAGGCCATAGATAACATAGCAGGACTTTACTCTCATAGACATATGCGGGGCAGGCCATACATAACATAGCAAGACTTTACTCTCATAGACATATGCGGGGCAGGCCATAGATAACATAGCAAGACTTTACTCTCATAGACATATGCGGGGCGGGCCATAGATAACATAGCAAGACTTTACTCTCATAGACATATGCGGGGCGGGCCATAGATAACATAGCAAGACTTTACTCTCACAGACATATGCGGGGCGGGCCATAGATAACATAGCAAGACTTTACTCTCATAGACATATGCGGGGCGGGCCATACATAACATAGCAAGACTTTACTCTCATAGACATATGCGGGGCGGGCCATAGATAACATAGCAAGACTTTACTCTCATAGACATATGCGGGCCGGCCATACATAACATAGCAAGACTTTACTCTCATAGAGAAATGCGGGGCCGGCCATAGATAACATAGCAAGACTTTACTCTCATAGACATATGCGGGGCCGGCCATAGATAACATAGCAAGACTTTACTCTCATAGAGATATGCGGGGCGGGCCAGAGATAACATAGCAAGACTTTACTCTCATAGACATATGCGGGGCGGGCCATAGATAACATAGCAAGACTTTACTCTCATAGACATATGCGGGGCGGGCCATACATAACATAGCAAGACTTTACTCTCATAGACATATGCGGGGCGGGCCATACATACCATAGCAAGACTTTACTCTCATAGAGATATGCGGGGCGGGCCATAGATAACATAGCAAGACTTTACTCTCATAGACATATGCGGTGCGGGCCATACATAACATAGCAAGACTTTACTCTCACAGAGATATGCGGGGCAGGCTATAGATAACATAGCTAGACTTTACTCTCATAGACATATGCGGGGCGGGCCATAGATAACATAGCAAGACTTTACTCTCATAGACATATGCGTGGCGGGCCATACATAACATAGCAAGACTTTACTCTCATAGACATATGCGGGGCGGGCCATAGATAACATAGCAAGACTTTACTCTCATAGACATATGCGGGGCCGGCCATACATAACATAGCAAGACTTTACTCTCATAGAGATATGCGGGGCGGGCCATAGATAACATAGCAAGACTTTACTCTCATAGACATATGCGGGCCGGCCTTAGATAACATAGCAAGACTTTACTCTCATAGAGATATGCGGGGCGGGCCAGAGATAACATAGCAAGACTTTACTCTCATAGACATATGCGGGGCGGGCCATACATAACATAGCAAGACTTTACTCTCATAGACATATGCGGGGCAGGCCATACATAACATAGCAAGACTTTACTCTCATAGAGATATGCGGGGCGGGCCATAGATAATACTCTCATAGACATATGCGGGGCGGGCCATAGATAACATAGCAAGACTTTACTCTCATAGACATATGCGGGGCGGGCCATAGATAACATATCAAGACTTTACTCTCAATGACATATGCGGGGCGGTCCATAGATAACATAGCAAGACTTTACTCTCATAGACATATGCGGGGCGGGCCATAGATAACATAGCAAGACTTTACTCTCATAGACATATGCGGTGCGGGCCATACATAACATAGCAAGACTTTACTCTCATAGAGATATGCAGGGCGGGCCATAGATAACATAGCAAGACTTTACTCTCATAGACATATGCAGGGCGGGCCATAGATAACACAGCAAGACTTTACTCTCATAGAGATATGCAGGGCAGGCCATAGATAACACAGCAAGACTTAACTCTCAAAGACATATGCAGGGCAGGCCATAGATAACATAGCAAGACTTTACTCTCATAGACATATGCAGGGCAGGCCATAGATAACACAGCAAGACTTTACTCTCATAGACATATGCAGGGCAGGCCATAGATAACATAGCAAGACTTTACTCTCATAGACATATGCAGGGCAGTCCATACATAACATAGCAAGAGTTTACATAGCAAGCCATACATAACATAGCAAGACTTTACTCTCATAGACATATGCAGGGTGTGCCATACATAACATAGCAAGACTTTACTCTCATAGACATATGCAGGGCAGGCCATAGATAACATAGCAAGACTTTACTCTCATAGACATATGCAGGGCAGGCCATACATAACATAGCAAGACTTTACTCTCATAGACATATGCAGGGCAGGCCATAGATAATATAGCAAGACTTTACTCTCATAGACATATGCAGGGCAGGCCATACATAACATAGCAAGACTTTACTCTCATAGACATATGCAGGGCAGGCCATAGATAACATAGCAAGACTTTACTCTCATAGACATATGCAGGGCAGGCCATACATAACATAGCAAGACTTTACTCTCATAGACATATGCAGGGCAGGCCATACATAGCATAGCAAGACTTTACTCTCATAGACATATGCAGGGCAGGCCATAGATAACATAGCAAGACTTTACTCTCATAGACATATGCAGGGCAGGCCATACATAACATAGCAAGACTTTACTCTCATAGACATATGCAGGCCATAGATAACATAGCAAGACTTTACTCTCATAGACATATGCAGGGCAGGCCATAGATAACATAGCAAGACTTTACTCTCATAGACATATGCAGGACAGGCCATACATAACATAGCAAGACTTTACTCTCATAGACATATGCATGGCAGGCCATAGATAACATAGCAAGACTTTACTCTCATAGACATATGCAGGGAAGGCCATAGATAACATAGCAAGACTTTACTCTCATAGACATATGCAGGGCAGGCCATACATACCATAGCAAGACTTTACTATCATAGACATATGCAGGGCAGGCCATAGATAACATAGCAAGACTTTACTCTCATAGACATATGCAGGGCAGGCCATACATAACATAGCAAGACTTTACTCTCATAGACATATGCAGGGCAGGCCATAGATAACATAGCAAGACTTTACTCTCATAGACATATGCAGGGCAGGCCATAGATAACATAGCAAGACTTTACTCTCATAGACATATGCAGAGCAGGCCAGAGATAACATAGCAAGACTTTACTCTCATAAACATATGCAGGGCAGGCCATACATAACATAGCAAGAGTGTACATGGAAAGCCATACATAACATAGCAAGACTTTACTCTCATAGACATATGCAGAGTTTGCCATACATAACATAGCAAGACTTTACTCTCACAGACATATGCAGGGCGAGCCATAGATAACATAGCAAGACTTTACTCTCAAAGACATGTGCAGGGCGGGCCATACATAACATAGCAAGACTTTACTATCATAGACATATGCAGGGCAGGCCATAGATAACATAGCAAGACTTTACTCTCATAGACATATGCAGGGCAGGCCATACATAACATAGCAAGACTTTACTCTCATAGACATATGCAGGGCAGGCCATAGATAACATAGCAAGACTTTACTCTCATAGACATATGCAGGGCAGGCCATAGATAACATAGCAAGACTTTACTCTCATAGACATATGCAGAGCAGGCCAGAGATAACATAGCAAGACTTTACTCTCATAAACATATGCAGGGCAGGCCATACATAACATAGCAAGAGTGTACATGGCGAGCCATACATAACATAGCAAGACTTTACTCTCATAGACATATGCAGAGTGTGCCATACATAACATAGCAAGACTTTACTCTCATAGACATATGCAGGGCGAGCCATAGATAACATAGCAAGACTTTACTCTCATAGACATGTGCAGTGCGGGCCATACATAACATAGCAAGACTTTACTCTCATAGACATGTTCAGGGCGGGCCATACATAACATAGCAAGACTTAACTCTCATAGACATGTTCAGGGCGGGCCATAGATAACATAGCAAGACTTTACTCTCATAGACATGTGCAGGGCGGGCCATACATAACATAGCAAGACTTTACTCTCAAAGACATGTGCAGGGCGGGCCATAGATAACATAGCAAGACTTTACTCTCATAGACATGTGCAGGGCGGGCCATAGATAACATAGCAAGACTTTACTCTCATAGACATGTGCAGGGCGGGCCATACATAACATAGCAAGACTTTACTCTCAAAGACATGTGCAGGGCGGGCCATACATAACATAGCAAGACTTTACTATCATAGACATATGCAGGGCAGGCCATAGATAACATAGCAAGACTTTACTCTCATAGACATATGCAGGGCAGGCCATAGATAACATAGCAAGACTTTACTCTCATAGACATATGCAGGGCAGGCCATACATAACATAGCAAGACTTTACTCTCATAGACATATGCAGGGCAGGCCATAGATAACATAGAAAGACTTTACTCTCATAGACATATGCAGGGCAGGCCATAGATAGCATAGCTAGACTTTACTCTCATAGACATATGCAGGACAGGCCATACATACCATAGCAAGACTTTACTCTCATAGACATATGCAGGGCAGGCCATACATACCATAGCAAGACTTTACTCTCATAGACATATGCAGGGCAGGCCATACATAAAATAGCAAGACTTTACTCTCATAGAAATATACAGGGCAGGCCATAGATAACATAGCAAGACTTTACTCTCATAGACATATGCAGGGCAGGCCATAGATAACATAGCAAGACTTTACTCTGATAGACATATGCAGGGCAGGCCATACATAATATAGCAAGACTTTACTCTGATAGACATATGCAGGGCAGGCCATACATAACATAGCAAGAGTGTACATGGCAAGCCATACATAACATAGCAAGACTTTACTCTCATAGACATATGCAGAGTGTGCCATACATAACATAGCAAGACTTTACTCTCATAGACATATGCAGGGCGAGCCATAGATAACATAGCAAGACTTTACTCTCATAGACATGTGCAGGGCGGGCCATACATAACATAGCAAGACTTTACTCTCATAGACATGTGCAGGGCGGGCCATAGATAACATAGCAAGACTTTACTCTCATAGACATGTGCAGGGCGGGCCATACATAACATAGCAAGACTTTACTCTCAAAGACATGTGCAGGGCGGGCCATAGATAACATAGCAAGACTTTAATCTCATAGACATGTGCAGGGCGGGCCATAGATAACATAGCAAGACTTTACTCTCATAGACATGTGCAGGGCGGGCCATACATAACATAGCAAGTCTTTACTATCATAGACATATGCAGGGCAGGCCATAGAAAACATAGCAAGACTTTACTCTCATAGACATATGCAGGGCAGGCCATAGATAACATAGCAAGACTTTACTCTCATAGACATATGCAGGGCAGGCCATACATAACATAGCAAGACTTTACTCTCATAGACATATGCAGGGCAGGTCATAGATAACATAGCAAGACTTTATTCTCATAGACATATGCAGGGCAGGCCATACATAACATAGCACGACTTTACTCTAATAGACATATGCAGGGCAGGCCATAGATAACATAGCAAGACTTTACTCTCATAGGCATATGCAGGGCAGGCCATAGATAACATAGCAAGACTTTACTCTCATAGGCATAAGCAGGGCAGGCCATAAATAACATAGCAAGACTTTACTCTCATAAGCATATGCAGGGCAGGCCATATATAACATAGCAAGACTTTACTCTCATAGACATATGCAGGGCAGGCCATACATAACATAGCAAGACTTTACTCTCATAGACATATGCAGGGCAGGCCATAGATAACATAGCAAGACTTTACTCTCATAGACATATGCAGGGCAGGCCATAGATAACATAGCAAGACTTTACTCTCATAGACATATGCAGGGCAGGCCATACATAACATAGCAAGAGTTTACATTGCAAGCCATGCATAACATAGCAAGACTTTACTCTCATAGACATATGCAGGGTGTGCCATACATAACATAGCAAGACTTTACTCTCATAGACATATGCAGGGCAGGCCATAGATAACATAGCAAGACTTTACTCTCATAGACATGTGCAGGGCGGGCCATACATAACATAGCAAGACTTTACTCTCATAGACATGTGCAGGGCGGGCCATACATAACATAGCAAGACTTTACTCTCATAGACATGTGCAGGGCGGGCCATAGATAACATAGCACGACTTTACTCTCATAGACATGTGCAGGGCGGGCCATACATAACATAGCAAGAGTTTACATGGCAAGCCATACATAACATAGCAAGACTTTACTCTCATAGACATATGCAGGGTGTGCCATACATAACATAGCAAGACTTTACTCTCATAGACATATGCAGGGCAGGCCATAGGTAACATAGCAAGACGTTACTCTCATAGACATATGCAGGGCAGGCCATAGATAACATAGCAAGACTTAATCTCTTAGACATATGCAGGGCAGGCCATAAATAACATAGCAAGACTTTACTCTCATAGACATATACAGGGCAGGCCATAGATAATATAGCAAGACTTTACTCTCATAGACATATGCAGGGCAGGCCATACATAACATAGCAAGACTTTACTCTCATAGACATATGCAGGGCAAGCCATACATAACATAGCAAGACTTTACTCTCATAGACATATGCAGGGCAGGCCATACATAACATAGCAAGACTTTACTCTCATAGACATATGCAGGGCAGGCCATAGATAACATAGCAAGACTTTACTCTCATAGACATATGCAGGGCAGGCCATAGATAACATAGCAAGACTTTACTCTCATAGACATATGCAGGGCAGGCCATAGATAACATAGCAAGACTTTACTCTCATAGACATATGCAGGGCAGGCCAGAGATAACATAGCAAGACTTTACTCTCATAGACATATGCAGGGCAGGCCATACATAACATAGCAAGACTTTACTCTCATAGACATATGCAGGGCAGGCCATAGATAACATAGCAAGACTTTACTCTCATAGACATATGCAGGGCAGGCCAGAGATAACATAGCAAGACTTTACTCTCATAGACATATGCAGGGCAAGCCATACATAACATAGCAAGACTTTACTCTCATAGACATATGCAGAGTGTGCCATACATAACATAGCAAGACTTTACTCTCATAGACATATGCAGGGCGAGCCATAGATAACATAGCAAGACTTTACTCTCATAGACATGTCCAGGGCGGGCCATACATAACATAGCAAGACTTTACTCTCATAGACATGTGCAGGGCGGGCCATACATAACATAGCAAGACTTTACTCTCATAGACATGTGCAGGGCGGGCCATAGATAACATAGCAAGACTTTACTCTCATAGACATGTGCAGGGCGGGCCATACGTAACATAGCAAGACTTTACTCTCAAAGACATGTGCAGGGCGGGCCATAGATAACATAGCAAGACTTTACTCTCATAGACATGTGCAGGGCGGGCCATAGATAACATAGCAAGACTTTACTCTCATAGACATGTGCAGGGTGGGCCATACATAACATAGCAAGACTTTACTATCATCGACATATGCAGGGCAGGCCAGAGATAACATAGCACGACTTTACTCTAATAGACATATGCGGGGCAGGCCATACATAACATAGCAAGACTTTACTCTCATAGACATATGCGGGGCAGGCCATACATAACATAGCAAGACTTTACTCTCATAGAGATATGCGGGGCAGGCCATAGATAACATAGCAAGACTTTACTCTCATAGACATATGCGGGGCAGGCCATACATAACATAGCAAGACTTTACTCTCATAGACTTATGCGGGGCAGGCCATAGATAACATAGCAAGACTTTACTCTCATAGACATATGCGGGGCAGGCCATAGATAACATAGCAAGACTTTACTCTCATAGACATGTGCAGGGCGGGCCATAGATAACATAGCAAGACTTTACTCTCATAGAGATATGCAGGGCAGGCCATAGATAACATAGCAAGACTTTACTCTCATAGACATATGCAGGGCAGGCCATACATAACATAGCAATACTTTACTCTCATAGACATATGCCGGGCAGGCCATAGATAACATAGCAAGACTTTACTCTCATAGGCATATGCAGGGCAGGCCATAGATAACATAGCAAGACTTTACTCTCATAGACATATGCAGGGCAGGCCATAGATAACATAGCAAGACTTTACTCTCATAGACATATGCAGGGCAGGCCGTACATAACATAGCAAGACTTTACTCTCATAGACATATGCAGGGCAGGCCATAGATAACATAGCAAGACTTTACTCTCATAGACATATGCAGGGCAGGCCGTACATAACATAGCAAGACTTTACTCTCATAGACATATGCAGGGCAGGCCATAGATAACATAGCAAGACTTTACTCTCATAGACATATGCAGGGCAGGCCATAGATAACATAGCAAGACTTTACTCTCATAGACATATGCAGGGCAGGCCATACATAACATAGCAAGACTTTACTCTCATAGACATATCCAGGGCAGGCCGTACATAACATAGCAAGACGTTACTCTTACAGACATATGCAGGGCAGGCCATACATAACATAGCAAGACTTTACTCTCAGGCCCCAAGAATACCACATTTCCACTACAGCCCACTGGAAGGCCGACAATCACAGCTCTGCGGTCCCTGCTTGCCGCAATAGGACAAATCAGACATATGCAGGGCAGGCCATACATAACATAGCAAGACTTTACTCTCAGGCCCCAAGAATACCACATTTCCACTACAGCCCAGTGGAAGGCCGGCAATAACAGCTCTGCGGTTCCTGCTTCCTGCAATAGGATGGATCATAGACATATGCAGGGCAGGCCATACAAAACATAGCAAGACTTTACTCTCATAGACATATGCAGGGCAGGCCATACATAACATAGCAAGACTTTACTCTCAGACCCCAAGAATACCACATTTCCACTACAGCCCACTGGAAGGCCGCCAATAACTGCTCTGCGGTTCCTGCTTTCAACCATTAGAAGGAATACCATATAAGCTAAGAGAAAGAGTTGAAGTTTCAAGCTACAAGCCAGTGAATCATCACTAGCCGATGGTTAGCCATGAGTGCACATTTTGCACCCTGCATAGAAGGATTGCAGTTTGGGAAACTTGCCTTAAGTGGTAGCCAGTTGAGTCTGCAATTTCCCTCCATGCCATTAAAGTACAGGGCATGGCATCGTTGCAGTCCCACTAATGGCCCCAATGGAGGACATGTTGTCTGACTTCCATGTCTTGCTCATGCAGGGCGGGTCTTAGACCAGATTGCACCTCAGGCGGGAAGCATCATTGGCGCCCCCCTCCCCGAAATGACAATAACAAAAATTGTATGTTACAAATGTTATAAATAGGGGCACTCAATAAAGAACTAGATGGAAATACAGCCACTAGATTTATAAGCACTATGTGTTTCTGTTCTGACTTGAGAGTCGTGTAGACCGATGAGACCTCCGTCCCCAAGTGACGCACAGGGGAACTAATAGAAACCCGCTGTGCGACCTTTGAGGCCACAGGTGAGAGATGTCTTCCCAGATCCACCGAACCTCTGAAACACCGATGCTGCTGTCAAAAGGGAACGAGGTTAAGTACCAGGCAATTACAATACAATCAGGTAAACGATAGGATCCAAAAAGTCTTACCTATCTGGTGTTGGGGAAACCCAGGTAACCTAGTAGAGAGGTTCGAGACTCAGATGATGCGGCGGTCCCTGGAATAGTAGAACCGCAGGTGAGCGTGGATGGGGGGTTAGCCACCTGTAGGAGAGAGGGCTTGACTTGAATCCCAGAAGGGAAATGGCGTAGTAGTTCAGCAAGGTATCAAGGGATGATCCAAAGACAAGTCGAGGTGAAGTCCAAAATCCGGCAACAGGTACACAGTTCCAAGCAAAGGTACAAAGGGGTGTCCGAAGGAGTCCGAGGTAGAGTTCCGTGATCAAAGTAACAAGGAGCAATCCGTAACGCCAAACAGGGTCTGAAGACAGCTGAGAAGCAATGAGCATTCTGTCTCTCAGACCTTTATACTGTGTGTCTCTGGGTCATGTGACGTCTCTGGGTCATGTGACGTCCACCAAGGTCACGTGAGGAACGCCACACTGGATCACGTGACCGACGTGAAGACGTAACACCGCCCCTTCTGCTATATGTTCTCCAAGGCAATTGCCAATGCAGAAAGGGTTGCAATCGAGCCCGTACACCAAAGCTGGTACGGTGCTTTCGGTCCTTTGGGTTCACCGAATCACTTGAGCCTCGAACCGTGGGAGGAGATGTTGGGGGAATGTGTGCAGTGTTCTGACGTGGAGTGGACTGGTGTGCAGGGGATCGCCTAACATAGCCCCCCCCAACGGCCCACGACCCCGTGGGCAGGACGGATGATCCTTATGGAAGCGGGCCACCAACCGAGGGGCGTTCAGATCTGTGGTGGAAACCCATGAACGCTCCTCCGGGCCGTAACCCTTCCAATCCACCAGATATTGGAGCCTACCCCTAAACCATCTGGACCCTAAAATGGCCGACACCTCAAAGACATCAGGAGAGGTCAGGGACACTGGCACAACAGGGGCTCGAAGACGGACGGAATCAGGACAAGGTTTGAGGAGGGAGACATGGAACACAGGATGGATACGCCAAGAACTAGGAAGCACTAGAAGAAAAGCCACCGGATTCACAACCTGAGAGACCACATACGGGCCGACAAAACGAGGTAGCAATTTCCGGCAACCCACTAGGCGAAGATGACGTGAAGACAACCAGACCCTGGAACCCACCACCAGAGGGGGATCAGCTCGACGTTTGCCATCCACACGGGCCTTCATAGAAGCCTTTGCTTCAGTGAGATGAACCACAGTACTAGCATGTACAGCAGACAAATCCCTAAGACATGTCGTGGCCGCAGGATTCGAAGAACTAGAAGCATCAGGGACCGGCAAGACCTTGGGATGTTGGCCGTAGAGGGCGTAAAAGGGAGAAGAACCAGTAGCTGAATGAGCCGCATTATTGTACGCGAACTCAGCAAGCCGTAAAACGGCCAACCAGGAGGTCTGATGTTGCAATATAAGGCAGCGAAGGTACTGCTCCATAGATTGATTCGTCCTTTCGGTCTGCCCATCGGTCTCAGGATGATAGGCCGAAGAATACCTGGTATCAATGCCCAGTAATTTCGTCAACGACCTCCAGAACCGAGAGGTGAACTGTGATCCTCGATCGGATATAATGACCGAAGGAAGGCTGAATAACATGAACACATGTTCAAAAAACAAGTCCGCCAAGACCGGGGCCGAAGGGATGCCTTTACAAGGAACAAAACGAGCCATTTTTGTGAACGTGTCCACCACTACCCAGATGGAATCAAAGCCTTTCGACTTGGGGAGATCGGTAACGAAATCCATAGTCAACGTATGCCAGGGCCTGGGAGGTACTGGAAGCAGAAGTAACAACCCAACCGGTCGACCTCTTCGATGTTTAGCCTGAGCACATACTGCGCACGAATTGACATAACATTCCACATTGCGCGTCATAGAGGGCCACCAACACCAACGCTTGAGAAGATCTAAAGTGCGCTCTTGACCGGGATGGGCATTAAAGGGAGCATCATGAGACCACTCAAGGGCCAGATTACGAGTGTCAGGTGTGGGAAGGAACAGACGTTCATGTACGAAAGGTAATCCATCAGAATACACTGGGTCCCATTCCCGCAACTGATCAGAATGATTGCTAGTCCAGGATCGGACCGAGTCTAATAATGACAATGAGGGTGTACAAAGACAAATCACATGACTCTTTCCGAGAACGGTGTCAGGGAAGGTTGGCAACTCGACCCCCCCCGGGGAACATGACAAGGCATCTGCTTTTCCATGTGAAGTGCCAGGACGATGCATAATATGAAAATCAAAAGAGGAAAAGAAAAGATGGCATCGGACCTGTCTGCTATTAATGCACTTCAATGAAGCCAGGTCCTGTAAATTCCGATGATCTGAGTATACAGTGATGGGATGTTTAGCCCCCAGAAGATGATGGCGCCAAACACGAAAGGCATCCATGACAGCCAAGAGTTCCTTCTCCGTCACGGTGTAATGAGTCTCAGTACTGGAAAACTTACGGGAATGGTATGCCACTGGGTGTAACTTGCCTGTTGTAGGATATGTTTGAGACAGTACCGCACCGAGAGCAAAAGAAGAGGCATCCGCCTCAACTATGAACGGAAGATCAGGATTGGGGTGCTGGAGTACTGGTGCGGTAGTGAAGGCGGTTTTCAAAGCCTCAAAAGCCTCCTGATGTTCTCTCTGCCAACGATAGGGTACCTGAGGACTGGTCAGAGCCGTGAGCGGGGCAACAATTGTGGAAAAGGAAGAAATGAAACGTCTATAAAAGTTGGCGAATCCCAAAAAGGCCTGCAGGGACTTGAGAGTTTGAGGTACTGGCCAATCTAATACTGCTTTGACCTTAGATTCGTTCATGGATAACGCCCCAGGGGTAATGTGGAAACCCAGAAACTCAACAGACGTTTTATGGAACTGACATTTCTCAGGTTTGGCGAATAAGGAATGTTCTCTCAGACGGGATAGTACTTCTCGGACATGCTTTACATGCTCATCAAGACTACGAGAAAAGATTAAGATGTCGTCCAAGTACACAACCATGTATACATCCAGAATATCCCTGAATATGTCATTCATGAATCGTTGGAATGTGGCCGGGGCATTACATAGGCCGAAGGGCATGACTAGGTATTCATACAATCCGTAACGAGTACAGAAAGCAGTTTTCCACTCGTCTCCCTCGCAAACGCGCACTAAATTGTATGCGCCGCGTAGGTCAAGCTTGGTGAAAATAGAAGCATGTGATAAGTGATCTAGAAGCGGTGTGATTAACGGGATTGGGTATCTATCCTTTTTTGTAATAGCGTTAAGACGTCGATAATCCACACAAGGACGTAAATCCCCCTCCTTCTTGGGCACAAAAAATATAGGGCTTGCCGCTGGTGAAGTAGAGGGGCGGATATGTCCTAAACGAAGGGCGTTCTGTACATACTCTTTCAACGCTTGTTCCTCCGAAGGGGATAAGGAATAGATCCTGCCCGAAGGAATAGTGGAATCAGGAAGTAATTCGATTGGGCAGTCATATGGTCTATGTGGAGGGAGCACCTCGGAAGAGCCACGATCGAAAACTGATTCGAATGCTTTGTACTCAGGTGGTATCCCAGACACCAAGCCCCCAACAGTATGAGAAAGCACAATCTCTGGATCGTCAACAGTCAGCGTGAGTTGAGCTAAGGCTCCCAAGGCCCGAGAAGATGTGTCAGTAATTTGATGGACCGGGAGACAATAGTTCTGACAGACCTCGGACTCGAAGAGCACAGTGCCTGACTGCCAATTGATCAGCGGATTGTGTTCACGTAACCATGGAATCCCTAATAGGATACCGAATTGAGGTGTGGTAATCAAATCAAAACTTAAGGTCTCTGTGTGAATTTCTTGTATGTTCAACAAGAGAGGTGCAGTTTGGTGTCTAACAGGACCAGAAACTAACGCAGAGCCGTCTACGGCTTGGACATGTTCAGGTCGTGTTTTTACCACTAGAGGTAGGTTGAGGGAACGGGCCAAATCAATGTCTATGTAATTACCAGTAGCACCTGAATCAATGATGATATTGACTGCATGAAGAAGGCCAGTAGAAGGACATAGAGTAGCCTTTACAGAGATGGGTTGAACACGAGCAAAGGCAAGAGGGGTACCCGGAGATGATGACGGAACACTCGACCTGTTCTCCGGATCTAAGGTCGAGCTGTCCGAAAAACCTGGCTCTTCTTGGGACGTCGAGGACACTCTTTCACAAAATGTCCAGTGGTGCCACAATAAAAGCATGCATTATCCACCCTCCTACGTTCCCTCTCAGATGTTGTAAACCTCCCACTTGCATAGGTTCTTCTGTACTGGGAGCAGGAGTACTAGCAAGAGTAGGATGGGAAGAGACCCCCAATTCGGCTCTACGCTCCGATCGCCGTGCATCTATCTGCAGGGCGAGATCAACCAATTCCTGATACTGAGTGGGCACAGAAGGGATCACTGCTAAAGCATCTTTCATGTTGTTACTCAACCCCCTATAAAAGACCACCGCCCGCTTGTTTTCTGGCCATGATGTTTCAGCAACTAGTTGATTGAACCGGGTGATGTAGTCTATCAAAGTCCTTCTACCCTGAGTTAATTCTAACAACTCCAAATCCCTAGACTGTGCCTTGTGTCGGGTATCGAATACTCGAGACATCTCTAGAACCAACAGATCAAAGTCATAAAGGACTGGGCTATTATTCTCCAGCAGGGGATTAGCCCAAGCGGCAGCTGTCCCGGCTAAATGGGAAAGGGCGAAAGCGGCTTTGGCAGTGGAAGTAGGAAAGGCCAACGGTCTGCATAAGAAATGTAACTTGCACTGATTAACAAAGGTTCTGAATTTCTTGGGGTCACCTTGATAGCGTTCAGGAGCAGCCAGGGGGGAAGGGGTTGGGAGGACCACCGGAGTTGGGACTGTAGTAGTAACCAAGGGAGGGGGTGTAGTGGAGGAGCTAGCATCTCCAAACTCAGGGTCTGCGGGAAGGGAATGCTGAACACTCTGTATGGAATCTAACCTTTGGTGGATCACCGTGTTAGCGGCGGCCATATCCGCCCTTAATACTGTAAATGCCTGGACTAAGGCAGCTATGGGTTCTTCCGTGGATCCCTGCATCGTCAAACACGACTAAACAGCTTCTCAGTCTGTTCTGACTTGAGAGTCGTGTAGACCGATGAGACCTCCGTCCCCAAGTGACGCACAGGGGAACTAATAGAAACCCGCTGTGCGACCTTTGAGGCCACAGGTGAGAGATGTCTTCCCAGATCCACGGAACCTCTGGAACACCGATGCTGCTGTCAAAAGGGAACGAGGTTATGTACCAGGCAATTACAATACAATCAGGTGAACGATAGGATCCAAAGAGTCTTACCTATCTGGTGTTGGGGAAACCCAGGTAACCTAGTAGAGAGGTTCAAGACTCAGATGATGCGGCAGTCCCTGGAATAGTAGAACTGCAGGTGAGCGTGGATGGGGGGTTATCGGAGTGATCTGGCAGGACGAAAGGAAGCGAGTGTCCGTGTACAACTTCTTTAGTGCCGTCTCCCTCCACGAATATTTCGAACATCGCCTCGATATGGAGACATATGAGGGCCATATTCTATACTTTTCTATTGCGGTCTACAATCTCCCCCGGTATTACAGCTTTCATGTGGTGTATTTACCCCTGGGTTCCCAGTCCTGATCCTTGGTGCGCAGCACTAGTGTTAAGAGCCTCTTGCACTCATCTCGACTTCCTTCGCTACTCAGTGGAAACGTGTTACTTTAACGTCCACAGTGAAGACGTTCTCCTCTCCTATTACCGTCACTTTACAGTATTTGCTTTGACGAAACTGGAGTCGGTTGCTTTTCATCTTTAACCTTTAAAACGTCTGGGAGCATCCCTACATGGAGACACGATTCATCTTCTCAGACATTTATTCTCAGTTGTCTGTGAATGTACTTATCCGTTATTTGTATAGCGGGTTTTTTTTTGTTGCTTTTGATCCCCTGATGAATTTCAAGTTAAATTGGCTAAATATGTTTTTCTGAATGAAACATGTCGGGCATATGAACATCTTAAACATTAGGGTGTTTCACATTGTCCTATTTAACGGTTTTTTTTGTCACCCCAGTAGCGACTGTAAGGGGTAGACAATTAATAAAGAGTAATGTATTCATATACCTTTATCAAATCCTGAATAGGGGTTGTTAAAGGGCGCTACCCATCAAAAGTGTTAGTTTTTTTAGATTTGTATAGGTAGGAGTTTTTTCATTTTGGTGTATAGGTGACACCTTTATTTTGTTTTGTGAAAGTTTTTTTCAGTATCTTATTTAAACTGATTCAGAACTTTTATCGTATTTTATGAACTCTAGTGCACCCAGTTTTATATTTGTCTTTTAGAGATGTTGACTTTTGAGAAATTTGAATAAAATTGTATTGAATTTGACTTATAATTTCCTGTATGTGGTCCTTATTTGGTTTACGGACTATGTTTGAAAATAGGGATATAATTTAGAGAGATATTAGAAGAGAAAGACGTTTTTGTCCCCCTTTTGTCGAATATTGTCTACAAAGCTTTCTTAGGAGTTCGGGACATACGTCTATAAATAACTCCTTTTTGGTCTCTCTTAGTTAGTTGTTGTTCGTGGATGGGGGGTTAGCCACCTGTAGGAGAGAGGGCTTGACTTGAATCCCAGAAGGGAAATGGCGTAGTAGTTCAGCAAGGTATCAAGGGATGATCCAAAGACAAGTCGAGGTGAAGTCCAAAATCCGGCAACAGGTACACAGTTCCAAGCAAAGGTACAAAGGGGTGTCCGAAGGAGTCCGAGGTAGAGTTCCGTGATCAAAGTAACAAGGAGCAATCCGTAACGCCAAACAGGGTCTGAAGACAGCTGAGAAGCAATGAGCATTCTGTCTCTTAGACCTTTATACTGTGTGTCTCTGGGTCATGTGACGTCTCTGGGTCATGTGACGTCCACCAAGGTCACGTGAGGAACGCCACACTGGATCACGTGACCGACGTGAAGACGTAACACCGCCCCTTCTGCTATATGTTCTCCAAGGCAATTGCCAATGCAGAAAGGGTTGCAATCGAGCCCGTACACCAAAGCTGGTACGGTGTTTTCGGTCCTTTGGGTTCACCGAATCACTTGAGCCTCGAACCGTGGGAGGAGATGTTGGGGGAATGTGTGCAGTGTTCTGACGTGGAGTGGACTGGTGTGCAGGGGATCGCCTAACAGTTTCCTTTCCAGTGAGGTCCTTTTAAAAACAAGACTTGGCAAAGCCACTCAAGTCCTGTTCAAAACAAGCATTGGTAAAGCCAACATGTTTGGCTTGTGCATAGGTTTTAAGCATTTTCCAGCCACTACTATTAGATGCCCAGGTCCTCACACCATTTTGCACCTGCTACCAACAAAGGGTAGTTAATACCACTATGGTTGGGCTTGGCAAGTGCCTTTCCCATGCCTACACAAAAGCCCAAACTGTTGGCATTGCCACTGCTTGTTGGAGTTGACCTAGGTTGGCCTGGGACATGTCTCCTGCAAATGTGATTGACCCCTGCCCTGGAGCTGTCTCCTAATTGTTACTCTTTGGAAACTAGGGCAGGCATTAACACAACCCATTCTGAACTCTAAAAGCATTCCTTCAGGGCAATGTGGTGACGCTCTGCAATGCATGCACAGGTAGCATATGGCATGGAGGTCTTTATGAAGTTATAAAAAGTCATATAAAATATCAACGTTTTTCATAAGTGAGATAAAGGACCACAGTGTATAATTATACTCAAGAAAAATGCTGCTGAAGTAGCTTATTTTTGGCACACCATATTAACAGAACTTACACATGGTCAGACCTGAGCTCAGTGCACACCTGCTCTTCCGACCAGAGCAGTCAACAGTCTTTCAACTCACGCGTTTTGCATTGTACAGTAAGTGAATGTTACAATGTTCGGTTAGAAACCAATGTTGTTTAATAGTTTATAGACATCTTTGGCTTAAATAACATTTCCAATTTCACTAAGGGTGTCAAATTGCCTGCGCTCCTCCATTTGTCCCCATGCAATGCAATGCCATTTTATAACATAAAGAGCTTC
The DNA here is from genome assembly GCF_040938575.1 of Ambystoma mexicanum. Taxonomy (NCBI): domain Eukaryota; kingdom Metazoa; phylum Chordata; class Amphibia; order Caudata; family Ambystomatidae; genus Ambystoma; species Ambystoma mexicanum. The sequence continues at coordinate 766,556,971 of NC_090938.1, read as the reverse complement.
TTAAAAAAATAGCACACTGAGGGGTCACTGTGACTCCAAAACCTTAGAAAATCTTGGGGTAGGGTTTGATGGGCAGATATGACATCCAATTGAATTCTAGGACTGAAAAAAGCAGAGAAAGCTTGACACAAATTGGTAACGTTTTGACGAAAAGTACGGCCAGGACCATGAAAAATTGGACGAGCGGTTTTGGGGTTGTTCATTGTAAAGGGGACACCGACATTACTGCGCAGTTGTAATCACCATTTGTATTGCACAGCGAACATACTACAAGGTCCTTTGGCGCTGGAATAATAGTTGATAATATTGTCTGACTGAATGGTCCTCATTTTAGCTTCTTCACAATGATGAGAGGCTGAGCCGTATGTGTTGGGATTAGTACTTCTGATTTGCAGACTACAGCCACATCTCTGCAGTGGGTCCTGAACCCACTGAACTATCTCACTAGTGAAGCATGTATGGTATTATTACCCAACTCCTCAGAAATTTGAAACTGTGTTGCTGACAACCCTATCCCACCAACCTTAAGCTTGGACTGCTATAACTGTAAGAATGTACTCTCTATACCCTACATTCTCTCGCACAATTACAGCCTCGCGTTGTGCAAGATTGTGTAAATCTTGCACAATATTAGCACTTGGTCGAAAATTGGCCATCTGCTAAAAAAGTATTGAAATACACATATCAAAAAGTATTCTTTCAATGCATGTTTGCACCAGGGCAAAATGTGCCCTAGTGCTAATTTGAATTTGTATTTGTATTTTATTTATTTGTATATAGCGCACAAGGCCCAAGGGCAACCAGGCGCATATCTTAAGGCACATAGGTACATGAAATGGCATGAATGCTGCGGCAAGCTTTGTCCTGGTGCAAAAAGGCACTGAAAGGATTACATGTTTTCACTAGGGCAATAATATTGCTTATTAGAACTTGGACAAACGTTGTCTGGGTGCAAAAATGTATTGAAAGAATACTTCTTTTGCTCTAGAGCCATGTTTGATCTAGTGCTAACACTGTGCACAATTGCACATGCACTTGGGCAAAAGTTCTGTAATCTGGCTCCACATGTATTTACCTTCTTCAATTCCATGTTCCCCTCTCCAGCGACCTCTGAGGGATGAAAGGACAAATGGACTTCTTTTAGATTTTAACCAGTCAGATAGCAGCACTCGCCCCTGATATCTGTACGTGCAGCCTGCTGTGGCATGTTCGAATCCCAGTGGGGTCCCAGCAGGGTCAACTCAGCCTTTCATCCTTCAGAGGTCGATAAAATGAGTACCCCTATGTGGGATAATAATGTCTTCTGTTATTTGAGCGCTCTGAGACCTTTGGGTCTGTAGTGCTAAGAAATACTTGTGTAAGGATCTCAACATGAGAAAATGCTGAGCTCTCTTAAAAAGAAGAATTGAACCCAGGGCCTTTCATTGGTTTGGACCACAATTAAAAGGGTCCTCCAGTCAATAAAGTCAGTTTGCTCCTTTATTCTGAGATTGTTGTGGGTATTATGGACTATATTTGAACCGTAACACTGCCAAAACATCTGGCTGCACAGCAAAGTAACTCTTCAACCCCACCCACTTTGACAATAAAATCTGGCCCACACTAGCATGTTGGGCTTGCACTTCCGGCATTGCCCTACACACAAGTACAAGACTGATTGAACCCACTGACATTCAGGTTGATGTGGGTCGCATGCACTTAATAAATGCAGCTATTTTCACCAAGCAGGCTTTTCACCGATGACTGCAGCAGCAGCAGCTCAACCCACGAACTGGCTCAGCACGCATGAACTGCAGGTTGATTGCAGTAGTAACCCATGAACTGCAGGTTTATTGCAGTAGTAACCTGCTAAGCTATCATTACCAAGCAGGATTCAATCATTTTACTTGTAGATTGCTTAGTAATATTTGCAGCAGATGCATTCATTCACATGCCTATACTCATTGGGGCAGGGGGCAGGCTTGGACTGTTACCAGGATGAGACAACCTTTGCCTCACAGTTTTCTCATGTACTGCAGCAGCTTCACGTCTCCAGCTATTTCATCTGAGCAAGATTTCATCCTTTGTCTTGTAGGCTGCCCACACATATCAGCACCAGCTTGCAGCCGCACAACTCGCTGAACTGTCCCATGAGCAAAGGTTTGAATCCGTAACTTGCAGGTAGTACACAAATCGCAGCAGCCTAACCCACTAAGTCATGACAGCAAAGCAGTATTCAAATCTGTGACTCACAGGTGCACAGAGGGGATTTCGGCTGCAGTGCAACGCATCCCCTTTAGCTAACTCACTGAAGCTATTTGAATCTAAGGTATACAGATTGCATGCTGATCCTTGCAGCAGGGGCATCAACTCATCATGCCTTTAAGATGGCGTAGTGGACCTTGAATTAGGGTGACCAGAAGACTCACGGTGTACCACTTCTCGGTCATGGACTTTAATTTAAGCTACATTCTGAGATTTGCCTTGGTTACTGCACTTGAAGAAGTCCGACTTATGTTCTTGCTAAATTGTGATTTATAGAAAAGAAAGCATCAACAATGTGTGCCTAGTGACATGGAGTCACCTAGGCACCCATTCCTATCCTGTATCCGTGGGTGGCACTAATTCTTGCATGTATTTGCCTAACACAGAATGGCCTCTAGGCGCTGCCGGCCGCTCAATGTACGTTTGTGCGCCATTTGCAGCGTTGCCGGGTTGGGAGATGAAGCGAAGCAGTGGGGGACATGTCATTGTCCGGAAGGCCGGGTTTAATTGAGTCCAGCTTCTTGTTGAGGATTACACGCAGGGGCGCCAACCCCACAAGCTGCCCAACCGTTTGATGCTGTTTGTACAAGACCAAAGTGTTCTCTATGTAAATGAAATTGGGATGCCCAGTGCCCACGACGTACCTTTAATCAGTTTGGGTTGTGCATGCAGCTCGGTGATCAGTGGTCAGTGTCACTACACTCACTGTACTACTGCATGCTGTTGCGCACTGTGTAGTGCACACATGTGTGTCTGCTGTCAGCCAGTTATGCAGTGCTCTGCTCTCTCAATTACTGACTGAGTCTTATGATTGTGTATTGTCATTGCAGCACTTTGCTTTTATGTACAGTAGTACAGTTTATTAAAATAACATTAAACGGCACTGCAACATTGGAGGAGTCAGACTACTGGCGCCTCCTAGAGGCTGACACATCAGGTAGCCGCCTGCTCTGCCTGACACAAACACCGGCCCTGTGCTCACGCCACCTGAGGCTGGATCATGACGTACCTGTACTGGAGGGTGAGCAGTGATGAGCCTGAAGTTCCGCGTCTGGTCACTAGAGGGCCCAACACCAGGAACCCTGACACGACTGCACTTCAGTGACCTGCTGCTAGTCAGTTGGAAGTTCCACTTTTTACTAGTAGAGGGAAGCCCATGAGGCAGTCTTTGCGTGGCACTAGAGGGCATCCCATGCATGAGGCAGTCCTTGCGTGGTACTAGAGGGCAGGCCATGGCATGAGGCAGTCCCTGTGTGGCACTAGAGGGCAGCCCATGGCATGAGGCAGTCCTTGCGTAGCACTAGATGGCAGCCCATGGCATGAGGCAGTCCTTGCGTAGCACTAGATGGCAGCCCATGACATGAGGCAGTGCTTGCGTGGCACTAGATGGGGGACCATGCCCGGCTGTTGTCCCACTCCCTGCCACTAGAGGTCAGGCCATACCCTTTGATGATGTTCAACTTTGAGCAGTTAGAGGGCAGACCAGGGGACATTAGGTTCTTGCCTCCACCGAGGCGTGTATATTTATAAGCGCACAGAGCTGGATTTGCTGCTTGATCACTGTAACGGCTGCCCCATGTCCATGTGTCTGCCTTTCCCATCATCACCAGCTGGTTTCTGTGCCTACTTCCCTGCGTAATGTCATTGTTGAAGCACGCAGCGATGGCATTACCCAGCTTGCCACTGGTGACTTATTGTACAGTGTTTCTAATGGAAGCACCAATTACTGTTTCTCAAATAAATGTAAAGTCGTAGATAGACGGTCTCACGGGTGCAGTTGTGCTTTCTCACCACCAGAGGTCAGACCAAGCTAATAATGCGGACACCACTTGGCACATGCTCTGTTTTCTCACACCTTGGTGCACGCTCTGTTTCCTCACACCTTGGCGCATGCTCCGTTTCCTCACACCTTGGCACATGCTCTGTTTCTTCACACCTTGGCCATGCTCTGTTTCCTCACACCTTGGCACATGCTCCGTTTCCTCACACCTTGGTGCATGCTCTGTTTCTTCACACCGTGGCATGGGCTCTGTTTCTTCACACCTAGGCGCATGCTCTGTTTCTTCACACCTTGGCGCATGCTCTGTTTCCTCACACCTTGGCGCATGCTCTGTTTCCTCACACCTTGGTGCATGCTCTTTTTCCTCACACCTTGGCACCTGCTCTGTTTCCTCACACCTTGGCGCATGCTCTGTTTCCTCACACCTTGGCGCATGCTCTGTTTCCTCACACCTTAGTGCATGCTCTGTTTCCTCACACCTTTGCGCATGCTCTGTTTCCTCACACCTTGGCGCATGCTCTGTTTCTTCACCACTTGGCACATGCTCTGTTTCCTCACATCTTGGCGCATGCTCTGTTTCCTCACACCTTGGCGCATGCTGTTTCCTCACACCTAGGCGCATGCTTTGTTTCTTCACACCATAGCGCCTGCTCTGTTTCCTCACACCTTGGTGTATGCTCTGTTTCTTCACACCTTGGCGCATGCTCTGTTTCCTCACACCTTGGTGTATGCTCTGTTTCTTCACACCTTGGCGCATGCTCTGTTTACTCACACCTAGGTGCATGCTCTGTTTCCTCACACCTTGGTGTATGCTCTGTTTCTTCACACCTTGGCGCATGCTCTGTTTCCTCACACCTGGCGCATGCTCTGTTTCCTCACACCTTGGCGCATGCTCTGTTTCTTCACACCCTGTTCTCTCTTCTCTCCTTATCCACAGGAGATGGCAGCTAAGCTTGGCGCCCTGCACAGTGCCCTCTACGTGAAACTGCACGCCACGCAGGGCCTGCCCCGGACTCACTTCTCGCTGCATGCCAAGGAGGCAAGAGTGCCCTGCCTTTGCCAGCTCATAGAGTCAAATCTGTCCAACGTTTGTAGCTTTTGACCTTTGAGCCCAGCGTGAGGGATCATCAGACTGTGAATGCAGTGGGGCGTTGTATTTTATTTGACCAGTGTCCTTCTAGTCGAGGGGGGAATAAAACAGTCGGCTAGACCCCCCAGTTTGGAGCTTAATGGAGCTGCCTGGATAGTAGATGTGACGGGGCACTCTGTAGTGGCTCACGGGCAGTAGGTGCAGGCATTTGGAGGTCCAAGCGTCCACTGGAAGCAGAGTGGTGGGGTCTTAACCTAGCATTAATGCCTGAATGGAAGCATGGTTATTCCTAAGAGCCTTCTATGACATCAATGGGCCACTGAGTCTGGCCACGAGTGAGATTGTGCTCCAGCCTTTGAAACACTCAGCCAGTGAGGGAGAGGAGCGGTGCTTGTGGAGCAGAAGTTAGCAGCGAGGAGAGACCCTGATGAAAAAGGACTTTAACGCTGACAATCAAGGGCCGGAGCAGAGTCCTGAAAGCTGCTTCAGATGGACATGGAATGTAACAGGGAATGGGGCACCCTAAAGTGAATACCCCCCCCCCACCACTCTGGTCAGCAAACACCTTCCAACACAGAACAGCCTCTAGGTGGAAACTTGACCACCTGCCTTATGGGTCATTGCCCCAATACATTTACAGGCGCATCCAAAGTGAGTGGGGTAGAAAACCACAGCATACTCTGCCGACAGTCTACCCATGTCCCTACTGTGGCACCTGGAGTCTCGGCTTTCCTGGGGTACCCACCAAGGAGTCTCGGCTTTCTTGGGGTACCCCAACTCGGACTGCCTTTTGGGGACAGTCTACCAGTGTCCCTACCTACTGTGGCACCTGGAGTCTCAGCTTTCCTGGGGTAATCACCAACTCGGACTGCCTTTTGGGGACAGTCTACCCGTGTCGCTACCTACTGTGGCACCCAGACTCTCGGCTTTCCTGGGGTACCCACCAACTCGGACTGCCTTTTGGGGACAGTCTACCCGTGTCGCTACCTACTGTGGCACCCAGAGTCTCGGCTTTCCTGGGGTACCCACCAACTCGGACTGCCTTTTGTGGACACTCTACCCATCTCCCTACCTACTGTGGCATAGTGCCTACCCCTTCAAATGTACCTACACTTTCCTTCTACACTGTCAAACTATTGCTATTGGTAGGATTTTCTCCTACCCTGTCAAATGTTCCTACCTCTGCATAACCTGTCAGATATGCCTAGTGCCCACTGTAAGGAAGGCATGGTATCAACAGCAAGACAGACACAAGTGACCACAGTTCAAGGGTGTTTATTCAACTTGAAAAAGGGTTTGAAAATGTGCCTGTCTAATGCTAAGTCCACAGATGGAAGGAAGCTATGAACATCAAATAATAATAACGTAGTCCTAGTGGTGTCTTGTCAAAATAAAAGGGCCTATACTAATAAACCTATTTCCAATCCTTACCTCTAAATACAAATAGTGTGGGGAATAATCTTATGACAAAAAGAAAGAAGGGTTCAAAATGATATGTCAGGTTGTTCAGGACGTTGGCCTCCCTTCCCTATGTTTTCAGCACGGGATAAGGCGGTTCACTTGAGCGTAGCACAATCTCTGGCTTCTTTAGCAGAAGGATACAGTTCAATCATTAGCATCAGGGCCTTCGGTGCAAACATTTCCTTGCTTCTCAAAGTCTCTTGACTCAGAGGGCCTGATGCAACCAAATAATCTCCAAGTTATTTACCTCTTCAGATTTTCACAAGTATTGACTTCGGGTGATTCACTATTCACCCCAGATCCCCCTCAGCCGGGCTCAGAGCCCTTTTGCACAGTGTTCATCACCCCGGATCCCCCTCAGCCGGGCTCAGAGCCCTTTTGCACAGTGTTCATCACCCCGGATCCCCCTCAGCCGGGCTCAGAGCCCTTTTGCACAGTGTTCATCACCCCGGATCCCCCTCTGCCGGGCTCAGAGCCCTTTTGCACAGTGTTCATCACCCCGGATCCCCCTCCGCCGGGCTCAGATCCCTTTTGCACAGTGTTCATCACCCCGGATCCCCCTCAGCCGGGCTCAGAGCCCTTTTGCACAGTGTTCATCACCCCGGATCCCCCTCAGCCGGGCTCAGAGCCCTTTTGCACAGTGTTCATCACCCCGGATCCCCCTCAGCCGGGCTCAGATCCCTTTTGCACAGTGTTCATCACCCCGGATCCCCCTCAACCAGGCTCAGATCCCTTTTAACACAATTAGTCTCCCTTAGCTGGGCCAATTCCATTTTACTACATGTATCAAGGACATTCGAATGTGCTCAGGGTTTGGCTTGACCTGTTTGCAGGACAACTTCGACTTCACAATTCCTTTCTATAACATTTGTCACCTTTTAGTTGGATACCTAACTGAGATTTTCGAATGAGCACCCACGTGATGCCGGACCACTCTGTCTGCAGTATCGTATCTTAGCTTCAAAGTTCTGTCACTCGTCGGCTGCTGTATTTGCATCGCTTTCTACATACACTTCATGCACTGTTCACTCAAATTTTCTTCATGCAATGTTGTAGCTTGCAAGCTTGCTTTCCACACAGACCGGCCTGGTATCAGTCTCCCTGACTCACCGGCTGTGCTGACCTCGCCAATGCTGCTTAGTAGTAGGAGCCAAGGACAGTACCATAGTGGCAACCACTTCTCCCTGCCTTGACTGTCGACACGGGAGAGCCCCGGGTACCTCTAACACACAATGCAGGACTCCTCAGCTTTGATTCCAGGTCTTACGTCTCTTATTCTGAAAGGCTCGTGAAAGATACAGTCTTTTGGTGAAAAGTTCAAGGGCACTTCCCTCCTTGCAATCCTCTTCGGTCTTGCCGTCTTCCGTCTTGTATTGAACTGCCATCTTGGAACTGCTGCTTCCTTGTGTGCTCTGCCTTGCTTAGAGTGTGCTTTCGTGTTTCACCTTTTATATGTGTGGAGAAATGTGATGGAAGTGAGGTGTGTGTAATGATCAGTAATTGCCTGACCATGGTATTGGGACACGTCAGGTATACGGCTCGGGTTTTAGCCCGTCTTCTCTCACAGTGAGCTGTCCGTGACAAAGTGTTTGTGTTGGGAACGGGGGGATTTTGAGTTCCTAGGTATCCTACCTGGCAGGATGGGGTAAAGGTGTTACAGGGAAGGGGAAACTGCGTCTCACTATCTGGTGTCCCACTTCCACTCCCTGAAGACCCCTCATCCAGGTGATCCTCCTGCACTGGTCCACCTACAGGAACTGGATGCAAAAGCGATGGCTTTGTCCTGGCCACCTGGATGACAGATCCCCGGGGACTAACGGGTGAGACACCTTCAGGTTTCTCACACCGCCGAATTCAAATGTGTACCTACACTTTCCTTCTACACTGTCAAACTATTGCTATTGGTAGGATTTTCTGATGGGTAGAAATAAATGACATTACATGCTGTCAGATTTTCCTACCCTGTTAAATGTTCCTACCTCTGCATAACCTGTCAAAGATGCCTAGTGCCTACCCATTGAAATGTACTCACACGTTCCTTCTACATGGTAGAAATTAGCTATTGATAGGATTTTGTGATGGGTAGCGTGTTGTATGATATTCTGCATTCCCCATGGCAGCACTTACTAATCTTCAAGGAGTCAATATGAAGTAGAGCCACACCCCTGTGGGGGTAAGGAGGGGCATCACTGTGGAAGGCAGGCTTTCTACATGCTGGGCACACTACTGTTTTCCAAATGTGCATTTTACACTTTCATGGAGAGAAAAAAATGCCATTTCTGCTGTGACGTAAATCATGGCCAGACCACCTTAAGGAGAGAACCACCTTAAGGGAAGAAGAGGGAGGTGACGGACGAGGGGAGGAGGAAGAAGAGGGGCTAGTAAAGCCTGGGAAGAGAATCAATGAGAGGGAAATAAAGATGGTTGGAGATCTCCCTGTCTCCGTGTATTTCTGTGAATGGTGTGTGGGGCCCCAAGCATTGGGACTCCAGTGAGGAGAGGCCCAACCGACCACAACAACTGGCGACAAAGGGAAAGGTCCACACATGTGCATGAGTGGAATACCCATGACCAAGTTATCCGGAACACTGACCTCCGCAGAAGAAAAGTGAAATGGACATCACGCGTGCAGTGAAAGGGGAGGAGGATCAGAGCACATCACACTCAGCCTGGGGAATGCTGCATGAAGCAAAAGCTCAGCGAAGGATACGGGATACTCCATAACGTGCACAGAGTGGCCCAGGGCTCCACTGGCTCGCCACCGGTGCTTGTAAGGGGCGTGAACACACACGCACGGGGTACAGAGGATGGTAAGAGGGCTCGCAGGCAAGCCAACTGTACAACACAGCAGAGGGCCATTACCCTGCGCGCACCCACACTGGATTCCCTATGGCTCCTGCCAACCCTGATGCGCTGTAGCTCAATGTAGTATGCGATGTGGGAGGGGTCGGACTGTCTGACTTAAGGATGGCTGATCCCTTTTCATCCTGTCTGCATCCCCATGGCTCCCGCCAACCCTGATGTGCTATAGCTCAATGTAGTATGAAATGTAGGATGAGTCAGACTGCCTGACTTAAGGATGGCTGATCCCTTTTGATCCTGTCTGCATCCCCATGGCTCCCACCAACCCTGATGCGCTGTAGCTCAATGTAGTATGCGATGTGGGAGGGGTCGGAACTGCCTGACTTAAGGATGGCTGATCCCTTTTCATCCTGTTTGCTTCCCCATGGCTCCCGCCAAACCTGAAGCGCTGTAGCTCAATGTAGTATGCAATGTGGGAGGGGTCGGACTGCCTGACTTAAGGATGGCTGATCCCTTTTCATCCTGTCTGCTTCCCCATGGCTCCCGCCAACCCTGATGCGCTGTAGCTCAATGTAGTATGCGATGTGTGAGGGGTCAGACTGCCTGACTTAAGGATGGCTGAGCCCTTATGATCCTGTCTGCTTCCCCACGGCTCCTGCCAACCCTGATACGCTGTAGCTCAATGTAGTATGTGGTGTAGGAGGGGTCGGACTGCCTGATTTAAGGATGGCTGTTCCCTTTTCATCCTGTCTGCTTCCCATGGCTCCAAACAACCCTGATGATGTGTAGCTCAATGCAGGATAGTGGGCACTGTCCAGGATCTGCTGGGTTATGTCAAAGGGGGTGTGCCTCTGGCTTCCCCTTAAGGCAGTTTAGGTGTCCAACTGTGTGTCTGTGTTTATTTGTAGTGGCTAATTTCCTAAAAGGCCTTTGCCAGTGATGGGATGTTAGGACTTTCGGGAGAGTGAGAGACTTGGCAAGTGACTGGCTGTGCGTAGGGCCCTTATGGAATATCAGAAGCATGGATCTACTCTTTTACTTGTCGCTTTCTCTATATCTTTCCATTCTTTGGCCAGACAAGGGTGAAACGGAAATTCAGGGGTCTTAGTGTGGTGGTCATCCAGAGCACCAGCACCCCCCAATCTGGATGCAATGGAGCGAAGGAATGGAATCGGAGGAGACCCCACTTCTGCAGGCTGAGCCAGAAGCAGACCCTGGCTCCCCAACCCAGTCGTCCCATTGTAGTTTGGCGTGCGGCGTGGCACCGGTGGGCACGCCGCTGGTAGGAGACAACATGGCTGTCTGGGGTCAATCAATGTAGAGATGACACATTGGCTGGATTGTGCCCTGTGTTTGGGACGTCACATATTTATATCCAGTGCTATCGCTGCAGAGCCCGGACTGTCGCCCGGAGACTGCAGGAGTCGCGACAATAGATGCTCATAACAACATGAGCAGAATGACTTAGTATCAATGAGAGCTCATCCCATGGACTCAGAGTCCTCTAAGAATGAGAACTGGATTATGTTAGTGTGTGCATGAGAGTCTGTGAGGGGCTGTGAGGGCGAGTGTCTCAGGTCGGAATGCAGTTCAGGTGTCTTGCTAGAGGGCAAACCCTACACACCGATAGTTCCTGCTTCCTGCAATAGGACGAATCATGCCATACATAACATAGCAGGACTTTACTCTCATAGACATGTGCAGGGCAGGCCATACATAACATAGCAGGACTTTACTCTCATAGACATGTGCAGGGCAGCCCATACATAACATAGCAAGACTTTACTCTCAGACCCCAAGAATACCACATTTCCACTACAACCCACTGGAAGGCCGACAATAACAGCTCTGAGGTTCCTGCTTCCCGCAATAGGACGAATCATAGACATGTGCAGGGCAGGCCATACATAACATAGCAAGACTTTACTCTCATAGATATGTGCAGGGCGGGCCATATATAACATAGCAAGACTTTACTCTCAGACCCCAAGAATACCATATTTCCACTACAGCCCACTGGAAGGCAGCCAATCACAGCTCTATGGCTCCTGCTTTCAACCATTAGAAGGAAGACCATATAAACTGAGAAAGAATTCAAGTTTCAAGCTACTTGCCAAGTCACTCACCAACTCAATTCAACGCATACACAGAGTACACCATGTCTTACTCAACAAAAGTCAATTATCACTAGCCAATGGTCTAGCGATGACTGCACATTTTGCATCCTGCATATAAGGATTGCAGTTTTGGAAACTTGCATTGTTATGTTATGTTATTTGGCATTTATATAGCGCCCTATATATCATTGGTATGATCTCAAAGCGCTTGTGGGTTGAATGCCCTTGGGGACCTTAGTCCAGGTCAGTCAAGACAGTAGGGTAGAATATGGTGCTCAGGTGCTCTCAGTATGTGTGCAGCCGGTGTGATTTGTGTGATGGTGGCTCCATCCTAACACTAGGTGCGGTGGTAGTGAGAGATCAGTTGAATGTGTGCAGTCTGGTGATTGTTCTCTGAGACCGCTTCCTGGCAGCATTAGGCCTGTGTAGGACCTTTATGTGTGCAGCGAGGCCTATTTTTCCGTGGGGTATAGCTGCGTTCTAACAGGTTGTTGAGGTGTTCATTGAGAAATTGTTTGTATGTGTGCAGCTATGCCGGAATTGATCGAGGGGTATAGCTGTGCTCTATGGTTTGTTGGTTTAAAGTGGAGAGTGAGCATAGAGGTAGGAGAGGTGAGTGTCTGGAGTGGATGATGTACTGTTCCTGGTTACTAGTTACTTTCTGGGTCTGGATGACCTGGCAGTGATCTTCTTCATGTTTCGTGGTAGCGGTACTCCGAGGTAGATTTACAGGTTGGACTGGAGTAAGTTATGATTTGCATGGCCAGAGTGTCATTGTTCTTAGGCTCGGCCTTATGTGTCAGGGAGCTCATTTTCCGGGTCCATGGTTGTGGTTTATGGTGGGTTACAAGGTAGGTGTAGGCAGGATACTGGATATAGGTCAGGATATATCTCACAGTAACGTAGCCCTACCGAGGCAGTGGTGTTAAGGGACAGGCTGGACAGAGGCATTGTAGAGCCCAGATGATTTGGTGCCTTGGGAGGGCTCATGTTGTAGTCAGGAAAGGTAGGGAGTGAATGGGTATGATCCACTTGATGGCACAAGAGGCTGCTAGGCCTGTCTAGTAGTATCGGGAAGCAGAGGGTTGACAGATGCATATCTTAGAGTCTGTGGGACACTAAGGCTGCCAACTGTGGCCTCACAGTTCCTAAATCCGCCTTAATGTCTTATTGGTCATTTTCTGTGGTCCCTTCTCTTGATATCCACAGGAACACTTGTTGGCGGCTGTAATTACTTTCCAATTTAATGTGATTAGACTCATGATTCTATAGTTTGGTGAGTTTCAGTGGCCGTAGACGGTCCTAATCATGGTTTATGGAAAAAGCCAGGTTTTTAGAGCTTTACGGAAGGCCATGTAGTCTTGGGTGTGTTGAATGTGAGGGGGAGAGAGTTCCACAGAGTTGGAGCCAGGTTGAGTAGGCGGACCCTCCAATCCTGGTTGAATTGGAGGCTGCCATCACTGGTAAGAGAGTAATGCTTGACCTTAGGGTGCGTGATGGGCGGTAAGGTATAATCTTCTCTTGTATGTATGCTGGGCCAGTTTTGTGCCTGCTCGGTGGGTAATGCATAGAATTTTGGAAGTAGTCCTTCGTCCAACAGGTAGCCAGTCAAGGGTGTAGAGAGCGGGGGATATGTGATCCTTGTGTCCCAGTGCAAGTAGGAGTCTGGCGGTGTACCCAGATATAAGGAGTTGGCATAGTCCAATCTCGACATAACAGTGGACATAATGGCGGCAAGCCTGTTGGGTTAGGTGAAGTAAGGGAAAATGCGTCTTAGGAGCTAGAGGTGGTAGTGACAAGATTTTGATACATTTTTGATCTGATGGATGAGGGTTAAGCCAGAGTCCATAGTGCAGCCCAGGGTTTTAACTATTTGGGAGGTAGGAGCGGGGGTGCCAAGGGAGGGAGGCCATGGGAGTGGATGTGGGAGAAGGGCAGTGTTGCCGCTCACCATGATCTCAGTTTTATCTGGATTCAGAAGGAGGTGGTTTCTTTTCATCCATTGGTCAGTGTCTCTGAGGCAAGCTTCAAGGTCGCGTTGTGGGTTGACGCTTGTTTTGGGAATTCTCAGGATAATTTGGGCATCATCAGTATAGTTGTAGCAGGTGAGGTTGTGCGCGCGGATGATCCCTGGTAGAGTGGTCAGATAGAGGTTGAAAAGGAGAGCAGAGAGGGAGGCGCCTTGTGGTACTCCAGTGTTCACAGTGCGAGCGGTTGCGACAAAAGGGGAGAGGAAAGCGATTTGTTTCCTGTTGTTGAGGAATGAGGTAATCCATTTGAGTGCCGAGCCTCAGATTCCTAGGGAGTGGAGTCGGTCAAGGAGGACAGAATGGCTAACGGTGTCAAAGGCGGCTGACAAATCAAGGAGAACCAGCGCTGCGCAGCCCTCTGAGTCCGCAGAGACTTTGAGATCATCCCAGATCGAGTGGTAGCCAATTAAGTCTGCAATTTCACTCCTTGCCATTAAAGTCCAGGGCATGGCATCGTTGCAGTCCCACTTATGGCCCCAATGAAGAACATGTTGTCTGACTTCCATGTCTTGCTCACTCCGCATGAGGCTGGATCATGACATACCTGTACTGGAGAGTGAGCAGTGGCAAGGCTGCAATTCTGCATCTGGTCGCTAGAGGGCCCAACACGGGGAACCATGACATGACTGCACTTCAGCGACCTGCTGCTAGTCAGGTGTAAGTTCCACTTTTACCCAGTAGAGGGCAGCCCATGAGGCAGTCCTTGCATGGCACTAGAGGGCAGCCTATGAGGCAGTCCCTGTGTGGCACTAGAGGGCAGCCCATGAGGCAGTCCTTGCGTGGCACTAGAGGGCAGCCTATGAGGCAGTCCCTGTGTGGCTCTAGAGGGCAGCCCATGAGGCAGTCCCTGTGTGGCACTAGAGCACAGCCCATGAGGCAGTCCCTGTGTGGCACTAGAGGGCAGACCATGAGGCAGTCCCTGCGTGGCACTAGAGGGCAGGCCATGGCATGAGGCAGTTCTTGCGTGACACTAGATGGCAGCCCATGACATGAGGCAGTCCTTGCTGGCACTATATGGCAGCCCATGAGACAGACCTTGTGTGGCACTAGAGGGCAGCCCATGAGGCAGTCCTTGCGTGGCACTAGAGGGCAGCCCATGAGGCAGTCCCAGTGTGGCACTAGAGGGCAGTCCATGGCATAAGGCAGTCCTTGCATGGCACTAGAGGGCAGTCCATGACATGAGGCAGTCCTTGCGTGGCACTAGATGGCAGCCCATGAGGCAGTCCTTGCGTGGCACTAGAGGGCATCCCATGCATGAGGCAGTCCTTGCGTGGCACTAGAGGGCATCCCATGCATGAGGCAGTCTTTGCGTGGCACTAGAAGGCAGCCCATGAGGCAGTTCTTGCGTGGCACTAGAGGGCAGCCCATGAGGCAGTCCCTGTGTGGCACTACAGGGCATACCATGCATGAGGCAGTCCTTGCGTGGCACTAGAGGGCAGCCCATGAGGCAGTCCCTGTGTGGCACTAGAGGGCAGTCCATGGCATAAGGCAGTCCTTGTGTGGCACTAGAGGGCATCCCATGACATGAGGCAGTCCTTGCGTGGCACTAGAGGGCAGGCCATGGCATGAGGCAGTCCTTGCTGGCACTAGCGGGCAGCCCATGACATGAGCAGTCCTTGTGTGGCACTAGAGGACAGCCCATGACATGAGGCAGTCCTTGCGTGGCACTAGAGGACAGCCCATGACATGAGGGAGTCCTTGCGTGGCACTAGATGGCAGCCCATGAGGCAGTCTTTGCGTGGCACTAGAGGGTAGCCCATGACATGAGGCAGTCCTTGTGTGGCACTGCAGGGCAGCCCATGAGGCAGTCCTTGCGTGGCACTAGAGGGCAGCCCATGAGGCAGTCCTTGCGTGGCACTAGAGGGCAGGCCATGGCATGAGGCAGTCCTTGTATGGCACTAGAGGGCAGCCCATGACGCAGTCCCTGTGTGGCACTAGATGGCAGCCCATGACATGAGGCAGTCCTTGTGTGGCACTACAGGGCATACCATGCATGAGGCAGTCCTTGCGTGGCACTAGAGGGCAGCCCATGAGGCAGTCCCTGTGTGGCACTAGAGGGCAGTCCATGGCATAAGGCAGTCCTTGTGTGGCACTAGAGGGCATCCCATGACATGAGGCAGTCCTTGCGTGGCACTAGAGGGCAGGCCATGGCATGAGGCAGTCCTTGCTGGCACTAGCGGGCAGCCCATGACATGAGCAGTCCTTGTGTGGCACTAGAGGGCAGCCCATGACATGAGGCAGTCCTTGCGTGGCACTAGAGGACAGCCCATGACATGAGGGAGTCCTTGCGTGGCACTAGATGGCAGCCCATGAGGCAGTCTTTGCGTGGCACTAGAGGGTAGCCCATGACATGAGGCAGTCCTTGTGTGGCACTGCAGGGCAGCCCATGAGGCAGTCCTTGCGTGGCACTAGAGGGCAGCCCATGAGGCAGTCCTTGCGTGGCACTAGAGGGCAGGCCATGGCATGAGGCAGTCCTTGTATGGCACTAGTGGGCAGCCCATGAGGCAGTCCCTGTGTGGCACTAGATGGCAGCCCATGACATGAGGCAGTCCTTGTGTGGCACTAGAGGGCAGCCCATGAGGCAGTCCCTGTGTGGCACTAGAGGGAAGGCCATGGCATGAGGCAGTTCTTGCGTGGCAATAGAGGGCAGCTCATGAGGCAGTCCTTGCATGGCACTAGAGGGCATCCCATGCATGAGGCAGTCCCTATGTGGCACTAGAGGGCAGGCCATGCCATGAGGCAGTCCTTGCGTGGCACTAGAGGGCAGCCCATGAGGCAGTCCCTGTGTGGCACTAGAGGGCAGGCCATGGCATGAGGCAGTCCTTGCGAGGCACTAGAGGGCAGCCCATGAGACAGTCCCTGTGTGGCACTAGAGGGCAGCCCATGAGGCAGTCCTTGCATGGCACTAGAGGGCAGCCTATGAGGCAGTCCCTGTGTGGCACTAGAGGGCAGCCCATGGCATGAGGCAGTCCCTGTGTGGCACTAGAGGGCAGGCCATGGCATGAGGCAGTCCTTGCGTGGCACTAGAGGGCAGCCCATGAGGCAGTCCCTGTGTGGCACTAGCAGGCAGGCCATGGCATGAGGCAGTCCTTGCATGGTACTAGAGGGCAGCCCATGAGGCAGTCCCTGTGTGGTACTAGAGGGCAGCCCATGAGGCAGTCCTTGCATGGCACTAGAGGGCAGCCTATGAGGCAGTCCCTGTGTGGCACTAGAGGGCAGCCCATGGCATGAGGCAGTCCCTGTGTGGCACTAGAAGGCAGGCCATGGCATGAGGCAGTCCTTGCGAGGCACTAGAGGGCATCCCATGAGGCAGTCCCTGTGTGGCACTAGAGGGCAGCCCATGAGGCAGTCCTTGCGTGGCACTAGAGGGCAGCCTATGAGGCAGTCCCTGTGTGGCACTAGAGGGCAGCCCATGGCATGAGGCAGTCCCTGTGTGGCACTAGAGGGCAGGCCATGGCATGAGGCAGTCCTTGCGTGGCACTAGAGGGCAGCCCATGAGGCAGTCCCTGTGTGGCACTAGCGGGCAGGCCATGGCATGAGGCAGTCCTTGCGTGGCACTAGAGGGCAGCCCATGAGGCAGTCCCTGTGTGGCACTAGAGGGCAGCCCATGAGGCAGTCCCTGTGTGGCACTAGAGGGCAGCCCATGAGGCAGTCCTTGCATGGCACTAGAGGGCAGCCCATGAGGCAGTCCTTGAATGGCACTAGATGGCAGACCATGCCCGGCTGTTGTCCCACTAGCTGCCACTAGAGGTCAGGCCATACCCTTTGATGATGTTCCACTTTGAGCAGTTAGAGGGCAGACCAGGGCATATTAAGTTCTTGCCTCCACAAAGGCGTGTATATATATATTTTTTTTATCAACTTTATTTAATAATTATACAAAACATAATACAACTGAGTAACAACAGAATGGGAACAAGCAAAAGATTACTCCATATACATCAGTGCAACAAAATGCAAATTACTACTAAAGTAACGGCTATTCAAAACAAAATCCGAAAACATCCTCACCCTCCTATCTCATGGCAAGACGTGACAACACAAAACACAAAGAAAAGGACAAAACATACACCCCTACCAATCCCCAACCTCAATATCCACAAAATAAACCAAAGCCTACACCTCATCCAAATAAATCCCTGAATGACCCCCATCTCTCCTCGTGCTCAGTTTCCCGATGTTGTCGAACTGCCTGAGTCTTCTCATACCAAGAGAGCGTATAAGCTGAGAGGAAGAGTTGAAGTTTCAAGCTACAAGCCAGTGAATAATCACTAGCCGATGGTTAGCCATGAGTGCACATTTTGCACCCTGCATAGAAGGATTGCAGTTTGGGAAACTTGCCTTAAGTGGTAGCCAATTGAGTCTGCAATTTCACTCCTTGCCATTAAAGTACAGGGCATGGCATCGTTGCAGTCCCACTTATGGCCCCAATGGAGGACATGTTGTCTGACTTCCATGTCTTGCTCATGCGCCTGAGGCTGGATCATGACGTACCTGTACTGGAGGGTGAGCAGTGATGAGCCTGCAGTTCTGCGTCTGGTCACTAGAGGGCCCAACACCAGGAACCCTGACACGACTGCACTTCAGTGACCTGCTGCTAGTCAGTTGGAAGTTCCACTTTTTACTAGTAGAGGGAAGCCCATGAGGCAGTCTTTGTGTGGCACTAGAGGGCCTCCCATGCATGAGGCAGTCCTTGCGTGGTACTAAAGGGCAGGCCATGAGGTAGTCCCTGTGTGGCACTAGAGGGCAGCCTATGAGGCAGTCCCTGTGTGGCACTAGAGGGCATCCCATGCATGAGGCAGTCTTTGCGTGACACTAGAGGGCATCCCATGCATGAGGCAGTCCTTGCGTGGTACTAGAGGGCAGACCATGGCATGTGGCAGTCCCTGTGTGGCACTAGAGGGCAGCCCATGGCATGAGGCAGTCCCTGCGTAGCACTAGATGGCAGCCCATGACATGAGGCAGTGCTTGCGTGGCACTAGATGGGAGACCATGCCCGGCTGTTGTTCCACTCCCTGCCACTAGAGGTCAGGCCATACCCTTTGATGATGTTCAACTTTGAGCAGTTAGAGGGCAGACCAGGGGACATTAGGTTCTTGCCTCCACCGAGGCGTGTATATTTATAAGCGCACAGAGCTGGATTTGCTGCTTGATCACTGTAACGGCTGCCCCATGTCCATGTGTCTGCCTTTCCCATCATCACCAGCTGGTTTCTGTGCCTACTTCCCTGCGTGATGTCATTGTTGAAGCACGCAGCGATGGCATTACCCAGCTTTCCACTGGTGACTTATTGTACAGTGTTTCTAATGGAAGCACCAATTACTGTTTCTCAAATAAATGTAAAGTCGTAGATAGACGGTCTCACGGGTGCAGTTGTGCTTTCTCACCACCAGAGGTCAGACCAAGCTAATAATGCGGACACCACTTGGCACATGCTCTGTTTCCTCACACCTTGGTGCACGCTCTGTTTCCTCACACCTTGGTGCATGCTCTGTTTCCTCACACCTTGGTGCACGCTCTGTTTCCTCAAACCTTGGCACATGCTCCGTGTTCTCACACCTTGGCGCATGCTCCGTTTCCTCACACCTTGGCGCATGCTCTGTTTCCTCACACCTTGGCGCATGCTCCGTTTCCTCACACCTTGGCACATGCTCTGTTTCTTCACACCTTGGCCATGCTCTGTTTCCTCACACCTTGGCACAGGCTCTGTTTCCTCACACCTTGGCGCATGCTCTCTTTATTCACACCTTGGTGCATGCTCCGTTTCCTCACACCTTGGTGCATGCTCTGTTTCTTCACACTGTGGCATGGGCTCTGTTTCCTCACACCTTGGCGCATGCTCTGTTTCCACACCACTTGGCGCATGCTCTGTTTCTTCACACCTTGGCGCATGCTCTGTTTCTTCACACCTTGGCGCATGCTCTGTTTCCTCACACCTTGGCGCATGCTCTGTTTCCTCACACCTTGGCGCATGCTTTGTTTCTTCGCACCTTGGCGCATGCTCTGTTTACTCACACCTTGGCGCATGCTCTGTTTCCTCACACCTTGGCGCATGCTCTGTTTCATCACACCTTGGCGCATGCTCTGTTTCCTCACACCTTGGCGCATGCTCTGTTTCTTCACACCCTGTTCTCTCTTCTCTCCTTATCCACAGGAGATGGCAGCTAAGCTTGGCGCCCTGCAAAGTGCCCTCTACGTGAAACTGCACGCCATGCAGGGCCTGCCCCGGACTCACTTCTCACTGCATGCCAAGGAGGCAAGAGTGCCCTGCCTTTGCCAGCTCATAGAGTCAAATCTGTCCAACGTTTATAGCTTTTGACCTTTGAGCCCAGCGTGAGGGATCATCAAACTGTGAATGCAGTGGGGCCTTGTATTTTATTTGACCAGTGTCCTTCTAGTCGAGGGGGGAATAAAACAGTCGGCTTGACCCCCCAGTTTGGAGCTTAATGGAGCTGCCTGGACAGTAGATGTGACGGGGCACTCTGTAGTGGCTCACGGGCAGTTGGTGCAGGCATTTGGAGGTCCAAGCGTCCACTGGAAGCAGAGTGGCGGGGTCTTAACCTAGCATTAATGCCTGAATGGAAGCATGGTTATTCCTAAGAGCCTTCTATGACATCAATATTCCCACAGGTGTCCTCTTTTTGGAAATGCATGGGGTTCCCCGTTTTCCCAGGTGGCTTGGACACCCGAGGCCAATATCTGTATGTTGTGCCGGTCGGCAGAGCGTCTGAAATTTCGGTCTGAAAACAGACTTAGGGTTGATTGTGTTTTAGGCTTTCCCCTTGGCGGCCAGGTAGGTGCACCCACACGTGAGGTACCGTTTTCATCGGGACACCTGTGGGAACGTGGGACGGTAGGCCATGTGTTGTTGGGGGCGTGTTTCGATGGGTGAACCGAGCGAAATGAGCGGAAAATGCGTTTTTTTTCCCCACATTTCGGACTTTGCAGGGGTGTCTGGGTAATACATTCCTGGGGCGATTTGCCCAAATCATAACTCTGCAGAGTCCCACCGGTGTCCTCTTTTCGGAAATGCATGGGGTTCCCTGTTTTCCTTGGTGGCTGGGACACCCGAGGCCCATATCTGTATGTTGTGCCGGTCGGCAGAGCGTCTGAAATTCCGGTCTGAAAACAGACTTAGGGTTGATTGTGTTTTAGGCTTTCCCCTTGGCGGCCAGGTAGGTGCACTCACACGTGAGGTACCGTTTTCATCGGGACACCTGTGAGAACGCGGGACAGTAGGCCATGTGTTGTTGGTGGCGTGTTTCGATGGGTTAGCCGAGCGAAATGTGTGGAAAATGCGTTTTTTTCCCACATTTCGGACTTTGCGGGGGTGTCTGGGTAATAAATTCTGGGGCGATTTGCCCAAATCATACGTCTGCAGATTCCCACGGGTGTCCTCTTTTCGGAAATGCATGGGGTTCCCTGTTTTCCTTGGTGGCTTGGACACCCGAGGCCCATATCTGTATGTGCTGCCGGTCGGCAGAGCGTCTGAAATTCCGGTCTGAAAACAGACTTGGGGTTGATTGTGTTTTAGGCTTTCCCCTTGGCGGCTAGGTAGGTGCACCCACACATGTGAGGTACCATTTTCATCGGGACACCGGTGGGAACGCAGGACGGTAGGACATGTGTTGTTGGGGGCGTGTTTCGATGGGTGAGCTGGGCGAAATGTGCGAAAAATGCTTTTTTCCCCCACATTTCGGACTTTGCGGGGGTGTCTAGGTAATAAATTCTGGGGCGATTTGCCCAAATCATACCTCTGCTGATTCCCATGGGTGTCCTCTTTTCGGAAATGTATGGGGTTCCCTGTTTTCCTTGGTGGCTTGGACACCCGAGGCCCATATCTGTATGTTGTGCCGGTCGGCAGAGCGCCTGAAATTCCGGTCTGAAAACAGACTTGGGGTTACTTGTGTTTTAGGCTTTCCCCTTGGCGGCCAGGTAGGTGCACCTACACATGTGAGGTACCGTTTTCATCGGGACACCTGTGGGAACGCAGGACGGTAGGACATGTGTTGTTGGGGGCGTGTTTCGATGGGTGAGCCGAGCAAAATGTGCGGAAAATGCGTTTTTTTCCCCACATTTCAGACTTTGCGGGGGTGTCTGGGTAATAAATTCTGGGGTGATTTGCCCAAATCATACCTCGGCGGATTCCCACGGGTGTCCTCTTTTTGGAAATGCATGGGGTTCCCTGTTTTCCTAGGTGGCTTGGACACCTGAGGCCCATATCTGTATGTTGCGCCGGTCAGCAGAGCGTCTGAAATTCCGGTCTGAAAACAGACTTGGGGTTACTTATGTTTTAGGCTTTCCCCTTGGTGGCCAGGTAGGTGCACCCACACATGTGAGGTACCATTTTCATCGGGACACCTGTGGGAGCGCGGGACGGTAGGCCATGTGTTGTTGGGGGCGTGTTTCGATGGGTGAGCCGAGTGAAATGTGCGGAAAATGCGTTTTTTTCCCACATTTCGGACTTTGCAGGGGTGTCTGGGTAATCAATTCTGGGGTGATTTGCCCAAATCATACCTCTGCGGATTCCCACGGGTGTCCTCTTTTCGGAAAGGCATGGGGTTCCCTGTTTTCCTTGGTGGCTTGGACACCCGAGGCCCATATCTGTATGTTCTGCCGGTCGGCAGAGTGTCTGAAATTCCGGTCTGAAAACAGACTTGGGGTTACTTGTATTTTAGGCTTTCCCCTTGGCGGCCAGGTAGGTGCACCCACACATGTGAGGTACCGTTTTCATCGGGACACCGGTGGGAACGCAGGACAGTAGGTCATGTGTTGTTGGGGGCGTGTTTCGATGGGTGAGCTGGGCGAAATGTGCGAAAAATGCTTTTTTTCCCCCACTTTTCGGACTTTACGGGGGTGTCTGGGTAATAAATTCTGGGGCGATTTGCCCAAATCATACCTCTGCTGATTCCCACGGGTGTCCTCTTTTCAGAAATGTATGGGGTTCCCTGTTTTCCTTGGTGGCTTGGACACCCGAGGCCCATATCTGTATGCTGTGCCGGTCGGCAGGGCGTCTGAAATTCTGGTCTGAAAACAGACTTGGGGCTACGTGTGTTTTAGGCTTTCCCTTTGGAGACCAGGTAGGTGCACCCACACATGCGAGGTACCGTTTTCATCGGGACACCTGTGGGAACGCGGGACGGTAGGCCATGTGTTGTTGGGGGCGTGTTTTGATGGGTGAGCCGAGCAAAATGTGCGGAAAATGCGTTTTTTTCCCCACATTTCAGACTTTGCGGGGGTGTCTGGGTAATCAATTCTGGGGCGATTTGCCCAAATCATACCTCTGCAGATTCCCATGGATGTCCTCTTTTCAGAAAGGCATGGGGTTCCCTGTTTTCCTTGGTGGCTTGGACACCCGAGGCCCATATCTGTACGTTGTGCCAGTCGGCAGAGCGTCTGAAATTCCGGTCTGAAAACAGACTTGGGGTTACTTGTGTTTTAGGCTTTCCCCTTGGCGGCCAGGTAGGTGCACCCACACATGTGAGGTACCGTTTTCATCGGACACCTGTGGGAACACAGGACGGTAGGCCATGTGTTGTTGGGGGCATGTTTCGATGGGTGGGCCGAGCAAAATGTGCGAAAAATGTGTTTTTTCACCCACATTTTGGACTTTGCAGGGGTGTCTGGGTAATACATTCTGGGGCGATTTGCCCAAATCATACCTCTGAGGATTCCCACGGGTGTTCCCTTTTTGGAAATGCATGGGGTTCCCTGTTTTCCTTGGTGGCTTGGACACCCGAGGCCCATATCTGTATGTTGTGCCGGCCGGCAGAGCGTCTGAAATTCCGGTCTGAAAACAGACTTGGGGTTACTTGTGTTTTAGGCTTTCCCCTTGGTGGCCAGGTAGGTGCACCCACACATGTGAGGTACCGTTTTCATCGGGACACCAGTGGGAACGCGGGACAGTAGGCCATGTGTTGTTGGGGGCGTGTTTCGATGGGTGAGCCGAGTGAAATGTGCCAAAAATGCGTTTTTTTCCCCACATTTCGGACTTTGCGGGGGTGTCTGGGTAATACATTCTGGGGCGATTTGCCCAAATCATACCTCTGAGGATTCCCACGAGTGTCCTCTTTTTGGAAATGTGTGGGGTTCCCTGTTTTCCTTGGTGGCTTGGACACTCGAGGCCCATATCTGTATGTTGTGCCGGTCGGCATAGCGTCTGAAATTCCGGTCTGAAAATAGACTTGGGGTTACTTGTGTTTTAGACTTTTCCCTTGGCGGCCAGGTAGGTGCACCCACACATGTGAGGTACCGTTTTCATCGGGACACCTGTGGGAACTCGGGACGGTAGGCTATGTGTTGTTGGGGGCGTGTTTCGATGGGTGAGCCGAGTGAAATGTGCGGAAAATTCGTTTTTTTTCCCCACATTTCGGACTTTGCGGGGGTGTCTGGGTAATAAATTCTGGGGCGATTTGCCCAAATCATACCTCTGCGGATTCCCACGGGTGTCCTCTTTTCAGAAATGCATGGGGTTCCCTGTTTTCCTTGTTGGCTTGGACACCCGAGGCCCATATCTGTATGTTGTGCCGGTCGGCAGAGCGTGTGAAATTCCGGTCTGAAAACAGACTTGGGGCTATGTGTGTTTTAGGCTTTCCCCTTGGCGACCAGGTAGGTGCACCCACACATGTGAGGTACCGTTTTCATCGGGACACCTGTGGGAGCGCAGGAAGGTAGGCCATGTGTTGTTGGGGGCGTGTTTTGATGGGTGAGCCGAGCGAAATGTGCGGAAAATGCATTTTTTTTCCCACATTTCAGACTTTACGGGGGTGTCTGGGTAATAAATTCTGGGGCGATTTGCCCAAATCATACCTCTGCGGATTCCCACGGGTGTCCTCTTTTTGGAAATGCATGGGGTTCCCTGTTTTCCTAGGTGGCTTGGACACCCGAGGCCCATATCTGTATGTTGTGCCGGTTGGCAGAGCGTCTGAAATTCCGGTCTGAAAACAGACTTGGGGTTACTTGTGTTTTAGGCTTTCCCCTTGGCGGCCAGGTAGGTGCACCTACACATGTGAGGTACCGTTTTCATCGGGACACCTGTGGGAACGCAGGACGGTAGGACATGTGTCGTTGGGGGCATGTTTCGCTGGGTGAGCTGGGCGAAATGTGCGGAAAATACGTTTTTTTCCCCATATTTCGGAATTTGCAGGGGGGTCTGGGTAATAAATTCTGGGGCAATTTGCCCAAATCATACCTCTGCGGATTCCCACGGGTGTCCTCTTTTCAGAAATGCATGGGGTTCCCTGTTTTCCTTGGTGGCTTGGACACCTGAGGCCCATATCTGTATGTTGTGCCGGTCGGCAGAGCGTCTGAAATTCCGGTCTGAAAACAGACTTGGGGTTACTTGTGTTTTAGGCTTTCCCCTTGGCGGCCAGGTAGGTGCACCCACACATGTGACGTACCGTTTTCATTGGGACACCTGTGGGAACGCGGGACGGTAGGCCATGTGTTGTTGGGGGCGTGTTTTAATGGGTGAGCTGAGCGAAATGTGCGAAAAATGCAGTTTTTTCCCAACATTTCAGACTTTGCGGGGGTGTCTGGGTAATAAATTCTGGGGCGATTTGCCCAAATAATACCTCTGCCGATTCCCACGGGTGTCCTCTTTTTGGAAATGCATGGGGTTCCCTGTTTCCTTGGTGGCTTGGACACCCGAGGCCCATATCTGTACGTTGTGCCGGTCGGCAGAGCGGTAGGTGCACCCACACATGTGAGGTACCGTTTTCATCGGGACATCTGTGGGAACTGAGACGGTAGGCCATGTGTTGTTGGGGGCGCCGAGGGAAATGTGCGGAAAATGCGTTTTTTTCCCCACATTTCGGACTTTGCGGGGGTGTCTGGGTAATAATTTCTGGGGCGATTTGCCCAAATCATACCTCTGAGGATTCCCACTGGTGGCCTCTTTTCGGAAATACATGGGGTTCCCTGTTTTCCTAGGTGGCTTGGACACCCGAGGCCCATATCTCTATGTTGTGCCGGTCGGCAGAGCGTCTGAAATTCCGGTCTGAAAACAGACTTGGGGTTATTTGTGTTTTAGGCTTTCCCCTTGGCGGCCAGGTAGGTGCACCCACACGTGAGGTACCGTTTTCATCGGGACATCTGTGGGAACGCGGGACAGTAGGCCATGTGTTGTTCGGGGCGTGTTTCGATGGGTGAGCCGAGCGAAATGTGCGGAAAATGCATTTTTTTACCCACATTTTGGACTTTGCGGGGGTGTCTGGGTAATACATTCTGGGGCGATTTGCCCAAATCATACCTCTGCGGATTCCCACGGGTGTCCTCTTTTCGGAAATGCATGGGGTTCCCTGTTTTCCTTGGTGGCTTGGACACCCGAGGCCCATATCTGTATGTTGTGCCGGTCGGCAGAGCGTCTGAAATTGCGGTCTGAAAACAGACTTGGGGCTACGTGTGTTTTAGGCTTTCCCCTTGGCGACCAGGTAGGTGCACCCACACATGCGGGTTACCGTTTGTATCGGGACACCTGTGGGAACGCGGGACGGTAGGCTATGTGTTGTTGGGGGTGTGTTTTGATGGGTGAGCCGAGCGAAATGTGCGGAAAATGCATTTTTTTCCCCACATTTCGGACTTTGCGGCGGTGTCTGTGTAATAAATTCTGGGGCGATTTGCCCAAATCATACCTCTGAGGATTCCCACGGGTGTCCTCTTTTTGGAAATGCATGGGGTTCCCTGTTTTTCTAGGTGG
Source organism: Ambystoma mexicanum (assembly GCF_040938575.1). Lineage (NCBI taxonomy): Eukaryota > Metazoa > Chordata > Amphibia > Caudata > Ambystomatidae > Ambystoma > Ambystoma mexicanum. Next base: position 766,530,750 of record NC_090938.1, on the reverse strand, counting down.
CTTGGACACCCGAGGCCCATATCTGTGTGTTGTGCCGGTTGGCAGAGCGTCTGAAATTCCGGTCTGAAAACAGACTTGGGGTTACTTGTGTTTTAGGCTTTCTCCTTGGTGGCCAGGTAGGTGCACCCACACATGTGAGGTTCCGTTTTTATCGGGACACCTGTGGGAACGCGGGACGGTAGGCCATGTGTTTTTGGGAGCTTGTTTCGATGGGTGAGCCGAGTGAAATGTGCGGAAAATGTTTTTTTTTCCCCACATTTCGGACTTTGCGGGGGGGTCTGGGTAATAAATTCTGGGGCGATTTGCCCAAATCATACCTCTGCAGATTCCCACGGGTGTCCTCTTTTCAGAAATGCATGGGGTTCCCTGTTTTCCTTGGTGGCTTGGACACCCGAGGCCCATATCTGTATGTTGTGTCGGTCGGCAGAGCGTCTGAAATTCCGGTCTGAAAACAGACTTGGGGTTACTTGTGTTTTAGGCTTTCCCCTTGGCGGCCAGGTAGGTGCACCCACACATGTGACATACCGTTTTCATTGGGACACCTGTGCGAACGCGGGACGGTAGGCCATGTGTTGTTGGGGGCGTGTTTCGATGGGTGAGCTGAGCGATATGTACGAAAAATGCGTTTTTTTCCCCACATTTCAGACTTTGCGGGGGTGTCTGGGTAATAAATTCTGGGGCGATTTGCCCAAATCATACCTCTGAGGATTCCCACGGGTGTCCTCTTTTTGGAAATGCATGGGGTTCCCTGTTTTCCTTGGTGGCTTGGACACCCGAGGCCCATATCTGTATGTTGTGCCGGTCGGCAGAGCGTCTGAAATTCCGGTCCGAAAACAGACTTAGGGTTGATTGTGTTTTAGGCTTTCCCCTTGGCAGCCAGGTAGGTGCACCCACACGTGAGGTACCGTTTTCATCGGGACACCTGTGGGAACGCGGGACAGTAGGCCATGTGTTGTTGGGGGCGTGTTTCGATGGGTGAGCCGAGCGAAATGTGTGGAAAATGCGTTTTTTTCCCACATTTCGGACTTTGCGGGGGTGTCTGGGTAATAACTTCTGGGGCGATTTGCCCAAATCATACCTCTGCGGATTCCCACGGGTGTCCTCTTTTCGGAAATGCATGGGGTTCCCTGTTTTCCTTGGTGGCTTGGACACCCGAGGCCCATATCTGTATGTTGTGTCGGTCGGCAGAGCGGCTGAAATTCCGGTCTGAAAACAGACTTAGGGTTGATTGTGTTTTAGGCTTTCCCCTTGGCAGCCAGGTAGGTGCACCCACACGTGAGGTACTGTTTTCATCGGGACACCTGTGGGAACGCGGGACAGTAGGCCATGTGTTGTTGGGGGCGTGTTTCGATGGGTGAGCCGAGCGAAATGTGTGGAAAATGCGTTTTTTTCCCACATTTCGGACTTTGCGGGGGTGTCTGGGTAATAACTTCTGGGGCGATTTGCCCAAATCATACCTCTGCGGATTCCCACGGGTGTCCTCTTTTCAGAAATGCATGGGGTTCCCTGTTTTCCTTGGTGGCTTGGACACCCGAGGCCCATATCTGTATGTTGTGCCGGTCGGCAGAGCGTGTGAAATTCCGGTCTGAAAACAGACTTGGGGCTATGTGTGTTTTAGGCTTTCCCCTTGGCGACCAGGTAGGTGCACCCACACATGTGAGGTACTGTTTTCATCGGGACACCTGTGGGAGCGCAGGAAGGTAGGCCATGTGTTGTTGGGGGCGTGTTTTGATGGGTGAGCCGAGCGAAATGTGCGGAAAATGCATTTTTTTTCCCACATTTCAGACTTTACGGGGGTGTCTGGGTAATAAATTCTGGGGCGATTTGCCCAAATCATACCTCTGCGGATTCCCACGGGTGTCCTCTTTTTGGAAATGCATGGGGTTCCCTGTTTTCCTAGGTGGCTTGGACACCCGAGGCCCATATCTGTATGTTGTGCCGGTTGGCAGAGCGTCTGAAATTCCGGTCTGAAAACAGACTTGGGGTTACTTGTGTTTTAGGCTTTCCCCTTGGCGGCCAGGTAGGTGCACCTACACATGTGAGGTACCGTTTTCATCGGGACACCTGTGGGAACGCAGGACGGTAGGACATGTGTCGTTGGGGGCATGTTTCGCTGGGTGAGCTGAGCGAAATGTGCGGAAAATACGTTTTTTTCCCCATATTTCGGAATTTGCAGGGGGGTCTGGGTAATAAATTCTGGGGCAATTTGCCCAAATCATACCTCTGCGGATTCCCACGGGTGTCCTCTTTTCAGAAATGCATGGGGTTCCCTGTTTTCCTTGGTGGCTTGGACACCCGAGGCCCATATCTGTATGTTGTGCCGGTCGGCAGAGCGTCTGAAATTCCGGTCTGAAAACAGACTTGGGGTTACTTGTGTTTTAGGCTTTCCCCTTGGCGGCCAGGTAGGGGCACCCACACATGTGACGTACCGTTTTCATTGGGACACCTGTGGGAACGCGGGACGGTAGGCCATGTGTTGTTGGGGGCGTGTTTCGATGGGTGAGCTGAGCGAAATGTGCGAAAAATGCGTTTTTTTCCCAACATTTCAGACTTTGCGGGGGTGTCTGGGTAATAAATTCTGGGGCGATTTGCCCAAATCATACCTCTGCCGATTCCCACGGGTGTCCTCTTTTTGGAAATGCATGGGGTTCCCTGTTTCCTTGGTGGCTTGGACACCCGAGGCCCATATCTGTACGTTGTGCCGGTCGGCAGAGCGGTAGGTGCACCCACACATGTGAGGTACCGTTTTCATCGGGACATCTGTGGGAACTGGGACGGTAGGCCATGTGTTGTTGGGGGCGTGTTTCGATGGGTGAGCCGAGGGAAATGTGCGGAAAATGCGTTTTTTTCCCCACATTTCGGACTTTGCGGGGGTGTCTGGGTAATAAATTCTGGGGCGATTTGCCCAAATCATACCTCTGAGGATTCCCACTGGTGGCCTCTTTTCGGAAATACATGGGGTTCCCTGTTTTCCTAGGTGGCTTGGACACCCGAGGCCCATATCTGTATGTTGTGCCGGTCGGCAGAGCGTCTGAAATTCCGGTCTGAAAACAGACTTGGGGTTATTTGTGTTTTAGGCTTTCCCCTTGGCGGCCAGGTAGGTGCACCCACACGTGAGGTACCGTTTTCATCGGGACACCTGTGGGAACGCGGGACAGTAGGCCATGTGTTGTTCGGGGCGTGTTTCGATGGGTGAGCCGAGCGAAATGTGAGGAAAATGCATTTTTTTACCCACATTTTGGACTTTGCGGGGGTGTCTGGGTAATACATTCTGGGGCGATTTGCCCAAATCATACCTCTGCGGATTCCCACAGGTGTCCTCTTTTCGGAAATGCATGGGGTTCCCTGTTTTCCTTGGTGGCTTGGACACCCGAGGCCCATATCTGTATGTTGTGCCGGTCGGCAGAGCGTCTGAAATTGCGGTCTGAAAACAGACTTGGGGCTACGTGTGTTTTAGGCTTTCCCCTTGGCGACCAGGTAGGTGCACCCACACATGCGGGTTACCGTTTGTATCGGGACACCTGTGGGAACGCGGGACGGTAGGCTATGTGTTGTTGGGGGTGTGTTTTGATGGGTGAGCCGAGCGAAATGTGCGGAAAATGCATTTTTTTTCCCACATTTCGGACTTTGCGGCGGTGTCTGTGTAATAAATTCTGGGGCGATTTGCCCAAATCATACCTCTGCGGATTCCCACGGGTGTCCTCTTTTCAGAAATGCATGGGGTTCCCTGTTTTCCTTGGTGGCTTGGACACCCGAGGCCCATATCTGTATGTTGTGTCGGTCGGCAGAGCGTCTGAAATTCCGGTCTGAAAACAGACTTGGGGTTACTTGTGTTTTAGGCTTTCCCCTTGGCGGCCAGGTAGGTGCACCCACACATGTGACGTACCGTTTTCATTGGGACACCTGTGCGAACGCGGGACGGTAGGCCATGTGTTGTTGGGGGCGTGTTTCGATGGGTGAGCTGAGCGAAATGTGCGAAAAATGCGTTTTTTTCCCCACATTTCAGACTTTGCGGGGGTGTCTGGGTAATAAATTCTGGGGCGATTTGCCCAAATCATACCTCTGAGGATTCCCACGGGTGTCCTCTTTTTGGAAATGCATGGGGTTCCCTGTTTTCCTTGGTGGCTTGGACACCCGAGGCCCATATCTGTATGTTGTGCCGGTCGGCAGAGCGTCTGAAATTCCGGTCCGAAAACAGACTTAGGGTTGATTGTGTTTTAGGCTTTCCCCTTGGCAGCCAGGTAGGTGCACCCACACGTGAGGTACCGTTTTCATCGGGACACCTGTGGGAACGCGGGACAGTAGGCCATGTGTTGTTGGGGGCGTGTTTCGATGGGTGAGCCGAGCGAAATGTGTGGAAAATGTGTTTTTTTCCCACATTTCGGACTTTGCGGGGGTGTCTGGGTAATAACTTCTGGGGCGATTTGCCCAAATCATACCTCTGCGGAATCCGACGGGTGTCCTCTTTTCGGAAATGCATGGGGTTCCCTGTTTTCCTTGGTGGCTTGGACACCCGAGGCCCATATCTGTATGTTGTGCCGGTCGGCAGAGCGGCTGAAATTCCGGTCTGAAAACAGACTTAGGGTTGATTGTGTTTTAGGCTTTCCCCTTGGCAGCCAGGTAGGTGCACCCACACGTGAGGTACTGTTTTCATCGGGACACCTGTGGGAACGCGGGACAGTAGGCCATGTGTTGTTGGGGGCGTGTTTCGATGGGTGAGCCGAGCGAAATGTGTGGAAAATGCGTTTTTTTCCCACATTTCGGACTTTGCGGGGGTGTCTGGGTAATAACTTCTGGGGCGATTTGCCCAAATCATACCTCTGCGGATTCCCACGGGTGTCCTCCTTTCGGAAATGCATGGGGTTCCCTGTTTTCCTTGGTGGCTTGGACACCCGAGGCCCATATCTGTATGTTCTGCCGGTCGGCAGAGTGTCTGAAATTCCGGTCTGAAAACAGACTTGGGGTTACTTGTATTTTACGCTTTCCCCTTGGCGGCCAGGTAGGTGCACCCACACATGTGAGGTACCGTTTTCATCGGACACCTGTGGGAACGCAGGACGGTAGGGCATGTGTTGTTGGGGGCGTGTTTCAATGGGTGAGCCGAGCGAAATGTGCGGAAAATGCGTTTTTTTCCCACATTTCGGACTTTGCAGGGGTGTCTGGGTAATACATTCTGGAGCGGTTTGCCCAAATCATACCTCTGCGGATTCCCACGGGTGTCCTCTTTTCGGAAATGCATGGGGTTCCCTGTTTTCCTTGGTGGCTTGGACAGCCGAGGCCCATATCTGTATGTTGTGCCGGTCGGCAGAGCGTCTGAAATTCCGGTCTGAAAACAGACTTGGGGTTACTTGTGTTTTAGGCTTTCCCCTTGGCGGCAAGGTAGGTGCACCCACACGTGAGGTACCGTTTTCATCGGGACACCTGTGGGAACGCAGGACGGTAGGCCATGTGTTGTTGGGGGCGTGTTTCGATGGGTGAGCCGAGCGAAATGTGTGGAAAATTTGTTTTTTCCCACATTTCGGTCTTTGCGGGGGTGTCTGGGTAATCAATTCTGGGGTGATTTGCCCAAATCATACCTCTGCGGATTCCCACGGGTGTCCTCTTTTCGGAAAGGCATGGGGTTCCCTGTTTTCCTTGGTGACTTGGACACCCGAGGCCCATATCTGTATGTTCTGCCGGTCGGCAGAGTGTCTGAAATTCCGGTCTGAAAACAGACTTGGGGTTACTTGTATTTTAGGCTTTCCCCTTGGCGGCCAGGTAGGTGCACCCACACATGTGAGGTACCGTTTTCATCGGGACACCGGTGGGAACGCAGGACAGTAGGTCATGTGTTGTTGGGGGCGTGTTTCGATGGGTGAGCTTGGCGAAATGTGCGAAAAATGCTTTTTTTCCCCCACTTTTCGGACTTTACGGGGGTGTCTGGGTAATAAATTCTGGGGCGATTTGCCCAAATCATACCTCTGCTGATTCCCACGGGTGTCCTCTTTTCAGAAATGTATGGGGTTCCCTGTTTTCCTTGGTGGCTTGGACACCCGAGGCCCATATCTGTATGCTGTGCCGGTCGGCAGGGCGTCTGAAATTCTGGTCTGAAAACAGACTTGGGGCTACGTGTGTTTTAGGCTTTCCCTTTGGAGACCAGGTAGGTGCACCCACACATGCGAGGTACCGTTTTCATCGGGACACCTGTGGGAACGCGGGACGGTAGGCCATGTGTTGTTGGGGGCGTGTTTTGATGGGTGAGCCGAGCAAAATGTGCGGAAAATGCGTTTTTTTCCCCACATTTCAGACTTTGCGGGGGTGTCTGGGTAATCAATTCTGGGGCGATTTGCCCAAATCATACCTCTGCAGATTCCCATGGATGTCCTCTTTTCAGAAAGGCATGGGGTTCCCTGTTTTCCTTGGTGGCTTGGACACCCGAGGCCCATATCTGTACGTTGTGCCAGTCGGCAGAGCGTCTGAAATTCCGGTCTGAAAACAGACTTGGGGTTACTTGTGTTTTAGGCTTTCCCCTTGGCGGCCAGGTAGGTGCACCCACACATGTGAGGTACCGTTTTCATCGGACACCTGTGGGAACACAGGACGGTAGGCCATGTGTTGTTGGGGGCATGTTTCGATGGGTGGGCCGAGCAAAATGTGCGAAAAATGTGTTTTTTCACCCACATTTTGGACTTTGCAGGGGTGTCTGGGTAATACATTCTGGGGCGATTTGCCCAAATCATACCTCTGAGGATTCCCACGGGTGTTCCCTTTTTGGAAATGCATGGGGTTCCCTGTTTTCCTTGGTGGCTTGGACACCCGAGGCCCATATCTGTATGTTGTGCCGGCCGGCAGAGCGTCTGAAATTCCGGTCTGAAAACAGACTTGGGGTTACTTGTGTTTTAGGCTTTCCCCTTGGTGGCCAGGTAGGTGCACCCACACATGTGAGGTACCGTTTTCATCGGGACACCAGTGGGAACGCGGGACAGTAGGCCATGTGTTGTTGGGGGCGTGTTTCGATGGGTGAGCCGAGTGAAATGTGCCAAAAATGCGTTTTTTTCCCCACATTTCGGACTTTGCGGGGGTGTCTGGGTAATACATTCTGGGGCGATTTGCCCAAATCATACCTCTGAGGATTCCCACGAGTGTCCTCTTTTTGGAAATGTGTGGGGTTCCCTGTTTTCCTTGGTGGCTTGGACACTCGAGGCCCATATCTGTATGTTGTGCCGGTCGGCATAGCGTCTGAAACTCCGGTCTGAAAACAGACTTGGGGTTACTTGTGTTTTAGACTTTTCCCTTGGCGGCCAGGTAGGTGCACCCACACATGTGAGGTACCGTTTTCATCGGGACACCTGTGGGAACTCGGGACGGTAGGCTATGTGTTGTTGGGGGCGTGTTTCGATGGGTGAGCCGAGTGAAATGTGCGGAAAATTCGTTTTTTTTCCCCACATTTCGGACTTTGCGGGGGTGTCTGGGTAATAAATTCTGGGGCGATTTGCCCAAATCATACCTCTGCGGATTCCCACGGGTGTCCTCTTTTCAGAAATGCATGGGGTTCCCTGTTTTCCTTGGTGGCTTGGACACCCGAGGCCCATATCTGTATGTTGTGCCGGTCGGCAGAGCGTGTGAAATTCCGGTCTGAAAACAGACTTGGGGCTATGTGTGTTTTAGGCTTTCCCCTTGGCGACCAGGTAGGTGCACCCACACATGTGAGGTACCGTTTTCATCGGGACACCTGTGGGAGCGCAGGAAGGTAGGCCATGTGTTGTTGGGGGCGTGTTTTGATGGGTGAGCCGAGCGAAATGTGCGGAAAATGCATTTTTTTTCCCACATTTCAGACTTTACGGGGGTGTCTGGGTAATAAATTCTGGGGCGATTTGCCCAAATCATACCTCTGCGGATTCCCACGGGTGTCCTCTTTTTGGAAATGCATGGGGTTCCCTGTTTTCCTAGGTGGCTTGGACACCCGAGGCCCATATCTGTATGTTGTGCCGGTTGGCAGAGCGTCTGAAATTCCGGTCTGAAAACAGACTTGGGGTTACTTGTGTTTTAGGCTTTCCCCTTGGCGGCCAGGTAGGTGCACCTACACATGTGAGGTACCGTTTTCATCGGGACACCTGTGGGAACGCAGGACGGTAGGACATGTGTCGTTGGGGGCATGTTTCGCTGGGTGAGCCGAGCGAAATGTGCGGAAAATACGTTTTTTTCCCCATATTTCGGAATTTGCAGGGGGGTCTGGGTAATAAATTCTGGGGCAATTTGCCCAAATCATACCTCTGCGGATTCCCACGGGTGTCCTCTTTTCAGAAATGCATGGGGTTCCCTGTTTTCCTTGGTGGCTTGGACACCTGAGGCCCATATCTGTATGTTGTGCCGGTCGGCAGAGCGTCTGAAATTCCGGTCTGAAAACAGACTTGGGGTTACTTGTGTTTTAGGCTTTCCCCTTGGCGGCCAGGTAGGTGCACCCACACATGTGACGTACCGTTTTCATTGGGACACCTGTGGGAACGCGGGACGGTAGGCCATGTGTTGTTGGGGGCGTGTTTTGATGGGTGAGCTGAGCGAAATGTGCGAAAAATGCGGTTTTTTCCCAACATTTCAGACTTTGCGGGGGTGTCTGGGTAATAAATTCTGGGGCGATTTGCCCAAATCATACCTCTGCCGATTCCCACGGGTGTCCTCTTTTTGGAAATGCATGGGGTTCCCTGTTTCCTTGGTGGCTTGGACACCCGAGGCCCATATCTGTACGTTGTGCCGGTCGGCAGAGCGGTAGGTGCACCCACACATGTGAGGTACCGTTTTCATCGGGACATCTGTGGGAACTGGGACGGTAGGCCATGTGTTGTTGGGGGCGCCGAGGGAAATGTGCGGAAAATGCGTTTTTTTCCCCACATTTCGGACTTTGCGGGGGTGTCTGGGTAATAATTTCTGGGGCGATTTGCCCAAATCATACCTCTGAGGATTCCCACTGGTGGCCTCTTTTCGGAAATACATGGGGTTCCCTGTTTTCCTAGGTGGCTTGGACACCCGAGGCCCATATCTCTATGTTGTGCCGGTCGGCAGAGCGTCTGAAATTCCGGTCTGAAAACAGACTTGGGGTTATTTGTGTTTTAGGCTTTCCCCTTGGCGGCCAGGTAGGTGCACCCACACGTGAGGTGCCGTTTTCATCGGGACACCTGTGGGAACGCGGGACAGTAGGCCATGTGTTGTTCGGGGCGTGTTTCGATGGGTGAGCCGAGCGAAATGTGCGGAAAATGCATTTTTTTACCCACATTTTGGACTTTGCGGGGGTGTCTGGGTAATACATTCTGGGGAGATTTGCCCAAATCATACCTCTGCGGATTCCCACGGGTGTCCTCTTTTCGGAAATGCATGGGGTTCCCTGTTTTCCTTGGTGGCTTGGACACCCGAGGCCCATATCTGTATGTTGTGCCGGTCGGCAGAGCGTCTGAAATTGCGGTCTGAAAACAGACTTGGGGCTACGTGTGTTTTAGGCTTTCCCCTTGGCGACCAGGTAGGTGCACCCACACATGCGGGTTACCGTTTGTATCGGGACACCTGTGGGAACGCGGGACGGTAGGCTATGTGTTGTTGGGGGTGTGTTTTGATGGGTGAGCCGAGCGAAATGTGCGGAAAATGCATTTTTTTCCCCACATTTCGGACTTTGCGGCGGTGTCTGTGTAATAAATTCTGGGGCGATTTGCCCAAATCATACCTCTGCGGATTCCCACGGGTGTCCTCTTTTTGGAAATGCATGGGGTTCCCTGTTTTTCTAGGTGGCTTGGACACCCGAGGCCCATATCTGTGTGTTGTGCCGGTTGGCAGAGCGTCTGAAATTCCGGTCTGAAAACAGACTTGGGGTTACTTGTGTTTTAGGCTTTCTCCTTGGTGGCCAGGTAGGTGCACCCACACATGTGAGGTTCCGTTTTTATCGGGACACCTGTGGGAACGCGGGACGGTAGGCCATGTGTTTTTGGGAGCTTGTTTCGATGGGTGAGCCGAGTGAAATGTGCGGAAAATGTTTTTTTTTCCCCACATTTCGGACTTTGCGGGGGGGTCTGGGTAATAAATTCTGGGGCGATTTGCCCAAATCATACCTCTGCAGATTCCCACGGGTGTCCTCTTTTCAGAAATGCATGGGGTTCCCTGTTTTCCTTGGTGGCTTGGACACCCGAGGCCCATATCTGTATGTTGTGTCGGTCGGCAGAGCGTCTGAAATTCCGGTCTGAAAACAGACTTGGGGTTACTTGTGTTTTAGGCTTTCCCCTTGGCGGCCAGGTAGGTGCACCCACACATGTGACATACCGTTTTCATTGGGACACCTGTGCGAACGCGGGACGGTAGGCCATGTGTTGTTGGGGGCGTGTTTCGATGGGTGAGCTGAGCGATATGTACGAAAAATGCGTTTTTTTCCCCACATTTCAGACTTTGCGGGGGTGTCTGGGTAATAAATTCTGGGGCGATTTGCCCAAATCATACCTCTGAGGATTCCCACGGGTGTCCTCTTTTTGGAAATGCATGGGGTTCCCTGTTTTCCTTGGTGGCTTGGACACCCGAGGCCCATATCTGTATGTTGTGCCGGTCGGCAGAGCGTCTGAAATTCCGGTCCGAAAACAGACTTAGGGTTGATTGTGTTTTAGGCTTTCCCCTTGGCAGCCAGGTAGGTGCACCCACACGTGAGGTGCCGTTTTCATCGGGACACCTGTGGGAACGCGGGACAGTAGGCCATGTGTTGTTGGGGGCGTGTTTCGATGGGTGAGCCGAGCGAAATGTGTGGAAAATGCGTTATTTTCCCACATTTCGGACTTTGCGGGGGTGTCTGGGTAATAACTTCTGGGGCGATTTGCCCAAATCATACCTCTGCGGATTCCCACGGGTGTCCTCTTTTCGGAAATGAATGGGGTTCCCTGTTTTCCTTGGTGGCTTGGACACCCGAGGCCCATATCTGTATGTTGTGTCGGTCGGCAGAGCGGCTGAAATTCCGGTCTGAAAACAGACTTAGGGTTGATTGTGTTTTAGGCTTTCCCCTTGGCAGCCAGGTAGGTGCACCCACACGTGAGGTACTGTTTTCATCGGGACACCTGTGGGAACGCGGGACAGTAGGCCATGTGTTGTTGGGGGCGTGTTTCGATGGGTGAGCCGAGCGAAATGTGTGGAAAATGCGTTTTTTTCCCACATTTCGGACTTTGCGGGGGTGTCTGGGTAATAACTTCTGGGGCGATTTGCCCAAATCATACCTCTGCGGATTCCCACGGGTGTCCTCTTTTCAGAAATGCATGGGGTTCCCTGTTTTCCTTGGTGGCTTGGACACCCGAGGCCCATATCTGTATGTTGTGCCGGTCGGCAGAGCGTGTGAAATTCCGGTCTGAAAACAGACTTGGGGCTATGTGTGTTTTAGGCTTTCCCCTTGGCGACCAGGTAGGTGCACCCACACATGTGAGGTACTGTTTTCATCGGGACACCTGTGGGAGCGCAGGAAGGTAGGCCATGTGTTGTTGGGGGCGTGTTTTGATGGGTGAGCCGAGCGAAATGTGCGGAAAATGCATTTTTTTTCCCACATTTCAGACTTTACGGGGGTGTCTGGGTAATACATTCTGGGGCGATTTGCCCAAATCATACCTCTGCGGATTCCCACGGGTGTCCTCTTTTTGGAAATGCATGGGGTTCCCTGTTTTCCTAGGTGGCTTGGACACCCGAGGCCCATATCTGTATGTTGTGCCGGTTGGCAGAGCGTCTGAAATTCCGGTCTGAAAACAGACTTGGGGTTACTTGTGTTTTAGGCTTTCCCCTTGGCGGCCAGGTAGGTGCACCTACACATGTGAGGTACCGTTTTCATCGGGACACCTGTGGGAACGCAGGACGGTAGGACATGTGTCGTTGGGGGCATGTTTCGCTGGGTGAGCCGAGCGAAATGTGCGGAAAATACGTTTTTTTCCCCATATTTCGGAATTTGCAGGGGGGTCTGGGTAATAAATTCTGGGGCAATTTGCCCAAATCATACCTCTGCGGATTCCCACGGGTGTCCTCTTTTCAGAAATGCATGGGGTTCCCTGTTTTCCTTGGTGGCTTGGACACCCGAGGCCCATATCTGTATGTTGTGCCGGTCGGCAGAGCGTCTGAAATTCCGGTCTGAAAACAGACTTGGGGTTACTTGTGTTTTAGGCTTTCCCCTTGGCGGCCAGGTAGGGGCACCCACACATGTGACGTACCGTTTTCATTGGGACACCTGTGGGAACGCGGGACGGTAGGCCATGTGTTGTTGGGGGCGTGTTTCGATGGGTGAGCTGAGCGAAATGTGCGAAAAATGCGTTTTTTTCCCAACATTTCAGACTTTGCGGGGGTGTCTGGGTAATAAATTCTGGGGCGATTTGCCCAAATCATACCTCTGCCGATTCCCACGGGTGTCCTCTTTTTGGAAATGCATGGGGTTCCCTGTTTCCTTGGTGGCTTGGACACCCGAGGCCCATATCTGTACGTTGTGCCGGTCGGCAGAGCGGTAGGTGCACCCACACATGTGAGGTACCGTTTTCATCGGGACATCTGTGGGAACTGGGACGGTAGGCCATGTGTTGTTGGGGGCGTGTTTCGATGGGTGAGCCGAGGGAAATGTGCGGAAAATGCGTTTTTTTCCCCACATTTCGGACTTTGCGGGGGTGTCTGGGTAATAAATTCTGGGGCGATTTGCCCAAATCATACCTCTGAGGATTCCCACTGGTGGCCTCTTTTCGGAAATACATGGGGTTCCCTGTTTTCCTAGGTGGCTTGGACACCCGAGGCCCATATCTGTATGTTGTGCCGGTCGGCAGAGCGTCTGAAATTCCGGTCTGAAAACAGACTTGGGGTTATTTGTGTTTTAGGCTTTCCCCTTGGCGGCCAGGTAGGTGCACCCACACGTGAGGTACCGTTTTCATCGGGACACCTGTGGGAACGCGGGACAGTAGGCCATGTGTTGTTCGGGGCGTGTTTCGATGGGTGAGCCGAGCGAAATGTGCGGAAAATGCATTTTTTTACCCACATTTTGGACTTTGCGGGGGTGTCTGGGTAATACATTCTGGGGCGATTTGCCCAAATCATACCTCTGCGGATTCCCACAGGTGTCCTCTTTTCGGAAATGCATGGGGTTCCCTGTTTTCCTTGGTGGCTTGGACACCCGAGGCCCATATCTGTATGTTGTGCCGGTCGGCAGAGCGTCTGAAATTGCGGTCTGAAAACAGACTTGGGGCTACGTGTGTTTTAGGCTTTCCCCTTGGCGACCAGGTAGGTGCACCCACACATGCGGGTTACCGTTTGTATCGGGACACCTGTGGGAACGCGGGACGGTAGGCTATGTGTTGTTGGGGGTGTGTTTTGATGGGTGAGCCGAGCGAAATGTGCGGAAAATGCATTTTTTTTCCCACATTTCGGACTTTGCGGCGGTGTCTGTGTAATAAATTCTGGGGCGATTTGCCCAAATCATACCTCTGCGGATTCCCACGGGTGTCCTCTTTTCAGAAATGCATGGGGTTCCCTGTTTTCCTTGGTGGCTTGGACACCCGAGGCCCATATCTGTATGTTGTGCCGGTCGGCAGAGCGTCTGAAATTCCGGTCTGAAAACAGACTTGGGGTTACTTGTGTTTTAGGCTTTCCCCTTGGCGGCCAGGTAGGTGCACCCACACATGTGACGTACCGTTTTCATTGGGACACCTGTGCGAACGCGGGACGGTAGGCCATGTGTTGTTGGGGGCGTGTTTCGATGGGTGAGCTGAGCGAAATGTGCGAAAAATGCGTTTTTTTCCCCACATTTCAGACTTTGCGGGGGTGTCTGGGTAATAAATTCTGGGGCGATTTGCCCAAATCATACCTCTGAGGATTCCCACAGGTGTCCTCTTTTTGGAAATGCATGGGGTTCCCTGTTTTCCTTGGTGGCTTGGACACCCGAGGCCCATATCTGTATGTTGTGCCGGTCGGCAGAGCGTCTGAAATTCCGGTCCGAAAACAGACTTAGGGTTGATTGTGTTTTAGGCTTTCCCCTTGGCAGCCAGGTAGGTGCACCCACACGTGAGGTACCGTTTTCATCGGGACACCTGTGGGAACGCGGGACAGTGGGCCATGTGTTGTTGGGGGCGTGTTTCGATGGGTGAGCCGAGCGAAATGTGTGGAAAATGTGTTTTTTTCCCACATTTCGGACTTTGCGGGGGTGTCTGGGTAATAACTTCTGGGGCGATTTGCCCAAATCATACCTCTGCGGAATCCGACGGGTGTCCTCTTTTCGGAAATGCATGGGGTTCCCTGTTTTCCTTGGTGGCTTGGACACCCGAGGCCCATATCTGTATGTTGTGCCGGTCGGCAGAGCGGCTGAAATTCCGGTCTGAAAACAGACTTAGGGTTGATTGTGTTTTAGGCTTTCCCCTTGGCAGCCAGGTAGGTGCACCCACACGTGAGGTACTGTTTTCATCGGGACACCTGTGGGAACGCGGGACAGTAGGCCATGTGTTGTTGGGGGCGTGTTTCGATGGGTGAGCCGAGCGAAATGTGTGGAAAATGCGTTTTTTTCCCACATTTCGGACTTTGCGGGGGTGTCTGGGTAATAACTTCTTGGGCGATTTGCCCAAATCATACCTCTGCGGATTCCCACGGGTGTCCTCCTTTCGGAAATGCATGGGGTTCCCTGTTTTCCTTGGTGGCTTGGACACCCGAGGCCCATATCTGTATGTTCTGCCGGTCGGCAGAGTGTCTGAAATTCCGGTCTGAAAACAGACTTGGGGTTACTTGTATTTTACGCTTTCCCCTTGGCGGCCAGGTAGGTGCACCCACACATGTGAGGTACCGTTTTCATCGGACACCTGTGGGAACGCAGGACGGTAGGGCATGTGTTGTTGGGGGCGTGTTTCAATGGGTGAGCCGAGCGAAATGTGCGGAAAATGCGTTTTTTTCCCACATTTCGGACTTTGCAGGGGTGTCTGGGTAATACATTCTGGAGCGGTTTGCCCAAATCATACCTCTGCGGATTCCCACGGGTGTCCTCTTTTTGGAAATGCATGGGGTTCCCTGTTTTCCTTGGTGGCTTGGACAGCCGAGACCCATATCTGTATGTTGTGCCGGTCGGCAGAGCGTCTGAAATTCCGGTCTGAAAACAGACTTGGGGTTACTTGTGTTTTAGGCTTTCCCCTTGGCGGCAAGGTAGGTGCACCCACACGTGAGGTACCGTTTTCATCGGGACACCTGTGGGAACGCAGGACGGTAGGCCATGTGTTGTTGGGGGCGTGTTTCGATGGGTGAGCCGAGCGAAATGTGTGGAAAATTTGTTTTTTCCCACATTTCGGTCTTTGCGGGGGTGTCTGGGTAATAAATTCTGGGGCGATTTGCCCAAATCATACCTCTGCCGATTCCCACGGGTGTCCTCTTTTTGGAAATGCATGGGGTTCCCTGTTTCCTTGGTGGCTTGGACACCCGAGGCCCATATCTGTACGTTGTGCCGGTCGGCAGAGCGGTAGGTGCACCCACACATGTGAGGTACCGTTTTCATCGGGACATCTGTGGGAACTGGGACGGTAGGCCATGTGTTGTTGGGGGCGTGTTTCGATGGGTGAGCCGAGGGAAATGTGCGGAAAATGCGTTTTTTTCCCCACATTTCGGACTTTGCGGGGGTGTCTGGGTAATAAATTCTGGGCCGATTTGCCCAAATCATACCTCTGAGGATTCCCACTGGTGGCCTCTTTTCGGAAATACATGGGGTTCCCTGTTTTCCTAGGTGGCTTGGACACCCGAAGCCCATATCTGTATGTTGTGCCGGTCGGCAGAGCGTCTGAAATTCCGGTCTGAAAACAGACTTGGGGTTATTTGTGTTTTAGGCTTTCCCCTTGGCGGCCAGGTAGGTGCACCCACACGTGAGGTACCGTTTTCATCGGGACACCTGTGGGAACGCGGGACAGTAGGCCATGTGTTGTTCGGGGCGTGTTTCGATGGGTGAGCCGAGCGAAATGTGCGGAAAATGCATTTTTTTACCCACATTTTGGACTTTGCGGGGGTGTCTGGGTAATACATTCTGGGGCGATTTGCCCAAATCATACCTCTGCGGATTCCCACGGGTGTCCTCTTTTCGGAAATGCATGGGGTTCCCTGTTTTCCTTGGTGGCTTGGACACCCGAGGCCCATATCTGTATGTTGTGCCGGTCGGCAGAGCGTCTGAAATTGCGGTCTGAAAACAGACTTGGGGCTACGTGTGTTTTAGGCTTTCCCCTTGGCGACCAGGTAGGTGCACCCACACATGCGGGTTACCGTTTGTATCGGGACACCTGTGGGAACGCGGGACGGTAGGCTATGTGTTGTTGGGGGTGTGTTTTGATGGGTGAGCCGAGCGAAATGTGCGGAAAATGCATTTTTTTTCCCACATTTCGGACTTTGCGGCGGTGTCTGTGTAATAAATTCTGGGGCGATTTGCCCAAATCATACCTCTGCGGATTCCCACGGGTGTCCTCTTTTTGGAAATGCATGGGGTTCCCTGTTTTTCTAGGTGGCTTGGACACCCGAGGCCCATATCTGTGTGTTGTGCCGGTTGGCAGAGCGTCTGAAATTCCGGTCTGAAAACAGACTTGGGGTTACTTGTGTTTTAGGCTTTCTCCTTGGTGGCCAGGTAGGTGCACCCACACATGTGAGGTTCCGTTTTTATCGGGACACCTGTGGGAACGCGGGACGGTAGGCCATGTGTTTTTGGGGCGTGTTTCGATGGGTGAGCCGAGTGAAATGTGCGGAAAATGTTTTTTTTTCCCCACATTTCGGACTTTGCGGGGGGGTCTGGGTAATAAATTCTGGGGCGATTTGCCCAAATCATACCTCTGCAGATTCCCACGGGTGTCCTCTTTTCAGAAATACATGGGGTTCCCTGTTTTCCTTGGTGGCTTGGACACCCGAGGCCCATATCTGTATGTTGTGTCGGTCGGCAGAGCGTCTGAAATTCCGGTCTGAAAACAGACTTGGGGTTACTTGTGTTTTAGGCTTTCCCCTTGGCGGCCAGGTAGGTGCACCCACACATGTGACGTACCGTTTTCATTGGGACACCTGTGCGAACGCGGGACGGTAGGCCATGTGTTGTTGGGGGCGTGTTTCGATGGGTGAGCTGAGCGATATGTACGAAAAATGCGTTTTTTTCCCCACATTTCAGACTTTGCGGGGGTGTCTGGGTAATAAATTCTGGGGCGATTTGCCCAAATCATACCTCTGAGGATTCCCACGGGTGTCCTCTTTTTGGAAATGCATGGGGTTCCCTGTTTTCCTTGGTGGCTTGGACACCCGAGGCCCATATCTGTATGTTGTGCCGGTCGGCAGAGCGTCTGAAATTCCGGTCCGAAAACAGACTTAGGGTTGATTGTGTTTTAGGCTTTCCCCTTGGCAGCCAGGTAGGTGCACCCACACGTGAGGTACCTTTTTCATCGGGACACCTGTGGGAACGCGGGACAGTAGGCCATGTGTTGTTGGGGGCGTGTTTCGATGGGTGAGCCGAGCGAAATGTGTGGAAAATGCGTTTTTTTCCCACATTTCGGACTTTGCGGGGGTGTCTGGGTAATAACTTCTGGGGCGATTTGCCCAAATCATACCTCTGCGGATTCCCACGGGTGTCCTCTTTTCGGAAATGCATGGGGTTCCCTGTTTTCCTTGGTGGCTTGGACACCCGAGGCCCATATCTGTATGTTGTGCCGGTCGGCAGAGCGGCTGAAATTCCGGTCTGAAAACAGACTTAGGGTTGATTGTGTTTTAGGCTTTCCCCTTGGCAGCCAGGTAGGTGCACCCACACGTGAGGTACTGTTTTCATCGGGACACCTGTGGGAACGCGGGGCAGTAGGCCATGTGTTGTTGGGGGCGTGTTTCGATGGGTGAGCCGAGCGAAATGTGTGGAAAATGCGTTTTTTTCCCACATTTCGGACTTTGCGGGGGTGTCTGGGTGATAACTTCTGGGGCGATTTGCCCAAATCATACCTCTGCGGATTCCCACGGGTGTCCTCCTTTCGGAAATGCATGGGGTTCCCTGTTTTCCTTGGTGGCTTGGACACCCGAGGCCCATATCTGTATGTTCTGCCGGTCGGCAGAGTGTCTGAAATTCCGGTCTGAAAACAGACTTGGGGTTACTTGTATTTTAGGCTTTCCCCTTGGCGGCCAGGTAGGTGCACCCACACATGTGAGGTACCGTTTTCATCGGACACCTGTGGGAACGCAGGACGGTAGGGCATGTGTTGTTGGGGGCGTGTTTCAATGGGTGAGCCGAGCGAAATATGCGGAAAATGCGTTTTTTTCCCACATTTCGGACTTTGCAGGGGTGTCTGGGTAATACATTCTGGAGCGATTTGCCCAAATCATACCTCTGCGGATTCCCACGGGTGTCCTCTTTTCGGAAATGCATGGGGTTCCCTGTTTTCCTTGGTGGCTTGGACAGCCGAGGCCCATATCTGTATGTTGTGCCGGTCGGCAGAGCGTCTGAAATTCCGGTCTGAAAACAGACTTGGGGTTACTTGTGTTTTAGGCTTTCCCCTTGGCGGCAAGGTAGGTGCACCCACACGTGAGGTACCGTTTTCATCGGGACACCTGTGGTAACGCAGGACGGTAGGCCATGTGTTGTTGGGGGCGTGTTTCGATGGGTGAGCCGAGCGAAATGTGTGGAAAATGTGTTTTTTTCCCACATTTCGGTCTTTGCGGGGTGGGGTTGTCTGGGTAATAAATTCTGGGGCGATTTGCCCAAATCATACCTCTGCGGATTCCCACGGGTGTCCTCTTTTCGGAAATGCATGGGGTTCCCTGTTTTCCTTGGTGGCTTGGACACCCGAGGCCCATATCTGTATGTGCTGCCGGTCGGCAGAGCGTCTGAAATTCCGGTCTGAAAACAGACTTGGGGTTACTTGTGTTTTAGGCTTTCCCCTTGGCGGCCAGGTAGGTGCACCCACACAAGTGAGGTACCCTTTTCATCGGGACACCTGTGGGAACGCAGGACGGTAGGACGTGTTGTTGGGGGCGTGTTTCGATGGGTGAGCCGGGCGAAATGTGCGGAAAATGCGTTTTTATCCCCACATTTCGGACTTTGCGGGGGTGTTTGGGTAAATAATTCTGGGGCGATTTGCCCAAATCATACCTCTGCTGATTCCCACGGCTGTCCTCTTTTTGGAAATGTATGGGATTCCCTGTTTTCCTTGGTGGCTGTTAGGCAGAAACCTGTGCAGTTCCCTTAGGGACCACTGCAAAAGATTTAAGACTACAGGTGTTGGCAGTAAACCCACTTGGTAGCAGTCTGTACCACCCAGATTTACCTGGTAGCTGTGGCTGAGCAGTCAGACTTCCCTCAAGAAGAGTTAGACAGTATGCAAAGTATACTCAATAGGCACTCAGATACAATAATACAAGAAAACACTGACCAGAGCTTTGGTATCAAAGTATATAATTATTTATTTAAAAACACATAGTTGAAACACTCCAGCACTCTTATTGTAAAATATCCTACACACAGTTACTATTATGATATATACACCCCTTTTTCCCTATTAGAAAAATCACAGTAAAACACCACTTATTTTCATACAGAGGTGAGCGCTTAACTAGATTGCACTCTAATAAGTTTGTGAAAAAGGGAGGGAAAAAGACAGAATATGAAGAGGTACACCACTCTACGATTCAAGAACACTGTTAGCAAGGCAGAGAGCGAAAAGTCACTGGTGAGCCAAAGTCCAAAGGCTGGGACCACTCTTAGAGAGAGCAGAGCACAAATGCGCCCAAGATCACACAGTTACACTAGGCTTAGAAAGTCTTGCAGAGGGTTCAGAAAAGAGTTTAGAGAGGCTTAGAAAAGTTTAGCCAGGGTGTCCCAGGCTAACCCAGGTTCGAAAGCCGGGGCTAAATCTACCCCGTACAGTTGGTAGCAAGGGAAGCCAGACGGGACACGGTACCTTAAGTGAGAAGGATCCTCCAGCGGTGGCAGTTGTTCCTGGTAGTGGGTGCAAGTTGCGTCGTCGTCCAGGGGAAGAGAAGATCTCGACTTGGAGGAAAGATGAAGGTTGTTGCACTACCAGGGCAGAAACCAGCCGCGGAGTTTTCCGGTTAAAGGTGGTACCTTTGTCTCGCGGTCGTGGTAAAACGTGGTATCCCGGTTGCCGGGGTGCTTGGCACGGGCAAGGCGGCCACGAGATACGTTGGGAAAGCGAAAAGACGGTGAAACTGGTTATCCCCACCAGTTAAAGGAAGAAGACTCTCCGGCGGGAGATCTCCTCTGTCGTTGGGAAAAGTGGTGAGACGGTCCAGCAGGGCTCCACCGGTAGTGGTGTCGTGGCAGGTCGGCTCAGCTTCTCCCTCGTCGGATTCTTAGGTCTTGTGGCGACTTCTGAAGTTCCAGTCCCCAAAGCCCTGTTTTTATGCAGCAAACCCCCATTCAATCAGCCTAGCTGTCACTCAAACATGAAAAGTGGTGAGCCGGCCGGCTCACACCTTGGGCCAATTAGGACGGAGTGCGACTTGAGTTGCCTAGGCAACTCAGTCCAGGGTGCCTAAATTCCCCTCCACCCCTCCTAAGTACCCCAGACATAGTGGCACCACTGTGGAGGGCTTCTGTGGAGAAGCCCGCCAAAAAGTGGAACAAAGGGCTCGACTTGGATTAGAGTCACAGAAGGGAACACAAACGCCATTTTAGAATCAAGTTTTGGCAAAAAATACCAACCGGAGAATTAATATTAATTAAATAAACCGGCGGTATGTCCGAGGCTACCGTAAATAATTAAATAAAGATAGTAGCCTAAAACAATGGGAAATCCCATAGGAAAATATTTGCGGTTGAATATAAAAAGTAGTATCCACTGCCACCAGCCAAAACTCGATCAGGGGGGACGGAGATGTGCCCCCTCGACTAACAGACCCCGGGGCAATTGAATTGCCCCAGCCAGTACGTCCACAATATGATGGTTTGTACTGGTTCTGTTCAGAATTTAAGACTAGTAAAGTCAATGGTGACTTTACATGCCCTGGGAGACAGTAGTCAGTCCCAGGGTATAGAGTCTATACTCGGGGGTCACTATGACACCCCAGTGTCACTGCACTCAGGGTGCTGTGTAACACACATCATAAAAACTCATGAAGCCCTATGGAGTAAAAGACCCCATAGCCCATTAAACACATCTAGATTCAAAGAAACACACTCAAATTATGCCCAAGAGTGAGGGTAAAAGAGTCTCACTCTTGGCAGGAGAAAAAAAATAAACCCCAAAAATCCAGCAAAGCTGCTGGAGGACTCACTGGATTAGGAAATTCAGCCTAAACAGAGAATTCTCCCTAACAGTGGCTTGGACACCCGAGGCCCATATTTGTATGTTGTGCCAGTCGGCAGAGCGTCTGAAATTCCGGTCTGAAAACAGACTTGGGGTTACTTGTGTTTTAGGCTTTCCCCTTGGCGGCCAGGTAGGTGCACCTACACATGTGAGGTACCGTTTTCATCGGGACACCTGTGGGAACGCAGGACAGTAGGACATGTGTTGTTGGGGGCGTGTTTCGATGGGTGAGCCGGGCGAAATGTGCGAAAAATGCGTTTTTTCCCCACATTTCGGACTTTGCGGGGGTGTCTGGGTAATAAATTCTGAGGCGATTTGCCCAAATCATACCTCTGCTGATTCCCATGGGTGTCCTCTTTTCGGAAATGTATGGGGTTCCCTGTTTTCCCTGGTGGCTTGGACACCCGAGGCCCATATCTGTATGTTGTGCCGGTCGTCAGAGCGTCTGAAATTCCGGTCTGAAAACAGACTTGGGGTTACTTGTGTTTTAGGCTTTCCCCTTGGCGGCCAGGTAGGTGCACCCACACATGTGAGGTACCGTTTTCATCGGGACACCTGTGGGAACGCGGGACGGTAGGCCATGTGTTATGGGGGCGTGTTTTGATGGGTGAGCCGAGCAAAATGTGCGAAAAATGCGTTTTTTTCCCCACATTTCGGACTTTGCCGGAGTGTCTGGGTAATAAATTCTGGTGCGATTTGCCAAAATCATACCTCTGAGGATTCCCACGAGTGTCCTCTTTTCGGAAATGCGTGGGGTTCCCTGTTTTCCTTTGTGGCTTGGACATCCTAGGCCCATATCTGTATGTTGTGCCGGTCGGCAGAGCGTCTGAAATTCTGGTCTGAAAACAGACTTGGGGCTACGTGTGTTTTAGGCTTTCCCCTTGGCGACCAGGTAGGTGCACCCACACATGCGAGGTACCGTTTTCTTTGGGACACCTGTGGGAACGCGGGACGGTAGGCCATGTGTTGTTGGGGGCGTGTTTCGATGGGTGAGCTGAGCGAAATGTGTGGAAAATGCGTTTTTTTCCCCACATTTCGGACTTTGCGGGGGTGTCTGGGTAATAAATTCTGGGGCGATTTGCCCAAATCATACCTCTGCGGATTCCCAGGGGTGTCCTCTTTTTGGAAATGCATGGGGTTCCCTGTTTTCCTTGGTGGCTTGGACACCCGAGGCCCATATCTGTATGTTGTGCCGGTCGGCAGAGCGTCTGAAATTCCGGTCTGAAAACAGACTTGGGGTTACTTGTGTTTTAGGCTTTCCCCTTGGCAGCCAGGTAGGTGCACCCACACATGTGAGGTACCGTTTTCATCGGGACACCTGTGGGAACGCGGGACGGTAGGCCATGTGTTTTGGGGGCGTGTTTCGATGGGTGAGCCGAGCAAAATGTGCGAAAAATGCGTTTTTTTCCCCACATTTCGGACTTTGCGGGGGTGTCTGGGTAATAAATTCTGGGGCGATTTGCCCAAATCATACCTCTGAGGATTCCCACGAGTGTCCTCTTTTCGGAAATGCGTAGGGTTCCCTGTTTTCCTTTGTGGCTTGGACATCCGAGGCCCATATCTGTATGTTGTGCCGGTCGGCAGAGCGTCTGAAATTCTGGTCTGAAAACAGACTTGGGGCTACGTGTGTTTTAGGCATTCCCCTTGGCGACCAGGTAGGTGCACCCACACATGCGAGGTCCCGTTTTCTTTGGGACACCTGTGGGAACGCGGGACGGTAGGCCATGTGTTGTTGGGGGCGTGTTTCGATGGGTGAGCTGAGCGAAATGTGTGGAAAATGCGTTTTTTTCCCCACATTTCGGACTTTGCGGGGGTGTCTGGGTAATAAATTCTGGGGCGATTTGCCCAAATCATACCTCTGCGGATTCCCACGGGTGTCCTCTTTTCGGAAAGGCATGGGGTTCCCTGTTTTCCTTGGTGGCTTGGACACCCAAGGCCCACATCTGTATGTTGTGCCAGTCGGCAGATCGTCTGAAATTCCGGTCTGAAAACAGACTTGGGGTTACTTGTGTTTTAGGCTTTCCCCTTGGCGGCCAGGTAGGTGCACCCACACATGTGAGGTACCGTTTTCATCGAGACACCTGTGGGAACTCGGGACGGTAGGCCATGTGTTGTTGGGGGCGTGTTTCGATGAGTGAGCCGAGTGAAATGTGCGAAAAATGCGTTTTTTTCCCCACATGTCGGACTTTGCGGGGGTGTCTGGGTAATAAATTCTGGGGCGATTTGCCCAAACCATACCTCTGCGGATTCCCACGGGTGTCTTCTTTTCGGAAATGCATGGAGTTCCCTGTTTTCCTTGGTGGCTTGGACACCCGAGGCCCATATCTGTATGTTGTGCCGGTCGGCAGAGCGTCTGAAATTCCGGTCTCAAAACAGACTTGGGGCTAAGTGTGTTTTAGGCTTTCCCCTTGGCGACCAGGTAGGTGCACCCACACATGCGAGGTACCGTTTGTATCGGGACACCTGTGGGAACGCGGGACGGTAGGCCATGTGTTGTTGGGGGCGTGTTTTGATGGGTGAGCCGAGCGAAATGTGCGGAAAATGCATTTTTTTCCCACATTTCGGACTTTGTGGGGGTGTCTGGGTAATAAATTCTGGGGCGATTTGCCCAAATCATACCTCTGCGGATTCCCACAGGTGTCCTCTTTTTGGAAATGCATGGGGTTCCCTGTTTTCCTAGGTGGCTTGGACACCCGAGGCCCATATCTGTATGTTGTGCCGGTTGGCAGAGCGTTTGAAATTCCGGTCTGAAAACAGACTTGGGGTTACTTGTGTTTTAGGCTTTCCCCTTGTCGGCCAGGTAGGTGCACCTACACATGTGAGGTACCGTTTTCATCGGGACACCTGTGGGAACGCAGGACGGTAGGACATGTGTTGTTGGGGGCATGTTTCGCTGGGTGAGCCGAGCGAAATGTGCGGAAAATGCGTTTTTTTCCCCACATTTCGGGCTTTGCGGGGGGGTCTGGGTAATAAATTCTGGGGTGATTTGCCCAAATCATACCTCTGCGGATTCCCACGGGTGTCCTCTTTTCGGAAATGCATGGGGTTCCCTGTTTTCCTTGGTGGCTTGGACACCCGAGGCCCATATCTGTATGTTGCGCCGGTCGGCAGAGCGTCTGAAATTCCGGTCTGAAAACAGACTTGGGGTTACTTGTGTTTTAGGCTTTCCCCTTGGCGGCCAGGTAGGTGCACCCACACATGTGAGGTACCGTTTTCATTGGGACACCTGTGGGAACGCGGGACGGTAGGACATGTGTTGTTGGGGGAGTGTTTCGATGGGTGAGCCGGGCGAACTGTGCGGAAAATGCGTTTTTTTCCCCACATTTCGGACTTTGCGGGGGTGTTTGGGTAATAAATTCTGGGGCGATTTGCCCAAATCATACCTCTGCTGATTCCCACGGCTGTCCTCTTTTTGGAAATGTATGGGATTCCCTGTTTTCCTTGTTGGCTGTTAGGCAGAAACCTGTGCAGTTCCCTTAGGGACCACTGCAAAAGATTTAAGACTACAGGTGTTGGCAGTAAACCCACTTGGTAGCAGTCTGTACCACCCAGATTTACCTGGTAGCTGTGGCTGAGCAGTCAGACTTCCCTCAAGAAGAGTTAGGCAGTATGCAAAGTATACTCAATAGGCACTCAGATACAATACTACAAGAAAACACTGACCAGAGCTTTGGTATCAAAGTATATAATTATTTATTTAAAAACACAAAGTTGAAACACTCCAGCACTCTTATTGTAAAATATCCTTCACACAGTCACTATTATGATATATACACCCCTTTTTCCCTATTAGAAAAATCACAGTAAAACACCACTTATTTTCATACAGAGGTGAGCGCTTAACTAGATTGCACTCTAATAAGTTTGTGAAAAAGGGAGGGAAAAAGACAGAATATGAAGAGGTACACCACTCTACGATTCAAGAACACTGTTAGCAAGGCAGAGAGCAAAAAGTCACTGGTGAGCCAAAGTCCAAAGGCTGGGACCACTCTTAGAGAGAGCAGAGCACAAATGCGCCCAAGATCACACAGTTACACTAGGCTTAGAAAGTCTTTCAGAGGGTTCAGAAAAGAGTTTAGAGAGGCTTAGAAAAGTTTAGCCAGGGTGTCCCAGGCTAACCCAGGTTCGAAAGCCGGGGCTAAATCTACCCCATACAGTCGGTAGCAAGGGAATCCAGGCGGGACAAGGTACCTTAAGTGAGAAGGATCCTCCAGCGGTGGCAGTTGTTCCTGGTAGTGGGTGCAAGTTGCGTCGTCGTCCAGGGGAAGAGAAGATCTCGACTTGGAGGAAAGATGAAGGTCGTTGCACTACCAGGGCAGAAACCAGCCGCGGAGTTTTCCGGTTAAAGGTGGTACCTTTGTCTCGCGGTCGTGGTAAAACGTGGTATCCCGGTTGCCGGGGTGCTTGGCACGGGCAAGGCGACCACGAGATACGTCGGGAAAGCGAAAAGACGGTGAAACTGGTTATCCCCACCAGTTAAAGGAAGAAGACTCTCCGGCGGGAGATCTCCTCTGTCGTTGGGAAAAGTGGTGAGACGGTCCAGCAGGGCTCCACCGGTAGTGGTGTCGTGGCAGGTCGGCTCAGCTTCTCCCTCGTCGGATTCTTAGGTCTTGTGGCGACTTCTGAAGTTCCAGTCCCCAAAGCCCTGTTTTTATGCAGCAAACCCCCATTCAATCAGCCTAGCTGTCACTCAAACATGCTAAGTGGTGAGCCGGCCGGCTCACCACTTGGGCCAATTAGGACGGAGTGCGACTTGAGTTGCCTAGGCAACTCAGTCCAGGGTGCCTAAATTCCCCTCCACCCCTCCTAAGTACCCCAGACATAGTGGCACCACTGTGGAGGGCTTCTGTGGAGAAGCCCGCCAAAAAGTGGAACAAAGGGCTCGACTTGGGTTAGAGTCACAGAAGGGAACACAAACGCCATTTTAGAATCAAGTTTTGGCAAAAAATACCAACCGGAGAATTAATATTAATTAAATAAACCGGCGGTATGTCCGAGGCTACCGTAAATAATTAAATAAAGATAGTAGCCTAAAACAATGGGAAATCCCATAGGAAAATATTCGCGGTTGAATATAAAAAGTAGTATCCACTGCCACCAGCCAAAACTCGATCAGGGGGGACGGAGACGTGCCCCCTCGACTAACAGACCCCGGGGCAATTGAATTGCCCCAGCCAGTACGTCCACAATATGATGGTTTGTACTGGTTCTGTTCAGAATTTAAGACTAGTAAAGTCAATGGTGACTTTACATGCCCTGGGAGACAGTAGTCAGTCCCAGGGTAAAGAGTCTATACTCGGGGGTCACTATGACACCCCTGTGTCACTGCACTGAGGGTGCTGTGTAACACACATCATAAAAACTCATGAAGCCCTATGGAGTAAAAGACCCCATAGCCCATTAAACACATCTAGATTCAAAGAAACACACTCAAATTATGCCCAAGAGTGAGGGTAAAAGAGTCTCACTCTTGGCAGGAGAAAAAAAATAAACCCCAAAAATACAGCAAAGCTGCTGGAGGACTCACTGGATTAGGAAATTCAGCCTAAACAGAGAATTCTCCCTAACAGTGGCTTGGACACCCGAGGCCCATATTTGTATGTTGTGCCGGTCGGCAGAGCATCTGAAATTCCGGTCTGAAAACAG
The DNA here is from genome assembly GCF_040938575.1 of Ambystoma mexicanum. Lineage (NCBI taxonomy): Eukaryota > Metazoa > Chordata > Amphibia > Caudata > Ambystomatidae > Ambystoma > Ambystoma mexicanum. The sequence continues at coordinate 766,503,856 of NC_090938.1, read as the reverse complement.
ACTTGGGGTTACTTGTGTTTTAGGCTTTCCCCTTGGCGGCCAGGTAGGTGCACCTACACATGTGAGGTACCGTTTTCATCGGGACACCTGTGGGAACGCAGGACGGTAGGACATGTGTTGTTGGGGGCGTGTTTCGATGGGTGAGCCGGGCGAAATGTGCGAAAAATGCGTTTTTTCCCCACATTTCGGACTTTGCGGGGGTGTCTGGGTAATAAATTCTGGGGCGATTTGCCCAAATCATACCTCTGAGGATTCCCACGAGTGTCCTCTTTTCGGAAATGCGTGGGGTTCCCTGTTTTACTTGGTGGCTTGGACATCCGAGGCCCATATCTGTATGTTGTGCAGGTCGGCAGAGCGTCTGAAATTCTGGTCTGAAAACAGACTTGGGGCTACGTGTGTTTTAGGCTTTCCCCTTGGCGACCAGGTAGGTGCACCCACACATGCGAGGTACCGTTTTGTTTGGGACACCTGTGGGAACGCGGGACGGTAGGCCATGTGTTGTTGGGGGCGTGTTTCGATGGGTGAGCCGAGCGAAATGGGTGGAAAATGCGTTTTTTTCCCCACATTTCGGACTTTGCGGGGGTGTCTGGGTAATAAATTCTGGGGCGATTAGCCCAAATCATACCTCTGCGGATTCCCACGGGTGTCCTCTATTTGGAAATGCATGGGGTTCCCTGTTTTCCTAGGTGGCTTGGACACCCGAGGCCCATATCTGTAAGTTGCGCCGGTCGGCAGAGCGTCTGAAATTCCGGTCTGAAAACAGACTTGGGGTTACTTGTGTTTTAGGCTTTCCCCTTGGTGGCCATGTAGGTGCACCCACACATGTGAGGTACCGTTTTCATCGGGACACCTGTGGGAGCGCGGGACGGTAGGCCATGTGTTGTTGGGGGCGTGTTTCGATGGGTGAGCCGAGCGAAATGTGCGGAAAATGCATTTTTTTCCCACATTTCAGACTTTGCGGGGGTGTCTGGGTAATCAATTCTGGGGCGATTTGCCCAAATCATACCTCTGCCGATTCCCACGGGTGTCCTCTTTTCGGAAAGGCATGGGGTTCCCTATTTTCCTTGGTGGCTTGGACACCCGAGGCCCACATCTGTATGTTGTGCCAGTCGGCAGAGCGTCTGAAATTCCGGTCTGAAAACAGACTTGGGGTTACTTGTGTTTTTGGCTTTCCCCTTGGCGGCCAGGTAGGTGCACCCACGCATGTGAGGTACCGTTTTCATCGAGACACCTGTGGGAACTCGGGACGGTAGGCCATGTGTTGTTGGGGGCGTGTTTCGATGAGTGAGCCGAGTGAAATGTGCGGAAAATGCGTTTTTTTCCCCACATGTCGGACTTTGCGGGGGTGTCTGGGTAATAAATTCTGGGGCGATTTGCCCAAATCATACCTCTGCGGATTCCCACGGGTGTCTTCTTTTCGGAAATGCATGGAGTTCCCTGTTTTCCTTGGTGGCTTGGACACCCGAGGCCCATATCTGTATGTTGTGCCGGTCGGCAGAGCGTCTGAAATTCCGGTCTGAAAACAGACTTGGGGCTAAGTGTGTTTTAGGCTTTCCCCTTGGCGACCAGGTAGGTGCACCCACACATGCGAGGTACCGTTTGTATCGGGACACCTGTGGGAATGCGGGACGGTAGGCCATGTGTTGTTGGGGGCGTGTTTTGATGGGTGAGCTGAGCGAAATGTGCGGAAAATGCGTTTTTTTCCCACATTTCGGACTTTGCGGGGGTGTCTGGGTAATAAATTCTGGGGCGATTTGCCCAAATCATACCTCGGCGGATTCCAACAGGTGTCCTCTTTTTGGAAATGCATGGGGTTCCCTGTTTTCCTAGGTGGCTTGGACACCCGAGGCCCATATCTGTATGTTGTGGCAGTTGGCAGAGCGTCTGAAATTCCGGTCTGAAAACAGACTTGGGGTTACTTGTGTTTTAGGCTTTCTCTTTGGTGGCCAGGTAGGTGCACCCACACATGTGAGGCTCCGTTTTCATCGGGACACCTGTGGGAATGCGGGGCGGAAGGCCATGTGTTGTTCGGGGTGTGTTTCGATGGGTGAGCCGAGCGAAATGTGCGGAAAATGTGTTTTTTTCCCATATTTCGGACTTTGCGGGGGTGTCTGGGTAATCAATTCTGGGGCGATTTGCCCAAATCATACTTCTGCGGATTCCCACAGGTGTCCTCTTTTCGGAAATGCATGGGGTTCCCTGTTTTCCTTGATGGCTTGGACACCCGAGGCCCATATCTGTAAGTTGTGCCGGTCGGCAGAGCGTTTGAAATTCCGGTCTGAAAACAGACTTGGGGTTACTTGTGTTTTAGGCTTTCCCCTTGTCGGCCAGGTAGGTGCACCTACACATGTGAGGTACCGTTTTCATCGGGACACCTGTGGGAACGCAGGACGGTAGGACATGTGTTGTTGGGGGCATGTTTCGCTGGGTGAGCCGAGCGAAATGTGCGGAAAATGCGTTTTTTTCCCCACATTTCGGACTTTGCGGGGGGGTCTGGGTAATAAATTCTGGGGCGATTAGCCCAAATCATACCTCTGCGGATTCCCACGGGTGTCCTCTATTTGGAAATGCATGGGGTTCCCTGTTTTCCTAGGTGGCTTGGACACCCGAGGCCCATATCTGTATGTTGCGCCGGTCGGCAGAGCGTCTGAAATTCCGGTCTGAAAACAGACTTGGGGTTACTTGTGTTTTAGGCTTTCCCCTTGGTGGCCATGTAGGTGCACCCACACATGTGAGGTACCGTTTTCATTGGGACACCTGTGGGAGCGCGGGACGGTAGGCCATGTGTTGTTGGGGGCGTGTTTCGATGGGTGAGCCGAGCGAAATGTGCGGAAAATGCATTTTTTTCCCACATTTCAGACTTTGCGGGGGTGTCTGGGTAATCAATTCTGGGGCGATTTGCCCAAATCATACCTCTGCCGATTCCCACGGGTGTCCTCTTTTCGGAAAGGCATGGGGTTCCCTATTTTCCTTGGTGGCTTGGACACCCGAGGCCCACATCTGTATGTTGTGCCAGTCGGCAGAGCGTCTGAAATTCCGGTCTGAAAACAGACTTGGGGTTACTTGTGTTTTTGGCTTTCCCCTTGGCGGCCAGGTAGGTGCACCCACGCATGTGAGGTACCGTTTTCATCGAGACACCTGTGGGAACTCGGGACGGTAGGCCATGTGTTGTTGGGGGCGTGTTTCGATGAGTGAGCCGAGTGAAATGTGCGGAAAATGCGTTTTTTTCCCCACATGTCGGACTTTGCGGGGGTGTCTGGGTAATAAATTCTGGGGCGATTTGCCCAAATCATACCTCTGCGGATTCCCACGGGTGTCTTCTTTTCGGAAATGCATGGAGTTCCCTGTTTTCCTTGGTGGCTTGGACACCCGAGGCCCATATCTGTATGTTGTGCCGGTCGGCAGAGCGTCTGAAATTCCGGTCTGAAAACAGACTTGGGGCTAAGTGTGTTTTAGGCTTTCCCCTTGGCGACCAGGTAGGTGCACCCACACATGCGAGGTACCGTTTGTATCGGGACACCTGTGGGAATGCGGGACGGTAGGCCATGTGTTGTTGGGGGCGTGTTTTGATGGGTGAGCTGAGCGAAATGTGCGGAAAATGCGTTTTTTTCCCACATTTCGGACTTTGCGGGGGTGTCTGGGTAATAAATTCTGGGGCGATTTGCCCAAATCATACCTCGGCGGATTCCAACAGGTGTCCTCTTTTTGGAAATGCATGGGGTTCCCTGTTTTCCTAGGTGGCTTGGACACCCGAGGCCCATATCTGTATGTTGTGGCAGTTGGCAGAGCGTCTGAAATTCCGGTCTGAAAACAGACTTGGGGTTACTTGTGTTTTAGGCTTTCTCTTTGGTGGCCAGGTAGGTGCACCCACACATGTGAGGCTCCGTTTTCATCGGGACACCTGTGGGAATGCGGGGCGGAAGGCCATGTGTTGTTCGGGGTGTGTTTCGATGGGTGAGCCGAGCGAAATGTGCGGAAAATGTGTTTTTTTCCCATATTTCGGACTTTGCGGGGGTGTCTGGGTAATCAATTCTGGGGCGATTTGCCCAAATCATACTTCTGCGGATTCCCACAGGTGTCCTCTTTTCGGAAATGCATGGGGTTCCCTGTTTTCCTTGATGGCTTGGACACCCGAGGCCCATATCTGTAAGTTGTGCCGGTCGGCAGAGCGTTTGAAATTCCGGTCTGAAAACAGACTTGGGGTTACTTGTGTTTTAGGCTTTCCCCTTGTCGGCCAGGTAGGTGCACCTACACATGTGAGGTACCGTTTTCATCGGGACACCTGTGGGAACGCAGGACGGTAGGACATGTGTTGTTGGGGGCATGTTTCGCTGGGTGAGCCGAGCGAAATGTGCGGAAAATGCGTTTTTTTCCCCACATTTCGGACTTTGCGGGGGGGTCTGGGTAATAAATTCTGGGGCGATTTGCCCAAATCATACCTCTGCGGATTCCCACGGGTGTCCTCTTTTCAGAAATGCATGGGGTTCCCTGTTTTCCTTGGTGGCTTGGACACCCGAGGCCCATATCTGTATGTTGTGCCGGTCGGTAGAGCGTCTGAAATTCCGGTCTGAAAACAGACTTGGGGTTACTTGTGTTTTAGGCTTTCCCCTTGGCGGCCAGGTAGGTGCACCCACACATGTGAGGTACCGTTTTCATTGGGACACCTGTGGGAACGCGGGACGGTAGGCCATCTGTTGTTGGGGGCGTGTTTTCGATGGGTGAGCTGAGCGAAATGTGCGAAAAATGTGTTTTTTTCCCCACATTTCGGACTTTGCAGGGGTGTCTGGGTAATAAATTCTGGGGCGATTTGCCCAAATCATACCTCTGCCGATTCCCACTGGTGTCCTCTTTTCAGAAATGCATGGGGTTCCCTGTTTTCCTTGGTGGCTTGGACACCCGAGGCCCATATCTGCACGTTGTGCCGGTCGGCAGAGCAGTAGGTGCACCCACACATGTGAGGTACCGTTTTCATCGGGACACCTGTGGGAACTGGGACGGTAGGCCATGTGTTGTTGGGGGCGTGTTTCGATGGGTGAGCTGAGGGAAATGTGCGGAAAATGGGTTTTTTTCCCACATTTCAGACTTTGCGGGGGGTGTCTTGGTAATAAATTCTGGGGCGATTTGCCCAAATCATACCTCTGCTGATTCCCACGGGTGTCCTCTTTTCGGAAATGTATGGGGTTCCCTGTTTTCCTTGGTGGCTTGGACACCCGAGGCCCATATCTGTATGTTGTGCCGGTCGGCAGAGCGTCTGAAATTCCGGTCTGAAAACAGACTTGGGGTTACCTGGGTTTTAGGCTTTCCCCTTGGCGGCCAGGTAGGTGCACCCACACATGTGAGGTAGCGTTTTCATCGGGACACCTGTGGGAACGCATGACGGTAGCCCATGTGTTGTTCGGGGCGTGTTTCGATGGGTGAGCCGAGCGAAATGTGCGGAAAATGCATTTTTTTTCCCACATTTCGGACTTTGCGGGGGTGTCTGGGTAATACATTCTGGGGCGATTTGCCCAAATCATACCTCTGCAGATTCCCACCGGTGTCCTCTTTTTCGGAAATGTATGGGGTTCCCTGTTTTCCTTGGTGGCTTGGACACCCGAGGCCCATATCTGTATGTTGTGCCGGTCGGCAGAGCGTCTGAAATTCCGGTCTGAAAACAGACTTAGGGTTGATGGTGTTTTAGGGTTTCCCCTTGGCGGCCAGGTAGGTTCACCCACACGTGAGGTACCGTTTTCATCGGGACACCTGTGGGAACGTGGGACAGTAGGCCATGTGTTGTTGGGGGTGTGTTTCGATGGGTGAGCCGAGCGAAATGTGTGGAAAATGCGTTTTTTCCCCACATATCGGAATTTGCGGGGGTGTCTGGGTAATAAATTCTGGGGGATCTGCCCAAACCATACCTCTGCAGATTCCCAAGGGTGTCCTCTTTCCGGAAATGCATGGGGTTCCCTGTTTTCCTTGGTGGCTTGGACACCCGAGGCCCATATCTGTATGTTGTGCCGGTCGGCAGAGCGTCTGAAATTCCGGTCTGAAAACAGACTTGGGGCTAAGTGTGTTTTAGGCTTTCCCCTTGGCGACCAGGTAGGTGCACCCACACATGCGAGGTACCGTTTGTATCGGGACACCTGTGGGAACGCGGGACGGTAGGCCATGTGTTGTTGGGGGTGTGTTTTGATGGGTGAGCCGAGCGAAATGTGCGGAAAATGAGTTTTTTTCCCACATTTCGGACTTTGCGGGGGTGTCTGGGCAATAAATTCTGGGGCGATTTGCCCAAATCATACCTCTGCGGATTCCCACAGGTGTCCTCTTTTTGGAAATGCATGGGGTTCCCTGTTTTCCTAGGTGGCTTGGACACCCGAGGCCCATATCTGTATGTTGTGCCGGTTGGCAGAGCGTCTGAAATTCCGGTCTGAAAACAGACTTGGGGTTACTTTTGTTTTAGGCTTTCTCTTTGGTGGCCAGGTAGGTGCACCCACACATGTGAGGCTCCGTTTTCATCGGGACACCTGTGGGAATGCGGGACGGTAGGCCATGTGTTGTTCGGGGCATGTTTCGATGGGTGAGCCGAGCGAAATGTGCGGAAAATGTGTTTTTTTCCCACATTTCGGACTTTGCGGGGGTGTCTGGGTAATCAATTCTGGGGCGATTTGCCCAAATCATACCTCTGAGGATTCCCACGAGTGTCCTCTTTTCGGAAATGCGTGGGGTTCCCTGTTTCCCTTTGTGGCTTGGACATCCGAGGCCCATATCTGTATGTTGTGCCGGTCGGCAGAGCGCCTGAAATTCTGGTCTGAAAACAGACTTGGGGTTACTTGTGTTTTCGGCTTTCCCCTTGGCGGCCAGGTAGGTGCACCCACACATGTGAGGTACCGTTTTCATCGAGACACCTGTGGGAACTCGGGACGGTAGGCCATGTGTTGTTGGGGGCGTGTTTCGATGAGTGAGCCGAGTGAAATGTGCGGAAAATGCGTTTTTTTCCCCACATGTCGGACTTTGCGGGGGTGTCTGGGTAATAAATTCTGGGGCGATTTGCCCAAACCATACCTCTGCGGATTCCCACGGGTGTCTTCTTTTCGGAAATGCATGGAGTTCCCTGTTTTCCTTGGTGGCTTGGACACCCGAGGCCCATATCTGTATGTTGTGCCGGTCGGCAGAGCGTCTGAAATTCCGGTCTCAAAACAGACTTGGGGCTAAGTGTGTTTTAGGCTTTCCCCTTGGCGACCAGGTAGGTGCACCCACACATGCGAGTTACCGTTTGTATCGGGACACCTGTGGGAACGCGGGACGGTAGGCCATGTGTTGTTGGGGGCGTGTTTTGATGGGTGAGCCGAGCGAAATGTGCGGAAAATGCATTTTTTTCCCACATTTCGGACTTTGTGGGGGTGTCTGGGTAATAAATTCTGGGGCGATTTGCCCAAATCATACCTCTGCGGATTCCCACAGGTGTCCTCTTTTTGGAAATGCATGGGGTTCCCTGTTTTCCTAGGTGGCTTGGACACCCGAGGCCCATATCTGTATGTTGTGCCGGTTGGCAGAGCGTTTGAAATTCCGGTCTGAAAACAGACTTGGGGTTACTTGTGTTTTAGGCTTTCCCCTTGTCGGCCAGGTAGGTGCACCTACACATGTGAGGTACCGTTTTCATCGGGACACCTGTGGGAACGCAGGACGGTAGGACATGTGTTGTTGGGGGCATGTTTCGCTGGGTGAGCCGAGCGAAATGTGCGGAAAATGCGTTTTTTTCCCCACATTTCGGGCTTTGCGGGGGGTCTGGGTAATAAATTCTGGGGTGATTTGCCCAAATCATACCTCTGCGGATTCCCACGGGTGTCCTCTTTTCGGAAATGCATGGGGTTCCCTGTTTTCCTTGGTGGCTTGGACACCCGAGGCCCATATCTGTATGTTGCGCCGGTCGGCAGAGCGTCTGAAATTCCGGTCTGAAAACAGACTTGGGGTTACTTGTGTTTTAGGTTTTCCCCTTGGCGGCCAGGTAGGTGCACCCACACATGTGAGGTACCGTTTTCATTGGGACACCTGTGGGAACGCGGGACGGTAGGACATGTGTTGTTGGGGGAGTGTTTCGATGGGTGAGCCGGGCGAACTGTGCGGAAAATGCGTTTTTTTCCCCACATTTCGGACTTTGCGGGGGTGTTTGGGTAATAAATTCTGGGGCGATTTGCCCAAATCATACCTCTGCTGATTCCCACGGCTGTCCTCTTTTTGGAAATGTATGGGATTCCCTGTTTTCCTTGGTGGCTGTTAGGCAGAAACCTGTGCAGTACCCTTAGGGACCACTGCAAAAGATTTAAGACTACAGGTGTTGGCAGTAAACCCACTTGGTAGCAGTCTGTACCACCCAGATTTACCTGGTAGCTGTGGCTGAGCAGTCAGACTTCCCTCAAGAAGAGTTAGGCAGTATGCAAAGTATACTCAATAGGCACTCAGATACAATACTACAAGAAAACACTGACCAGAGCTTTGGTATCAAAGTATATAATTATTTATTTAAAAACACATAGTTGAAACACTCCAGCACTCTTATTGTAAAATATCCTACACACAGTCACTATTATGATATATACACCCCTTTTTCCCTATTAGAAAAATCACAGTAAAACACCACTTATTTTCATACAGAGGTGAGCGCTTAACTAGATTGCACTCTAATAAGTTTGTGAAAAAGGGAGGGAAAAAGACAGAATATGAAGAGGTACACCACTCTACGATTCAAGAACACTGTTAGCAAGGCAGAGAGCAAAAAGTCACTGGTGAGCCAAAGTCCAAAGGCTGGGACCACTCTTAGAGAGAGCAGAGCACAAATGCGCCCAAGATCACACAGTTACACTAGGCTTAGAAAGTCTTTCAGAGGGTTCAGAAAAGAGTTTAGAGAGGCTTAGAAAAGTTTAGCCAGGGAGTCCCAGGCTAACCCAGGTTCGAAAGCCGGGGCTAAATCTACCCCATACAGTCGGTAGCAAGGGAAGCCAGGCGGGACACGGTACCTTAAGTGAGAAGGATCCTCAAGCGGTGGCAGTTGTTCCTGGTAGTGGGTGCAAGTTGCGTCGTCGTCCAGGGGAAGAGAAGATCTCGACTTGGAGGAAAGATGAAGGTCGTTGCACTACCAGGGCAGAAACCAGCCGCGGAGTTTTCCGGTTAAAGGTGGTACCTTTGTCTCGCGGTCGTGGTAAAACGTGGTATCCCGGTTGCCGGGGTGCTTGGCACGGGCAAGGCGACCACGAGATACGTTGGGAAAGCGAAAAGACGGTGAAACTGGTTATCCCCACCAGTTAAAGGAAGAAGACTCTCCGGCGGGAGATCTCCTCTGTCGTTGGGAAAAGTGGTGAGACGGTCCAGCAGGGCTCCACCGGTAGTGGTGTCGTGGCAGGTCGGCTCAGCTTCTCCCTCGTCGGATTCTTAGGTCTTGTGGCGACTTCTGAAGTTCCAGTCCCCAAAGCCCTGTTTTTATGCAGCAAACCCCCATTCAATCAGCCTAGCTGTCACTCAAACATGCTAAGTGGTGAGCCGGCCGGCTCACCACTTGGGCCAATTAGGACGGAGTGCGACTTGAGTTGCCTAGGCAACTCAGTCCAGGGTGCCTAAATTCCCCTCCACCCCTCCTAAGTACCCCAGACATAGTGGCACCACTGTGGAGGGCTTCTGTGGAGAAGCCCGCCAAAAAGTGGAACAAAGGGCTCGACTTGGGTTAGAGTCACAGAAGGGAACACAAACGCCATTTTACAATCAAGTTTTGGCAAAAAATACCAACCGGAGAATTAATATTAATTAAATAAACCGGCGGTATGTCCGAGGCTACCGTAAATAATTAAATAAAGATAGTAGCCTAAAACAATGGGAAATCCCATAGGAAAATATTTGCGGTTGAATATAAAAAGTAGTATCCACTGCCACCAGCCAAAACTCGATCAGGGGGGACGGAGACGTGCCCCCTCGACTAACAGACCCCGGGGCAATTGAATTGCCCCAGCCAGTACGTCCACAATATGATGGTTTGTACTGGTTCTGTTCAGAATTTAAGACTAGTAAAGTCAATGGTGACTTTACATGCCCTGGGAGACAGTAGTCAGTCCCAGGGTATAGAGTCTATACTCGGGGGTCACTATGACACCCCTGTGTCACTGCACTGAGGGTGCTGTGTAACACACATCATAAAAACTCATGAAGCCCTATGGAGTAAAAGACCCCATAGCCCATTAAACACATCTAGATTCAAAGAAACACACTCAAATTATGCCCAAGAGTGAGGGTAAAAGAGTCTCACTCTTGGCAGGAGAAAAAAAATAAACCCCAAAAATACAGCAAAGCTGCTGGAGGACTCACTGGATTAGGAAATTCAGCCTAAACAGAGAATTCTCCCTAACAGTGGCTTGGACACCCGAGGCCCATATTTGTATGTTGTGCCGGTCGGCAGAGCATCTGAAATTCCGGTCTGAAAACAGACTTGGGGTTACTTGTGTTTTAGGCTTTCCCCTTGGCGGCCAGGTAGGTGCACCTACACATGTGAGGTACCGTTTTCATCGGGACACCTGTGGGAACGCAGGACGGTAGGACATGTGTTGTTGGGGGCGTGTTTCGATGGGTGAGCCGGGCGAAATGTGCGAAAAATGCGTTTTTTCCCCACATTTCGGACTTTGCGGGGGTGTCTGGGTAATAAATTCTGGGGCGATTTGCCCAAATCATACCTCTGAGGATTCCCACGAGTGTCCTCTTTTCGGAAATGCGTGGGGTTCCCTGTTTTACTTGGTGGCTTGGACATCCGAGGCCCATATCTGTATGTTGTGCCGGTCGGCAGAGCGTCTGAAATTCTGGTCTGAAAACAGACTTGGGGCTACGTGTGTTTTAGGCTTTCCCCTTGGCGACCAGGTAGGTGCACCCACACATGCGAGGTACCGTTTTGTTTGGGACACCTGTGGGAACGCGGGACGGTAGGCCATGTGTTGTTGGGGGCGTGTTTCGATGGGTGAGCCGAGCGAAATGGGTGGAAAATGCGTTTTTTTCCCCACATTTCGGACTTTGCGGGGGTGTCTGGGTAATAAATTCTGGGGCGATTAGCCCAAATCATACCTCTGCGGATTCCCACGGGTGTCCTCTATTTGGAAATGCATGGGGTTCCCTGTTTTCCTAGGTGGCTTGGACACCCGAGGCCCATATCTGTATGTTGCGCCGGTCGGCAGAGCGTCTGAAATTCCGGTCTGAAAACAGACTTGGGGTTACTTGTGTTTTAGGCTTTCCCCTTGGTGGCCATGTAGGTGCACCCACACATGTGAGGTACCGTTTTCATCGGGACACCTGTGGGAACGCAGGACGGTAGGCCATGTGTTGTTGGGGGTGTGTTTTGATGGGTGAGCCGAGCGAAATGTGCGGAAAATGCATTTTTTTCCCACATTTCGGACTTTGCGGGGGTGTCTGGGCAATAAATTCTGGGGCGATTTGCCCAAATCATACCTCTGCGGATTCCCACAGGTGTCCTCTTTTTGGAAATGCATGGGGTTCCCTGTTTTCCTAGGTGGCTTGGACACCCGAGGCCCATATGTTGTGCCGGTTGGCAGAGCGTCTGAAATTCCGGTCTGAAAACAGACTTGGGGTTACTTGTGTTTTAGGCTTTCTCTTTGGTGGCCAGGTAGGTGCACCCACACATGTGAGGCTCCGTTTTCATCAGGACACCTGTGGGAATGCGGGACGGTAGGCCATGTGTTGTTCGGGGCATGTTTCGATGGGTGAGCCGAGCGAAATGTGCGGAAAATGTGTTTTTTCCCACATTTCGGACTTTGCGGGGGTGTCTGGGTAATCAATTCTGGGGCGATTTGCCCAAATCATACCTCTGAGGATTCCCACGAGTGTCCTCTTTTCGGAAATGCGTGGGGTTCCCTGTTTCCCTTTGTGGCTTGGACATCCGAGGCCCATATCTGTATGTTGTGCCGGTCGGCAGAGCGCCTGAAATTCTGGTCTGAAAACAGACTTGGGGCTATGTGTGTTTTAGGCTTTCCCCTTGGCGACCAGGTAGGTGCACCCACACATGCGAGATACCGTTTTCTTTGGGACACCTGTGGGAACGCGGGACGGTAGGCCATGTGTTGTTGGGGGCGTGTTTCGATGGGTGAGCTGAGCGAAATGTGTGGAAAATGTGTTTTTTTCCCCACATTTCGGACTTTGCGGGGGTATCTGGGTAATAAATTCTGGGGCGATTTGCCCAAATCATACCTCTGCTGATTCCCACGGGTGTCCTCTTTTCGGAAATGCTTGGGGTTCCCTGTTTTCCTTGGTGGCTTGGACACCCGAGGCCCATATCTGTATGTTGTGCCGGTCGGCAGAGCGTCTGAAATTCCGGTCTGAAAACAGACTTAGGGTTGATTGTGTTTTAGGCTTTCCCCTTGGCAGCCAGGTAGGTGCACCCACACATGTGAGGTACCGTTTTCATCGGGACACCTGTGGGAACGCGGGACGGTAGGCCATGTGTTTTGGGGGCGTGTTTCGATGGGTGAGCCGAGCAAAATGTGCGAAAAATGCATTTTTTTCCCCACATTTCGGACTTTGTGGGGGTGTCTGGGTAATACATTCTGGGGCGATTTGCCCAAATCATACCTCTGAGGATTCCCACGAGTGTCCTCTTTTCGGAAATGCGTGGGGTTCCCTGTTTTCCTTTGTGGCTTGGACATCCGAGGCCCATATCTGTATGTTGTGCCGGTCGGCAGAGCGTCTGAAATTCTGGTCTGAAAACAGACTTGGGGCTACGTGTGTTTTAGGCTTTCCCCTTGGCGACCAGGTAGGTGCACCCTCACATGCGAGGTACCGTTTTCTTTGGGACACCTGTGGGAACGCGGGACGGTAGGCCATGTGTTGTTGGGGGCGTGTTTCGATGGGTGAGCTGACGAAATGTGTGGAAAATGCATTTTTTTCCCCACATTTCGGACTTTGCGGGGGTGTCTGGGTAATAAATTCTGGGGCGATTTGCCCAAATCACACCTCTGCGGATTCCCACGGGTGTCTTCTTTTCGGAAATGCATGGAGTTCCCTGTTTCCCTTGGTGGCTTGGACACCCGAGGCCCATATCTGTATGTTGTGCCGGTCGGCAGAGCGTCTGAAATTCCGGTCTCAAAACAGACTTGGGGCTAAGTGTGTTTTAGGCTTTCCCCTTGGCGACCAGGTAGGTGCACCCACACATGCGAGGTACCGTTTGTATCGGGACACCTGTGGGAACGCGGGACGGTAGGCCATGTGTTGTTGGGGGCGTGTTTTGATGGGTGAGCCGAGCGAAATGTGCGGAAAATGCGTTTTTTTCCCACATTTCGGACTTTGTGGGGGTGTCTGGGTAATAAATTCTGGGGCGATTTGCCCAAATCATACCTCTGCGGATTCCAACAGGTGTCCTCTTTTTGGAAATGCATGGGGTTCCCTGTTTTCCTAGGTGGCTTGGACACCCGAGGCCCATATCTGTATGTTGTGCCGGTTGGCAGAGCGTCTGAAATTCCGGTCTGAAAACAGACTTGGGTTACTTGTGTTTTAGGCTTTCTCTTTGGCGGCCAGGTAGGTGCACCCACACATGTGAGGCTCCGTTTTCATCGGGACACCTGTGGGAATGCGGGACGGTAGGCCATGTGTTCTTCGGGGCGTCTTTCGATGGGTGAGCCGAGCGAAATGTGCGGAAAATGTGTTTTTTTCCCACATTTCGGACTTTGCGGGGGTGTCTGGGTAATCAATTCTGGGGCGATTTGCCCAAATCATACTTCTGCGGATTCCCACAGGTGTCCTCTTTTCGGAAATGCATGGGGTTCCCTGTTTTCCTTGATGGCTTGGACACCCGAGGCCCATATCTGTAAGTTGTGCCGGTCGGCAGAGCGTTTGAAATTCCGGTCTGAAAACAGACTTGGGGTTACTTGTGTTTTAGGCTTTCCCCTTGTCGGCCAGGTAGGTGCACCTACACATGTGAGGTACCGTTTTCATCGGGACACCTGTGGGAACGCAGGACGGTAGGACATGTGTTGTTGGGGGCATGTTTCGCTGGGTGAGCCGAGCGAAATGTGCGGAAAATGCGTTTTTTTCCCCACATTTCGGACTTTGCGGGGGGGTCTGGGTAATAAATTCTGGGGCGATTTGCCCAAATCATACCTCTGCGGATTCCCACGGGTGTCCTCTTTTCAGAAATGCATGGGGTTCCCTGTTTTCCTTGGTGGCTTGGACACCCGAGGCCCATATCTGTATGTTGTGCCGGTCGGTAGAGCGTCTGAAATTCCGGTCTGAAAACAGACTTGGGGTTACTTGTGTTTTAGGCTTTCCCCTTGGCGGCCAGGTAGGTGCACCCACACATGTGAGGTACCGTTTTCATTGGGACACCTGTGGGAACGCGGGACGGTAGGCCATCTGTTGTTGGGGGCGTGTTTTCGATGGGTGAGCTGAGCGAAATGTGCGAAAAATGTGTTTTTTTCCCCACATTTCGGACTTTGCAGGGGTGTCTGGGTAATAAATTCTGGGGCGATTTGCCCAAATCATACCTCTGCCGATTCCCACTGGTGTCCTCTTTTCAGAAATGCATGGGGTTCCCTGTTTTCCTTGGTGGCTTGGACACCCGAGGCCCATATCTGCACGTTGTGCCGGTCGGCAGAGCAGTAGGTGCACCCACACATGTGAGGTACCGTTTTCATCGGGACACCTGTGGGAACTGGGACGGTAGGCCATGTGTTGTTGGGGGCGTGTTTCGATGGGTGAGCTGAGGGAAATGTGCGGAAAATGGTTTTTTTTCCCACATTTCAGACTTTGCGGGGGGTGTCTTGGTAAAAAATTCTGGGGCGATTTGCCCAAATCATACCTCTGCTGATTCCCACGGGTGTCCTCTTTTCGGAAATGTATGGGGTTCCCTGTTTTCCTTGGTGGCTTGGACACCCGAGGCCCATATCTGTATGTTGTGCCGGTCGGCAGAGCGTCTGAAATTCCGGTCTGAAAACAGACTTGGGGTTACCTGGGTTTTAGGCTTTCCGCTTGGCGGCCAGGTAGGTGCACCCACACATGTGAGGTAGCGTTTTCATCGGGACACCTGTGGGAACGCATGACGGTAGGCCATGTGTTGTTGGGGGCGTGTTTCGATGGGTGAGCCGAGCGAAATGTGCGGAAAATGCATTTTTTTTCCCACATTTCGGACTTTGCGGGGGTGTCTGGGTAATACATTCTGGGGCGATTTGCCCAAATCATACCTCTGCAGATTCCCACCGGTGTCCTCTTTTTCGGAAATGTATGGGGTTCCCTGTTTTCCTTGGTGGCTTGGACACCCGAGGCCCATATCTGTATGTTGTGCCGGTCGGCAGAGCGTCTGAAATTCCGGTCTGAAAACAGACTTAGGGTTGATGGTGTTTTAGGGTTTCCCCTTGGCGGCCAGGTAGGTTCACCCACACGTGAGGTACCGTTTTCATCGGGACACCTGTGGGAACGTGGGACAGTAGGCCATGTGTTGTTGGGGGTGTGTTTCGATGGGTGAGCCGAGCGAAATGTGTGGAAAATGCATTTTTTCCCCACATATCGGAATTTGCGGGGGTGTCTGGGTAATAAATTCTGGGGCGATTTGCCCAAATCATACCTCTGCGGATTCCCACGGGTGTCCTCTTTTCGGAAATGCATGGGGTTCCCTGTTTTCCTTGGTGGCTTGGACACCCGAGGCCCATATCTGTATGTTCTGCCGGTCGGCAGAGTGTCTGAAATTCCGGTCTGAAAACAGACTTGGGTTACTTGTGTTTTAGGCTTTCCCCTTGGCGGCCAGGTAGGTGCACCCACACATGTGAGGTACCGTTTTCCTCGGGACACCTATGGGAACGCGGGACGGTAGGCCATGTGTTGTTGGGGGCGTGTTTCGATGGGTGAGCCGAGCGAAATGTGTGGAAAATGCGGGGTTTTTTCCCACATTTCGGACTTTGTGGGGGTGTCTGGGTAATAAATTCTGGGGGATCTGCCCAAACCATACCTCTGCAGATTCCCAAGGGTGTCCTCTTTCCGGAAATGCATGGGGTTCCCTGTTTTCCTTGGTGGCTTGGACACCCGAGGCCCATATCTGTATGTTGTGCCGGTCGGCAGAGCGTCTGAAATTCCGGTCTGAAAACAGACTTGGGGCTAAGTGTGTTTTAGGCTTTCCCCTTGGCGACCAGGTAGGTGCACCCACACATGCGAGGTACCGTTTGTATCGGGACACCTGTGGGAACGCGGGACGGTAGGCCATGTGTTGTTGGGGGTGTGTTTTGATGGGTGAGCCGAGCGAAATGTGCGGAAAATGCATTTTTTTCCCACATTTTGGACTTTGCGGGGGTGTCTGGGCAATAAATTCTGGGGCGATTTGCCCAAATCATACCTCTGCGGATTCCCACAGGTGTCCTCTTTTTGGAAATGCATGGGGTTCCCTGTTTTCCTAGGTGGCTTGGACACCCGAGGCCCATATCTGTATGTTGTGCCGGTTGGCAGAGCGTCTGAAATTCCGGTCTGAAAACAGACTTGGGGTTACTTGTGTTTTAGGCTTTCTCTTTGGTGGCCAGGTAGGTGCACCCACACATGTGAGGCTCCGTTTTCATCGGGACACCTGTGGGAATGCGGGACGGTAGGCCATGTGTTGTTCGGGGCATGTTTCGATGGGTGAGCCGAGCGAAATGTGCGGAAAATGTGTTTTTTTCCCACATTTCGGACTTTGCGGGGGTGTCTGGGTAATCAATTCTGGGGCGATTTGCCCAAATCATACCTCTGAGGATTCCCACGAGTGTCCTCTTTTCGGAAATGCGTGGGGTTCCCTGTTTCCCTTTGTGGCTTGGACATCCGAGGCCCATATCTGTATGTTGTGCCGGTCGGCAGAGCGCCTGAAATTCTGGTCTGAAAACAGACTTGGGGCTACGTGTGTTTTAGGCTTTCCCCTTGGCGACCAGGTAGGTGCACCCACACATGCGAGATACCGTTTTCTTTGGGACACCTGTGGGAACGCGGGACGGTAGGCCATGTGTTGTTGGGGGCGTGTTTCGATGGGTGAGCTGAGCGAAATGTGTGGAAAATGCGTTTTTTTCCCCACATTTCGGACTTTGCGGGGGTATCTGGGTAATAAATTCTGGGGCGATTTGCCCAAATCATACCTCTGCTGATTCCCACAGGTGTCCTCTTTTCGGAAATGCTTGGGGTTCCCTGTTTTCCTTGGTGGCTTGGACACCCGAGGCCCATATCTGTATGTTGTGCCGGTCGGCAGAGCGTCTGAAATTCCGGTCTGAAAACAGACTTAGGGTTGATTGTGTTTTAGGCTTTCCCCTTGGCAGCCAGGTAGGTGCACCCACACATGTGAGGTACCGTTTTCATCGGGACACCTGTGGGAACGCGGGACGGTAGGCCATGTGTTTTGGGGGCGTGTTTCGATGGGTGAGCCGAGCAAAATGTGCGAAAAATGCATTTTTTTCCCCACATTTCGGACATTGTGGGGGTGTCTGGGTAATACATTCTGGGGCGATTTGCCCAAATCATACCTCTGAGGATTCCTACGAGTGTCCTCTTTTCGGAAATGCATGGAGTTCCCTGTTTTCCTTGGTGGCTTGGACACCCGAGGCCCATATCTGTATGTTGTGCCGGTCGGCAGAGCGTCTGAAATTCCGGTCTCAAAACAGACTTGGGGCTAAGTGTGTTTTAGGCTTTCCCCTTGGCGACCAGGTAGGTGCACCCACACATGCGAGGTACCGTTTGTATCGGGACACCTGTGGGAACGCGGGACGGTAGGCCATGTGTTGTTGGGGGCGTGTTTCGATGGGTGAGCTGACGAAATGTGTGGAAAATGCATTTTTTTCCCCACATTTCGGACTTTGCGCGGGTGTCTGGGTAATAAATTCTGGGGCGATTTGCCCAAATCACACCTCTGCGGATTCCCACGGGTGTCTTCTTTTCGGAAATGCATGGAGTTCCCTGTTTTCCTTGGTGGCTTGGACACCCGAGGCCCATATCTGTATGTTGTGCCGGTCGGCAGAGCGTCTGAAATTCCGGTCTCAAAACAGACTTGGGGCTAAGTGTGTTTTAGGCTTTCCCCTTGGCGACCAGGTAGGTGCACCCACACATGCGAGGTACCGTTTGTATCGGGACACCTGTGGGAACGCGGGACGGTAGGCCATGTGTTGTTGGGGGCGTGTTTTGATGGGTGAGCCGAGCGAAATGTGCGGAAAATGCGTTTTTTTCCCACATTTCGGACTTTGTGGGGGTGTCTGGGTAATAAATTCTGGGGCGATTTGCCCAAATCATACCTCTGCGGATTCCAACAGGTGTCCTCTTTTTGGAAATGCATGGGATTCCCTGTTTTCCTAGGTGGCTTGGACACCCGAGGCCCATATCTGTATGTTGTGCCGGTTGGCAGAGCGTCTGAAATTCCGGTCTGAAAACAGACTTGGGGTTACTTGTGTTTTAGGCTTTCTCTTTGGTGGCCAGGTAGGTGCACCCACACATGTGAGGCTCCGTTTTCATCGGGACACCTGTGGGAATGCGGGACGGTAGGCCATGTGTTGTTCGGGGCGTGTTTCGATGGGTGAGCCGAGCGAAATGTGCGGAAAATGTGTTTTTTTCCCACATTTCGGACTTTGCGGGGGTGTCTGGGTAATCAATTCTGGGGCGATTTTCCCAAATCATACTTCTGCGGATTCCCACAGGTGTCCTCTTTTCGGAAATGCATGGGGTTCCCTGTTTTCCTTGATGGCTTGGACACCCGAGGCCCATATCTGTAAGTTGTGCCGGTCGGCAGAGCGTTTGAAATTCCGGTCTGAAAACAGACTTGGGGTTATTTGTGTTTTAGGCTTTCCCCTTGTCGGCCAGGTAGGTGCACCTACACATGTGAGGTACCGTTTTCATCGGGACACCTGTGGGAACGCAGGACGGTAGGACATGTGTTGTTGGGGGCATGTTTCGCTGGGTGAGCCGAGCGAAATGTGCGGAAAATGCGTTTTTTTCCCCACATTTCGGACTTTGCGGGGGGGTCTGGGTAATAAATTATGGGGCGATTTGCCCAAATCATACCTCTGCGGATTCCCACGGGTGTTCTCTTTTCAGATATGCATGGGGTTCCCTGTTTTCCTTGGTGGCTTGGACACCCGAGGCCCATATCTGTATGTTGTGCCGGTCGGCAGAGCGTCTGAAATTCCGGTCTGAAAACAGACTTGGGGTTACTTGTGTTTTAGGCTTTCCCCTTGGCGGCCAGGCAGGTGCACCCACACATGTGAGGTACCGTTTTCATTGGGACACCTGTGGGAACGCGGGACGGTAGGCCATCTGTTGTTGGGGGCGTGTTTTCGATGGGTGAGCTGAGCGAAATGTGCGAAAAATGTGTTTTTTTCCCGACATTTCGGACTTTGCAGGGGTGTCTGGGTAATAAATTCTGGGGCGATTTGCCCAAATCATACCTCTGCCGATTCCCACTGGTGTCCTCTTTTCAGAAATGCATGGGGTTCCCTGTTTTCCTTAGTGGCTTGGACACCCGAGACCCATATCTGCACGTTGTGCCGGTCGGCAGAGCAGTAGGTGCACCCACACATGTGAGGTACCGTTTTCATCGGGACACCTGTGGGAACTGGGACGGTAGGCCATGTGTTGTTGGGGGCGTGTTTCGATGGGTGAGCTGAGGGAAATGTGCGGAAAATGGGTTTTTTTGCAACATTTCAGACTTTGCGGGGGGTGTCTTGGTAATAAATTCTGGGGCGATTTGCTCAAATCAGACCTCTGCTGATTCCCACGGGTGTCCTCTTTTCGGAAATGTATGGGGTTCCCTGTTTTCCTTGGTGGCTTGGACACCCGAGGCCCATATCTGTATGTTGTGCCGGTCGGCAGAGCGTCTGAAATTCCGGTCTGAAAACAGACTTGGGGTTACCTGGGTTTTAGGCTTTCCCCTTGGCGGCCAGGTAGGTTCACCCACACGTGAGGTACCGTTTTCATCGGGACACCTATGGGAACGCGGGACGGTAGGCCATGTGTTGTTGGGGGCGTGTTTCGATGGGTGAGCCGAGCGAAATGTGTGGAAAATGCGGGGTTTTTTTCCCACATTTCGGACTTTGCGGGGGTGTCTGGGTAATCAATTCTGGGGCGATTTGCCCAAATCATACCTCTGCGGATTCCCATGGGTGTCCTCTTTTCGGAAAGGCATGGGGTTCCCTGTTTTCCTTGGTGGCTTGGACACCCAAGGCCCATATCTGTATGTTGTGCCGGTCGGCAGAGCGTCTGAAATTCCGGTCTGAAAACAGACTTGGGGCTAAGTGTGTTTTAGGCTTTCCCCTTGGCGACCAGGTAGGTGCACCCACACATGCGAGGTACCGTTTGTATCGGGACACCTGTGGGAACGCGGGACGGTAGGCCATGTGTTGTTGGGGGCATGTTTCGATGGGTGAGCTGAGGGAAATGTGTGGAAAATGTGTTTTTCTCCCACATTTCAGACTTTGCGGGGGGTGTCTTGGTAATAAATTCTGGGGCGATTTGCCCAAATCATACTTCTGCGGATTCCCACAGGTGTCCTCTTTTCGGAAATGCATGGGGTTCCCTGTTTTCCTTGATGGCTTGGACACCCGAGGCCCATATCTGTAAGTTGTGCCGGTCGGCAGAGCGTTTGAAATTCCGGTCTGAAAACAGACTTGGGGTTACTTGTGTTTTAGGCTTTCCCCTTGTCGGCCAGGTAGGTGCACCTACACATGTGAGGTACCGTTTTCATCGGGACACCTGTGGGAACGCAGGACGGTAGGACATGTGTTGTTGGGGGCATGTTTCACTGGGTGAGCCGAGCGAAATGTGCGGAAAATGCGTTTTTTCCCCACATTTCGGACTTTGCGGGGGGGTCTGGGTAATAAATTCTGGGGCGATTTGCCCAAATCATACCTCTGCGGATTCCCACGGGTGTCCTCTTTTCAGAAATGCATGGGGTTCCCTGTTTTCCTTGATGGCTTGGACACCCGAGGCCCATATCTGTATGTTGTGCCGGTCGGCAGAGCGTCTGAAATTCCGGTCTGAAAACAGACTTGGGGTTACTTGTGTTTTAGGCTTTCCCCTTGGCGGCCAGGTAGGTGCACCCACACATGTGAGGTACCGTTTTCATTGGGACACCTGTGGGAACGCGGGACGGTAGGCCATCTGTTGTTGGGGGCGTGTTTTCGATGGGTGAGCTGAGCGAAATGTGCGAAAAATGTGTTTTTTTCCCGACATTTCGGACTTTGCAGGGGTGTCTGGGTAATAAATTCTGGGGCGATTTGCCCAAATCATACCTCTGCCGATTCCCACTGGTGTCCTCTTTTCAGAAATTCATGGGGTTCCCTGTTTTCCTTGGTGGCTTGGACACCCGAGGCCCATATCTTCACGTTGTGCCGGTCGGCAGAGCAGTAGGTGCACCCACACATGTGAGGTACCGTTTTCATCGGGACACCTGTGGGAACTGGGACGGTAGGCCATGTGTTGTTGGGGGCGTGTTTCGATGGGTGAGCTGAGGGAAATGTGCGGAAAATGGTTTTTTTTCCCACATTTCAGACTTCACGGGGGGTGTCTTGGTAATAAATTCTGGGGCGATTTGCCCAAATCAGACCTCTGCTGATTCCCACGGGTGTCCTCTTTTCGGAAATGTATGGGGTTCCCTGTTTTCCTTGGTGGCTTGGACACCCGAGGCCCATGTCTGTATGTTGTGCCGGTCGGCAGAGCGTCTGAAATTCCGGTCTGAAAACAGACTTGGGGTTACCTGGGTTTTAGGCTTTCCCCTTGGCGGCCAGGTAGGTGCACCCAAACATGTGAGGTAGCGTTTTCATCGGGACACCTGTGGGAACGCATGACGGTAGGCCATGTGTTGTTGGGGGCGTGTTTAGATGGGTGAGCCGAGCGAAATGTGCGGAAAATGCATTTTTTTTCCCACATTTCGGACTTTGCGGGGGTGTCTGGGTAATACATTCTGGGGCGATTTGCCCAAATCATACCTCTGCAGATTCCCACCGGTGTCCTCTTTTTCGGAAATGTATGGGGTTCCCTGTTTTCCTTGGTGGCTTGGACACCCAAGGCCCATATCTGTATGTTGTGCCCGTCGGCAGAGCGTCTGAAATTCCGGTCTGAAAACAGACTTAGGGTTGATGGTGTTTTAGGCTTTCCCCTTGGCGGCCAGGTAGGTTCACCCACACGTGAGGTACCGTTTTCATCGGGACACCTGTGGGAACGCGGGACAGTAGGCCATGTGTTGTTGGGGGTGTGTTTCGATGGGGGAGCCGAGCGAAATGTGTGGAAAATGCGTTTTTTCCCCACATATCGGAATTTGCGGGGGTGTCTGGGTAATAAATTCTGGGGCGATTTGCCCAAATCATACCTCTGCGGATTCCCACGGGTGTCCTCTTTTCGGAAATGCATGAGGTTCCCTGTTTTACTTGGTGGCTTGGACACCCGAGGCCCATATCTGTATGTTCTGCCGGTCGGCAGAGTGTCTGAAATTCCGGTCTGAAAACAGACTTGGGTTACTTGTGTTTTAGGCTTTCCCCTTGGCGGCCAGGTAGGTGCACCCACACATGTGAGGTACCGTTTTCATCGGAACACCTGTGGGAGCGCGGGACGGTAGGCCATGTGTTGTTGGGGGCGTGTTTCGATGGGTGAGCCGAGCGAAATGTGCGGAAAATGCAGTTTTTTCCCAAATTTCGGACTTTGCGGGGGTGTCTGGGTAATCAATTCTGGGGCGATTTCCCCAAATCATACCTCTGCGGATTCCCACGGGTGTCCTCTTTTCGGAAAGGCATGGGGTTCCCTGTTTTCCTTGGTGGCTTGGACACCCGAGGCCCATATCTGTATGTTGTGCCGGTCGGCAGAGCGACTGAAATTCCAGTCTGAAAACAGACTTGGGGCTAAGTGTGTTTTAGGCTTTCCCCTTGGCGACCAGGTAGGTGCACCCACACATGCGAGGTACCGTTTGTATCGGGACACCTGTGGGAACGCGGGACGGTAGGCCATGTGTTGTTGGGGGCGTGTTTTGATGGGTGAGCCGAGCGAAATGTGCGGAAAATGCGTTTTTTTCCCACATTTCGGACTTTGCGGGGGTGTCTGTGCAATAAATTCTGGGGCGATGTGCCCAAATCATACCTCTGCGGATTCCCACAGGTGTCCTCTTTTTGGAAATGCATGGGGTTCCCTGTTTTCCTAGGTGACTTGGACACCCGAGGCCCATATCTGTATGTTGTGCCGGTCGGCAGAGCGTCTGAAATTCCAGTCTGAAAACAGACTTGGGGCTAAGTGTGTTTTAGGCTTTCCCCTTGGCGACCAGGTAGGTGCACCCACACATGCGAGGTACCGTTTGTATCGGGACACCTGTGGGAACGCGGGACGGTAGGCCATGTGTTGTTGGGGGCGTGTTTTGATGGGTGAGCCGAGCGAAATGTGCGGAAAATGCGTTTTTTTCACACATTTCGGACTTTGCGGGGGTGTCTGGGCAATAAATTCTGGGGCGATTTGCCCAAATCATACCTCTGCGGATTCCCACAGGTGTCCTCTTTTTGGAAATGCATGGGGTTCCCTGTTTTCCTAGGTGACTTGGACACCCGAGGCCCATATCTGTATGTTGTGCCGGTTGGCAGAGCGTCTGAAATTCCGGTCTGAAAACAGACTTGGGGTTACTTGTGTATTAGGCTTTCTCTTTGGTGGCCAGGTAGGTGCACCCACACATGTGAGGCTCCGTTTTCATCGGGACACCTGTGGGAATGCGGGACGGTAGGCCATGTGTTGTTCGGGGCGTGTTTCGATGGGTGAGCCGAGCGAAATGTGCGGAAAATGTGTTTTTTTCCCACATTTCGGACTTTGCGGGGGTGTCTGGGTAATCAATTCTGGGGCGATTTGCCCAAATCATACTTCTGCGGATTCCCACAGGTGTCCTCTTTTCGGAAATGCATGGGGTTCCCTGTTTTCCTTGATGGCTTGGACACCCGAGGCCCATATCTGTAAGTTGTGCCGGTCGGCAGAGCGTTTGAAATTCCGGTCTGATAACAGACTTGGGGTTACTTGTGTTTTAGGTTTCCCCTTGTCGGCCAGGTAGGTGCACCTACACATGTGAGGTACCGTTTTCATCGGGACACCTGTGGGAACGCAGGACGGTAGGACATGTGTTGTTGGGGGCATGTTTCGCTGGGTGAGCCGAGCGAAATGTGCGGAAAATGCGTTTTTTCCCCACATTTCGGACTTTGCGAGGGGTCTGGGTAATAAATTCTGGGGCGATTTGCCCAAATCATACCTCTGCGGATTCCCACGGATGTCCTCTTTTCAGAAATGCATGGGGTTCCCTGTTTTCCATGGTGGCTTGGACACCCGAGGCCCATATCTGTATGTTGTGCCGGTCGGCAGAGCGTCTGAAATTCCGGTCTGAAAACAGACTTGGGGTTACTTGTGTTTTAGGCTTTCCCCTTGGCGGCCAGGTAGGTGCACCCACACATGTGAGGTACCGTTTTCATTGGGACACCTGTGGGAACGCGGGACGGTAGGCCATGTGTTGTTCGGGGCGTGTTTCGATGGGTGAGCCGAGCGAAATGTGCGGAAAATGTGTTTTTTTCCCACATTTCGGACTTTGCGGGGGTGTCTGGGTAATCAATTCTGGGGCGATTTGCCCAAATCATACTTCTGCGGATTCCCACAGGTGTCCTCTTTTCGGAAATGCATGGGGTTCCCTGTTTTCCTTGATGGCTTGGACACCCGAGGCCCATATCTGTAAGTTGTGCCGGTCGGCAGAGCGTTTGAAATTCCGGTCTGAAAACAGACTTGGGGTTACTTGTGTTTTAGGCTTTCCCCTTGTCGGCCAGGTAGGTGCACCTACACATGTGAGGTACCGTTTTCATCGGGACACCTGTGGGAACGCAGGACGGTAGGACATGTGTTGTTGGGGGCATGTTTCGCTGGGTGAGCCGAGCGAAATGTGCGGAAAATGCGTTTTTTTCCCCACATTTCGGACTTTGCGGGGGGGTCTGGGTAATAAATTATGGGGCGATTTGCCCAAATCATACCTCTGCGGATTCCCACGGGTGTCCTCTTTTCAGAAATGCATGGGGTTCCCTGTTTTCCTTGGTGGCTTGGACACCCGAGGCCCATATCTGTATGTTGTGCCGGTCGGCAGAGCGTCTGAAATTCCGGTCTGAAAACAGACTTGGGGTTACTTGTGTTTTAGGCTTTCCCCTTGGCGGCCAGGTAGGTGCACCCACACATGTGAGGTACCGTTTTTATTGGGACACCTGTGGGAACGCGGGACGGTAGGCCATCTGTTGTTGGGGGCGTGTTTTCGATGGGTGAGCTGAGCGAAATGTGCGAAAAATGTGTTTTTTTCCCCACATTTCGGACTTTGCAGGGGTGTCTGGGTAATAAATTCTGAGGGGCGATTTGCCCAAATCATACCTCTGCCGATTCCCACTGGTGTCCTCTTTTCAGAAATGCATGGGGTTCCCTGTTTTCCTTGGTGGCTTGGACACCCGAGGCCCATATCTGCACGTTGTGCCGGTCGGCAGAGCAGTAGGTGCACCCACACATGTGAGGTACTGTTTTCATCGGGACACCTGTGGGAACTGGGACGGTAGGCCATGTGTTGTTGGGGGCGTGTTTCGATGGGTGAGCTGAGGGAAATGTGCGGAAAATGGGTTTTTTTGCAACATTTCAGACTTTGCGGGGGGTGTCTTGGTAATAAATTCTGGGGCGATTTGCTCAAATCAGACCTCTGCTGATTCCCACGGGTGTCCTCTTTTCGGAAATGTATGGGGTTCCCTGTTTTCCTTGGTGGCTTGGACACCCGAGGCCCATATCTGTATGTTGTGCCGGTCGGCAGAGCGTCTGAAATTCCGGTCTGAAAACAGACTTGGGGTTACCTGGGTTTTAGGCTTTCCCGTTGGCGGCCAGGTAGGTTCACCCACACGTGAGGTACCGTTTTCATCGGGACACCTATGGGAACGCGGGACGGTAGGCCATGTGTTGTTGGGGGCGTGTTTCGATGGGTGAGCCGAGCGAAATGTGTGGAAAATGCGGGGTTTTTTTCCCACATTTCGGACTTTGCGGGGGTGTCTGGGTAATCAATTCTGGTGCGATTTGCCCAAATCATACCTCTGCGGATTCCCATGGGTGTCCTATTTTCGGAAAGGCATGGGGTTCCCTGTTTTCCTTGGTGGCTTGGACACCCGAGGCCCATATCTGTATGTTGTGCCGGTCGGCAGAGCGTCTGAAATTCCGGTCTGAAAACAGACTTGGGGCTAAGTGTGTTTTAGGCTTTCCCCTTGGCGACCAGGTAGGTGCACCCACACATGCGAGGTACCGTTTGTATCGGGACACCTGTGGGAACGCGGGACGGTAGGCCATGTGTTGTTGGGGGCGTGTTTCGATGGGTGAGCTGAGGGAAATGTGTGGAAAATGTGTTTTTCTCCCACATTTCAGACTTTGCGGGGGTGTCTTGGTAATAAATTCTGGGGCGATTTGCCCAAATCATACTTCTGCGGATTCCCACAGGTGTCCTCTTTTCGGAAATGCATGGGGTTCCCTGTTTTCCTTGATGGCTTGGACACCCGAGGCCCATATCTGTAAGTTGTGCCGGTCGGCAGAGCGTTTGAAATTCCGGTCTGAAAACAGACTTGGGGTTACTTGTGTTTTAGGCTTTCCCCTTGTCGGCCAGGTAGGTGCACCTACACATGTGAGGTACCGTTTTCATCGGGACACCTGTGGGAACGCAGGACGGTAGGACATGTGTTGTTGGGGGCATGTTTCGCTGGGTGAGCCGAGCGAAATTGGCGGAAAATGCGTTTTTTCCCCACATTTCGGACTTTGCGGGGGGGTCTGGGTAATAAATTCTGGGGCGATTTGCCCAAATCATACCTCTGCGGATTCCCACAGGTGTCCTCTTTTCAGAAATGCATGGGGTTCCCTGTTTTCCTTGGTGGCTTGGACACCCGAGGCCCATATCTGTATGTTGTGCCGGTCGGCAGAGCGTCTGAAATTCCGGTCTGAAAACAGACTTGGGGTTACTTGTGTTTTAGGCTTTCCCCTTGGCGGCCAGGTAGGTGCACCCACACATGTGAGGTACCGTTTTCATTGGGACACCTGTGGGAACGCGGGACGGTAGGCCATCTGTTGTTGGGGGCGTGTTTTCGATGAGTGAGCTAAGCGAAATGTGCGAAAAATGTGTTTTTTTCCCGACATTTCGGACTTTGCAGGGGTGTCTGGGTAATAAATTCTGGGGCGATTTGCCCAAATCATACCTCTGCCGATTCCCACTGGTGTCCTCTTTTCAGAAATTCATGGGGTTCCCTGTTTTCCTTGGTGGCTTGGACACCCGAGGTCCATATCTTCACGTTGTGCCGGTCGGCAGAGCAGTAGGTGCACCCACACATGTGAGGTACCGTTTTCATCGGGACACCTGTGGGAACTGGGACGGTAGGCCATGTGTTGTTGGGGGGGTGTTTCGATGGGTGAGCTGAGGGAAATGTGCGGAAAATGGTTTTTTTTCCCACATTTCAGACTTCACGGGGGGTGTCTTGGTAATAAATTCTGGGGCGATTTGCCCAAATCAGACCTCTGCTGATTCCCACGGGTGTCCTCTTTTCGGAAATGTATGGGGTTCCCTGTTTTCCTTGGTGGCTTGGACACCCGAGGCCCATATCTGTATGTTGTGCCGGTCGGCAGAGCGTCTGAAATTCCGGTCTGAAAACAGACTTGGGGTTACCTGGGTTTTAGGCTTTCCCCTTGGCGGCCAGGTAGGTGCACCCAAACATGTGAGGTAGCGTTTTCATCGGGACACCTGTGGGAACGCATGACGGTAGGCCATGTGTTGTTGGGGGCGTGTTTCGATGGGTGAGCCGAGCGAAATGTGCGGAAAATGCATTTTTTTTCCCACATTTCGGACTTTGCGGGGGTGTCTGGGTAATACATTCTGGGGCGATTTGCCCAAATCATACCTCTGCAGATTCCCACCGGTGTCCTCTTTTTCGGAAATGTATGGGGTTCCCTGTTTTCCTTGGTGGCTTGGACACCCAAGGCCCATATCTGTATGTTGTGCCCGTCGGCAGAGCGTCTGAAATTCCGGTCTGAAAACAGACTTAGGGTTGATGGTGTTTTAGGCTTTCCCCTTGGCGGCCAGGTAGGTTCACCCACACGTGAGGTACCGTTTTCATCGGGACACCTGTGGGAACGCGGGACAGTAGGCCATGTGTTGTTGGGGGTGTGTTTCGATGGGGGAGCCGAGCGAAATGTGTGGAAAATGCGTTTTTTCCCCACATATCGGAATTTGCGGGGGTGTCTGGGTAATAAATTCTGGGGCGATTTGCCCAAATCATACCTCTGCGGATTCCCACGGGTGTCCTCTTTTCGGAAATGCATGAGGTTCCCTGTTTTACTTGGTGGCTTGGACACCCGAGGCCCATATCTGTATGTTCTGCCGGTCGGCAGAGTGTCTGAAATTCCGGTCTGAAAACAGACTTGGGTTACTTGTGTTTTAGGCTTTCCCCTTGGCGGCCAGGTAGGTGCACCCACACATGTGAGGTACCATTTTCATCGGAACACCTGTGGGAGCGCGGGACGGTAGGCCATGTGTTGTTGGGGGCGTGTTTCGATGGGTGAGCCGAGCGAAATGTGCGGAAAATGCAGTTTTTTCCCACATTTCGGACTTTGCGGGGGTGTCTGGGTAATCAATTCTGGGGCGATTTGCCCAAATCATACCTCTGCGGATTCCCACGGGTGTCCTCTTTTCGGAAAGGCATGGGGTTCCCTGTTTTCCTTGGTGGCTTGGACACCCGAGGCCCATATCTGTATGTTGTGCCGGTCGGCAGAGCGACTGAAATTCCAGTCTGAAAACAGACTTGGGGCTAAGTGTGTTTTAGGCTTTCCCCTTGGCGACCAGGTAGGTGCACCCACACATGCGAGGTACCGTTTGTATCGGGACACCTGTGGGAACGCGGGACGGTAGGCCATGTGTTGTTGGGGGCGTGTTTTGATGGGTGAGCCGAGCGAAATGTGCGGAAAATGCGTTTTTTTCCCACATTTCGGACTTTGCGGGGGTGTCTGGGCAATAAATTCTGGGGCGATGTGCCCAAATCATACCTCTGCGGATTCCCACAGGTGTCCTCTTTTTGGAAATGCATGGGGTTCCCTGTTTTCCTAGGTGACTTGGACACCCGAGGCCCATATCTGTATGTTGTGCCGGTCGGCAGAGCGTCTGAAATTCCAGTCTGAAAACAGACTTGGGGCTAAGTGTGTTTTAGGCTTTCCCCTTGGCGACCAGGTAGGTGCACCCACACATGCGAGGTACCGTTTGTATCGGGACACCTGTGGGAACGCGGGACGTTAGGCCATGTGTTGTTGGGGGCGTGTTTTGATGGGTGAGCCGAGCGAAATGTGCGGAAAATGCGTTTTTTTCCCACATTTCGGACTTTGCGGGGGTATCTGGGCAATAAATTCTGGGGCGATTTGCCCAAATCATACCTCTGCGGATTCCCACAGGTGTCCTCTTTTTGGAAATGCATGGGGTTCCCTGTTTTCCTAGGTGACTTGGACACCCGAGGCCCATATCTGTATGTTGTGCCGGTTGGCAGAGCGTCTGAAATTCCGGTCTGAAAACAGACTTGGGGTTACTTGTGTATTAGGCTTTCTCTTTGGTGGCCAGGTAGGTGCACCCACACATGTGAGGCTCCGTTTTCATCGGGACACCTGTGGGAATGCGGGACGGTAGGCCATGTGTTGTTCGGGGCGTGTTTCGATGGGTGAGCCGAGCGAAATGTGCGGAAAATGTGTTTTTTTCCCACATTTCGGACTTTGCGGGGATGTCTGGGTAATCAATTCTGGGGCGATTTGCCCAAATCATACTTCTGCGGATTCCCACAGGTGTCCTCTTTTCGGAAATGCATGGGGTTCCCTGTTTTCCTTGATGGCTTGGACACCCGAGGCCCATATCTGTAAGTTGTGCCGGTCGGCAGAGCGTTTGAAATTCCGGTCTGATAACAGACTTGGGGTTACTTGTGTTTTAGGCTTTCCCCTTGTCGGCCAGGTAGGTGCACCTACACATGTGAGGTACCGTTTTCATCGGGACACCTGTGGGAACGCAGGATGGTAGGACATGTGTTGTTGGGGGCATGTTTCGCTGGGTGAGCCGAGCGAAATGTGCGGAAAATGCGTTTTTTTCCCCACATTTCGGACTTTGCGAGGGGTCTGGGTAATAAATTCTGGGGCGATTTGCCCAAATCATACCTCTGCGGATTCCCACGGGTGTCCTCTTTTCAGAAATGCATGGGGTTCCCTGTTTTCCGTGGTGGCTTGGACACCCGAGGCCCATATCTGTATGTTGTGCCGGTCGGCAGAGCGTCTGAAATTCCGGTCTGAAAACAGACTTGGGGTTACTTGTGTTTTAGGCTTTCCCCTTGGCGGCCAGGTAGGTGCACCCACACATGTGAGGTACCGTTTTCATTGGGACACCTGTGGGAACGCGGGACGGTAGGCCATCTGTTGTTGGGGGCGTGTTTTCGATGGGTGAGCTGAGCAAAATGTGCGAAAAATGTGTTTTTTTCCCCACATTTCGGACTTTGCAGGGGTGTCTGGGTAATAAATTCTGGGGCGATTTGCCCAAATCATACCTCTGCTGATTCCCACTGGTGTCCTCTTTTCAGAAATGCATGGGGTTCCCTGTTTTCCTTGGTGGCTTGGACACCCGAGGCCCATATCTGTACGTTGTGCCGGTCGGCAGAGCATTAGGTGCACCCACACATGTGAGGTACCGTTTTCATCGGGACACCTGTGGGAACTTGGACGGTAGGCCATGTGTTGTTGGGGGCGTGTTTCGATGGGTGAGCTGAGGGAAATGTGCGGAAAATGGGTTTTTTTCCCACATTTCAGACTTTGCGGGGGGTGTCTTGGTAATAAATTCTGGGGCGATTTGCCCAAATCATTCCTCTGCTGATTCCCAGGGGTGTCCTCTTTTTGGAAATACATGGGGTTCCCTGTTTTCCTAGGTGGCTTGGACACCCGAGGCCCATATCTGTATGTTGTGCCGGTCGGCAGAGCATCTGAAATTCCGGTCTGAAAACAGACTTGGGGTTACTTGTGTTTTAGGCTTTCCCCTTGGCGGCCCGGTAGGTGCACCCACACATGTGAGGTATCATTTTCATCAGGACACCTGTGGGAGCGCAGGACGGTAGGCCATGTGTTGTTGGGGGCGTGTTTCGATGGGTGAGCCGAGCAAAATGTGCAGAAAATGCATTTTTTTTACCCACATTTCGGACTTTGCGGGGGTGTCTGGGTAATACATTCTGGGGCGATTTGCCCAAATCATACCTGTGCGGATTCCCACTGGTGTCCTCTTTTCGGAAATACATGGGGTTCCCTGTTTTCCTTGGTGGCTTGGACACCCGAGGCCCATATCTGTATGTTGTGCCGGTCGGCAGAGCGTCTGAAATTCCGGTCTGAAAACAGACTTAGGGTTGATTGTGTTTTAGGCTTTCCCCTTGGCGGCCAGGTAGGTGCACCCACACGTGAGGTACCGTTTTCATCGGGACACCTGTGGGAACGCGGGACGGTAGGCCATGTGTTGTTGGGGGCGTGTTTCGATTGCTGAGCCGAGCGAAATGTGTGGAAAATGCGTTTTTTTCCCACATTTCGGACTTTGCGGGGGTGTCTGGGTAATAAATTCTGGGGCGATTTGCCCAAATCATACCTCTGAGGATTCCCACGGGTGTCCTCTTTTCGGAAATGCATGGGATTCCCTGTTTTCCTTGGTGGCTTGGACACCCGAGGCCCATATCTGTATGTTCTGCCGGTCGGCAGAACGTCTGAAATTCCGGTCTGAAAACAGACTTGGGGTTACTTGTGTTTTAGGCTTTCCCCTTGGCGGCCAGGTAGGTGCACCCACACATGTGAGGTACCGTTTTCATCGGGACACCTATGGGAACGCGGGACGGTAGGCCATGTGTTGTTGGGGGCGTGTTTCGATGGGTGAGCCGAGCGAAATGTGTGAAAAATGCGGGTCTTTTTTTCCCACATTTTGGACTTTGCGGGGGTGTCTGGGTAATAAATTCTGGGCCAATTTGCCCAAATCATACCTCTGCTGATTCCCACGGGTGTCCTCTTTTCGGAAATGTATGGGGTTCCCTGTTTTCCTTATTGGCTTGGACACCCGAGGCCCATATCTGTATGTTGTGCCGGTCGGCAGAGCGTCTGAAATTCCGGTCTGAAAACAGACTTGGGGTTACCTGGGTTTTAGGCTTTCCCCTTGGCAGCCAGGTAGGTGCACCCACACATGTGAGGTAGCGTTTTCATCAGGACACCTGTGGGAACGCATGACGGTAGGCCATGTGTTGTTGGGGGCGTGTTTCGATGGGTGAGCCGAGCGAAATGTGCGGAAAATGCATTTTTTTTCCCACATTTCGGACTTTGCGGGGGTGTCTGGGTAATACATTCTGGGCCGATTTGCCCAAATCATACCTCTGCGGATTCCCACCGGTGTCCTCTTTTTCGGAAATGTATGGGGTTCCCTGTTTTCCTTGGTGGCTTGGACACCCGAGGCCCATATCTGTATGTTGTGCCGGTCGGCAGAGCGTCTGAAATTCCGGTCTGAAAACAGACTTAGGGTTGATGGTGTTTTAGGCTTTCCCCTTGGCGGCCAGGTAGGTTCACCCACACGTGAGGTACCGTTTTCATCGGGACACCTGTGGGAACGCGGGACAGTAGGCCATGTGTTGTTCGGGGCGTGTTTCGATGGGTGAGCCGAGCGAAATGTGTGGAAAATGCGTTTTTTCCCCACATATCGGAATTTGCGGGGGTGTCTGGGTAATAAATTCTGGGGCCATTTGCCCAAATCATACCTCTGCGGATTCCCACGGGTGAACTCTTTTCGGAAATGCATGGGGTTCCCTGTTTTCCTTGGTGGCTTGGACACCCGAGGCCCATATCTGTATGTTTTGCCGGTCGGCAGAGTGTCTGAAATTCCGGTCTGAAAACAGACTTGGGTTACTTGTGTTTTAGGCTTTCCCCTTGGCGGCCAGGTAGGTGCACCCACACATGTGAGGTACCGTTTTCATCGGGCCACCTATGGGAACGCGGGACGGTAGGCCATGTGTTGTTGGGGGCGTGTTTCGATGGGTGAGCCGAGCGAAATGTGCGGAAAATGCATTTTTTTTCCCACATTTCGGACTTTGCGGGGGTGTCTGGGTAATACATTCTGGGGCGATTTGCCCAAATCATACCTCTGCAGATTCCCACCGGTGTCCTCTTTTTCGGAAATGTATGGGGTTACCTGTTTTCCTTGGTGGCTTGGACACCCAAGGCCCATATCTGTATGTTGTGCCCGTCGGCAGAGCGTCTGAAATTCCGGTCTGAAAACAGACTTAGGGTTGATGGTGTTTTAGGCTTTCCCCTTGGCGGCCAGGTAGGTTCACCCACACGTGAGGTACCGTTTTCATCGGGACACCTGTGGGAACGCGGGACAGTAGGCCATGTGTTGTTGGGGGTGTGTTTCGATGGGGGAGCCGAGCGAAATGTGTGGAAAATGCGTTTTTTCCCCACATATCGGAATTTGAGGGGGTGTCTGGGTAATAAATTCTGGGGCGATTTGCCCAAATCATACCTCTGCGGATTCCCACGGGTGTCCTCTTTTCGTAAATGCATGAGGTTCCCTGTTTTACTTGGTGGCTTGGACACCCGAGGCCCATATCTGTATGTTCTGCCGGTCGGCAGAGTGTCTGAAATTCCGATCTGAAAACAGACTTGGGTTACTTGTGTTTTAGGCTTTCCCCTTGGCGGCCAGGTAGGTGCACCCACACATGTGAGGTACCGTTTTCATCGGAACACCTGTGGGAGCGCGGGACGGTAGGCCATGTGTTGTTGGGGGCGTGTTTCGATGGGTGAGCCGAGCGAAATGTGCGGAAAATGCAGTTTTTTCCCACATTTCGGACTTTGCGGGGGTGTCTGGGTAATCAATTCTGGGGCGATTTGCCCAAATCATACCTCTGCGGATTCCCACGGGTGTCCTCTTTTCGGAAAGGCATGGGGTTCCCTGTTTTCCTTGGTGGCTTGGACACCCGAGGCCCATATCTGTATGTTGTGCCGGTCGGCAGAGCGACTGAAATTCCAGTCTGAAAACAGACTTGGGGCTAAGTGTGTTTTAGGCTTTCCCCTTGGCGACCAGGTAGGTGCACCCACACATGCGAGGTACCGTTTGTATCGGGACACCTGTGGGAACGCGGGACGGTAGGCCATGTGTTGTTGGGGGCGTGTTTTGATGGGTGAGCCGAGCGAAATGTGCGGAAAATGCGTTTTTTTCCCACATTTCGGACTTTGCGGGGGTGTCTGGGCAATAAATTCTGGGGCGATGTGCCCAAATCATACCTCTGCGGATTCCCACAGGTGTCCTCTTTTTGGAAATGCATGGGGTTCCCTGTTTTCCTAGGTGACTTGGACACCCGAGGCCCATATCTGTATGTTGTGCCGGTCGGCAGAGCGTCTGAAATTCCAGTCTGAAAACAGACTTGGGGCTAAGTGTGTTTTAGGCTTTCCCCTTGGCGACCAGGTAGGTGCACCCACACATGCGAGGTACCGTTTGTATCGGGACACCTGTGGGAACGCGGGACGTTAGGCCATGTGTTGTTGGGGGCGTGTTTTGATGGGTGAGCCGAGCGAAATGTGCGGAAAATGCGTTTTTTTCCCACATTTCGGACTTTGCGGGGGTGTCTGGGCAATAAATTCTGGGGCGATTTGCCCAAATCATACCTCTGCGGATTCCCACAGGTGTCCTCTTTTTGGAAATGCATGGGGTTCCCTGTTTTCCTAGGTGACTTGGACACCCGAGGCCCATATCTGTATGTTGTGCCGGTTGGCAGAGCGTCTGAAATTCCGGTCTGATAACAGACTTGGGGTTACTTGTGTATTAGGCTTTCTCTTTGGTGGCCAGGTAGGTGCACCCACACATGTGAGGTACCGTTTTCATCGGGACACCTGTGGGAACGCAGGATGGTAGGACATGTGTTGTTGGGGGCATGTTTCGCTGGGTGAGCCGAGCGAAATGTGCGGAAAATGCGTTTTTTTCCCCACATTTCGGACTTTGCGAGGGGTCTGGGTAATAAATTCTGGGGCGATTTGCCCAAATCATACCTCTGCGGATTCCCACGGGTGTCCTCTTTTCAGAAATGCATGGGGTTCCCTGTTTTCCGTGGTGGCTTGGACACCCGAGGCCCATATCTGTATGTTGTGCCGGTCGGCAGAGCGTCTGAAATTCCGGTCTGAAAACAGACTTGGGGTTACTTGTGTTTTAGGCTTTCCCCTTGGCGGCCAGGTAGGTGCACCCACACATGTGAGGTACCGTTTTCATTGGGACACCTGTGGGAACGCGGGACGGTAGGCCATCTGTTGTTGGGGGCGTGTTTTCGATGGGTGAGCTGAGCAAAATGTGCGAAAAATGTGTTTTTTTCCCCACATTTCGGACTTTGCAGGGGTGTCTGGGTAATAAATTCTGGGGCGATTTGCCCAAATCATACCTCTGCTGATTCCCACTGGTGTCCTCTTTTCAGAAATGCATGGGGTTCCTTGTTTTCCTTGGTGGCTTGGACACCCGAGGCCCATATCTGTACGTTGTGCCGGTCGGCAGAGCATTAGGTGCACCCACACATGTGAGGTACCGTTTTCATCGGGACACCTGTGGGAACTTGGACGGTAGGCCATGTGTTGTTGGGGGCGTGTTTCGATGGGTGAGCTGAGGGAAATGTGCGGAAAATGGGTTTTTTTCCCACATTTCAGACTTTGCGGGGGGTGTCTTGGTAATAAATTCTGGGGCGATTTGCCCAAATCATTCCTCTGCTGATTCCCAGGGGTGTCCTCTTTTTGGAAATACATGGGGTTCCCTGTTTTCCTAGGTGGCTTGGACACCCGAGGCCCATATCTGTATGTTGTGCCGGTCGGCAGAGCATCTGAAATTCCGGTCTGAAAACAGACTTGGGGTTACTTGTGTTTTAGGCTTTCCCCTTGGCGGCCCGGTAGGTGCACCCACACATGTGAGGTATCATTTTCATCAGGACACCTGTGGGAGCGCAGGACGGTAGGCCATGTGTTGTTGGGGGCGTGTTTCGATGGGTGAGCCGAGCAAAATGTGCAGAAAATGCATTTTTTTTACCCACATTTCGGACTTTGCGGGGGTGTCTGGGTAATACATTCTGGGGCGATTTGCCCAAATCATACCTGTGCGGATTCCCACTGGTGTCCTCTTTTCGGAAATACATGGGGTTCCCTGTTTTCCTTGGTGGCTTGGACACCCGAGGCCCATATCTGTATGTTGTGCCGGTCGGCAGAGCGTCTGAAATTCCGGTCTGAAAACAGACTTAGGGTTGATTGTGTTTTAGGCTTTCCCCTTGGCGGCCAGGTAGGTGCACCCACACGTGAGGTACCGTTTTCATCGGGACACCTGTGGGAACGCGGGACGGTAGGCCATGTGTTGTTGGGGGCGTGTTTCGATTGCTGAGCCGAGCGAAATGTGTGGAAAATGCGTTTTTTTCCCACATTTCGGACTTTGCGGGGGTGTCTGGGTAATAAATTCTGGGGCGATTTGCCCAAATCATACCTCTGAGGATTCCCACGGGTGTCCTCTTTTCGGAAATGAATGGGATTCCCTGTTTTCCTTGGTGGCTTGGACACCCGAGGCCCATATCTGTATGTTCTGCCGGTCGGCAGAACGTCTGAAATTCCGGTCTGAAAACAGACTTGGGGTTACTTGTGTTTTAGGCTTTCCCCTTGGCGGCCAGGTAGGTGCACCCACACATGTGAGGTACCGTTTTCATCGGGACACCTATGGGAACGCGGGACGGTAGGCCATGTGTTGTTGGGGGCGTGTTTCGATGGGTGAGCCGAGCGAAATGTGTGAAAAATGCGGGTCTTTTTTTCCCACATTTTGGACTTTGCGGGGGTGTCTGGGTAATAAATTCTGGGCCAATTTGCCCAAATCATACCTCTGCTGATTCCCACGGGTGTCCTCTTTTCGGAAATGTATGGGGTTCCCTGTTTTCCTTGGTGGCTTGGACACCCGAGGCCCATATCTGTATGTTGTGCCGGTCGGCAGAGCGTCTGAAATTCCGGTCTGAAAACAGACTTGGGGTTACCTGGGTTTTAGGCTTTCCCCTTGGCAGCCAGGTAGGTGCACCCACACATGTGAGGTAGCGTTTTCATCAGGACACCTGTGGGAACGCATGACGGTAGGCCATGTGTTGTTGGGGGCGTGTTTCGATGGGTGAGCCGAGCGAAATGTGCGGAAAATGCATTTTTTTTCCCACATTTCGGACTTTGCGGGGGTGTCTGGGTAATACATTCTGGGCCGATTTGCCCAAATCATACCTCTGCGGATTCCCACCGGTGTCCTCTTTTTCGGAAATGTATGGGGTTCCCTGTTTTCCTTGGTGGCTTGGACACCCGAGGCCCATATCTGTATGTTGTGCCGGTCGGCAGAGCGTCTGAAATTCCGGTCTGAAAACAGACTTAGGGTTGATGGTGTTTTAGGCTTTCCCCTTGGCGGCCAGGTAGGTTCACCCACACGTGAGGTACCGTTTTCATCGGGACACCTGTGGGAACGCGGGACAGTAGGCCATGTGTTGTTCGGGGCGTGTTTCGATGGGTGAGCCGAGCGAAATGTGTGGAAAATGCGTTTTTTCCCCACATATCGGAATTTGCGGGGGTGTCTGGGTAATAAATTCTGGGGCCATTTGCCCAAATCATACCTCTGCGGATTCCCACGGGTGAACTCTTTTCGGAAATGCATGGGGTTCCCTGTTTTCCTTGGTGGCTTGGACACCCGAGGCCCATATCTGTATGTTTTGCCGGTCGGCAGAGTGTCTGAAATTCCGGTCTGAAAACAGACTTGGGTTACTTGTGTTTTAGGCTTTCCCCTTGGCGGCCAGGTAGGTGCACCCACACATGTGAGGTACCGTTTTCATCGGGCCACCTATGGGAACGCGGGACGGTAGGCCATGTGTTGTTGGGGGCGTGTTTCGATGGGTGAGCCGAGCGAAATGTGCGGAAAATGCATTTTTTTTCCCACATTTCGGACTTTGCGGGGGTGTCTGGGTAATACATTCTGGGGCGATTTGCCCAAATCATACCTCTGCAGATTCCCACCGGTGTCCTCTTTTTCGGAAATGTATGGGGTTACCTGTTTTCCTTGGTGGCTTGGACACCCAAGGCCCATATCTGTATGTTGTGCCCGTCGGCAGAGCGTCTGAAATTCCGGTCTGAAAACAGACTTAGGGTTGATGGTGTTTTAGGCTTTCCCCTTGGCGGCCAGGTAGGTTCACCCACACGTGAGGTACCGTTTTCATCGGGACACCTGTGGGAACGCGGGACAGTAGGCCATGTGTTGTTGGGGGTGTGTTTCGATGGGGGAGCCGAGCGAAATGTGTGGAAAATGCGTTTTTTCCCCACATATCGGAATTTGAGGGGGTGTCTGGGTAATAAATTCTGGGGCGATTTGCCCAAATCATACCTCTGCGGATTCCCACGGGTGTCCTCTTTTCGTAAATGCATGAGGTTCCCTGTTTTACTTGGTGGCTTGGACACCCGAGGCCCATATCTGTATGTTCTGCCGGTCGGCAGAGTGTCTGAAATTCCGATCTGAAAACAGACTTGGGTTACTTGTGTTTTAGGCTTTCCCCTTGGCGGCCAGGTAGGTGCACCCACACATGTGAGGTACCGTTTTCATCGGA
This sequence comes from Ambystoma mexicanum, assembly GCF_040938575.1. NCBI lineage: Eukaryota > Metazoa > Chordata > Amphibia > Caudata > Ambystomatidae > Ambystoma > Ambystoma mexicanum. The sequence continues at coordinate 766,465,202 of NC_090938.1, read as the reverse complement.
ACACCTGTGGGAGCGCGGGACGGTAGGCCATGTGTTGTTGGGGGCGTGTTTCGATGGGTGAGCCGAGCGAAATGTGCGGAAAATGCAGTTTTTTCCCACATTTCGGACTTTGCGGGGGTGTCTGGGTAATCAATTCTGGGGCGATTTGCCCAAATCATACCTCTGCGGATTCCCACGGGTGTCCTCTTTTCGGAAAGGCATGGGGTTCCCTGTTTTCCTTGGTGGCTTGGACACCCGAGGCCCATATCTGTATGTTGTGCCGGTCGGCAGAGCGACTGAAATTCCAGTCTGAAAACAGACTTGGGGCTAAGTGTGTTTTAGGCTTTCCCCTTGGCGACCAGGTAGGTGCACCCACACATGCGAGGTACCGTTTGTATCGGGACACCTGTGGGAACGCGGGACGGTAGGCCATGTGTTGTTGGGGGCGTGTTTTGATGGGTGAGCCGAGCGAAATGTGCGGAAAATGCGTTTTTTTCCCACATTTCGGACTTTGCGGGGGTGTCTGGGCAATAAATTCTGGGGCGATGTGCCCAAATCATACCTCTGCGGATTCCCACAGGTGTCCTCTTTTTGGAAATGCATGGGGTTCCCTGTTTTCCTAGGTGACTTGGACACCCGAGGCCCATATCTGTATGTTGTGCCGGTCGGCAGAGCGTCTGAAATTCCAGTCTGAAAACAGACTTGGGGCTAAGTGTGTTTTAGGCTTTCCCCTTGGCGACCAGGTAGGTGCACCCACACATGCGAGGTACCGTTTGTATCGGGACACCTGTGGGAACGCGGGACGGTAGGCCATGTGTTGTTGGGGGCGTGTTTTGATGGGTGAGCCGAGCGAAATGTGCAGAAAATGCGTTTTTTTCCCACATTTCGGACTTTGCGGGGGTGTCTGGGCAATAAATTCTGGGGCGATTTGCCCAAATCATACCTCTGCGGATTCCCACAGGTGTCCTCTTTTTGGAAATGCATGGGGTTCCCTGTTTTCCTAGGTGACTTGGACACCCGAGGCCCATATCTGTATGTTGTGCCGGTTGGCAGAGCGTCTGAAATTCCGGTCTGAAAACAGACTTGGGGTTACTTGTGTATTAGGCTTTCTCTTTGGTGGCCAGGTAGGTGCACCCACACATGTGAGGCTCCGTTTTCATCGGGACACCTGTGGGAATGCGGGACGGTAGGCCATGTGTTGTTCGGGGCGTGTTTCGATGGGTGAGCCGAGCGAAATGTGCGGAAAATGTGTTTTTTTCCCACATTTCGGACTTTGCGGGGGTGTCTGGGTAATCAATTCTGGGGCGATTTGCCCAAATCATACTTCTGCGGATTCCCACAGGTGTCCTCTTTTCGGAAATGCATGGGGTTCCCTGTTTTCCTTGATGGCTTGGACACCCGAGGCCCATATCTGTAAGTTGTGCCGGTCGGCAGAGCGTTTGAAATTCCGGTCTGATAACAGACTTGGGGTTACTTGTGTTTTAGGCTTTCCCCTTGTCGGCCAGGTAGGTGCACCTACACATGTGAGGTACCGTTTTCATCGGGACACCTGTGGGAACGCAGGACGGTAGGACATGTGTTGTTGGGGGCATGTTTCGCTGGGTGAGCCGAGCGAAATGTGCGGAAAATGCGTTTTTTACCCCACATTTCGGACTTTGCGAGGGGTCTGGGTAATAAATTCTGGGGCGATTTGCCCAAATCATACCTCTGCTGATTCCCACGGGTGTCCTCTTTTCAGAAATGCATGGGGTTCCCTGTTTTCCGTGGTGGCTTGGACACCCGAGGCCCATATCTGTATGTTGTGCCGGTCGGCAGAGCGTCTGAAATTCCGGTCTGAAAACAGACTTGGGGTTACTTGTGTTTTAGGCTTTCCCCTTGGCGGCCAGGTAGGTGCACCCACACATGTGAGGTACCGTTTTCATTGGGACACCTGTGGGAACGCGGGACGGTAGGCCATCTGTTGTTGGGGGCGTGTTTTCGATGGGTGAGCTGAGCGAAATGTGCGAAAAATGTGTTTTTTTCCCCACATTTCGAACTTTGCAGGGGTGTCTGGGTAATAAATTCTGGGGCGATTTGCCCAAATCATACCTCTGCTGATTCCCACTGGTGTCCTCTTTTCAGAAATGCATGGGGTTCCCTGTTTTCCTTGGTGGCTTGGACACCCGAGGCCCATATCTGTACGTTGTGCCGGTCGGCAGAGCAGTAGGTGCACCCACACATGTGAGGTACCGTTTTCATCGGGACACCTGTGGGAACTTGGACGGTAGGCCATGTGTTGTTGGGGGCGTGTTTCGATGGGTGAGCTGAGGGAAATGTGCGGAAAATGGGTTTTTTTCCCACATTTCAGACTTTGCGGGGGGTGTCTTGGTAATAAATTCTGGGGCGATTTGCCCAAATCATTCCTCTGCTGATTCCCAGGGGTGTCCTCTTTTTGGAAATACATGGGGTTCCCTGTTTTCCTAGGTGGCTTGGACACCCGAGGCCCATATCTGTATGTTGTGCCGGTCGGCAGAGCGTCTGAAATTCCGGTCTGAAAACAGACTTGGGGTTACTTGTGTTTTAGGCTTTCCCCTTGGCGGCCCGGTAGGTGCACCCACACATGTGAGGTATCATTTTCATCAGGACACCTGTGGGAGCGCAGGACGGTAGGCCATGTGTTGTTGGGGGCGTGTTTCGATGGGTGAGCCGAGCGAAATGTGCAGAAAATGCATTTTTTTTACCCACATTTCGGACTTTGCGGGGGTGTCTGGGTAATACATTCTGGGGCGATTTGCCCAAATCATACCTGTGCGGATTCCCACTGGTGTCCTCTTTTCGGAAATACATGGGGTTCCCTGTTTTCCTTGGTGGCTTGGACACCCGAGGCCCATATCTGTATGTTGTGCCGGTCGGCAGAGCGTCTGAAATTCCGGTCTGAAAACAGACTTAGGGTTGATTGTGTTTTAGGCTTTCCCCTTGGCGGCCAGGTAGGTGCACCCACACGTGAGATACCGTTTTCATCGGGACACCTGTGGGAACGCGGGACGGTAGGCCATGTGTTGTTGGGGGCGTGTTTCGATGGCTGAGCCGAGCGAAATGTGTGGGAAATGCGTTTTTTTCCCACATTTCGGACTTTGCGGGGGTGTCTGGGTAATAAATTCTGGGGCGATTTGCCCAAATCATACCTCTGAGGATTCCCACGGGTGTCCTCTTTTCGGAAATGCATGGGGTTCCCTGTTTTCCTTGGTGGCTTGGACACCCGAGGCCCATATCTGTATGTTCTGCCGGTCGGCAGAACGTCTGAAATTCCGGTCTGAAAACAGACTTGGGGTTACTTGTGTTTTAGGCTTTCCCCTTGGCGGCCAGGTAGGTGCACCCACACATGTGAGGTACCGTTTTCATCGGGACACCTATGGGAACGCGGGACGGTAGGCCATGTGTTGTTGGGGGCGTGTTTCGATGGGTGAGCCGAGCGAAATGTGTGGAAAATGCGGGTCTTTTTTTCCCACATTTTGGACTTTGCGGGGGTGTCTGGGTAATAAATTCTGGGCCGATTTGCCCAAATCATACCTCTGCTGATTCCCACGGGTGTCCTCTTTTCGGAAATGTATGGGGTTCCCTGTTTTCCTTGGTGGCTTGGACACCCGAGACCCATATCTGTATGTTGTGCCGGTCGGCAGAGCGTCTGAAATTCCGGTCTGAAAACAGACTTGGGGTTACCTGGGTTTTAGGCTTTCCCCTTGGCAGCCAGGTAGGTGCACCCACACATGTGAGGTAGCGTTTTCATCAGGACACCTGTGGGAACGCATGACGGTAGGCCATGTGTTGTTGGGGGCGTGTTTCGATGGGTGAGCCGAGCGAAATGTGCGGAAAATGCATTTTTTTTCCCACATTTCGGACTTTGCGGGGGTGTCTGGGTAATACATTCTGGGCCGATTTGCCCAAATCATACCTCTGCGGATTCCCACCGGTGTCCTCTTTTTCGGAAATGTATGGGGTTCCCTGTTTTCCTTGGTGGCTTGGACACCCGAGGCCCATATCTGTATGTTGTGCCGGTCGGCAGAGCGTCTGAAATTCCGGTCTGAAAACAGACTTAGGGTTGATGGTGTTTTAGGCTTTCCCCTTGGCGGCCAGGTAGGTGCACCCACACATGTGAGGTACCGTTTTCATCGGGCCACCTATGGGAACGCGGGACGGTAGGCCATGTGTTGTTGGGGGCGTGTTTCGATGGGTGAGCCGAGCGAAATGTGTGGAAAATGCGGGTTTTTTTCCCACATTTCGGACTTTGTGTGGGTGTCTGGGTAATAAATTCTGGGGGATCTGCCCAAATCATACCTCTGCAGATTCCCAAGGGTGTCCTCTTTCCGGAAATGCATGGGGTTCCCTGTTTTCCTTGGTGGCTTGGACACCTGAGGCCCATATCTGTATGTTGTGCCGGTCGGCAGAGAGTCTAAAATTCCGGTCTGAAAACAGATTTGGGGTTACTTGTGTTTTAGGCTTTCCCCTTGGCGGCCAGGTAGGTGCACCCACACATGTGAGGTACCGTTTTCATCGGAACACCTGTAGGAGCGCGGGACGGTAGGCCATGTGTTGTTGGGGGCGTGTTTCGATGGGTGACCTGAGCGAAATGTGCGGAAAATGCATTTATTTCCCACATTTCGGACTTTGCGGGGGTGTCTGGGTAATCAATTCTGGGGCGATTTGCCCAAATCATACCTCTGCGGATTCCCACGGGTTTCCTCTTTTCGGAAAGGCATAGGGTTCCCTGTTTTCCTTGGTGGCTTGGACACCCGAGGCCCACATCTGTATGTTGTGCCAGTCGGCAGAGCGTCTGAAATTCCGGTCTGAAAACAGACTTGGGGTTACTTGTGTTTTAGGCTTTCCCCTTGGCGGCCAGGTAGGTGCACCCACACATGTGAGGTACCGTTTTCATCGGGACACCTGTGGGAACTCGGGACGGTAGGCCATGTGTTGTTGGGGGCGTGTTTCAATGAGTGAGCCGAGTGAAATGTGCGGAAAATGCGTTTTTTTCCCCACATGTGGGACTTTGCGGGGGTGTCTGGGTAATAAATTCTGGGGCAATTTGCCCAAATCATACCTCTGCGGATTCCCACGGGAGTCTTCTTTTCGGAAATGCATGGAGTTCCCTGTTTTCCTTGGTGGCTTGGACACCCGAGGCCCATATCTGTATGTTGTGCCGGTCGGCAGAGCGTCTGAAATTCCGGTCTGAAAACAGACTTGGGGCTAAGTGTGTTTTAGGCTTTCCCCTTGGCGACCAGGTAGGTGCACCCACACATGTGAGGTACCGTTTGTATCGGGACACCTGTGGGAACGCGGGACAGTAGGCCATGTGTTGTTGGGGGCGTGTTTTGATGGGTGAGCCGAGCGAAATGTGCGGAAAATGCGTTTTTTTCCCACATTTCGGACTTTGCGGGGGTGTCTGGGTAATAAATTCTGGGGCGATTTGCCCAAATCATACCTCTGCGGATTCCCACAGGTGTCTTCTTTTTGGAAATGCATGGGGTTCCCTGTTTTCCTAGGTGGCTTGGACACCCGAGGCCCATATCTGTATGTTGTGCCGGTTGGCAGAGCGTCTGAAATTCCGGTCTGAAAACAGACTTGGGGTTACTTGTGTTTTAGGCTTTCTCTTTGGTGGCCAGGTAGGTGCACCCACACATGTGAGGTTCCGTTTTCATCGGGACACCTGTGGGAATGCGGGACGGTAGGCCATGTGTTGTTGGGGGCGTGTTTCGATGGGTGAGCTGAGGGAAATGTGCGGAAAATGCGTTTTTTTCCCACATTTCAGACTTTGCGGCGGGTGTCTTGGTAATAAATTCTGGGGCGACTTGCCCAAATCATACCTCTGCTGATTCCCACGGGTGTCCTCTTTTTGGAAATACATGGGGTTCCCTGTTTTCCTAGGTGGCTTGGACACCCGAGGCCCATATCTGTATGTTGTGCCGGTCGGCAGAGCGTCTTAAATTCCGGTCTGAAAACAGACTTGGGGTTATTTGTGTTTTAGGCTTTCCCCTTGGCGGCCAGGTAGGTGCACCCACACATGTGAGGTATCGTTTTCATCGGGACACCTGTGGGAGCGCAGAACGGTAGGCCATGTGTTGTTGGGGGTGTGTTTCGATGGGTGAGCCGAGCAAAATGTGCGGAAAATGCATTTTTTTACCCACATTTCGGACTTTGAGGGGGTGTCTGGGTAATAAATTCTAGGGTGATCTGCCCAAATCATACCTCTGCAGATTCCCACGGGTGTCCTCTTTTCGGAAATGCATGGGGTTCCCTGTTTTCCTTGGTGGCTTAGACACCTGAGGCCCATATCTGTATGTTGTGCCGGTCGGCAGAGCGTCTGAAATTCCGGTCTGAAAACAGATTTGGGGTTACTTGTGTTTTAGGCTTTCCCCTTGGCAGCCAGATAGGTGCACCTACACATGTGAGGTACCGTTTTCATCGGGACACCTGTGGGAACGCATGATGGTAGGACATGTGTTGTTGGGGGCGTGTTTCAATGGGTGAGCCGGACCAAATGTGCGAAAAATTGGTTTTTTTGCCCACATTTCGGACTTTGCGGGGGTGTCTAGGTAATAAATTCTGGGGTGATTTGCCCAAATCATACCTCTGCTGATTCCCACGGGTGTCCTCTTTTCGGAAATGTATGGGGTTCCCTGTTTTCCTTGGTGGCTTGGACACCCGAGGCCCATATCTGTATGTTGTGCGGTCGGCAGAGCGTCTGAAATTCCGGTCTGAAAACAGACTTGGGGTTACCTGGGTTTTAGGCTTTCCCCTTGGCGGCCAGGTAGGTGCACCCACACATGTGAGGTACCGTTTTCATCGGGACACCTGTGGGAACGCAGGACAGTAGGACATGTGTTTTGGGGGCGTGTTTCAGTGATAAAAACCGGTGGGGGGTGTCTGTACTTCTGCTCTCTATATGGTAGAGGAGAGGCACAGAAGACCCCAGCCAAGATTCTCTATTACGGTAGCAATGGTCGAGCAATCAAGGGCTAGCTTCTCAGGAGGTGATGCAGGCTGGTTCTTAAGTACATTGTAGTCCCCAAGCCCCCACAAAGGAATGTCCACACACTGTATTGGTTAGAACACAGTCTTTATATAATCAATATTCCAGGTTATGTACACTTATCATAATAACTCACTTTGTACTCAGGAAAATCAACAATGGCAAATATATACAATTCTAAAGTGGTACCACCCTTTGTATTAGATCTCATTAAAGTGCATGAACAATACTGTAACAATGTCACACAGATCAATAGAGTGAAACCAGCAATAGAGAGAGGAGAGAAAATAAGATGCTTGAGCAATAGGCAGAATACTGGCCCCTACCACTAGACACAGTTCTGTGTGGAGATCCCTCCACCTGGGCAACCTGTAAAATAAAGATATAGCACAAGCCCAGTCCATATATTGTTCTGCAAGTCTTATTCCCTCCTATAATGTTTTTACCCCCCCAATGTACCTGGTGGAGTCGAGTTCTTCGAAGAGGCGTCGACAGATCCTTCTAGAGCGACCCCCTTTCAAGCGGGAGTCACGGATCGTCGAGAAACGTCGAGAAACTCGGTGTTCGGCGACGGGGAATCGACAGCCCTTCTTGAATGCCTTCCCTTTCAAGCGGGAGGCACGGGGCGTCGAACGTCCGTCGACAAACAGGGTAGAACGGTGTCGATGAGGCGGCAGCTTCGTCCGAGCGGTGCTCGTCGGCGTCCGAGCGTCGGCGTCCTGCAAGGCAGAGGCGTGCGGGGCACCTCGGTGACAATAATTCTGGACCGCAAAGATTGTGGAGACGGAGGCCCAGCAAGGGCGTCGGGTCGTTTGAGTCTTTGTGATCTTCGGGTGGCGGGAAACCCACCGGCAGGTTTCTCCTCGGCGCGTTGGTCGTCCTCGACTTTCTCCGGCAGGATAAAGCGGTCGACGGTGCGGACGAGGGAGTCCTTCGATTCGAATGTTCTTAGGCAAAGGAGCGGACGGCTCCGGTCGTCGGCGGCACGGCGTCAAGTGGTTCCCACGGCTGGGCAACACAACTTCGACGGGCCTCCAGCGGTTACGCAAACCTGCGAACCCTGGTCGACGGCAATGGACTTCGACGGCGGCGATGTCCGGGTGCTTCACTTCGATCTCCTCGGCAGTCCCGTCTCGGGTCGACAGCCTTTCGAGGGTCTGTCTTCCAGGGCGCTTCGGCGAAGATGGAGCAGTGCTCGATGGTCCCTCGGAGCACGGGAAGAGGGCGCCTTACCAGGTCCTCTCTCGGGTCAGCCTTCGACGATTTCGGCAGCCTTCGGATCGGTCGAAGCAAATGCCACAGCAAGTCTTCTTCTTCCAGCTGGACGTCGAGGATCAGCAGTTCCAGTTACTCTTAGAGTGGAGACTCAGCTCCAGGATGCTTCTGAACGTTCCTGAACGTTCCTGAACTCTTACCAGTGGTGAGAGGTCCCCAGATATACTATTCTGCCTCCCATCCACACTGCTGGCACACACTCAGCAGCCAATCATACAGAAGGGCATTCATGCAGTCAGTCAGCCAATCAGGCACACAGTGCATTCAGGCCACACTCCTCCCTTTCAGACACTCACAACAAGGAATGTGGATTGGGACAAGTACCCAGCCATTCAACACTACACACTGCATTCAGGCCAGTTTCGGGCAGGGCTGTCTCAGTCTTTGTCTCTCATGCCAGAAACCAGACAACCACAACAAGGAGTGTATATTGGTCACACACTCCATTCACCCAGGTCCCACCCACAGGAGGTACCCACATCATACAGTCACTGGGAAGGCTCCAGTCAGTCTAGCTGGGCCTTCACAACAACACCATATATGGAACTTCCACCCAACAGCCAGTCAGGGGGAAGGGACAGAGTCAGGGCTTCCCAGGACTTTGGGAAAACAAGATAACAGGCAATAGAAAGCAAGAGGCCACAGGGGCCATCTTGTTTTCTATCAGGAATCAACTGATCCCAATGGCAGGGCCTGGGTATCCCAAAATAGAGGACACCCAGAGCACCTGCCGAATTCAGCATGGAGCTGCCACCAGCCCATACCCTGCTATGGGGCCACCCACAGGTGCCCAAAAACATACACTAGGGGCACAGGGTTGTACCCCTACCCATGGGTGCCATAAGGGTATCCCATGGGTCTGTTCACCAAACCAAAAGAGAGAGCTGCACTGCCAGGAGTCCCACATGGACTCCTGGGCAGAAAACATGACAGAACACATGATAAAAAGCAGTAAAGGACAAGGATTCAGAGGCCCTGTCCCTCTGATGCATTTCCAGCATCACAGTCGCCCCCCCCCAGACTGAGGTGGAGGGTGTCTAATCTCCCACGGGATAGACACCTTCATCCAGACGGTCAACATACCTTCTGGAAAGGCCATCTGCATTATCGTGACTCTTCCCTGGTCTGTGCTCTATGGTGAAGTCTAGCCCTTGCAGGCTAATGGACCACCTGAGCAATTTCGGATTCTCACCCTTCATCTGCATAAGCCACTTCAGGGGCTTATGATCTGTTTGGACCTTGAAGGTAGACCCCGTAAGGTAGGGCCTAAAACGCCTAAGGCTCCAAACTATGCTAAAACACTCCTTTTCAACAGTAGCCCACCTAAGTTCTCTACCCTTGAGTTGTCTACTGATGAATATGATAGGATGTTCTCTCCCTTTGTCATCTAACTGGGACAAGACAGCTCCAATTCCGGTGTCGCAGGCATCCGTCTGGACGATAAAGGGTCGGCTGTAGTCAGGCGCACTCAACACAGGTGCCCTACACAGACTTTCTTTCAAGCCATCAAAGGCCCTCTGACAGTCTTCGGTCCAATTAACCTTCCTAGGCTGCTTGGGTGAGGTTAGAGCTGTCAGGGGTGCAGCTATGGTCCCATAGTCTGCCATGAAATTGCGATAGTACCCAGTCAGGCCCAAAAAGGCCCTCACCTGGGTTTGAGTAGTGGGAGTCTCCCAGTTCTGTACATCCTGTACTTTACTGGAGAGAGGTTGGATTTGACCCCCTCCTACCTCATGACCAAGATAGGTAACTTTCCCCTGAGCTATCTGGCACTTGGTGGCCTTGATAGTGAGGTTAGCCCTTTTCAAGGCCTGCAACACCTTATCCAGATGTGTCAAATGCTCTTCCCAGGTGGAACTGTAGACGGCAATGTCGTCTAAGTAAGCCACACAAAAGGCTTCCAGCCCACTGAGCGCATGGTTGACCAATCTCTGGAAGGTGGCAGGGGCATTCTTCAACCCAAAAGGCATGACCCTAAACTGGTAGAGTCCCTCAGGTGTTGAGAAGGCCGTCTTTTCCTTGGCATGGTCCGTCAGAGCTATTTGCCAATAGCCTGAGGTAAGGTCAAAGGTGCTCACAAATTTGGCAGCACCTATGGTGTCCACGAGCTCATCAGCCCTGGGCAACAGGTGCGCGTCAGTTTTGGTGACGGCATTGACTCCTCGGTAGTCCACACAGAACCTCCAATCCTTGGTACCCGCCTGGGAACTTGCCTTGGGGACAAGGACCGCTGGACTGGACCAGGGGCTGGTTGAGGGCTCAATAACACCCAGATCCAACATCTTGGCGACCTCAGCCTGGATGTGGTTCTTGACGGTATCTGACATACGGTAGCACCTGCTTTTGACAGGCACACTGTCACCAGTGTCAATTTCATGCCTACACCACGGTGTAAGGCCTGGCATCAGTGAAAACAGAGAGGCATACTGTTGGAGCAAAGCCCTGCAGGCCCTCTGTTGCTCTGTTGTCAAATCTGGAGAGAGATGTACTCCCTCCACTGAGCCATCCTGAGGGTTGCTATGCAGCAAATCAGGAAGGGGCTCACTCTCATCCTCTTCTTGCCCGGAAGCTAGCAAGAGACATGAGACTTCTGCTCGCCGGTGGAAAGGCTTGAGCCTGTTGACATGGAATATCTGAGGGGCTACCCCAGAGGCTCCCATGTCAACCAGATAATTGACTTCGCCCATCTTGGAGATGATCCTGAAGGGTCCAGTCCACTTGTCTGCCAAAGCTCTAGGCTTGGTAGGCTCCATCACAAGGATTTCCTGTCCCGGAGTCCAATCCACTTGCGAGGCTTTAAGGTCATGCCAGTACTTATTCAATTCCTGGCTGGCCTTGAGATTTGCTGTTGCCTGACCCATCATCTGTGTCATCCTCCGTCTGAGGCCTAACACATAGTCCCCCACTTGCTTGGCGGGACCTGGAGGGGTGGCTTCCAAGCCTTCTCTGATCAAGGCGAGGGGCCCCCTCATGGGATGTCCAAAGAGTAACTCAAAGGGGCTGAAACCAACACCCTCTTGAGGTACCTCCCTGTAAGCAAACAGCAGGAATGGCAGGAGGAGATCCCATTTCCTCCTTAGGGGTTCTTCCAAAGCCCCTAGCATGCCCTTGAGAGTTTTATTAAATCTCTCAACCAGACCATTGGTCTGGGGGTGGTAAGAGGTGGAGAACTTGTAGGTTACCCCGCACTCTTTCCACATGGTTTTCATGTAACTAGACATGAAGTTGGATCCTCTGTCAGAGACAACCTCCTTGGGGAATCCAACACGGGTGGAAATGCCCAGGAGAGCCCTGGCAACTACCTTGGCAGTAACAGTCCGAAGGGGTATCGCCTCAGGGTACCTGGTGGCATGATCTACCAAGACCAGGATGAACCGATGTCCACCTGAAGTGGGAGGGTCAAGGGGACCGACGATGTCGATGCCCACCCTCTCAAATGGTGTGCCAACCACTGGCAATGGCTGCAGTGGGGCAATGATACTGCCTCCAGTCTTGCCAGATGTTAGGCAGAAACCTGTGCAGTTCCCTTGGGGAACACTGCAAAAGATTTAAGACTACAGGTATAGCAGTAAACCCACTTGGTAGCAGTCTGCACCACCCAGATTTACCTGGTAGCTGTGGCTGAGCAGTCAGACTTCCCTCAAGAAGAGTTAGGCAGTATGCAAAGTATACACAATATGTACTCAGGCACAATAGCACAAGCAAACACTGACCAGAGCTTGGTTTCAAAAGTATATAGTTATTTATTTTTAAGAACACACAAATTGAAAACACTCTAGCAAAATATAATAAAACACTCCAAACACAGTTATATGGAAAGCAGTCCCAATCCTTATTCCTATCTAGACAACTCTAGGTTAACACCACATAATTAAAACAGAGGTGAGCGCTTAACGTTAGATGACACTCTAGTAGGTTAAAGAAGGGAGGGAAAAAGAGCAGAATTAGGATAAACACACCACTCTAAGGTCAAGAACACTTTTGGTAAGCTCAAAGAAGCACCAAGTCACAGGTGAGCAAAAGTCACTAAGCAGGGCCCACTCTTAGAGCAGACAGAGCGAAAACGTGCCCAAGATCACACAGTTGGTAGGGATTCAGAGTCTTGCAAAAGAGTTCGGAAAAGAGTTAGAGAGGCTCAGAAAGTTTAGCCAAAGTGTCCCAGGCAATCCCAGGATCGAAAGCCGAGGGCTAAAACTACCTCGTACAGTCGGTGGCAAGGGAAGCCAGGCGGAACACGGTACCTTAACGGAAAGGATCCTCCAGCGGGGGCAGTTGTTCCAGGCAGTGGCAGCAAGGCTCGACGTCGGTCAGGGGAGAAGAAGATCTCGCTGAAGAGCAGAAGAAGAAGGTCGTTGCACTGCCCGGGAAGAAACCAGCCGCGGAGTCCTCCGGTTAAAGGGTTGTACCGACTTTCGCGGTTGGGGTAAAAGTGGTGGGGTTCCGGTTGCCGGGGTGCTTGGCACTGGCAAGGCGGCCACGGGATACCTCGAAGAACGGAAAGAAGGTGAAAACTGGTTGTCCCCACCAGTCAAGGGAAGGAGCCACTCCGTTAAGAGTTCTCCTCGGTCGTCGGGAAAAGTGGTGAGATGGTTCAGCAGGGCTCCACCGGCGGTGTCGTCGTAGCAGATCAGCTCAGCTCGTCCCTCGTTGGATTCTTAGGTCCTGTGGCGACTTCTGAAGTTCCAGTCCCCAAAGCCCTGCTTTTATGCAGCAAACCCCCATTCACCCAGCCTAGCTGTCACTCAACCATGCTAAGTGGTGAGCCGGCCGGCTCACCACTTGGGCCAATCAGGACGGAGTGCGACTTGAGTTACCTAGGTAACTCAGTCCAGGGTGCCTAAATCCCACTCCACCCCTCCTAAGTACCCCAGACAGAGTGGCACCACTTTGGAGGGCTTCTGTGGAGAAGCCCGCCAAAAGTGGGACAAAGGGCTCCACTTTGGGTCAGAGTTACAGAGGCGAACGCCAACGCCATTTTAGTATCAAGTTTTGGCAAAAAATCCCAACCGGAGTTATAATAATAAATATATAAACCGGCGGTATGTTTAAGGCTACCGTAAATAAATAATTAAATGTGTTAGCCTAAAACAATGGGAAATCCCATAGGAAAATATTCGCGGTCGAATATAAAAAGTAGTTTCCACTGCCACCAGCCAAAACTCGATCAGGGGGGACGGAGACGTGCCCCCGCGACTAACAGACCCTGGGGCAATCGAATTGCCCCAGCCAGTACGTCCACAATATGATGGTTTGTACTGGTTCTGTTCAGGATTTAAGACTAGTAAAGTCTTTGGTGACTTTACATGCCCTGGGAGACAGTAGTCAGTCCCAGGGTATGGAGTCTATGTTGGGGAGTCCCTAGGACACCCCTGGGTTACGGCACAGAGGGTGCTGTGTAACCCACATCCAAAAAATACATGAGGCCCTATGGAGTAAAATACCCCATAGCCCATTCAACACAAGGTTTAACCAAGAAAACACACTTCAACATGCCCAAGAGTGAGGGTAAAAGAGTCTCACTCTTGGCAGGAGAAGAAAAAATAAACCCCAGAAATCCAGCAAAGCTGCTGGGGGACTCACTAGGTAGGGAAATTCAGCCTAAACAGAGAATTCTCCCTAACACTCGCCCCCCCCAGACTAAGGGACAGGAGGATTTAATCCACTCCTGGATGAACCTCATACCTCTAGTCGATGATATACATCCTAGAGAGTCCATCAGCATTTTGATGGTGACACCCTGACCTGTGCTCAATGGTGAAATCAAACCCTTGCAGGCAGATTGACCATCTCAATAGTTTTGGATTTTGCCCTTTCATTTGCATTAACCATCTCAAGGGTTGGTGGTCAGTCTGAATAACAAAAGTAGAACCATACAAGTATGGCCTAAACTTCTTCAGTGCCCACACAATAGCAAAGCATTCTCTTTCGATAGTTGCCCACCTTGTCTCAGGATCCTTCAGTTTCCTACTGATGAAGCAAATGGGGTGCTCCCTACCCTTCTCATCCAGTTGGCTTAGAACTGCACCTATACCTACATTGGAAGCATCAGTTTGTACAATGAAAGTTTGGTGGTAGTCAGGAGCTCTTAACACTGGAGCTTGGCAAAGAGCTCTCTTCAGTTTTTCAAAGGCCTGATTGCACTCCTCATTCCATTTTACCTTTTTAGGGAATTTGGGAGAGGAGATTACATTCAGTGGAGAAGCTATGGTCCCATAGTTCTCAATGAAATTCCTGTAATACCCAGTGAGGCCTAGGAAAGCTCTCACTTGGGTTTGAGTAGTTGGTGTTGTCCAATTTTGCACAGCTTCAATCTTGCTGAGCAAAGGCCTTATTTCTCCACCTCCTACCTCATGTCCAAGGTAGACCACCTTACTTTGACCAATCTGGCACTTACTGGCTTTGATTGTCAAATGGGCCTGTTCAAGGGCCTGCAACACATGTCCTAGGTGGTTCACATGCTCCTCCCAGGAGTGGCTGAAGACTGCAATGTCATCCAAGTATGTCATGCAGAAATCTTCCATCCCAGCTAGAACTTGGTTCACCATCCTTTGGAATGTGGCAGGTGCATTTTTTAGTCCAAAAGGCATGACCTTAAACTGGTACAAGCCAACTGGGGTTGAAAATGCAGTTTTCTCCTTGGCATGGTCTGTCAGGGCTATTTGCCAATAGCCTGACGTCAGGTCAAATGTGCTGAGGTACTTGGCTGCACCAAGTTTATCCACCAACTCATCTGTCCTGGGCAAAGGGTGGGCATCAGTCTTGGTGACTGCATTTAGAGCTATATAGTCCACACAGAATCTCAAGTCTTTGGATCCTGCCTTTGGTACTAACACAACTGGGCTAGACCATGGACTAGTAGAGGGCTCTATTACCCCGAGATCAAGCATCTTCTTGACCTCTCCTTTGATGTGGGTTCTGATATGTTCTGACATTCTGTATCCTCTGCTTTTGACTGGCAGACAGTCACCAGTGAGTATCTCATGCTGGCCCCAAGGGGTCAAGCCTGGTGACAGTGAGAACAGGGAGGCAAACTGATTTAACATAGATTTGCACTCCTCTTGTTGCTCAGGTGTCAGGTCTGAAGAGAGATTGACTCCTTCAACTTTTTCATCTAAAGGCACACCTCGGAGGAGATCAGGGAGAGATTCACTCTCTTCTTCCTCTGCAGCTGAAGCTAGAAGCAAGGCTCCTACATCAGGTCTGGAGATGTATGCTTTTAGTCGGTTGGTGTGGAAGACTCTAGGAGCTTCCCTGGGTCTGCCCAGATCCACCAGATAGTGGACCTCTCCAAGTTTTCCCACAATCTTGAAGGGTCCCATCCATTTGTCTTGCAAGGCCCTCTGCCTTGTTGGGAGCATAACTAGAACTAGCTGGTCTTGAGTAAACTCAACCATGTTAGCCTTCTGGTCGTGCCAATGTTTGACCAGAGCTTGACCAGCTTTCAAGTTGTCACTTGCTTCTGCCATCATGTGTGACATTCTCCTCCGGAGACCTATCACATAGTCAGTCACTCGGACTGGCTTGAGGGGAGGAGCACCTTCCAATCCCTCCTTAATCAGGGCCAATGGACCTCTGACTGGATGGCCATAGAGAAGCTCAAAGGTAGAATAACCTACTCCCTCCTGAGGGACTTCTCTATAAGCAAAGAGAAGGCATGGCAGTAGAAGGTCCCACTTTTTCTTAAGGGGTTCTTCTAAAGCACCTATCATGCTCTTCATGGTTCTGTTAAACCTTTCAACCAACCCGTTTGTCTGAGGGTGGTATGCTGTTGAGAACTTGTAGGTAACTCCACAGGTTTTCCACATGGCTTTCATGTAGTGGGACATAAAGTTTGACCCCCTGTCAGAGATTACCTCCTTAGGAAACCCAACCCTGGTAAAAATACCAAGGAGGGCCTTAGCCACAGCCGGAGCTGTAACAGTCCTCATAGGAATTGCCTCAGGGTACCTAGTAGCATGGTCTACTACAACAAGGATAAACCTGTTGCCTGAGGAGGTTGGGGGATCAAGGGGACCAACAATGTCAATCCCTACCCTCTCAAATGGGACTCCCACAACTGGGAGAGGCACTAAAGGTGCCACATTCTTGGAACCAACCTTACCAGAAGTCTGGCAGGTGTGGCAGCTCTTACAATATCTGTCTACTTCAGCCCCCATCTTTGGCCAATAAAAGTAGAGAGAGAGCCTTTCCTTGGTCTTCTTGAAACTCAAGTGACCAGCCAAAGGTATCTCATGGGCTAGTTGTAAGAACTGTTGTCTGTTCTCTTGTGGGACTACAAGGCGTTTGTAGTCTCCAGGTTCAGACTCAGTTGGTTCACTGTAGAAGAGGCCATCTTCCCAGTGTAACCTATACTTCCCAGGCTCTTGCCCATCAGCCTGAGAAGCTGCCTGGTGGCGGAGACCTTCCAGAGTTGGACATTCTCTTTGCCCCTTACGAAAAGCTGCCCTGCTAGGCCCACCTTCTGCCAGTAAAGACTGCAGCTCAGGATGGTCCTCAGGGTCCAAATCTCCAATAAGGTTTGGGCCTCCTTCTAGCTCTTCCTCAGAGTCTAGCTCAACCACACAGGGTTGTACCTCCCTCTCAGCCTCAGCTGGAGGTGGAGTTACAGGTGTAACTTTGGACAACCTAGGGGAAGTCCTTGTTGGAAGCACTGGAGTGCTTGCTGCTGGCTTTTTCCTAGGAGTCTTGGGTTGCCCCTTTGCTCCTGATCTGGTAGTTACTGCAGTAAGTTGCTCCAGTGGGAGAGGAGTGATTTCTGTCATCATCTCCTGAGATAACCCTCGCAGGGTTTTCTCTCTTGCAGGTTTTGTGAGCTCCTGTAACCTTTTGCTAGGTGGTCTGGGGGTATGTGACACAACTCCAAGAGCCTTGAGGTCATTACCCAACAGAACCCTACCTGGCACTTCACATTGTACACTGACAGGTATTTTTACAGCCATATCATTACATTGGATGAGAACTGGTAACTGGGGACACATCTGCACAGGCCCACCAGCTAACTTGGTGAGGCATTTGGGTGCCTTAGCAACATCCTCTGCCTTGAAAAATGATTCATCCACCACAGTTATGCTGGCTCCAGTGTCCCTAATGGCAGGAGTCTCCTGACCATTCACGTGGACACTGTCCTTATAATACTCTTTAGTATTATCTGGGATGGAGTTATAGACATCTAAATTCTGTTGCTCCCACAACCCCAGAGAGACTAAAGAAACACTAGCTGAGACTCCAGGGGGTTCATCAGCTAGTAATAGAAAGTTTCCACTTGCCATATGTACTTCCTCTTCTGGAGCGAAGGCTAAGGAGGCAAGCTGGACCCCTGAAGGTTTACCCTTACATCTGGGATCTCCTTTCACATGGTCAGTAGCCTTACAAACAAAGCATGAGCCAAAGACTCGCTGGAATGGAGGCTTGGTCTGACCCCCTTCTGGTCTGGGACCAGAAGGTACACTAGCCTGATTCGGTTTCCCTGGTGGCTTACCCTTATAGTTTTGTTTGGGGCCCTCTTTGGAATTTGTAGTATTAGAATTCTCTTTGGAGTCCTTTTTAGGCTGTTTCTCCCCATCCCTCTTCTGAGTTACCCCAGAGTCCTTGTGAGTGGCCCTGTTGGCAACCCACAAGTCAGCAGCCCTAGCTAGCTTCCGGGAATCTAATTCCTTGGAATCAGCCAAGTGTTGTCTGAGCTCAGGAGAGCAGGCATCATAAATAGTCTCCAACATAAACAAATTCTTCATACCTTCATAAGTGTTCACCTTGTAACCCTTAATCCATCCCTCTAAGTTTTTCAACCCTTCACTCACCCAGGTAGCCCAAGGGGTACCATCATGCTTTTTGAGGCTCCTAAACCTCTTAAGATACTGGGAAGGGGTCTTCCCAAATCTAGCTATCAAAGCTAGCTTCACACATTCATAGTCCTTCTTATCCTCCTCCCCCATCTCCATTACCACATCAGTTGCAACAGGGGGAAGCCTAGAGAACAACCAGGTGAGTAAGTCATTTCCTGTGATGTTCTGGAGCCCATGATTATATTCAAACAGAGACAACCAATCCAACACATCCAACTTAGGCTCATACATACCAACCAATTCTTTAGGCATCCGGGGTCTTTTAGGACTGGAACTTCTAGATGAGCCAGAGAGAGAAGCATTTTCAACAGATAATTTCTTCATTTCTAAGTCATACTTGAGCTCCATTTCCCTTAGCCTTAGTTCTTTGTCAGTTTGAGCATTAAGTTTCTTATACTCCAATTCTAGTTTCATTTTCTCCAGTTCAAAGTACTGAGGACTAAATGTGGGACCTGGTAAAGGTCCAGTAGGTACAGCAGGTAGAGCAGGCAGAGGCCTAGGGGGGACAGTCACAACAGCCTCACCCTCCTCTTCTGACTCTTCCTCAGAATCATCAACATTTTGCTCCATGTTAATTTCAATACTGTCATCTACAGTTGCTGGAGTGGTAGGTTCCTCTGAACCATCACCCAGACTTTGGTTAGCTAACAATCTTTCAATCAGCTCCATTTTCTTGCCCTTAGTCAGGAGATCCTTATGTTTACAGAGCACTCTTAAACAATCAGCAGTTTTGGCTGCAAGGGACTCTTGACTATAGCTTTCTATAACTGACATGTTAGAGGATTACTTTTACAGTGCTAAGCTTTGTGGTTAGTTGCACTAAGGTATCTAGAGCACAATAAAATGTATACTCAATACAAATCCCACCGCTGTACACCAGTGTTAGGCAGAAACCTGTGCAGTTCCCTTGGGGAACACTGCAAAAGATTTAAGACTACAGGTATAGCAGTAAACCCACTTGGTAGCAGTCTGCACCACCCAGATTTACCTGGTAGCTGTGGCTGAGCAGTCAGACTTCCCTCAAGAAGAGTTAGGCAGTATGCAAAGTATACACAATATGTACTCAGGCACAATAGCACAAGCAAACACTGACCAGAGCTTGGTTTCAAAAGTATATAGTTATTTATTTTTAAGAACACACAAATTGAAAACACTCTAGCAAAATATAATAAAACACTCCAAACACAGTTATATGGAAAGCAGTCCCAATCCTTATTCCTATCTAGACAACTCTAGGTTAACACCACATAATTAAAACAGAGGTGAGCGCTTAACGTTAGATGACACTCTAGTAGGTTAAAGAAGGGAGGGAAAAAGAGCAGAATTAGGATAAACACACCACTCTAAGGTCAAGAACACTTTTGGTAAGCTCAAAGAAGCACCAAGTCACAGGTGAGCAAAAGTCACTAAGCAGGGCCCACTCTTAGAGCAGACAGAGCGAAAACGTGCCCAAGATCACACAGTTGGTAGGGATTCAGAGTCTTGCAAAAGAGTTCGGAAAAGAGTTAGAGAGGCTCAGAAAGTTTAGCCAAAGTGTCCCAGGCAATCCCAGGATCGAAAGCCGAGGGCTAAAACTACCTCGTACAGTCGGTGGCAAGGGAAGCCAGGCGGAACACGGTACCTTAACGGAAAGGATCCTCCAGCGGGGGCAGTTGTTCCAGGCAGTGGCAGCAAGGCTCGACGTCGGTCAGGGGAGAAGAAGATCTCGCTGAAGAGCAGAAGAAGAAGGTCGTTGCACTGCCCGGGAAGAAACCAGCCGCGGAGTCCTCCGGTTAAAGGGTTGTACCGACTTTCGCGGTTGGGGTAAAAGTGGTGGGGTTCCGGTTGCCGGGGTGCTTGGCACTGGCAAGGCGGCCACGGGATACCTCGAAGAACGGAAAGAAGGTGAAAACTGGTTGTCCCCACCAGTCAAGGGAAGGAGCCACTCTGTTAAGAGTTCTCCTCGGTCGTCGGGAAAAGTGGTGAGATGGTTCAGCAGGGCTCCACCGGCGGTGTCGTCGTAGCAGATCAGCTCAGCTCGTCCCTGTTAGGCAGAAACCTGTGCAGTTCCCTTGGGGAACACTGCAAAAGATTTAAGACTACAGGTAGAGCAGTAAACCCCTTTGGTAGCAGTCTGTACCACCCAGATTTACCTGGTAGCTGTGGCTGAGCAGTCAGACTTCTCTCAAGAAGAGTTAGGCAGTATGTAAAGTATACACAATATGTACCAAAACACAATAGCACAAGCAAACACAGACCAGAGCTTGGTTTCAAAAGTATATAGTTATTTATTTAAAATACACATAAGTTAAAAACACTCTAGCAAAAATATAGTAAAAGTACTTCAACACAGTTATAATGAAAGTAGATTCAATCCTTTCTCCTATCTAGACAACTCTAGGTAAAACACCACTTAATTAAAACAGAGGTGAGTGCTTAACGTTAGATGACACTCTAGTAGTTTCCAAGAAAGGGAGAGAAAAAGTAGAAATGGGTTAGACACACCACTCTAAGGTCCAGAGCACTTGCAAGAGGCTTACAGAAGAATAAAGTCACAGGTGAGCAAAAGTCACTAGGCAGGGCCCACTCTTAGAGTAGCCGGAGCGAAAATGTGCCCAAGATCACACTGTTAGTTAGAGATTCAAAGTCTTGCAAAGAGTCAAAAAGAGGTTAGAGTGGCTCAGAAAGTTTAGCCAAAGTGTCCCAGGCACTCCCAGGTTCGAAAGCCGGGGACTAAATCTACCCCGTACAGTCGGTAGCAAGGGAAGCCAGGCAGAACACAGTACCTTAAGCGGAAAGGATCCTCCAGCGGTGGCAGTTGTTCCAGGCAGTGGCAGCAGGGCTCGACGTCGGTCAGGGGAGAAGAAGTTCTCGCTGAAGAGCAGAAGAAGAGGGTCGTTGCACTGCCCGGGAAGAAACCAGCCGCGGAGTCCTCCGGTTAAAGGGTTGGTGCCGACTTTCGCGGTATGGGGGTAAAGTGTGGTATTCCGGTTGCCGGGGTGCTTGGCACAGGCAAGGCGGCCACGAGATACCTCAAAGAACGGAAAGAAGGCGAAAACTGGTTGTCCCCACCAGTCAAGGGAAGGAGCCACTCCGTTAAGAGTTCTCCTCGGTCGTCGGGAAAAAGTGGTGAGACGGTTCAGCAGGGCTCCACCGGGTGGTGTCGTCGAAGCAGGTCGGCTCAGCTCTTCCCTCGTCGGATTCTTGGTCCTGTGGCGACTTCTGAAGTCCCAGTCCCCAAAGCCCTGCTTTTATGCAGCAAACCCCCATTCACCCAGCCTAGCTGTCACTCAACCATGCTAAGTGGTGAGCCGGGCGGCTCACCACTTGGGCCAATCAGGACGGAGTGCGACTTGAGTTACCAAGGTAACTCAGTCCAGGGTGCCTAAATCCCCCTCCACCCCTCCTAAGTACCCCAGACAGAGTGGCACCACTTTGGAGGGCTTCTGTGGAGAAGCCCGCCAAAAGTGGAACAAAGGGCTCCACTTTGGGTCAGAGTTACAGAGGCGAACACCAACGCCATTTTAGAATCAAGTTTTGGCAAAAAGTCCCAACCGGAGTTATAAAAATAAATATATAAACCGGTGGTATGTTTAAGGCTACCGTAAATAAATAATTAAATGTGTTAGCCTAAAACAATGGGAAATCCCATAGGGAAATATTCGCGGTCGAATATAAAAAGTAGTTTCCACTGCCACCAGCCAAAACTCGATCAGGGGGGACGGAGACGTGCCCCCTCGACTAACAGACCCTGGGGCAATCGAATTGCCCCAGCCAGTACGTCCACAATATGATGGTTTGTACTGGTTCTGTTCAGGATTCAAGACTAGCAAAGTCTTTGGTGACTTTACATGCCCTGGGAGACAGTAGTCAGTCCCAGGGTATGGAGTCTATGTTGGGGAGTCCCTAGGACACCCCTGGGTCACGGCACAGAGGGTGCTGTGTGACCCACATCACAAAAATACATGAGGCCCTATGGAGTAAAAGACCCCATAGCCCATTCAACACAAGGTTTAACCAAGAAAACACACTTCAACATGTCCAAGAGTGAGGGTAAAAGAGTCTCACTCTTGGCAGGAGAAAAAAATTAAACCCCAGAAATCCCGCAAAGCTGCTGGGGGACTCACTAGGTAGGGAAATTCAGCCTAAACAGAGAATTCTCCCTAACACTCGCCCCCCCCAGACTAAGGGACAGGAGGATTTAATCCACTCCTGGATGAACCTCATACCTCTAGTCGATGATATACATCCTAGAGAGTCCATCAGCATTTTGATGGTGACACCTTGACCTATGCTTAAGGGAGAACTCAAAGGTTTTCTTTTGCAAGCTAAAGGACCTACAAACCCTTTGAGGAACATCAGTCTTTTTGTTATAGGGGATCTGGTTGACCAGTCCCTCAGAAGTTGGGACAACTTCTGAACCTATGTTAGGCTTTTTGAAGGGGTCCTTATAAAGGATTCCCTTAGATCTAGAGGGGCCTCCAAGGTTCCTCACCACCTCTCTTGTGGGAGCAGGTTGGGTCTTAGGCCTCTTGGTTGGAGGGGTTGGGGTTAGGCAATGTACCTGCTTCCCCTTCCTCTTAGATCTACCCTTACCTATTTTAGGAGTTTCCCCCCTAATATTAGGATTTGAGTTGGGGTCTTCAGTAGAAGGTCCAACAGTCTGAAGGTTTTTGGCCTTAGACTTTTCTTTTCTGGTTTTCCACCAGCACTGAGAATTACCAGTTCTCTCAGGTCCAGATAGGGGCCTAGTTGGTCTATCCACCTCTTCCTCAGAAGCAGGGGGAGTCAGAGACTCTGAGACTAGGGGAACAATGTTGGAGCTTGGTTGGGGCGCCCATGTTCCTAGCATACTATCCGGAAATGTGCCTGGGTTAGAGGTCAACTTACTAACACCAGGGCTTGTAGTGGGGTTCTCAGTAGAGGGTCCCACAGGCTTAGAAGGGTCCTTCAAGGTAGCCTGTCTAGCCAATTTGGTTAAGTTCTGCTTCTCCATACTGGGAGGCCTGGGGGTATGTGACACTACTCCTAGAGTTCTTAGGTCATTCCCCAACAGGACCTTCCCAGGTACCTCAGTCTGAACACTGACAGGGATCCTCACTGTCATGTTGTTACACTGAATGAGGGCTGGTAGAATAGGAACCATTTGGACAGGGCCTCCAGACATCTTAGTGGGACCTTTGGGTGCTTTGGCCACATCCTCAGGTTGAAAGAAGCTTTCATCCACTACTGTTCTGCTGGCCCCAGTGTCTCTCCTAGCAGGAGTATCCTGGCCATTGACAAGAACACTGTCCACATAATACACCTTAGAGTTAACAGGTAGGGAGTTATACACAACCCTATTCTGGGGACTAACCAGACCCATAGGCTCTAAGTTTACAGTTGCTTGAAGACCCAAGGGTTCTTCAGCAAAGAGTTCAAAGTGGGCACTAGCCATCTGTACTTCATCCTCAGGAGTGAAGGCTAAGGAGACTGTGCTGATCCCTGCAGGTTTACCCTTGCACTTGGGATCTCCTTTGATATGGTCAGTACCCTGACAGACATAGCATTGTCCAAATGCTCTCTGGAAGGGTGGCTTGTTCTGACCTCCTTCTGGCTTGTGGCCAGAAGGTACAGTAGCCTGACTAGGTTTCCCATGTGGCTTACCCTGGTTATTTTGTGGTTTGGGGCCCTCTTTGGGATAGGAATTATTAGAATTCTCTTTGGAGTCTTTTTTTGGCTGTTTCTCCCCATCCTTCTTCTGAGTTACCCCAGAATTCTTGTGAGTGGCCCTGTTGGCAACCCACAAGTCAGCAGCCTTAGCTAGCTTCCGGGAATCCAATTCCTTGGAATCAGCCAAGTGTTGTCTGAGCTCAGGAGAGCAGGCATCATAAATAGTCTCCAACATAAACAAATTCTTCATACCTTCATAAGTGTTCACCTTGTAACCCTTAATCCATCCCTCTAAGTTTTTCAAACATTCATTCACCCAGGTAGCCCAAGGGGTACCATCATGCTTTTTGAGGCTCCTAAACCTCTTAAGATACTGGGAAGGGGTCTTCCCAAACCTAGCTATCAAAGCTAGTTTCACACATTCATAGTCCTTCCTATCCTCCTCCCCCATCTCCATTACCACATCAGTTGCAACAGGGGGAAGCCTAGAGAACAACCAGGTGAGTAAGTCATTTCCTGTGATGTTCTGGAGCCCATGATTATATTCAAACAGAGACAACCAATCCAACACATCCAACTTAGGCTCATACATACCAACCAATTCTTTAGGCATCCGGGGTCTTTTAGGACTGGAACTTCTAGAGGAGCCAGAGAGAGAAACATTCTCAACAGATAATTTCTTCATTTCTAAGTCATACTTGAGCTCCATTTCCCTTAGCCTTAGTTCTTTGTCAGTTTGAGCATTAAGTTTCTTATACTCCAATTCTAGCTTCATTTTCTCCAGTTCAAAGTACTGAGGACTAAATGTGGGACCTGGTAAAGGTCCAGTAGGTACAGCAGGTAGAGCAGGCAGAGGCCTAGGGGGGACAGTTACAACAGCCTCACCCTCCTCTTCTGACTCTTCCTCAGAAACATCAACATTTTTCTCCATGTTAACTTCAACACTGTCATCTACAGTCGCTGGAGTGGTAGGTTCCTCTGAACCATCACCCAGACTTTGGTTAGCTAACAATCTTTCAATCAGCTCCATTTTCTTGCCCTTAGTCAGGAGATCCTTATGTTTACAGAGCACTCTTAAACAATCAGCAGTTTTGGCTGCAAGGGACTCTTGACTATAGCTTTCTATAACTGACATGTTAGAGGTTTTACTTTTTCAGTGCTAAGCTTTGTGGTTAGTTGCACTAAGGTATCTAAAGCACAATAAAATGTATACTCAATACAAATCCCACCGCTGTACACCAGTGTTAGGCAGAAACCTGTGCAGTTCCCTTGGGGAACACTGCAAAAGATTTAAGACTACAGGTAGAGCAGTAAACCCCTTTGGTAGCAGTCTGTACCACCCAGATTTACCTGGTAGCTGTGGCTGAGCAGTCAGACTTCTCTCAAGAAGAGTTAGGCAGTATGTAAAGTATACACAATATGTACCAAAACACAATAGCACAAGCAAACACAGACCAGAGCTTGGTTTCAAAAGTATATAGTTATTTATTTAAAATACACATAAGTTAAAAACACTCTAGCAAAAATATAGTAAAAGTACTTCAACACAGTTATAATGAAAGTAGATTCAATCCTTTCTCCTATCTAGACAACTCTAGGTAAAACACCACTTAATTAAAACAGAGGTGAGTGCTTAACGTTAGATGACACTCTAGTAGTTTCCAAGAAAGGGAGAGAAAAAGTAGAAATGGGTTAGACACACCACTCTAAGGTCCAGAGCACTTGCAAGAGGCTTACAGAAGAATAAAGTCACAGGTGAGCAAAAGTCACTAGGCAGGGCCCACTCTTAGAGTAGCCGGAGCGAAAATGTGCCCAAGATCACACTGTTAGTTAGAGATTCAAAGTCTTGCAAAGAGTCAAAAAGAGGTTAGAGTGGCTCAGAAAGTTTAGCCAAAGTGTCCCAGGCACTCCCAGGTTCGAAAGCCGGGGACTAAATCTACCCCGTACAGTCGGTAGCAAGGGAAGCCAGGCAGAACACAGTACCTTAAGCGGAAAGGATCCTCCAGCGGTGGCAGTTGTTCCAGGCAGTGGCAGCAGGGCTCGACGTCGGTCAGGGGAGAAGAAGTTCTCGCTGAAGAGCAGAAGAAGAGGGTCGTTGCACTGCCCGGGAAGAAACCAGCCGCGGAGTCCTCCGGTTAAAGGGTTGGTGCCGACTTTCGCGGTATGGGGGTAAAGTGTGGTATTCCGGTTGCCGGGGTGCTTGGCACAGGCAAGGCGGCCACGAGATACCTCAAAGAACGGAAAGAAGGCGAAAACTGGTTGTCCCCACCAGTCAAGGGAAGGAGCCACTCCGTTAAGAGTTCTCCTCGGTCGTCGGGAAAAAGTGGTGAGACGGTTCAGCAGGGCTCCACCGGGTGGTGTCGTCGAAGCAGGTCGGCTCAGCTCTTCCCTCGTCGGATTCTTGGTCCTGTGGCGACTTCTGAAGTCCCAGTCCCCAAAGCCCTGCTTTTATGCAGCAAACCCCCATTCACCCAGCCTAGCTGTCACTCAACCATGCTAAGTGGTGAGCCGGGCGGCTCACCACTTGGGCCAATCAGGACGGAGTGCGACTTGAGTTACCAAGGTAACTCAGTCCAGGGTGCCTAAATCCCCCTCCACCCCTCCTAAGTACCCCAGACAGAGTGGCACCACTTTGGAGGGCTTCTGTGGAGAAGCCCGCCAAAAGTGGAACAAAGGGCTCCACTTTGGGTCAGAGTTACAGAGGCGAACACCAACGCCATTTTAGAATCAAGTTTTGGCAAAAAGTCCCAACCGGAGTTATAAAAATAAATATATAAACCGGTGGTATGTTTAAGGCTACCGTAAATAAATAATTAAATGTGTTAGCCTAAAACAATGGGAAATCCCATAGGGAAATATTCGCGGTCGAATATAAAAAGTAGTTTCCACTGCCACCAGCCAAAACTCGATCAGGGGGGACGGAGACGTGCCCCCTCGACTAACAGACCCTGGGGCAATCGAATTGCCCCAGCCAGTACGTCCACAATATGATGGTTTGTACTGGTTCTGTTCAGGATTCAAGACTAGCAAAGTCTTTGGTGACTTTACATGCCCTGGGAGACAGTAGTCAGTCCCAGGGTATGGAGTCTATGTTGGGGAGTCCCTAGGACACCCCTGGGTCACGGCACAGAGGGTGCTGTGTGACCCACATCACAAAAATACATGAGGCCCTATGGAGTAAAAGACCCCATAGCCCATTCAACACAAGGTTTAACCAAGAAAACACACTTCAACATGTCCAAGAGTGAGGGTAAAAGAGTCTCACTCTTGGCAGGAGAAAAAAATTAAACCCCAGAAATCCCGCAAAGCTGCTGGGGGACTCACTAGGTAGGGAAATTCAGCCTAAACAGAGAATTCTCCCTAACAGTCCCTCGTTGGATTCTTAGGTCCTGTGGCGACTTCTGAAGTTCCAGTCCCCAAAGCCCTGCTTTTATGCAGCAAACCCCCATTCACCCAGCCTAGCTGTCACTCAACCATGCTAAGTGGTGAGCCGGCCGGCTCACCACTTGGGCCAATCAGGACGGAGTGCGACTTGAGTTACCTAGGTAACTCAGTCCAGGGTGCCTAAATCCCCCTCCACCCCTCCTAAGTACCCCAGACAGAGTGGCACCACTTTGGAGGGCTTCTGTGGAGAAGCCCGCCAAAAGTGGGACAAAGGGCTCCACTTTGGGTCAGAGTTACAGAGGCGAACGCCAACGCCATTTTAGTATCAAGTTTTGGCAAAAAATCCCAACCGGAGTTATAATAATAAATATATAAACCGGCGGTATGTTTAAGGCTACCGTAAATAAATAATTAAATGTGTTAGCCTAAAACAATGGGAAATCCCATAGGAAAATATTCGCGGTCGAATATAAAAAGTAGTTTCCACTGCCACCAGCCAAAACTCGATCAGGGGGGATGGAGACGTGCCCCCGCGACTAACAGACCCTGGGGCAATCGAATTGCTCCAGCCAGTACGTCCACAATATGATGGTTTGTACTGGTTCTGTTCAGGATTTAAGACTAGTAAAGTCTTTGGTGACTTTACATGCCCTGGGAGACAGTAGTCAGTCCCAGGGTATGGAGTCTATGTTGGGGAGTCCCTAGGACACCCCTGGGTTACGGCACAGAGGGTGCTGTGTAACCCACATCCAAAAAATACATGAGGCCCTATGGAGTAAAAGACCCCATAGCCCATTCAACACAAGGTTTAACCAAGAAAACACACTTCAACATGCCCAAGAGTGAGGGTAAAAGAGTCTCACTCTTGGCAGGAGAAGAAAAAATAAACCCCAGAAATCCAGCAAAGCTGCTGGGGGACTCACTAGGTAGGGAAATTCAGCCTAAACAGAGAATTCTCCCTAACACCAGACAACTGACCAGTTGGGCAGGTCCTGCAATGGGACTCCACTTCTACTCCCAACCGTGGCCAGTAGAAATGGGCAGAGAGCCTCTGCTTAGTCTTCTTGGTCCCAAGATGACCAGCCAAGGGCACCTCATGCGCCAACTGCAGTAGGAAGGGCCTGTAAACCTGGGGTACCACCAACCTCTTGAGGGCACCAGTTTCAGGCTTAGTGGGCTCACTAACAAGGAGCTCACCCTCCCAATAAATCCGGAATGTCCTAGGCACTTCTCCTTGTGCCTGGGCCAGGGCCTGTTTCCTCAGTCCCTCGAGAGAGTGGCACTCTCTCTGTCCCTTACAGAAGTCTGCCCGGGAGGGTCCCCCTTCAGCTAACAAGCATTGAAGGTCAGGATGATCCTCCGGGTTGAGAACCTCTCCCACAGGAGAGTCTTCTGACTCTTCTCCCACAGGAGTTGAGTTTGGGTTTTCCACTGGACCCAGCCCGTCCGTCCGGAGCATGGATCCCAATGGGTGCTGTTTGAACAGCAGGAAGAGAAGGTGTTCCCTCCACAGAGGTGGCCTTCTTGGTCTTCCTTCTTCTTGCCTTAGGCCTCGCCTTTGGCTCGGGTACCTGACCCACAGCCAGACCCGGTGTCACCTGTGACCTAGTGACTGCAGCAGCAGTCATGGGAAGACCATCCGAGATCAACCCCAACTCTACTAGATCATTTCCTAACAAAATGTTAGCAGGGACATTGTCCTGAACCAGGACAGGAAGCTTTGCTGTCTTGTCTCCAATCATGAGTGTGACTAAGGCTACAGGTGATAATTTGGGAGGCCCACCAGCTAACCTGGTGGTTTGCAGAGGAGCACCTTCATAGTCCTCTAGCTTGAGCAGGGTCCTGTCCACCACTGTCATGCTTGCCCCAGTGTCTCTCAAACCAGTAGAAGGCTGGCCATTCAAGAGGACACTTCTCAAAAACCTACGGGTGTTCTGTGGGATAGTCGCCAGCACTTCTGCATACTGGTCCCAGGCCCCAAGGGACACTAAGGAAATCTCTACCGGAGCACCAAATGTGATCCCGGCAGAGGAGGGGAGGACTGTGGCCTCCACCTCAGACACGGGGTAAGGGTAGGTCAGGCTGACAGCCTGTACTCCAAGTGCCTTACCTTTACACTTGGGGTCACCCCTTTTGTGATCCAGAGCCCCACAGTCCCAACAAGCGCCTGGAGTGCGGGGTACGGTACTGGAACCACTGGGAGCCTGCTTTGCAGCAGGTGGACCACTGCTCTTATTCCCACCCCCAGATGACTTATCCCCACTAGATTTTTGGGTCTTAGGAGAGGAAGGTTTTGGTTTACCCGACTGTGACTGCTTGGGGGACTCCTCAGCTTTCTGAGAGGCCCCCTTTTCTTTGTCCTTGTCCTTCCCACTGGAGTCCTTAGGGGCACCCGGTGGGAGACCCACTTGTCAGCCAAGCTAGCCAGCTTAAAGGGGTCCAAAATGTTCTGGTCAGCCACATACTGACGCAGCTCTGGTGAACAGGCTTCAGAAAAATGCTCAAAAAACAAGAGGTGGGACAATTCAACAAAAGTCTTAACCTTGTAACCATCGATCCACCCCATCATGTTCATGTGCGCAGCACTCACCCAGTCAACCCAAGACACATTCTCTCTTTTCTTAAAATCCCTGAACCTTCCGAGGTATTGGGTAGGTGTCTTGCCAAACTTGGCAATCAAAGCAGACTTCATACACTCATACTGACCCCTTTCTTCCACACTCAGCTTCAGAATACAGTCATATCCGGTTTGAGGCACTCTGCTTAACAAACACTTAGCCCAATCTCTTTTATCAACATCATGAATCGCACAAGCCATTTCAAACGCTTCGATCCATTGGAGGATATCTGAACCCTCCACGAATACACCAACCAAATCTTTCATAAACTTGGTGGCTGGGGACCTGACACTCTCACTGGTTTTAGCTGAAGACTCCACTCTAGCTTTCTCTAGCTGGATTCTCTGACATTCAGTGTCCTGGCTCTTGAGTTCAAGGTCCTTATTTCTGAGTTCCAGATCCCTATTCTTGAGCTCCACTTGTTGAGCCAACTCCTCTTTCTTAAGTTCAGCATCTATTTCCAACTTGCGGTATTCAAAGGCCAATTTCATCCTTAATAACTCAAGCTCCAAGGAATTGCTGGGGTTTGGAACAGAGGCAGCAGGAATGGCGGCATTCCCAGAAACAGATTCAGCAGAAACCCCAGGGGCAGAGTCCTCATTGGTTGCATTCCCCCCCTCATCAAGAGTTTCACTATCAGTCTGGTAGTCCACCAGGGCAGCTATCAGCTCAGCCCTAGACTTATCCACAAAGTCTAACTCCCTGGCTTCACAAGCACTCTGGAGAGCCTCCAAGCTCATCCGAGTCAATTTGCCATTTGCAATAGACTCCATTGTTTGTAATGCAGTTATCTTGTACACAACTAAACCTTAATTTAATAAAGGGCAGATATCCTTTGTAAGTGGCACGGTTATACACTGATTCTTAAAACCATAAGCATCCCACCGCTGCCACCAGTGTGATAAAGACCGGTGGGGGGTGTCTGTACTTCTGCTCTCTATATGGTAGAGGAGAGGCACAGAAGACCCCAGCCAAGATTCTCTATTACGGTAGCAATGGTCGAGCAATCAAGGCCTAGCTTCTCAGGAGGTGATGCAGGCTGGTTCTTAAGTACAGTGTAGTCCCCAAGCCCCCACAAAGGAATGTCCACACACTGTATTGGTTAGAACACAGTCTTTATATAATCAATATTCCAGGTTATGTACACTTATCATAATAACTCACTTTGTACTCAGGAAAATCAACAATGGCAAATATATACAATTCTAAAGTGGTACCACCCTTTGTATTAGATCTCATTAAAGTGCATGAACAATACTGTAACAATGTCACACAGATCAATAGAGTGAAACCAGCAATAGAGAGAGGAGAGAAAATAAGATGGTTGAGCAATAGGCAGAATACTGGCCCCTACCACTAGACACAGTTCTGTGTGGAGATCCCCCCACCTGGGCAACCTGTAAAATAAAGATATAGCACAAGCCCAGTCCATATATTGTTCTGCAAGTCTTATTCCCTCCTATAATGTTTTTACCCCCCCAATGTACCTGGTGGAGTCGAGTTCTTCGAAGAGGTGTCGACAGATCCTTCTAGAGCGACCCCCTTTCAAGCGGGAGTCACGGATCGTCGAGAAACGTCGAGAAACTCGGCGTTCGGCGACGGGGAATCGACGGCCCTTCTTGAATGCCTTCCCTTTCAAGCGGGAGGCACGGGGCGTCGAACGTCCGTCGACAAACAGGGTAGAACGGCGTCGATGAGGCGGCAGCTTCGTCCGAGCGGTGCTCGTCGGCGTCAGCGTCCTGCAAGGCAGAGGCGTGCGGGGCACCACGATGACAATAGTTCTGGACCGCAAAGATTGTGGAGACGGAGGCCCAGCAAGGGCGTCGGGTCGTTTGAGTCTTTGTGATCTTCGGGCGGCGGGAAACCCACCGGCAGGTTTCTCCTCGGCGCGTTGGTCGTCCTCGACTTTCTCCGGCAGGATAAAGCGGTCGACGGTGCGGACGAGGGAGTCCTTCGATTCGAATGTTCTTAGGCAAAGGAGCGGACGGCTCCGGTCGTCGGCGGCACGGCGTCAAGTGGTTCCCACGGCTGGGCAACACAACTTCGACGGGCCTCCAGCGGTTACACAAACCTGTGAACCCTGGTCGACGGCAATGGACTTCGACGACAGCGATGTCCGGGTGCTTCACTTCGATCTCCTCGGCGGTCCCGTCTCGGGTCGACAGCCTTTCGAGGGTCTGTCTTCCAGGGTGCTTCGGCGAAGATGGAGCGGTGCTCGATGGTCCCTCGGAGCACGGGAAGAGGGCGCCTTACCAGGTCCTCTCTCGGGTCAGCCTTCGACGATTTCGGCAGCCTTCGGATCGGTCGAAGCAAATGCCACAGCAAGTCTTCTTCTTCCAGCTGGACGTCGAGGATCAGCAGTTCCAGTTACTCTTAGAGTGGAGACTCAGCTCCAGGATGCTTCTGAACGTTCCTGAACGTTCCTGAACTCTTACCAGTGGTGAGAGGTCCCCAGATATACTATTCTGCCTCCCATCCACACTGCTGGCACACACTCAGCAGCCAATCATACAGAAGGGCATTCATGCAGTCAGACAGCCAATCAGGCACACAGTGCATTCAGGCCACACTCCTCCCTTTCAGACACTCACAACAAGGAATGTGGATTGGGACAAGTACCCAGCCATTCAACACTACACACTGCATTCAGGCCAGTTTCGGGCAGGGCAGTCTCAGTCTTTGTCTCTCATGCCAGAAACCAGACAACCACAACAAGGAGTGTATATTGGTCACACACTCCATTCACCCAGGTCCCACCCACAGGAGGTACCCACATCATACAGTCACTGGGAAGGCTCCAGTCAGTCTAGCTGGGCCTTCACAACAACACCATATATGGAACTTCCACCCAACAGCCAGTCAGGGGGAAGGGACAGAGTCAGGGCTTCCCAGGACTTTGGGAAAACAAGATAACAGGCAATAGAAAGCAAGAGGCCACAGGGGCCATCTTGTTTTCTATCAGGAATCAACTGATCCCAATGGCAGGGCCTGGGTATCCCAAAATGGAGGACACCCAGAGCACCTGTCAAATTCAGCATGGAGCTGCCACCAGCCCATACCCTGCTCTGGGGCCACCCACAGGTGCCCAAAAACATACACTAGGGGCACAGGGTTGTACCCCTACCCATGGGTGCCATAAGGGTATCCCATGGGTCTGTTCACCAAACCAAAAGAGAGAGCTGCACTGCCAGGAGTCCCACATGGACTCCTGGGCAGAAAACATGACAGAACACACGATAAAAAGCAGTAAAGGACAAGGATTCAGAGGCCCTGTCCCTCTGATGCATTTCCAGCATCACAGTCGCCCCCCCAGACTGAGGTGGAGGGTGTCTAATCTCCCACGGGATAGACACCCTCATCCAGACGGTCAACATACCTTCTGGAAAGGCCATCTGCATTATCGTGACTCTTCCCTGGTCTGTGCTCTATGGTGAAGTCTAGCCCTTGCAGGCTAATGGACCACCTGAGCAATTTCGGATTCTCACCCTTCATCTGCATAAGCCACTTCAGGGGCTTATGATCTGTTTGGACCTTGAAGGTAGACCCCGTAAGGTAGGGCCTAAAACGCCTAAGGCTCCAAACTATGCTAAAACACTCCTTTTCAACAGTAGCCCACCTAAGTTCTCTACCCTTGAGTTGTCTACTGATGAATATGATAGGATGTTCTCTCCCTTTGTCATCTAACTGGGACAAGACAGCTCCAATTCCGGTGTCGCAGGCATCCGTCTGGACGATAAAGGGTCGGCTGTAGTCAGGCGCACTCAACACAGGTGCCCTACACAGACTTTCTTTCAAGCCATCAAAGGCCCTCTGACAGTCTTCGGTCCAATTAACCTTCCTAGGCTGCTTGGGTGAGGTTAGAGCTGTCAGGGGTGCAGCTATGGTCCCATAGTCTGCCATGAAATTGCGATAGTACCCAGTCAGGCCCAAAAAGGCCCTCACCTGGGTTTGAGTAGTGGGAGTCTCCCAGTTCTGTACATCCTGTACTTTACTGGAGAGAGGTTGGATTTGACCCCCTCCTACCTCATGACCAAGATAGGTAACTTTCCCCTGAGCTATCTGGCACTTGGTGGCCTTGATAGTGAGGTTAGCCCTTTTCAAGGCCTGCAACACCTTATCCAGATGTGTCAAATGCTCTTCCCAGGTGGAACTGTAGACAGCAATGTAGTCTAAGTAAGCCACACAAAAGGCTTCCAGCCCACTGAGCGCATGGTTGACCAATCTCTGGAAGGTGGCAGGGGCATTCTTCAACCCAAAAGGCATGACCCTAAACTGGTAGAGTCCCTCAGGTGTTGAGAAGGCCGTCTTTTCCTTGGCATGGTCCGTCAGAGCTATTTGCCAATAGCCTGAGGTAAGGTCAAAGGTGCTCACAAATTTGGCAGCACCTATGGTGTCCACGAGCTCATCAGCCCTGGGCAATGGGTGCGCGTCAGTTTTGGTGACGGCATTGACTCCTCGGTAGTCCACACAGAACCTCCAATCCTTGGTACCTGCCTGGGAACTTGCCTTGGGGACAAGGACCACTGGACTGGACCAGGGGCTGGTTGAGGGCTCAATAACACCCAGATCCAACATCTTGGCGACCTCAGCCTGGATGTGGTTCTTGACGGTATCTGACACCTGCTTTTGACAGGCACACTCTCACCAGTGTCAATTTCATGCCTACACCACCGTGTAAGGCCTGGCGTCAGCAAAACAGAGAGGCATACTGTTGGAGCAAAGCCCTGCAGGCCCTCTGTTGCTCTGTTGTCAAATCTGGAGAGAGATGTACTCCCTCCACTGAGCCATCCTGAGGGTTGCTATGCAGCAAATCAGGAAGGGGCTCACTCTCATCCTCTTCTTGCCCGGAAGCAAGCAAGAGACATGAGACTTCTGCTCGCCGGTGGAAAGGCTTGAGCCTGTTGACATGGAATATCTGAGGGGCTACCCCAGAGGCTCCCATGTCAACCAGATAATTGACTTCGCCCATCTTGGAGATGATCCTGAAGGGTCCAGTCCACTTGTCTGCCAAAGCTCTAGGCTTGGTAGGCTCCATCACAAGGATTTCCTGTCCCGGAGTCCAATCCACTTGCGAGGCTTTAAGGTCATGCCAGTACTTATTCAATTCCTGGCTGGCCTTGAGATTTGCTGTTGCCTGACCCATCATCTGTGTCATCCTCCGTCTGAGGCCTAACACATAGTGCCCCACTTGCTTGGCGGGACCTGGAGGGGTGGCTTCCAAGCCTTCTCTGATCAAGGCGAGGGGCCCCCTCACGGGATGTCC
Source organism: Ambystoma mexicanum (assembly GCF_040938575.1). Classification (NCBI taxonomy): domain Eukaryota; kingdom Metazoa; phylum Chordata; class Amphibia; order Caudata; family Ambystomatidae; genus Ambystoma; species Ambystoma mexicanum. The sequence continues at coordinate 766,430,204 of NC_090938.1, read as the reverse complement.
AAAGAGTAACTCAAAGGGGCTGAAACCAACACCCTCTTGAGGTACCTCCCTGTAAGCAAACAGCAGGCATGGCAGGAGGAGATCCCATTTCCTCCTTAGGGGTTCTTCCAAAGCCCCTAGCATGCCCTTGAGAGTTTTATTAAATCTCTCAACCAGACCATTGGTCTGGGGGTGGTAAGAGGTGGAGAACTTGTAGGTTACCCCGCACTCTTTCCACATGGTTTTCATGTAACTAGACATGAAGTTGGATCCTCTGTCAGAGACAACCTCCTTGGGGAATCCAACACGGGTGGAAATGCCCAGGAGAGCCCTGGCAACTACCTTGGCAGTAACAGTCCGAAGGGGTATCGCCTCAGGGTACCTGGTGGCATGATCTACCAAGACCAGGATGAACCGATGTCCACCTGAAGTGGGAGGGTCAAGGGGACCGACGATGTCGATGCCCACCCTCTCAAATGGTGTGCCAACCACTGGCAATGGCTGCAGTGGGGCAATGATACTGCCTCCAGTCTTGCCAGACAACTGACCAGTTGGGCAGGTCCTGCAATGGGACTCCACTTCTACTCCCAACCGTGGCCAGTAGAAATGGGCAGAGAGCCTCTGCTTAGTCTTCTTGGTCCCAAGATGACCAGCCAAGGGCACCTCATGCGCCAACTGCAGTAGGAAGGACCTGTAAACCTGGGGTATCACCAACCTCTTGAGGGCACCAGGTTCAGGCTTAGTGGGCTCACTAACAAGGAGCTCACCCTCCCAATAAATCCGGAATGTCCTAGGCACTTCTCCTTGTGCCTGGGCCAGGGCCTGTTTCCTCAGTCCCTCGAGAGAGTGGCACTCTCTCTGTCCCTTACAGAAGTCTGCCCGGGAGGGTCCCCCTTCAGCTAACAAGCATTGAAGGTCAGGATGATCCTCCGGGTTGAGAACCTCTCCCACAGGAGAGTCTTCTGTCTCTTCTCCCACAGGAGTTGAGTTTGGGTTTTCCACTGGACCCAGCCCGTCCGGAGCATGGATCCCAATGGGTGCTGTTGGAACAGCAGGAAGAGAAGGTGTTCCCTCCACAGAGGTGGCCTTCTTGGTCTTCCTTCTTCTTGCCTTAGGCCTCGCCTTTGGCTCGGGTACCTGACCCACAGCCAGACCCGGTGTCACCTGTGACCTAGTGAATGCAGCAGCAGTCATGGGAAGACCATCCGAGATCAACCCCAACTCTACTAGATCATTTCCTAACAAAATGTTAGCAGGGACATTGTCCTGAACCAGGACAGGAAGCTTTGCTGTCTTGTCTCCAATCATGAGTGTGACTAAGGCTACAGGTGATAATTTGGGAGGCCCACCAGCTAACCTGGTGGTTTGCAGAGGAGAACCTTCATAGTCCTCTGGCTTGAGCAGGGTCCTGTCCACCACTGTCATGCTTGCCCCAGTGTCTCTCAAACCAGTAGAAGGCTGGCCATTCAAGAGGACACTTCTCAAAAACCTACGGGTGTTCTGTGGGATAGTCGCCAGCACTTCTGCATACTGGTCCCAGGCCCCAAGGGACACTAAGGAAATCTCTACCGGAGCACCAAATGTGATCCCGGCAGAGGAGGGGAGGACAGTGGCCTCCACCTCAGACACGAGGTAAGGGTAGGTCAGGCTGACAGCCTGTACTCCAAGTGCCTTACCTTTACACTTGGGGTCACCCCTTTTGTGATCCAGAGCCCCACAGTCCCAACAAGCGCCAGGAGTGCGGGGTACGGTACTGGAACCACTGGGAGCCTGCTTTGCAGCAGGTGGACCACTACTCTTATTCCCACCCCCAGATGACTTATCCCCACTAGATTTTTGGGTCTTAGGAGAGGAAGGTTTTGGTTTACCCGACTGTGACTGCTTGGGGGACTCCTCAGCTTTCTGAGAGGCCCCCTTTTCTTTGTCCTTGTCCTTCCCACTGGAGTCCGTAGGGGACACCCGGTGGGAGACCCACTTGTCAGCCAAGCTAGCCAGCTTAAAGGGGTCCAAAATATTCTGGTCAGCCACATACTGACGCAGCTCTGGTGAACAGGCTTCAGAAAAATGCTCAAAAAACAAGAGGTGGGACAATTCAACAAAAGTCTTAACCTTGTATCCATCGATCCACCCCATCATGTTCATGTGCGCAGCACTCACCCAGTCAACCCAAGACACATTCTCTCTTTTCTTAAAATCCCTGAACCTTCCGAGGTATTGGGTAGGTGTCTTGCCAAACTTGGCAATCAAAGCAGACTTCATACACTCATACTGACCCCTTTCTTCCACACTCAGCTTCAGAATACAGTCATATCCGGTTTGAGGCACTCTGCTTAACAAACACTTAGCCCAATCTCTTTTATCAACATCATGAATCGCACAAGCCATTTCAAACGCTTCGATCCATTGGAGGATATCTGAACCCTCCACGAATACACCAACCAAATCTTTCATAAACTTGGTGGCTGGGGACCTGACACTCTCACTGGTTTTAGCTGAAGTCTCCACTCTAGCTTTCTCTAGCTGGATTCTCTGACATTCAGTGTCCTGGCTCTTGAGTTCAAGGTCCTTATTTCTGAGTTCAAGATCCCTATTCTTGAGCTCCACTTGTTGAGCCAACTCCTCTTTCTTAAGTTCAGCATCTATTTCCAACTTGCGGTATTCAAAGGCCAATTTCATCCTTAATAACTCAAGCTCCAAGGAATTGCTGGGGTTTGGAACAGAGGCAGCAGGAATGGCGGCATTCCCAGAAACAGATTCAGCAGAAACCCCAGGGGCAGAGTCCTCATTGGTTGCATTCCCCCCCTCATCAAGAGTTTCACTATCAGTCTGGTAGTCCACCAGGGCAGCTATCAGCTCAGCCCTAGACTTATCCACAAAGTCTAACTCCCTGGCTTCACAAGCACTCTGGAGAGCCTCCAAGCTCATCCGAGTCAATTTGCCATTTGCAATAGACTCCATTGTTTGTAATGCAGTTATCTTGTACACAACTAAACCTTAATTTAATAAAGGGCAGATATCCTTTGTAAGTGGCACGGTTATACACTGATTCTTAAAACCATAAGCATCCCACCGCTGCCACCAGTGTGATAAAGACCGGTGGGGGGTGTCTGTACTTCTGCTCTCTATATGGTAGAGGAGAGGCACAGAAGACCCCAGCCAAGATTCTCTATTACGGTAGCAATGGTCGAGCAATCAAGGCCCAGCTTCTCAGGAGGTGATGCAGGCTGGTTCTTAAGTACAGTGTAGTCCCCAAGCCCCCACAAAGGAATGTCCACACACTGTATTGGTTAGAACACAGTCTTTATATAATCAATATTCCAGGTTATGTACACTTATCATAATAACTCACTTTGTACTCAGGAAAATCAACAATGGCAAATATATACAATTCTAAAGTGGTACCACCCTTTGTATTAGATCTCATTAAAGTGCATGAACAATACTGTAACAATGTCACACAGATCAATAGAGTGAAACCAGCAATAGAGAGAGGAGAGAAAATAAGATGGTTGAGCAATAGGCAGAATACTGGCCCCTACCACTAGACACAGTTCTGTGTGGAGATCCCCCCACCTGGGCAACCTGTAAAATAAAGATATAGCACAAGCCCAGTCCATATATTGTTCTGCAAGTCTTATTCCCTCCTATAATGTTTTTACCCCCCCAATGTACCTGGTGGAGTCGAGTTCTTCGAAGAGGCGTCGACAGATCCTTCTAGAGCAACCCCCTTTCAAGCGGGAGTCACGGATCGTCGAGAAACGTCGAGAAACTCGGCGTTCGGCGACGGGGAATCGACGGCCCTTCTTGAATGCCTTCCCTTTCAAGCGGGAGGCACGGGGCGTCGAACGTCCGTCGACAAACAGGGTAGAACGGCGTCGATGAGGCGGCAGCTTCGTCCGAGCGGTGCTCGTCGGCGTCGGAGCGTCGGCGTCCTGCAAGGCAGAGGCGTGCGGGGCACCTCGTGACAATAGTTCTGGACCACAAAGATTGTGGAGACGGAGGCCCAGCAAGGGCGTCGGGTCGTTTGAGTCTTTGTGATCTTCGGGTGGCGGGAAACCCACCGGCAGGTTTCTCCTCGGCGCGTTGGTCGTCCTCGACTTTCTCCGGCAGGATAAAGCGGTCGACGGTGCGGACGAGGGAGTCCTTCGATTCGAATGTTCTTAGGCAAAGGAGCGGACGGCTCCGGTCGTCGGCGGCACGGCGTCAAGTGGTTCCCACGGCTGGGCAACACAACTTCGACGGGCCTCCAGCGGTTACACAAACCTGCGAACCCTGGTCGACGGCAATGGACTTCGACGACGGCGATGTCCGGGTGCTTCACTTTGATCTCCTCGGCGGTCCCGTCTCGGGTCGACAGCCTTTCGAGGGTCTGTCTTCCAGGGCGCTTCGGCGAAGATGGAGCGGTGCTCGATGGTCCCTCGGAGCACGGGAAGAGGGCGCCTTACCAGGTCCTCTCTCGGGTCAGCCTTCGACGATTTCGGCAGCCTTCGGATCGGTCGAAGCAAATGCCACAGCAAGTCTTCTTCTTCCAGCTGGACGTCGAGGATCAGCAGTTCCAGTTACTCTTAGAGTGGAGACTCAGCTCCAGGATGCTTCTGAACGTTCCTGAACGTTCCTGAACTTTTACCAGTGGTGAGAGGTCCCCAGATATACTATTCTGCCTCCCATCCACACTGCTGGCACACACTCAGCAGCCAATCATACAGAAGGGCATTCATGCAGTCAGTCAGCCAATCAGGCACACAGTGCATTCAGGCCACACTCCTCCCTTTCAGACACTCACAACAAGGAATGTGGATTGGGACAAGTACCCAGCCATTCAACACTACACACTGCATTCAGGCCAGTTTCGGGCAGGGCTGTCTCAGTCTTTGTCTCTCATGCCAGAAACCAGACAACCACAACAAGGAGTGTATATTGGTCACACACTCCATTCACCCAGGTCCCACCCACAGGAGGTACCCACATCATACAGTCACTGGGAAGGCTCCAGTCAGTCTAGCTGGGCCTTCACAACAACACCATATATGGAACTTCCACCCAACAGCCAGTCAGGGGGAAGGGACAGAGTCAGGGCTTCCCAGGACTTTGGGAAAACAAGATAACAGGCAATAGAAAGCAAGAGGCCACAGGGGCCATCATGTTTTCTTTCAGGAATCAACTGATCCCAATGGCAGGGCATGGGTATCCCAAAATGGAGGACACTCAGAGCACCTGTCAAACTCAGCATGGAGCTGCCACCAGCCCATACCCTGCTCTGGGGCCACCCACAGGTGCCCAAAAACATACACTAGGGGCACAGGGTTGTACCCCTACCCATGGGTGCCATAAGGGTATCCCATGGGTCTGTTCACCAAACCAAAAGAGAGAGCTGCACTGCCAGGAGTCCCACATGGACTCCTGGGCAGAAAACATGACAGAACACACGATAAAAAGCAGTAAAGGACAAGGATTCAGAGGCCCTGTCCCTCTGATGCATTTCCAGCATCACAGTTTCGATGGGTGAGCCAAGCAAAATGTGCGAAAAATGCATTTTTTTCCCCACATTTCGGACTTTGCAGGGGTGTCTGGGTAATAAATTCTGGAGCGATTTGCCCAAATCATACCTCTGAGGATTCCCACGAGTGTCCTCTTTTCAGAAATGTGTGGGGTTCCCTGTTTTCCTTGGTGGCTTGGACACCCGAGGCCCATATCTGTATGTTGTGCCGGTCGGCAGAGCATCTGAAATTCTGGTCTGAAAACAGACTTGGGGCTACGTGTGTTTTAGGCTTTCCCCTTGGCGACCAGGTAGGTGCACCCACACATGCGAGGTACCGTTTTCATCCGGACACCTGTGGGAATGCGGACAGTAGGCCATGTGTTGTTGGGGGCTTGTTTCGATGGGTGAGCCGAGCGAAATGTGCGGAAAATGCGTTTTTTCCCCAACATTTCGGACTTTTCGGGGGTGTCTGGGTAAGAAATTCTGGGGCGATTTGCCCAAATCATACCTCTGAGGATTCCCACGGGTGTTCTCTTTTCGGAAATGCATGGGGTTCCCTGTTTTCCTTGGTGGCTTGGACACCCGAGGCCCATATCTGTATGTTGTGCCAGTCGGCAGAGCGTCTGAAATTCCGGTCTGAAAACAGACTTGGGGTTTCTTGTGTTTTAGGCTTTCCCCTTGGCGTCCAGGTAGGTCCACACATGTAAGGTACTGTTTTCATCGGGACACCTGTGGGAACTGGGATGGTAGGCCATGTGTTGTTGGGGGCGTGTTTCGATGGGTGAGCTGAGGGAAATGTGCGGAAAATGGTTTTTTTTCCCACATTTCAGACTTTGCGGGGGGTGTCTTGGTAATAAATTCTGGGGCGATTTGCCCAAATCATACTTCTGCTGATTCCCACGGGTGTCCTCTTTTTGGAAATACATGGGGTTCCCTGTTTTCCTAGGTGGCTTGGACACCCGAGGCCCATATCTGTATGTTGTGCCGGTCGGCAGAGCGTCTGAAATTCCGGTCTGAAAACAGACTTGGGGTTACTTGTGTTTTAGGCTTTCCCCTTGGCGGCCAGGTAGGTGCACCGACACATGTGAGGTATCATTTTCATCAGGACACCTGTGGGAGCGCAGGACGGTAGGCCATGTGTTGTTGGGGGCGTGTTTCGATGGGTGAGCCGAGCGAAATGTGCGGAAAATGCATTTTTTTTACCCACATTTCGGACTTTGCGGGGGTGTCTGGGTAATACATTCTGGGGCGATTTGCCCAAATCATACCTCTGCGGATTCCCACTGGTGTCCTCTTTTCGGAAATACATGGGGTTCCCTGTTTTCCTTGGTGGCTTGGACACCCGAGGCCCATATCTGTATGTTGTGCCGGTCGGCAGAGCGTCTGAAATTCCGGTCTGAAAACAGACTTAGGGTTGATTGTGTTTTAGGCTTTCCCCTTGGCGGCCAGGTAGGTGCACCCACACGTGAGGTACTGTTTTCATCGGGACACCTGTGGGAACGCGGGACAGTAGGCCATGTGTTGTTGGGGGCGTGTTTCGATGGCTGAGCCGAGCGAAATGTGTGGAAAATGCGTTTTTTTCCCACATATCGGACTTTGCGGGGGTGTCTGGGTAATAAATTCTGAGGCGATTTGCCCAAATCATACCTCTGAGGATTCCCACGGGTGTCCTCTTTTCGGAAATGCATGGGGTTCCCTGTTTTCCTTGGTGGCTTGGACACCCGAGGCCCATATCTGTATGTTCTGCCGGTCGGCAGAGTGTCTGAAATTCCGGTCTGAAAACAGACTTGGGGTTACTTGTGTTTTAGGCTTTTCCCCTTGGCGGCCAGGTAGGTGCACCCACACATGTGAGGTACCGTTTTCATCGGGACACCTATGGGAACGCGGGACGGTAGGCCATGTGTTGTTGGGGGCGTGTTTCGATGGGTGAGCCGAGCGAAATGTGTGGAAAATGCGGGGTTTTTTTCCCACATTTCGGACTTTGCAGGAGTGTCTCGGTAATAAATTCTGGGGTGATCTGCCCAAATCATACCTCTGCAGATTCCCATGGGTGTCCTCTTTTCGGAAATGCATGGGGTTCCCTGTTTTCCTTGGTGGCTTGGACACCCGAGGCCCATATTTGTATGTTGTGCCGGTCGGCAGAGCGTCTGAAATTCCGGTCTGAAAACAGATTTGGGCTTACTTGTGTTTTAGGCTTTCCCCTTTGGCAGCCAGGTAGGTGCACCTACACATGTGAGGTACTGTTTTTATCGGGACACCTGTGGGAACGCATGATGGTAGGACATGTGTTGTTGGGGGCGTGTTTCAAAGGGTGAGCCGGGCAAAATGTGCGAAAAATTGGTTTTTTTCCCCACATTTCGGACTTTGCAGGGGTGTCTGGGTAATACATTCTGGGGCGATTTGCCCAAATCATACCTCTGCTGATTCCCACGGGTGTCCTCTTTTCGGAAATGTATGGGGTTCCCTGTTTTCCTTGGTGCATTGGACACCTGAGGCCCATATCTGTATGTTGTGCCGGTCGGCAGAGCGTCTGAAATTCCGGTCTGAAAACAGACATGGGGTTACCTGGGTTTTAGGCTTTCCCCTTGGCGGCCAGGTAGGTGCACCGACACATGTGAGGTATCATTTTCATCAGGACACCTGTGGGAGCGCAGGACGGTAGACCATGGTTGTTGGGGGCGTGTTTCGATGGGTGAGCCGAGCGAAATGTGCGGAAAATGCATTTATTTTACCCACATTTCGGACTTTGCGGGGGTGTCTGGGTAATACATTCTGGGGCGATTTGCCCAAATCATACCTCTGCGGATTCCCACTGGTGTCCTCTTTTCGGAAATACATGGGGTTCCCTGTTTTCCTTGGTGGCTTGGACACCCGAGGCCCATATCTGTATGTTGTGCCGGTCGGCAGATCGTCTGAAATTCCGGTCTGAAAACAGACTTAGGGTTGATTGTGTTTTAGGGTTTCCCCTTGGCGGCCAGGTAGGTGCACCCACACGTGAGGTACCGTTTTCATCGGGACACCTGTGGGAACGCGGGACAGTAGGCCATGTGTTGTTGGGGGCGTGTTTCGATGGCTGAGCCGAGCGAAATGTGTGGAAAATGCGTTTTTTTCCCACATTTCGGACTTTGCGGGGGTGTCTGGGTAATAAATTCTGGGGCGATTTGCCCAAATCATACCTCTGAGGATTCCCACGGGTGTCCTCTTTTCGGAAATGCATGGGGTTCCCTGTTTTCCTTGGTGGCTTGGACACCCGAGGCCCATATCTGTATGTTCTGCCGGTCGGCAGAGTGTCTGAAATTCCGGTCTGAAAACAGACTTGGGGTTACTTGTGTTTTAGGCTTTTCCCCTTGGCGGCCAGGTAGGTGCACCCACACATGTGAGGTACCGTTTTCATCGGGACACCTATGGGAACGCGGGACGGTAGGCCATGTGTTGTTGGGGGCGTGTTTCGATGGGTGAGCCGAGCGAAATGTGTGGAAAATGCGGGGGTTTTTTCCCACATTTCGGACTTTGCAGGAGTGTCTCGGTAATAAATTCTGGGGTGATCTGCCCAAATCATACCTCTGCAGATTCCCATGGGTGTCCTCTTTTCGGAAATGCATGGGGTTCCCTGTTTTCCTTGGTGGCTTGGACACCCGAGGCCCATATTTGTATGTTGTGCCGGTCGGCAGAGCGTCTGAAATTCCGGTCTGAAAACAGATTTGGGGTTACTTGTGTTTTAGGCTTTCCCCTTTGGCAGCCAGGTAGGTGCACCTACACATGTGAGGTACTGTTTTTATCGGGACACCTGTGGGAACGCATGATGGTAGGACATGTGTTGTTGGGGGCGTGTTTCAAAGGGTGAGCCGGGCAAAATGTGCGAAAAATTGGTTTTTTTCCCCACATTTCGGACTTTGCGGGGGTGTCTGGGTAATACATTCTGGGGCGATTTGCCCAAATCATACCTCTGCTGATTCCCACGGGTGTCCTCTTTTCGGAAATGTATGGGGTTCCCTGTTTTCCTTGGTGCATTGGACACCTGAGGCCCATATCTGTATGTTGTGCCGGTCGGCAGAGCGTCTGAAATTCCGGTCTGAAAACAGACATGGGGTTACCTGGGTTTTAGGCTTTCCCCTTGGCGGCCAGGTAGGTGCACCGACACATGTGAGGTATCATTTTCATCAGGACACCTGTGGGAGCGCAGGACGGTAGACCATGGTTGTTGGGGGCGTGTTTCGATGGGTGAGCCGAGCGAAATGTGCGGAAAATGCATTTTTTTTACCCACATTTCGGACTTTGCGGGGGTGTCTGGGTAATACATTCTGGGGCGATTTGCCCAAATCATACCTCTGGGGATTCCCACTGGTGTCCTCTTTTCGGAAATACATGGGGTTCCCTGTTTTCCTTGGTGGCTTGGACACCCGAGGCCCATATCTGTATGTTGTGCCGGTCGGCAGAGCGTCTGAAATTCCGGTCTGAAAACAGACTTAGGGTTGATTGTGTTTTAGGCTTTCCCCTTGGCGGCCAGGTAGGTGCACCCACACGTGAGGTACCGTTTTCATCGGGACACCTGTGGGAACGCGGGACAGTAGGCCATGTGTTGTTGGGGGCGTGTTTCGATGGCTGAGCCGAGCGAAATGTGTGGAAAATGCGTTTTTTTCCCACATTTCGGACTTTGCGGGGGTGTCTGGGTAATAAATTCTTGGACGATTTGCCCAAATCATACCTCTGAGGATTCCCACGGGTGTCCTCTTTTCGGAAATGCATGGGGTTCCCTGTTTTCCTTGGTGGCTTGGACACCCGAGGCCCATATCTGTATGTTCTGCCGGTCGGCAGAGTGTCTAAAATTCCGGTCTGAAAACAGACTTGGGGTTACTTGTGTTTTAGGCTTTTCCCCTTGGCGGCCAGGTAGGTGCACCCACACATGTGAGGTACCGTTTTCATCGGGACACCTATGGGAACGCGGGACGGTAGGCCATGTGTTGTTGGGGGCGTGTTTCGATGGGTCAGCCGAGCGAAATGTGTGGAAAATGCGGGTTTTTTTTCCCACATTTCGGACTTTGCGGGAGTGTCTCGGTAATAAATTCTGGGGTGATCTGCCCAAATCATACCTCTGCAGATTCCCACGGGTGTCCTCTTTTCGGAAATGCATGGGGTTCCCTGTTTTCCTTGGTGGCTTGGACACCCGAAGCCCATATTGGTATGTTGTGCCGGTCGGAAGAGCGTCTGAAATTCCGGTCTGAAAACAGATTTGGGGTTACTTGTGTTTTAGGCTTTCCCCTTTGGCAGCCAGGTAGGTGCACCTACACATGTGAGGTACTGTTTTCATCGGAACACCTGTGGGAACGCATGATGGTAGGACATGTGTTGTTGGGGGCGTGTTTCAAAGGGTGAGCCGGGCAAAATGTGCGAAAAATTGTTTTTTTTCCCCACATTTCGGACTTTGCGGGGGTGTCTGGGTAATACATTCTGGGGCGATTTGCCCAAATCATACCTCTGCTGATTCCCACGGGTGTCCTCTTTTCGGAAATGTATGGGGTTCCCTGTTTTCCTTGGTGCATTGGACACCCGAGGCCCATATCTGTATGTTGTGCCGGTCGGCAGAGCGTCTGAAATTCCAGTCTGAAAACAGACTTGGGGTTACCTGGGTTTTAGGCTTTCCCCTTGGCGGCCAGGTAGGTGCACCCACACATGTGAGGTAGCGTTTTCATCGGGACACCTGTGGGAACGCATGACGGTAGGCCATGTGTTGTTGGGGGCGTGTTTCGATGGGTGAGCCGAGCGAAATGTGCGGAAAATGCATTTTTTCCCACATTTCGGACTTTGCGGGGGTGTCTGGGTAATACATTCTGGGGCGATTTGCCCAAATCATACCTCTGCGGATTCCCACCGGTGTCCTCTTTTTCGGAAATGTATGGGGTTCCCTTTTTTACTTGGTGGCTTGGACACCCGAGGCCCATATCTGTATGTTGTGCCGGTCGGCATAGCGTCTGAAATTCCGGTCTGAAAACAGACTTAGGGTTGATGGTGTTTTATGCTTTCCCCTTGGCGGCCAGGTAGGTTCACCCACACGTGAGGTACCGTTTTCATCGGGACACCTGTGGGAACGCGGGACAGTAGGCCATGTGTTGTTCGGGGTGTGTTTCGATGGGTGAGCCGAGCGAAATGTGTGGAAAATGCGTTTTTTCCCCACATATCGGAATTTGCGGGGGTGTCTGGGTAATAAATTCTGGGGCGATTTGCCCAAATCATACCTCTGCGGATTCCCACGGGTGAACTCTTTTCGGAAATGCATGGGGTTCCCTGTTTTCCTTGGTGGCTTGGACACCCGAGGCCCATATCTGTATGTTTTGCCAGTCGGCAGAGTGTCTGAAATTCCGGTCTGAAAACAGACTTGGGTTACTTGTGTTTTAGGCTTTCCCCTTGGCGGCCAGGTAGGTGCACCTACACATGTGAGGTACCGTTTTCATCGGGACACCTATGGGAACGCGGGACGGTAGGCTATGTGTTGTTGGGGGCGTGTTTCGATGGGTGAGCCGAGCGAAATATGTGGAAAATGCGGGGTTTTTTTCCACATTTCGGACTTTGTGGGGGTGTCTGGGTAATAAATTCTGGGGGATCTGCCCAAATCATACCTCTGCAGATTCCCAAGGGTGTCCTCTTTCCGGAAATGCATGGGGTTCCCTGTTTTCCTTGGTGGCTTGGACACCTGAGGCCCATATCTGTATGTTGTGCCGGTCGGCAGAGAGTCTGAAATTCTGGTCTGAAAACAGACTTGGGGCTACGTGTGTTTTAGGCTTTCCCCTTGGCGACCAGGTAGGTGCACCCACACATGCGAGGTACCGTTTTCATCGGGACACCTGTGGGAACGCGGGATGGTAGGCCATGTGTTGTTGGGGGCGTGTTTCGATGGGTGAGCCGAGCGAAATGTGCGGAAAATGCGTTTATTTCCCACATTTCGGACTTTGCGGGGGTGTCTGGGTAATCAATTCTGGGGCGATTTGGCCAAATCATACCTCTGTGGGTTCCCACGGGTGTCCTCTTTTCAGAAATGCATGGGGTTCCCTGTTTTCCTTGGTGGCTTGGACACCCGAGGCCCATATCTGTATGTTGTGCCAGTCGGCAGAGAGTCTGAAATTCCGGTCTGAAAACAGACTTGGGGTTACTTGTGTTTTAGGCTTTCCCCTTGGCGGCCAGGTAGGTGCACCCACACATGTGAGGTACCGTTTTCATTGATACACCTGTGGGAACGCGGGACGGTAGGCCATGTGTTGTTGGGGGTATGTTTCGATGGGTGAGCCGAGCAAACTGTGTGAAGAATGTGTTTTTTCCCCCACATTTCGGAATTCGCGGGGGTGTCTGGGTAATAAATTCTGGGGCGATTTGCCCAAATCATACCTCTGCGGATTCCCACGGGTGTCCTCTTTTTGGAAATGCATGGGGTTCCCTGTTTTCCATGGTGGCTTGGACACCCGAGGACCATATCTGTATGGTGTGCCGGTCGGCAGAGAGTGTGAAATTCCGGTCTGAAAACAGACTTGGGGTTACTTGTATTTTAGGCTTTCCCCTTGGCGGCCAGGTAGGTGCACCCACACATGTGAGGTACCGTTTTCATCAGGACACCTGTGGGAACGTGGGACGGTAGGCCATGTGTTGTTGGGGGCGTGTTTCGATGGGTGAGCGGAGCGAAATGTGCGGAAAATGCGTTTTTTTTTTCCCACATTTCAGACTTTGCGGGGGTGTCTGGGTAATAAATTCTGGGGCGATTTGCCCAAATCATACCTCTGAGGATTCCCACAGGTGTCCTCTTTTCGGAAATGCGTGGGGTTCCCTGTTTTCTTTGGTGGCTTGGACACCTGAGGCCCATATCTGTATGTTGTGCCGGTCGGCAGAGCGTCTGAAATTCTGGTCTGAAAACAGACTTGGGGCTACTTGTGTTTTAGGCTTTCCCCTTGGCGACCAGGTAGGTGCACCCACACATGCGAGGTACCGTTTTCATCGGGACACCTGTGGGAACGCGGGATGGTAGGCCATGTGTTGTTGGGGGCATGTTTCGATGGGTGAGACTGTTAGGCAGAAACCTGTGCAGTTCCCTTGGGGAACACTGCAAAAGATTTAAGACTACAGGTAGAGCAGTAAACCCCTTTGGTAGCAGTCTGTACCACCCAGATTTACCTGGTAGCTGTGGCTGAGCAGTCAGACTTCTCTCAAGAAGAGTTAGGCAGTATGTAAAGTATACACAATATGTACCAAAACACAATAGCACAAGCAAACACTGACCAGAGCTTGGTTTCCAAAGTATATAGTTATTTATTTAAAATACACATAAGTTAAAAACACTCTAGCAAAAATATAGTAAAAGCACTTCAACACAGTTATAATGAAAGTAGATTCAATCCTTTCTCCTATCTAGACAACTCTAAGTAAACACCACTTAATTAAAACAGAGGTGAGTGCTTAACGTTAGATGACACTCTAGTAGTTTCCAAGAAAGGGAGAGAAAAAGCAGAAATGGGTTAGACACACCACTCTAAGGTCCAGAGCACTTGCAATAGGCTTAAAGAAGAATAAAGTCACAGGTGAGCAAAAGTCACTAGGCAGGGCCCACTCTTAGAGTAGCCGGAGCGAAAATGTGCCCAAGATCACACTGTTAGTTAGAGATTCAAAGTCTTGCAAAGAGTCAAAAAGAGGTTAGAGTGGCTCAGAAAGTTTAGCCAAAGTGTCCCAGGCACTCCCAGGTTCGAAAGCCGGGGACTAAATCTACCCCGTACAGTCGGTAGCAAGGGAAGCCAGGCAGAACACAGTACCTTAAGCGGAAAGGATCCTCCAGCGGTGGCAGTTGTTCCAGGCAGTGGCAGCAGGGCTCGACGTCGGTCAGGGGAGAAGAAGTTCTCGCTGAAGAGCAGAAGAAGAGGGTCGTTGCACTGCCCGGGAAGAAACCAGCCGCGGAGTCCTCCGGTTAAAGGGTTGGTACCGACTTTCGCGGTATGGGGGTAAAGTGTGGTATTCCGGTTGCCGGGGTGCTTGGCACAGGCAAGGCGGCCACGAGATACCTCAAAGAACGGAAAGAAGGCGAAAACTGGTTGTCCCCACCAGTCAAGGGAAGGAGCCACTCCGTTAAGAGTTCTCCTCGGTCGTCGGGAAAAAGTGGTGAGACGGTTCAGCAGGGCTCCACCGGGTGGTGTCGTCGAAGCAGGTCGGCTCAGCTCTTCCCTCGTCGGATTCTTGGTCCTGTGGCGACTTCTGAAGTCCCAGTCCCCAAAGCCCTGCTTTTATGCAGCAAACCCCCATTCACCCAGCCTAGCTGTCACTCAAACATGCTAAGTGGTGAGCCGGGCGGCTCACCACTTGGGCCAATCAGGACGGAGTGCGACTTGAGTTACCAAGGTAACTCAGTCCAGGGTGCCTAAATCCCCCTCCACCCCTCCTAAGTACCCCAGACAGAGTGGCACCACTTTGGAGGGCTTCTGTGGAGAGGCCCGCCAAAAGTGGAACAAAGGGCTCCACTTTGGGTCAGAGTTACAGAGGCGAACACCAACGCCATTTTAGAATCAAGTTTTGGCAAAAAGTCCCAACCGGAGTTATAAAAATAAAGATATAAACCGGCGGTATGTTTAAGGCTACCGTAAATAAATAATTAAATGTGTTAGCCTAAAACAATGGGAAATCCCATAGGGAAATATTCGCGGTCGAATATAAAAAGTAGTTTCCACTGCCACCAGCCAAAACTCGATCAGGGGGGACGGAGACGTGCCCCCTCGACTAACAGACCCTGGGGCAATCGAATTGCCCCAGCCAGTACGTCCACAATATGATGGTTTGTACTGGTTCTGTTCAGGATTCAAGACTAGCAAAGTCTTTGGTGACTTTACATGCCCTGGGAGACAGTAGTCAGTCCCAGGGTATGGAGTCTATGTTGGGGAGTCCCTAGGACACCCCTGGGTCACGGCACAGAGGGTGCTGTGTGACCCACATCACAAAAATACATGAGGCCCTATGGAGTAAAAGACCCCATAGCCCATTCAACACAAGGTTTAACCAAGAAAACACACTTCAACATGTCCAAGAGTGAGGGTAAAAGAGTCTCACTCTTGGCAGGAGAAAAAAATTAAACCCCAGAAATCCAGCAAAGCTGCTGGGGGACTCACTAGGTAGGGAAATTCAGCCTAAACAGAGAATTCTCCCTAACACTCGCCCCCCCCAGACTAAGGGACAGGAGGATTTAATCCACTCCTGGATGAACCTCATACCTCTAGTCGATGATATACATCCTAGAGAGTCCATCAGCATTTTGATGGTGACACCTTGACCTATGTTCAATGGAGAACTCAAAGGTTTTCTTCTGCAAGCTAACGGACCTACAGACCCTTTGAGGAACATCAGTCTTTTTGTTATAGGGGATCCGGTTGACCAGTCCCTCAGAAGTTGGTACAACTTCTGAACCTAGGTTAGGCTTTTTGAAGGGGTCCTTATAAAGGATTCCCTTAGATCTAGAGGGGCCTCCAAGGTTCCTCACCACCTCTCTTGTGGGAGCAGGTTGGGTCTTAGGCCTCTTGGTTGGAGGGGTTGGGGTTAGGCAATGTACCTGCTTCCCCTTCCTCTTAGATCTACCCTTACCTATTTTAGGAGTTTCCCCCCTAATATTAGGATTTGAGTTGGGGTCTTCAGTAGAAGGTCCAACAGTCTGAAGGTTTTTGGCCTTAGACTTTTCTTTTCTGGTTTTCCACCAGCACTGAGAATTACCAGTTCTCTCAGGTCCAGATAGGGGCCTAGTTGGTCTATCCACCTCTTCCTCAGAAGCAGGGGGAGTCAGAGACTCGGAGACTAGGGGAACAATGATGGAGCTTGGTTGGGGCTCCCATGTTCCTAGCATACTATCCTGAAAGGTGCCTGGGTCAGAGGTCAACTTACTAAACCCAAGGCTTGTAGTGGGGTTCTCAGTAGAGGGTCCCACAGGCTTAGAAGGGTCCTTCAAGGTAGCCTTTCTAGCCAATTTGGTTAAGTTCTGCTTCTCCATACTGGGAGGCCTGGGGGTATGTGACACTACTCCTAGAGTTCTTAGGTCATTCCCCAACAGGACCTTCCCAGGTACCTCAGTCTGAACACTGACAGGGATCCTCACTGTCATGTTGTTACACTGAATGAGGGCTGGTAGAATAGGAACCATTTGGACAGGGCCTCCAGACATCTTAGTGGGACCTTTGGGTGCTTTGGCCACATCCTCAGGTTGAAAGAAGCTTTCATCCACTACTGTTCTGCTGGCCCCAGTGTCTCTCCTGGCAGGAGTATCCTGGCCATTGACAAGAACACTGTCCACATAATACACCTTAGAGTTAACAGGTAGGGAGTTATACACAACCCTATTCTGGGGACTAACCAGACCCATAGGCTCTAAGTTTACAGTTGCTTGAAGACCCAAGGGTTCTTCAGCAAAGAGTTCAAAGTGGGCACTAGCCATCTGTACTTCATCCTCATGAGTGAAGGCTAAGGAGACTGTGCTGATCCCTGCAGGTTTACCCTTGCACTTGGGATCTCCTTTGATATGGTCAGTACCCTGACAGACATAGCATTGTCCAAATGCTCTCTGGAAGGGTGGCTTGCTCTGACCTCCTTCTGGCTTGTGGCCAGAAGGTACAGTAGTCTGACTCGGTTTCCCATGTGGCTTACCCTGGTTATTTTGTGGTTTGGGGCCCTCTTTGGGATAGGAATTATTAGAATTCTCTTTGGAGTCTTTTTTAGGCTGTTTCTCCCCATCCTTCTTCTGAGTTACCCCAGAATCCTTGTGAGTGGCCCTGTTGGCAACCCACAAGTCAGCAGCCTTAGCTAGTTTCCGGGAATCTAATTCCTTGGAATCAGCCAAGTGTTGTCTGAGCTCAGGAGAGCAGGCATCATAAATAGTCTCCAACATAAACAAATTCTTCATACCTTCATAAGTGTTCACCTTGTAACCCTTAATCCATCCCTCTAAGTTTTTCAAACATTCACTCACCCAGGTAGCCCAAGGGGTACCATCATGCTTTTTGAGGCTCCTAAACCTCTTAAGATACTGGGAAGGGGTCTTCCCAAACCTAGCTATCAAAGCTAGTTTCACACATTCATAGTCCTTCCTATCCTCCTCCCCCATCTCCATTACCACATCAGTTGCAACAGGGGGAAGCCTAGAGAACAACCAGGTGAGTAAGTCATTTCCTGTGATGTTCTGGAGCCCATGATTATATTCAAACAGAGACAACCAATCCAACACATCCAACTTAGGCTCATACATACCAACCAATTCTTTAGGCATCCGGGGTCTTTTAGGACTGGAACTTCTAGAGGAGCCAGAGAGAGAAACATTCTCAACAGATAATTTCTTCATTTCTAAGTCATACTTGAGCTCCATTTCCCTTAGCCTTAGTTCTTTGTCAGTTTGAGCATTCAGTTTCTTATACTCCAATTCTAGCTTCATTTTCTCTAGTTCAAAGTACTGAGGACTAAATGTGGGACCTGGTAAAGGTCCAGTAGGCACAGCAGGTAGAGCAGGCAGAGGCCTAGGGGGGACAGTTACAACAGCCTCACCCTCCTCTTCTGACTCTTCCTCAGAAACATCAACATTTTGTTCCATGTTAACTTCAACACTGTCATCTACAGTTGCTGGAGTGGTAGGTTCCTCTGAACCATCACCCAGACTTTGGTTAGCTAACAATCTTTCAATCAGCTCCATTTTCTTGCCCTTAGTCAGGAGATCCTTATGTTTACAGAGCACTCTTAAACAATCAGCAGTTTTGGCTGCAAGGGACTCTTGACTATAGCTTTCTATAACTGACATGTTAGAGGTTTTACTTTTTCAGTGCTAAGCTTTGTGGTTAGTTGCACTAAGGTATCTAAAGCACAATAAAATGTATACTCAATACAAATCCCACCGCTGTACACCAGTGTTAGGCAGAAACCTGTGCAGTTCCCTTGGGGAACACTGCAAAAGATTTAAGACTACAGGTAGAGCAGTAAACCCCTTTGGTAGCAGTCTGTACCACCCAGATTTACCTGGTAGCTGTGGCTGAGCAGTCAGACTTCTCTCAAGAAGAGTTAGGCAGTATGTAAAGTATACACAATATGTACCAAAACACAATAGCACAAGCAAACACTGACCAGAGCTTGGTTTCCAAAGTATATAGTTATTTATTTAAAATACACATAAGTTAAAAACACTCTAGCAAAAATATAGTAAAAGCACTTCAACACAGTTATAATGAAAGTAGATTCAATCCTTTCTCCTATCTAGACAACTCTAAGTAAACACCACTTAATTAAAACAGAGGTGAGTGCTTAACGTTAGATGACACTCTAGTAGTTTCCAAGAAAGGGAGAGAAAAAGCAGAAATGGGTTAGACACACCACTCTAAGGTCCAGAGCACTTGCAATAGGCTTAAAGAAGAATAAAGTCACAGGTGAGCAAAAGTCACTAGGCAGGGCCCACTCTTAGAGTAGCCGGAGCGAAAATGTGCCCAAGATCACACTGTTAGTTAGAGATTCAAAGTCTTGCAAAGAGTCAAAAAGAGGTTAGAGTGGCTCAGAAAGTTTAGCCAAAGTGTCCCAGGCACTCCCAGGTTCGAAAGCCGGGGACTAAATCTACCCCGTACAGTCGGTAGCAAGGGAAGCCAGGCAGAACACAGTACCTTAAGCGGAAAGGATCCTCCAGCGGTGGCAGTTGTTCCAGGCAGTGGCAGCAGGGCTCGACGTCGGTCAGGGGAGAAGAAGTTCTCGCTGAAGAGCAGAAGAAGAGGGTCGTTGCACTGCCCGGGAAGAAACCAGCCGCGGAGTCCTCCGGTTAAAGGGTTGGTACCGACTTTCGCGGTATGGGGGTAAAGTGTGGTATTCCGGTTGCCGGGGTGCTTGGCACAGGCAAGGCGGCCACGAGATACCTCAAAGAACGGAAAGAAGGCGAAAACTGGTTGTCCCCACCAGTCAAGGGAAGGAGCCACTCCGTTAAGAGTTCTCCTCGGTCGTCGGGAAAAAGTGGTGAGACGGTTCAGCAGGGCTCCACCGGGTGGTGTCGTCGAAGCAGGTCGGCTCAGCTCTTCCCTCGTCGGATTCTTGGTCCTGTGGCGACTTCTGAAGTCCCAGTCCCCAAAGCCCTGCTTTTATGCAGCAAACCCCCATTCACCCAGCCTAGCTGTCACTCAAACATGCTAAGTGGTGAGCCGGGCGGCTCACCACTTGGGCCAATCAGGACGGAGTGCGACTTGAGTTACCAAGGTAACTCAGTCCAGGGTGCCTAAATCCCCCTCCACCCCTCCTAAGTACCCCAGACAGAGTGGCACCACTTTGGAGGGCTTCTGTGGAGAGGCCCGCCAAAAGTGGAACAAAGGGCTCCACTTTGGGTCAGAGTTACAGAGGCGAACACCAACGCCATTTTAGAATCAAGTTTTGGCAAAAAGTCCCAACCGGAGTTATAAAAATAAAGATATAAACCGGCGGTATGTTTAAGGCTACCGTAAATAAATAATTAAATGTGTTAGCCTAAAACAATGGGAAATCCCATAGGGAAATATTCGCGGTCGAATATAAAAAGTAGTTTCCACTGCCACCAGCCAAAACTCGATCAGGGGGGACGGAGACGTGCCCCCTCGACTAACAGACCCTGGGGCAATCGAATTGCCCCAGCCAGTACGTCCACAATATGATGGTTTGTACTGGTTCTGTTCAGGATTCAAGACTAGCAAAGTCTTTGGTGACTTTACATGCCCTGGGAGACAGTAGTCAGTCCCAGGGTATGGAGTCTATGTTGGGGAGTCCCTAGGACACCCCTGGGTCACGGCACAGAGGGTGCTGTGTGACCCACATCACAAAAATACATGAGGCCCTATGGAGTAAAAGACCCCATAGCCCATTCAACACAAGGTTTAACCAAGAAAACACACTTCAACATGTCCAAGAGTGAGGGTAAAAGAGTCTCACTCTTGGCAGGAGAAAAAAATTAAACCCCAGAAATCCAGCAAAGCTGCTGGGGGACTCACTAGGTAGGGAAATTCAGCCTAAACAGAGAATTCTCCCTAACAGAGACGAGCGAAATGTGCGGAAAATGCGTTTATTTCCCACATTTCGGACTTTGAGGTGGTGTCTGGGTAATCAATTCTGGGGCGATTTGGCCAAATCATACCTCTGTGGGTTCCCATGGGTGTCCTCTTTTCGGAAATGCATGGGGTTCCCTGTTTTCCTTGGTGGCTTGGACACCCGAGGCCCATATCTGTATGTTGTGCCAGTCGGCAGAGCGTCTGAAATTCCGGTCTGAAAACAGACTTGGGGTTACTTGTGTTTTAGGCTTTCCCCTTGGTGGCCAGGTAGGTGCACCCACACATGTGAGGTACCGTTTTCATTGGGACACCTGTGGGAACGCAGGACGGTAGGCCATGTGTTGTTGGTGGCATGTTTCGCTGGGTGAGCCGAGCGAAATGTGCGGAAAATGCGTTTTTTTCCCCACATTTCGGACTTTGCGGGGGTGTCTGGGTAATAAATTCTGGGGCGATTTGCCCAAATCATACCTCTGCTGATTCCCACGGGTGTCCTCTTTTTGGAAATGCATGGGGTTCCCTGTTTTCCTAGGTGGCTTGGACACCCGAGGCCCATATCTGTATGTTGTGCCGGTCGGCAGAGCGTCTGAAATTCCGGTCTGAAAACAGACTTGGGGTTACTTGTGTTTTAGGCTTTCCCCTTGGTGGCCAGGTAGGTGCACCCACACATGTGAGGTACCGTTTTCATCGGGACACCTGTGAGATCGCAGGACAGTAGGCCATGTGTTGTTGGGGGCGTGTTTCGATGGGTGAGCCGAGCGAAATGTGCAGAAAATGCGTTTTTTTCCCACATTTCGGACTTTGCGGGGGTGTCTGGGTAATCAATTCTGGGGCGATTTGGCCAAATCATACCTCTGTGGATTCCCACGGGTGTCCTCTTTTCGGAAATGCATGGGGTTCCCTGTTTTCCTTGGTGGCTTGGACACCCGAGGCCCATATCTGTATGTTCTGCCGGTCGGCAGAGTGTCTGAAATTCCGGTCTGAAAACAGACTTGGGGTTACTTGTGTTTTAGGCTTTTCCCCTTGGCGGCCAGGTAGGTGCACCCACACATGTGAGGTACCGTTTTCATCGGGACACCTATGGGAACGCGGGACGGTAGGCCATGTGTTGTTGGGGGCGTGTTTCGATGGGTGAGCCGAGCGAAATGTGTGGAAAATGCGGGGGTTTTTTCCCACATTTCGGACTTTGCAGGAGTGTCTCAGTAATAAATTCTGGGGTGATCTGCCCAAATCATACCTCTGCAGATTCCCATGGGTGTCCTCTTTTCGGAAATGCATGGGGTTCCCTGTTTTCCTTGGTGGCTTGGACACCCGAGGCCCATATTTGTATGTTGTGCCGGTCGGCAGAGCGTCTGAAATTCCGGTCTGAAAACAGATTTGGGGTTACTTGTGTTTTAGGCTTTCCCCTTTGGCAGCCAGGTAGGTGCACCTACACATGTGAGGTACTGTTTTTATCGGGACACCTGTGGGAACGCATGATGGTAGGACATGTGTTGTTGGGGGCGTGTTTCAAAGGGTGAGCCGGGCAAAATGTGCGAAAAATTGGTTTTTTTCCCCACATTTCGGACTTTGCGGGGGTGTCTGGGTAATACATTCTGGGGCGATTTGCCCAAATCATACCTCTGCTGATTCCCACGGGTGTCCTCTTTTCGGAAATGTATGGGGTTCCCTGTTTTCCTTGGTGCATTGGACACCTGAGGCCCATATCTGTATGTTGTGCCGGTCGGCAGAGCGTCTGAAATTCCGGTCTGAAAACAGACATGGGGTTACCTGGGTTTTAGGCTTTCCCCTTGGCGGCCAGGTAGGTGCACCGACACATGTGAGGTATCATTTTCATCAGGACACCTGTGGGAGCGCAGGACGGTAGACCATGGTTGTTGGGGGCGTGTTTCGATGGGTGAGCCGAGCGAAATGTGCGGAAAATGCATTTTTTTTACCCACATTTCGGACTTTGCGGGGGTGTCTGGGTAATACATTCTGGGGCGATTTGCCCAAATCATACCTCTGCGGATTCCCACTGGTGTCCTCTTTTCGGAAATACATGGGGTTCCCTGTTTTCCTTGGTGGCTTGGACACCCGAGGCCCATATCTGTATGTTGTGCCGGTCGGCAGAGCGTCTGAAATTCCGGTCTGAAAACAGACTTAGGGTTGATTGTGTTTTAGGCTTTCCCCTTGGCGGCCAGGTAGGTGCACCCACACGTGAGGTACCGTTTTCATCGGGACACCTGTGGGAACGCGGGACAGTAGGCCATGTGTTGTTGGGGGCGTGTTTCGATGGCTGAGCCGAGCGAAATGTGTGGAAAATGCGTTTTTTTCCCACATTTCGGACTTTGCGGGGGTGTCTGGGTAATAAATTCTTGGACGATTTGCCCAAATCATACCTCTGAGGATTCCCACGGGTGTCCTCTTTTCGGAAATGCATGGGGTTCCCTGTTTTCCTTGGTGGCTTGGACACCCGAGGACCATATCTGTATGTTCTGCCGGTCGGCAGAGTGTCTAAAATTCCGGTCTGAAAACAGACTTGGGGTTACTTGTGTTTTAGGCTTTTCCCCTTGGCGGCCAGGTAGGTGCACCCACACATGTGAGGTACCGTTTTCATCGGGACACCTATGGGAACGCGGGACGGTAGGCCATGTGTTGTTGGGGGCGTGTTTCGATGGGTCAGCCGAGCGAAATGTGTGGAAAATGCGGGTTTTTTTTCCCACATTTCGGACTTTGCGGGAGTGTCTCGGTAATAAATTCTGGGGTGATCTGCCCAAATCATACCTCTGCAGATTCCCACGGGTGTCCTCTTTTCGGAAATGCATGGGGTTCCCTGTTTTCCTTGGTGGCTTGGACACCCGAAGCCCATATTGGTATGTTGTGCCGGTCGGAAGAGCGTCTGAAATTCCGGTCTGAAAACAGATTTGGGGTTACTTGTGTTTTAGGCTTTCCCCTTTGGCAGCCAGGTAGGTGCACCTACACATGTGAGGTACTGTTTTCATCGGGACACCTGTGGGAACGCATGATGGTAGGACATGTGTTGTTGGGGGCGTGTTTCAAAGGGTGAGCCGGGCAAAATGTGCGAAAAATTGTTTTTTTTCCCCACATTTCGGACTTTGCGGGGGTGTCTGGGTAATACATTCTGGGGCGATTTGCCCAAATCATACCTCTGCTGATTCCCACGGGTGTCCTCTTTTCGGAAATGTATGGGGTTCCCTGTTTTCCTTGGTGCATTGGACACCCGAGGCCCATATCTGTATGTTGTGCCGGTCGGCAGAGCGTCTGAAATTCCAGTCTGAAAACAGACTTGGGGTTACCTGGGTTTTAGGCTTTCCCCTTGGCGGCCAGGTAGGTGCACCCACACATGTGAGGTAGCGTTTTCATCGGGACACCTGTGGGAACGCATGACGGTAGGCCATGTGTTGTTGGGGGCGTGTTTCGATGGGTGAGCCGAGCGAAATGTGCGGAAAATGCATTTTTTCCCACATTTCGGACTTTGCGGGGGTGTCTGGGTAATACATTCTGGGGCGATTTGCCCAAATCATACCTCTGCGGATTCCCACCGGTGTCCTCTTTTTCGGAAATGTATGGGGTTCCCTTTTTTACTTGGTGGCTTGGACACCCGAGGCCCATATCTGTATGTTGTGCCGGTCGGCATAGCGTCTGAAATTCCGGTCTGAAAACAGACTTAGGGTTGATGGTGTTTTATGCTTTCCCCTTGGCGGCCAGGTAGGTTCACCCACACGTGAGGTACCGTTTTCATCGGGACACCTGTGGGAACGCGGGACAGTAGGCCATGTGTTGTTCGGGGTGTGTTTCGATGGGTGAGCCGAGCGAAATGTGTGGAAAATGCGTTTTTTCCCCACATATCGGAATTTGCGGGGGTGTCTGGGTAATAAATTCTGGGGCGATTTGCCCAAATCATACCTCTGCGGATTCCCACGGGTGAACTCTTTTCGGAAATGCATGGGGTTCCCTGTTTTCCTTGGTGGCTTGGACACCCGAGGCCCATATCTGTATGTTTTGCCAGTCGGCAGAGTGTCTGAAATTCCGGTCTGAAAACAGACTTGGGTTACTTGTGTTTTAGGCTTTCCCCTTGGCGGCCAGGTAGGTGCACCTACACATGTGAGGTACCGTTTTCATCGGGACACCTATGGGAACGCGGGACGGTAGGCTATGTGTTGTTGGGGGCGTGTTTCGATGGGTGAGCCGAGCGAAATATGTGGAAAATGCGGGGTTTTTTTCCACATTTCGGACTTTGTGGGGGTGTCTGGGTAATAAATTCTGGGGGATCTGCCCAAATCATACCTCTGCAGATTCCCAAGGGTGTCCTCTTTCCGGAAATGCATGGGGTTCCCTGTTTTCCTTGGTGGCTTGGACACCTGAGGCCCATATCTGTATGTTGTGCCGGTCGGCAGAGAGTCTGAAATTCTGGTCTGAAAACAGACTTGGGGCTACGTGTGTTTTAGGCTTTCCCCTTGGCGACCAGGTAGGTGCACCCACACATGCGAGGTACCGTTTTCATCGGGACACCTGTGGGAACGCGGGATGGTAGGCCATGTGTTGTTGGGGGCGTGTTTCGATGGGTGAGCCGAGCGAAATGTGCGGAAAATGCGTTTATTTCCCACATTTCGGACTTTGCGGGGGTGTCTGGGTAATCAATTCTGGGGCGATTTGGCCAAATCATACCTCTGTGGGTTCCCACGGGTGTCCTCTTTTCAGAAATGCATGGGGTTCCCTGTTTTCCTTGGTGGCTTGGACACCCGAGGCCCATATCTGTATGTTGTGCCAGTCGGCAGAGAGTCTGAAATTCCGGTCTGAAAACAGACTTGGGGTTACTTGTGTTTTAGGCTTTCCCCTTGGCGGCCAGGTAGGTGCACCCACACATGTGAGGTACCGTTTTCATTGATACACCTGTGGGAACGCGGGACGGTAGGCCATGTGTTGTTGGGGGTATGTTTCGATGGGTGAGCCGAGCAAACTGTGTGAAGAATGTGTTTTTTCCCCCACATTTCGGAATTCGCGGGGGTGTCTGGGTAATAAATTCTGGGGCGATTTGCCCAAATCATACCTCTGCGGATTCCCACGGGTGTCCTCTTTTTGGAAATGCATGGGGTTCCCTGTTTTCCATGGTGGCTTGGACACCCGAGGACCATATCTGTATGGTGTGCCGGTCGGCAGAGAGTGTGAAATTCCGGTCTGAAAACAGACTTGGGGTTACTTGTATTTTAGGCTTTCCCCTTGGCGGCCAGGTAGGTGCACCCACACATGTGAGGTACCGTTTTCATCAGGACACCTGTGGGAACGTGGGACGGTAGGCCATGTGTTGTTGGGGGCGTGTTTCGATGGGTGAGCGGAGCGAAATGTGCGGAAAATGCGGTTTTTTTTTCCCACATTTCAGACTTTGCGGGGGTGTCTGGGTAATAAATTCTGGGGCGATTTGCCCAAATCATACCTCTGAGGATTCCCACAGGTGTCCTCTTTTCGGAAATGCGTGGGGTTCCCTGTTTTCTTTGGTGGCTTGGACACCTGAGGCCCATATCTGTATGTTGTGCCGGTCGGCAGAGCGTCTGAAATTCTGGTCTGAAAACAGACTTGGGGCTACTTGTGTTTTAGGCTTTCCCCTTGGCGACCAGGTAGGTGCACCCACACATGCGAGGTACCGTTTTCATCGGGACACCTGTGGGAACGCGGGATGGTAGGCCATGTGTTGTTGGGGGCATGTTTCGATGGGTGAGACGAGCGAAATGTGCGGAAAATGCGTTTATTTCCCACATTTCGGACTTTGAGGTGGTGTCTGGGTAATCAATTCTGGGGCGATTTGGCCAAATCATACCTCTGTGGGTTCCCATGGGTGTCCTCTTTTCGGAAATGCATGGGGTTCCCTGTTTTCCTTGGTGGCTTGGACACCCGAGGCCCATATCTGTATGTTGTGCCAGTCGGCAGAGCGTCTGAAATTCCGGTCTGAAAACAGACTTGGGGTTACTTGTGTTTTAGGCTTTCCCCTTGGTGGCCAGGTAGGTGCACCCACACATGTGAGGTACCGTTTTCATTGGGACACCTGTGGGAACGCAGGACGGTAGGCCATGTGTTGTTGGTGGCATGTTTCGCTGGGTGAGCCGAGCGAAATGTGCGGAAAATGCGTTTTTTTCCCCACATTTCGGACTTTGCGGGGGTGTCTGGGTAATAAATTCTGGGGCGATTTGCCCAAATCATACCTCTGCTGATTCCCACGGGTGTCCTCTTTTTGGAAATGCATGGGGTTCCCTGTTTTCCTAGGTGGCTTGGACACCCGAGGCCCATATCTGTATGTTGTGCCAGTCGGCAGAGCGTCTGAAATTCCGGTCTGAAAACAGACTTGGGGTTACTTGTGTTTTAGGCTTTCCCCTTGGTGGCCAGGTAGGTGCACCCACACATGTGAGGTACCGTTTTCATCGGGACACCTGTGAGATCGCAGGACAGTAGGCCATGTGTTGTTGGGGGCGTGTTTCGATGGGTGAGCCGAGCGAAATGTGCAGAAAATGCGTTTTTTTCCCACATTTCGGACTTTGCGGGGGTGTCTGGGTAATCAATTCTGGGGCGATTTGGCCAAATCATACCTCTGTGGATTCCCACGGGTGTCCTCTTTTCGGAAATGCATGGGGTTCCCTGTTTTCCTTGGTGGCTTGGACACCCGAGGCCCATATCTGTATGTTGTGCCAGTCGGCAGAGCATCTGAAATTCCGGTCTGAAAACAGACTGGGGTTACTTGTGTTTTAGGCTTTCCCCTTGGTGGCCAGGTAGGTGCACCCACACATGTGAGGTACCGTTTTAATTGGGACACCTGTGGGAACACGGGACGGTAGGCCATGTGTTGTTGGGGGCATGTTTCGATGGGTGAGCCGAGCAAAATGTGCGAAAAATGTGTTTTTTCCCCCACATTTCGGACTTTGCGGGGGTCTCTGGGTAAGAAATTCTGGGGCGATTTGCCCAAATCATACCTCTGAGGATTCCCACGGGTGTTCTCTTTTCGGAAATGCATGGGGTTCCCTGTTTTCCTTGGTGGCTTGGACACCCGAGGCCCATATCTGTATGTTGTGCCGGTCGGCAGAGAGTCTGAAATTCCGGTCTGAAAACAGACTTGGGGTTACTTGTGTTTTAGGCTTTCCCCTTGACGGCCAGGTAGGTGTACCCACACATGTGAGGTACCGTTTTCATCAGGACACCTGTGGGAACGCGGGACGGTAGGCCATGTGTTTTGGGGGCGTGTTTCGATGGGTGAGCCAAGCAAAATGTGCGAAAAATGCATTTTTTTCCCCACATTTCGGACTTTGCGGGGGTGTATGGGTAATAAATTCTGGGGCGATTTGCCGAAATCATACCTCTGAGGATTCCCACGAGTGTCCTCTTTTCGGAAATGCGTGGGGTTCCCTGTTTTCCTTGGTGGCTTGGACACCTGAGGCCCATATCTGTATGTTGTGCCGGTCGGCAGAGCGTCTGAAATTCTGGTCTGAAAACAGACTTGGGGCTACGTGTGTTTTAGGCTTTCCCCTTGGCGACCAGGTAGGTGCACCCACACATGCGAGGTACCGTTTTCATCGGGACACCTGTGGGAATGCGGGATGGTAGGCCATGTGTTGTTGGGGGCGTGTTTCGATGGGTGAGCCGAGCGAAATGTGCGGAAAATGCGTTTATTTCCCACATTTCGGACTTTGCGGGGGTGTCTCGGTAATCAATTCTGGGGCGATTTGGCCAAATCATACCTCTGTGGGTTCCCACGGGTGTCCTCTTTTCAGAAATGCATGGGGTTCCCTGTTTTCCTTGGTGGCTTGGACACCCGAGGCCCATATCTGTATGTTGTGCCCGTCACCCGCAGGCGTTCCGACTGGCGGTTTCTTCCGCGCTGGGCTTTGGGACATAGGTACGGGAGGTACTAGTCCCTCCTTTGTGTCCGTTACTTTTTCCTCCTGGTAGCGCGGGGCCGCTGGGAGTATATCTACTCTCCCGGCCCAGCGGTCCCTGCGTTGCAACTTTCCTTTGGAAGCTCTCGCTTTTCCGGGTTTCTTCGCTCCTGCCTCGCTCTGTCCAGGCTCCAGCCACTCGCGCTCTACAGCGAGTGTTCTTCCTACTTCCCTTCCCTCCAGTTTTCTCTGCTGCTGCCGTGCCTCGGCGGTTTCTGTTTTCTCTGTTCTGGCGGCCCCATCCCCGCGGATAGGCGCCGCCCCTTTTCCCTGCGCTTTTCTTTTCTTTATTTATCTCTCTCCTCTCCTACGGTCCTGAACCCCCTTGCAGGCCTTGGCTGGTGGTAGTTCCGGCTCCCACGACAGGATTCCTGTGTTCCACTGCTGTGTTACCTTGAGTTTCTCTTAACGGATCCAGTCTACTGTTCTACTTTTCGGCTGGAACTACGTCTTCCGGGCTACAGACCAGAGGAGTCCAAGGGTTTTTCCCCATTCAGGGTTTTTTCCCCTATTTCGGCTTGGTTCCGGAAGGGAGGTCCTCGGACAGCTGTTCTCTCCAGCGGTCACGGTGGCCTCCCTCCGTGACAAGCAAGCTCATCGGAAAAAGGAGAAGGATTATCTATTCCGACGGCGTCTGCAGGACCCCAACAGCGATTCCAGCGGTTCAGGTGAGGAGAGTTCGACAGAAGGGGGAGAAAAGGGAGACCAGACACTTAAACTGTCACAGTTTGCAACGCCAAAGAAAGACACCATGTCAGCCGAAGGGCAAGTGCAAGAACTTTGGAAGGCAATTCAAGCTATGTCTCAGGAACTTCAGGGAGTCAAAGCTGAGAACGCCCTCCTTAGACAAATGGTATCCGCCCGGGAACCTCCTCTTCCAGAATTACCGCCTACAACACTATCCTCGGGAAAATTTGATGGTGCCCCCAAGAAGGTGAAGGAATTCTTAGAGGCGTGTACCGTCTACTTTACTTTCCGACCCCGCACTTTCTCTACAGACCAAGCGAAGGTCGGCTTCCTAATCTCAAACATGACAGGCAACGCTCTGACCTGGGCCACTCCCCTAGTCACAAGCAACAATGCCATTCTCCAAGATTACGCTGCGTTCCAAAGTTCTCTGAGACAGACTTTCGAACGCCCAGAGTTGTCATTTACCGCTTCTGAAGAGTTGTTGGATATAAAGCAAGGTTCTTTGGACGTCCTGTCGTATATCTCTGCTTTCAAAACAGTAGCCTCTGGCGCAGGCTGGCCGGAACCGGCACAGTATGCCATTTTCAGGAGGGGTCTAAAAGAAGAGATTAAGGATGAGTTAGCCAGATCTACTCGCTCACCTACTTTCTCGGACCTGCTAACTGCGGCACTACATATCGAGTATCGCCTACAGGAAAGCAAGATGGAAAGACGCAAACAACGAGACTCAGGATTCTTCCCGGATTCTCGGACATTCTCTCCCCCCAGTCGCTCTCCCGCTTCAGAGGAACCGATGCAGATTGGCTTCACAAGAGCACCTCTGACTGCTGCCGAAAGACGGCAAAGAAGAGAAAAAGGACTTTGCGCTTACTGTGGGTCGGATCAACACCTTCTAAAGGACTGCACAGAACTGCCTAACAAAAGGCAGGGAAACGAGCACCCTCGGCATCAATAGGGACTAGTGTCCGGGGGTTTCCAGTTCTGTCTACTCGTCCCTATGTTTCTCTAACTGTTTCTTCTTCCAACTCCAATGAAGACTCCAGACTCATGGTAGTTTCAGCTATCATCATGATAGAAGGCGAGAAGGTGGAGACTCTCGCGTTATTGGACTGCGGAGCAGGAGGAAACTTCGTTGATACCCTATGGGCCGATAAGGTCGGTCTACGCAGGATACCCCGGAAGGAAGGTCAGAAGATAGAAGGAGTTGACGGCTCTCCACTATCATCCGGACTCATCACCCATACCACTGAAGAGCTATCCTTAACAGTTTTTCAGCACTCGGAAGTGATAAGGATCGACATCATTCGGGCTGCACATTTTCCAATTATTTTGGGGATCATATGGCTTCGCAGACACAATCCTCAAATCAATTGGACTAATAACCAGCTGAGTTTCTGTTCTACATACTGCACCGAACACTGTCTTCCACTGAAGAGTCAGAAGGCCCCTCAATCTATTACGGCTCACACCTCCAACTGTGTGGGGGTTTTTGCACTACCCAGTTTTTGTTTGAAATACTCCGAAGTATTCCAAGAAAGCCTTCACTCAAAACTACCACCCCACCGGCCCGAGGACTGTACCATAGATCTGGAACCCAATGCACTAGTTCCCTTCGGCAGAATGTTCTCTCTAACACTTACGGAGAAGCTTGTGTTACGTAACTATTTGGACACAAATATGGCGAATGGGCTGATTCAGCCTTCGAAATCCCCTGCAGGGGCTCCCTTATTTTTCATCAAGAAAAGGGATTCCACTGAACTTAGACCCTGTATAGACTACAGAGGCCTAAATAAGGTAACTATCCGAGATCGCTATCCCATGCCATTGATCTCCGATATCATCGAGGCTGTACAAGGAGCCAGAATCTTTACCAAACTCGACCTCAGAAACGCATACCATCTGCTCAGAATCTCCAAGGGTGACGAATGGAAGACGGCATTCCGCACTCCATTCGGCCTGTACGAGTATAAGGTAATGCCATTTGGACTGGTTAACGCTCCTGCTGTGTTCCAAAGATTTATGGACAGAATGTTTTCCGACATGCTTTCCACTTCTGTCATCGTCTATTTGGATGATATCTTGGTCTACTCCTCAAACTTACAGGAACACATCGTTCATGTCACTCAAGTTCTTGAACGTCTACAGAAAAACGAGCTATTGGTTAAAGTCGAGAAGTGCAAATTTGCGGTACCTTCTGTGCAGTATCTGGGTTACAAGTTATCAGAAGAGGGAATCGACATGGATCAAAGGAAGGTGCAGGCCATTCTTGAATGGCCCGCGCCCACTTCTGTCCGAGAGGTGCAGAGGTTCCTGGGACTCTCAAACTATTACCGAAGGTTCATCCCCAACTTCTCGGAAGTGGTGTACCCCATCACTCGCCTTCTCAAGAAGGAGGCCTTGCCGTTCCGCTGGTCAACCGATACCGAGAACAGTTTCAAGTTGCTCAAACATCTCTTCTGCTCAGCTCCGATACTCCGACACCCGGACCAAACCCAGCCCTTCATCCTGGAGACCGATGCCTCTGCAATTGCCATCGGAGCGGTACTACTTCAGGCTGTCGGTGGAGTGGAACATCCGGTAGCTTACTTATCTAAGACACTCTCACCCAGTCAATTGAATTATTCTGTCCTAGAGAAGGAGTTGTTGGCAATGAAATTGGCTTGCGATGAATGGCGCCATTTGCTCATGGGGGCCCGACATCCATTCCTTATCAGGACAGACCACAAGAACCTGAAAGCCCTCCAGGAAATGGAGTGTTCTAATTCCAGGCAAGCTCGTTGGGCATATCTTTTCTCGCAGTATGATTACCAGATTTCTTACATTACTGGGTCACTAAACCGTCTGGCAGACGCCCTATCCCGCAAGGACTCCAGCAAGGAAAGGGCTTTGTTATCCGCTGAACCTATGTTTCCTCGCAAACCGATATTGGCCCTCGTTAGCTCTTTTCTACAAGAGGTTAAAGCCGCTGTGGTTCAGGAACTTCCCCAATTACCGCTACACTCCGACTCTCATTACCAGGAGAAGGACGGCTGGCTATTCTTAAAGAAACGGCTATATGTTCCGGAAGAAATGCTGCGAAAGAAGATACTGGATTGGTGTCACACTTCTCGCCTTGCAGGTCACCGTGGGGGAATCAACACCCTGGAGCTCATCTCGAGGAATTTTTCCTGGCCCACTGTGAGAAGAGATACCCTGAACTTTGTGAAGACCTGTCCTACTTGTGCTCGGTCTAAATATCCTACAGGGAAACCGTTGGGATTACTCACCCAAGTTGAGATGCCTACTCGCCCCTGGGGGTTGGTTTCTACGGATTTCATTGTAGACCTACCGATATCCGAATCCTGTACCTGCATCATGGTCACGGTGGATGCGTTCTCCAGGATGGCACACTTCTCTCCTCTTTCTGGTGTTCCTACAGCCACCAGGATGGCTGAGGTGTTTGCACGAGATATTTTCAGACTTCATGGTTTACCTGACAAGATCATCTCTGATCGGGGTATTCAGTACACCTCGAGATTCTGGACAGCCCTGTGTACCCGATTGGGGATCGAGAGAGCACTCTCTTCGGGATTCCATCCCCAATCCAATGGTATGACGGAACGTCTGAACGCTACTCTCGAACTATACCTGAGATGTTACGTCACTCAGCATCAAGACAATTGGGTTTCTCTACTGCCCACTGCAGAATTCTCATATAACAATACCAGGCACACTGCCATTGGTCTCTCGCCGTTCTTTTGTACTTATGGGGTCCACCCTAAGTCCATTCTTCCGGAGGTTCCAAATTTCACCAACTCCCCAGCGGCCGAAGAAGTATTGGGTCGGATCAAAGATGCCCATGCCACGGCATTGCGGAGCCTAGAGAACAGCAGGAGACGATCGAAGATCGGAGCAGATAAACACAGCAAAGAATGTCCAGACTGGAAGCCAGGCGACAAGGTGTGGTTGTCCACTCGGTTTTTACCCAGATGGACAAGGCCCTCTAAACTCTCCCCTCGCTTTCTGGGTCCCTTTCCCATTCTTCTCAGGATCAATCCTGTGGCTTACCGTCTTCGGCTGCCTCCTTCTCTAAATCGCATTCACCCTGTATTTCATTCGTCTCTCTTAAAACCTTTCTATCCTGATTCTCATCACAGACCAGTGCTCAGACACATTCCCTCACAGACACCCAATCAAGCAGAATTTGAGGTCTCCAACATTAGAGACTCTAGGTTCTACCGAGGAAGGTTGGAATACCTTTTGTCCTGGAAGGGTTACCCGGAGTCGGAGGACTCTTGGGAACCTGCTTCTCAGGTGCATGCTCCTCGCTTGCTTGCCAGGTTCCACCGCCTGCATCCGGGGAAACCTGGGGTGGTGCGGACTGGAAGGGGGCATACTGTCACCCGCAGGCATTCCGACTGGCGGTTTCTTCCGCACTGGGCTTTGGGACATAGGTACGGGAGGTACTAGTCCCTCCTTTGTGTCCGTTACTTTTTCCTCCTGGTAGCGCGGGGCTGCTGGGAGTATATTTACTCTCCCGGCCCAGCGGTCCCTGCGTTGCAACTTTCCTTTGGAAGCTCTCGCTCTTCCGGGTTTCTTCGCTCCTGCCTCGCTCTGTCCAGGCTCCAGCCACTCGCGCTCTACAGCGAGTGTTCTTCCTACTTCCCTTCCCTCCAGTTTTCTCTGCTGCCGCCGTGCCTCGGCGGTTTCTGTTTTCTCTGTTCTGGCAGCCCCATCCCTGTGGATAGGCGCCGCCCCTTTTCCCTGCGCTTTTCTTTTCTTTATTTATCTCTCTCCTCTCCTACGGTCCTGAACCCCCTTGCAGGCCTTGGCTGGTGGTAGTTCCGGCTCCCACGACAGGATTCCTGTGTTCCACTGCTGTGTTACCTTGAGTTTCTCTTAACGGATCCAGTCTATTGTTCTACTTTTCGGCTGGAACTACGTCTTCCGGGCTACAGACCAGAGGAGTCCAAGGGTTTTTCCCCATTCGGGGTTTTTTCCCCTATTTCGGCTTGGTTCCGGAAGGGAGGTCCTCGGACAGCTGTTCTCTCCAGCGGTCACGGTGGCCTCCCTCCGTGACAAGCAAGCTCATCGGAAAAAGGAGAAGGATTATCTATTCCGACGGCGTCTGCAGGACCCCGACAGCGATTCCTGCAGTTCAGGTGAGGGGAGTTCGACAGAAGGGGGAGAAAAGGGAGACCAGACACTTAAACTGTCACAGTGCCAGTCGGCAGAGCGTCTGAAATTCCGGTCTGAAAACAGACTTGGGGTTACTTGTGTTTTAGGCTTTCCCCTTGGCGGCCAGGTAGGTGCACCCACACATGTGAGGTACCGTTTTCATTGGTACACCTGTGGGAACGCGGGACGGTAGGCCATGTGTTGTTGGGGGTATGTTTCGATGGGTGAGCCGAGCAAACTGTGTGAAGAATGTGTTTTTTCCCCCACATTTCGGAATTTGCGGGGGTGTCTGGGTAATAAATTCTGGGGCGATTTGCCCAAATCATACCTCTGCGGATTCCCACGGGTGTCCTCTTTTTGGAAATGCATGGGGTTCCCTGTTTTCCATGGTGGCTTGGACACCCGAGGACCATATCTGTATGGTGTGCCGGTCGGCAGAGAGTGTGAAATTCCGGTCTGAAAACAGACTTGGGGTTACTTGTATTTTAGGCTTTCCCCTTGGCGGCCAGGTAGGTGCACCCACACATGTGAGGTACCGTTTTCATCAGGACACCTGTGGGAACGTGGGACGGTAGGCCATGTGTTGTTGGGGGCGTGTTTCGATGGGTGAGCCGAGCGAAATGTGCGGAAAATGCGTTTTTTTTCCCACATTTCGGACTTTGCCGGGGTGTCTGGGTAATAGATTCTGGGGCGATTTGCCCAAATCATACCTCTGCTGATTCCCACAGGTGTCCTCTTTTTGGAAATGTATGGGGTTCCCTGTTTTCCTTGGTGGCTTGGACACCCGAGGCCCATATCTGTATGTTGTGCCGGTCGGCAGAGCGTCTGAAATTCCGGTCTGAAAACAGACTTGGGGTTACTTGTGTTTTAGGCTTTCCCCTTGACGGCCAGGTAGGTGCACCCACACATGTGAGGTACCGTTTTCATCGGGACACCTGTGGGAACGCCGGACGGTAGTCCATGTGTTTTGGGGGCGTGTTTCGATGGGTGAGCCAAGCAAAATGTGCGAAAAATGCATTTTTTTCCCCACATTTCGGACTTTGCGGGGGTGTATGGGTAATAAATTCTGGGGCGATTTGCCCAAATCATACCTCTGAGGATTCCCACGAGTGTCCTCTTTTCGGAAATGCGTGGGGTTCCCTGTTTTCCTTGGTGGCTTGGACACCTGAGGCCCATATCTGTATGTTGTGCCGGTCGGCAGAGCGTCTGAAATTCTGGTCTGAAAACAGACTTGGGGCTACGTGTGTTTTAGGCTTTCCCCTTGGCGACCAGGTAGGTGCACGCACACATGCGAGGTACCGTTTTCATCGGGACACCTGTGGGAACGCGGGATGGTAGGCCATGTGTTGTTAGGGGCATGTTTCGATGGGTGAGCCGAGCGAAATGTGCGGAAAATGCGTTTATTTCCCACATTTCGGACTTTGAGGTGGTGTCTGGGTAATCAATTCTGGGGCGATTTGGCCAAATCATACCTCTGTGGGTTCCCATGGGTGTCCTCTTTTCGGAAATGCATGGGGTTCCCTGTTTTCCTTGGTGGCTTGGACACCCGAGGCCCATATCTGTATGTTGTGCCAGTCGGCAGAGCGTCTGAAATTCCGGTCTGAAAACAGACTTGGGGTTACTTGTGTTTTAGGCTTTCCCATTGGCGGCCAGGTAGGTGCACCCACACATGTGAGGTACCATTTTCATTGGGACACCTGTGGGAAGGCAGGACGGTAGGCCATGTGTTGTTGGGGGCATGTTTCGATGGGTGAGCCGAGCAAACTGTGTGAAGAATGTGTTTTTTCCCCCACATTTCGGAATTTGCGGGGGTGTCTGGGTAAGAAATTCTGGGGCGATTTGCCCAAATCATACCTCTGAGGATTCCCACGGGTGTTCTCTTTTTGGAAATGCATGGGGTTCCCTGTTTTCCTTGGGGGCTTGGACACCCGAGGCCCATATCTTTATGTTGTGCCGGTCGGCAGAGCGTCTGAAATTCCGGTCTGAAAACAGACTTGGGGTTACTTGTGTTTTAGACTTTTCCCTTGGCGGCCAGGTAGGTGCACCCACACATGCTAGGTACCGTTTTCATCGGGACACCTGTGGGAATGCGGGACGGTAGGCCATGTGTTGTTGGGGGCGTGTTTCGATGGGTGAGCCGAGCGAAATGTGCGGAAAATGCGTTTCTTTCCCCACATTTCGGACTTTGCGGGGTTGTCTGGGTAATCAATTCTGGGGCGATTTGGCCAAATCATACCTCTGTGGATTCCCACGGGTGTCCTCTTTTCGGAAATGCATGGGGTTCCCTGTTTTCCTTGGTGGCTTGGACACCCGAGGCCCATATCTGTATGTTGTGCCAGTCAGCAGAGCATCTGAAATTCCGGTCTGAAAACAGACTGGGGTTACTTGTGTTTTAGGCTTTCCCCTTGGTGGCCAGGTAGGTGCACCCACACATGTGAGGTACCGTTTTCATCGGGACACCTGTGGGAACGCATGATGGTAGGACATGTGTTGTTGGGGGCGTGTTTCAATGGGTGAGCCGGGCAAAATGAGCAAAAAATTGGTTTTTTTCCCCACATTTCGGACTTTGCGGGGGTGTCTGGGTAATAAATTCTGGGGCGATTTGCCCAAATCATACCTCTGCTGATTCCCACGGGTGTCTTCTTTTCGGAAATGCATGGAGTTCCCTGTTTTCCTTGGTGGCTTGGACACCCGAGGACCATATCTGTATGGTGTGCCGGTCGGCAGAGAGTGTGAAATTCCGGTCTGAAAATAGACTTGGGGTTACTTGTATTTTAGGCTTTCCCCTTGGTGGCCAGGTAGGTGCACCCACACATGTGAGGTACCGTTTTCATCAGGACACCTGTGGGAACGCGGGACGGTAGTCCATGTGTTGTTGGGGGCGTGTTTCGATGGGTGAGCCAAGCGAAATGTGCGGAAAATGCGTTTATTTCCCACATTTCAGACTTTGCGGGGGTGTCTGGGTAATCAATTCTGGGGCGATTTGGCCAAATCATACCTCTGAGGATTCCCACGAGTGTCCTCTTTTCGGAAATGCGTGGGGTTCCCTGTTTTCCTTGGTGGCTTGGACACCTGAGGCCCATATCTGTATGTTGTGCCGGTCGGCAGAGCGTCTGAAATTCTGGTCTGAAAACAGACTTGGGGCTACGTGTGTTTTAGGCTTTCCCCTTGGCGACCAGGTAGGTGCACCCACACATGCGAGGTACCGTTTTCATCGGGACACCTGTGGGAACGCGGGATGGTAGGCCATGTGTTGTTGGGGGCGTGTTTCGATGGGTGAGCCAAGCGAAATGTGCGGAAAATGCGTTTATTTCCCACATTTCAGACTTTGCGGGGGTGTCTGGGTAATCAATTCTGGGGCGATTTGGCCAAATCATACCTCTGTGGGTTCCCACGGGTGTCCTCTTTTCAGAAATGCATGGGGTTCCCTGTTTTCCTTGGTGGCTTGGACACCCGAGGCCCATATCTGTATGTTGTGCCAGTCGGCAGAGCGTCTGAAATTCCGGTCTGAAAACAGACTTGGGGTTACTTGTGTTTTAGGCTTTCCCCTTGGCGGCCAGGTAGGTGCACCCACACATGTGAGGTACCGTTTTCATTGGTACACCTGTGGGAACGCGGGACGGTAGGCCATGTGTTGTTGGGGGTATGTGTCGATGGGTGAGCCGAGCAAACTGTGTGAAGAATGTGTTTTTTCCCCCACATTTCGGAATTTGCGGGGGTGTCTGGGTAATAAATTCTGGGGCGATTTGCCCAAATCATACCTCTGCGGATTCCCACGGGTGTCCTCTTTTTGGAAATGCATGGGGTTCCCTGTTTTCCATGGTGGCTTGGACACCCGAGGACCATATCTGTATGGTGTGCCGGTCAGCAGAGAGTGTGAAATTCCGGTCTGAAAACAGACTTGGGGTTACTTGTATTTTAGACTTTTCCCTTGGCGGCCAGGTAGGTGCACCCACACATGCTAGGTACCGTTTTCATCGGGACACCTGTGGGAAAGCGGGACGGTAGGCCATGTGTTGTTGGGGGCGTGTTTCGATGGGTGAGCTGAGCGAAATGTGCGGAAAATGCGTTTTTTTCCCACATTTCGGACTTTGCGGGGGTGTCTGGGTAATAAATTCTGGGGCGATTTGCCCAAATCATACCTCTGCTGATTCCCACAGGTGTCCTCTTTTTGGAAATGTATGGGGTTCCCTGTTTTCCTTGGTGGCTTGGACACCCGAGGCCCATATCTGTATGTTGTGCCGGTCGGCAGAGCGTCTGAAATTCCGGTCTGAAAACAGACTTGGGGTTACTTGTGTTTTAGGCTTTCCCCTTGACGGCCAGGTAGGTGCACCCACACATGTGAGGTACCGTTTTCATCAGGACACCTGTGGGAACGCGGGACGGTAGTCCATGTGTTTTGGGGGCATGTTTCGATGGGTGAGCCAAGCAAAATGTGCGAAAAATGCATTTTTTCCCCACATTTCGTACTTTGCGGGGGTGTATGGGTAATAAATTCTGGGGCGATTTGCCCAAATTATACCTCTGAGGATTCCCACGAGTGTCCTCTTTTCGGAAATGCGTGGGGTTCCCTGTTTTCCTTGGTGGCTTGGACACCTGAGGCCCATATCTGTATGTTGTGCCGGTCGGCAGAGCGTCTGAAATTCTGGTCTGAAAACAGACTTGGGGCTACGTGTGTTTTAGGCTTTCCCCTTGGCGACCAGGTAGGTGCACCCACACATGCGAGGTACCGTTTTCATCGGGACACCTGTGGAAACGCGGGATGGTAGGCCATGTGTTGTTGGGGGCGTGTTTCGATGGGTGAGCCGAGCGAAATGTGCAGAAAATGCGTTTATTTCCCACATTTCGGACTTTGCGGGGGTGTCTGGGTAATCAATTCTGGGGCGATTTGGCCAAATCATACCTCTGTGGGTTCCCACGGGTGTCCTCTTTTCGGAAATGTATGGGGTTCCCTGTTTTCCTTGGTGGCTTGGACACCCGAGGCCCATATCTGTATGTTGTGCCGGTCGGCAGAGCGTCTGAAATTCTG
The DNA here is from genome assembly GCF_040938575.1 of Ambystoma mexicanum. NCBI lineage: Eukaryota > Metazoa > Chordata > Amphibia > Caudata > Ambystomatidae > Ambystoma > Ambystoma mexicanum. The sequence goes on along the minus strand of NC_090938.1, from coordinate 766,390,919 downwards.
GTCTGAAAACAGACTTGGGGCTACGTGTGTTTTAGGCTTTCCCCTTGGCGACCAGGTAGGTGCACCCACACATGCGAGGTACCGTTTTCATTGGTACACCTGTGGGAACGCGGGACGGTAGGCCATGTGTTGTTGGGGGTATGTTTCGATGGGTGAGCCGAGCAAACTGTGTGAAGAATGTGTTTTTTCCCCCACATTTCGGAATTTGCGGGGGTGTCTGGGTAATAAATTCTGGGGCGATTTGCCCAAATCATACCTCTGCGGATTCCCACGGGTGTCCTCTTTTTGGAAATGCATGGGGTTCCCTGTTTTCCATGGTGGCTTGGACACCCGAGGACCATATCTGTATGGTGTGCCGGTCGGCAGAGAGTGTGAAATTCCGGTCTGAAAACAGACTTGGGGTTACTTGTATTTTAGGCTTTCCCCTTGGTGTCCAGGTAGGTCCACACATGTGAGGTACCATTTTCATCAGGACACCTGTGGGAACGTGGGACGGTAGGCCATGTGTTGTTGGGGGTGTGTTTCGATGGGTGAGCGGAGCGAAATGGGCGGAAAATGCATTTTGTTTCCCACATTTCGGACTTTGCGGGGGTGTCTGGGTAATACATTCTGGGCCGATTTGCCCAAATCATACCTCTGCTGATTCCCACAGGTGTCCTCTTTTTGGAAATGTATGGGGTTCCCTCTTTTCCTTGGTGGCTTGGACACCCGAGGCCCATATCTGTATGTTGTGCCGGTCGGCAGAGCGTCTGAAATTCCGGTCTGAAAACAGACTTGGGGTTACTTGTGTTTTAGGCTTTCCCCTTGACGGCCAGGTAGGTGCACCCACACATGTGAGGTACCGTTTTCATCGGGACACCTGTGGGAACGCGGGACGGTAGTCCATGTGTTTTGGGGGCGTGTTTCGATGGGTGAGCCAAGCAAAATGTGCGAAAAATGCATTTTTTTCCCCACATTTCGGACTTTGCGGGGGTGTATGGGTAATAAATTCTGGGGCGATTTGCCCAAATCATACCTCTGAGGATTCCCACGAGTGTCCTCTTTTCGGAAATGCATGGGGTTCCCTGTTTTCCTTGGTGGCTTGGACACCTGAGGCCCATATCTGTATGTTGTGCCGGTCGGCAGAGCGTCTGAAATTCCGGTCTGAAAACAGACTTGGGGCTACGTGTGTTTTAGGCTTTCCCCTTGGCGACCAGGTAGGTGCACCCACACATGCGAGGTACCGTTTTCATCGGGACACCTGTGGGAACGCGGGATGGTAGGCCATGTGTTGTTAGGGGCATGTTTCGATGGGTGAGCCGAGCAAACTGTGTGAAGAATGTGTTTTTCCCCCCACATTTTGGAATTTGCGGGGGTGTCTGGGTAAGAAATTCTGGGGCGATTTGCCCAAATCATACCTCTGAGGATTCCCACGGGTGTTGTCTTTTCGGAAATGCATGGGGTTCCCTGTTTTCCTTGGGGGCTTGGACACCCGAGGCCCATATCTTTATGTTGTGCCGGTCGGCAGAGCGTCTGAAATTCCGGTCTGAAAACAGACTTGGGGTTACATGTGTTTTAGACTTTTCCCTTGGCGGCCAGGTAGGTGCACCCACACATGCTAGGTACCGTTTTCATCGGGACACCTGTGGGAATGCGGGACGGTAGGCCATGTGTTGTTGGGGGCGTGTTTCGATGGGTGAGCCGAGCGAAATGTGCGGAAAATGCGTTTCTTTCCCCACATTTCGGACTTTGCGGGGGTGTATGGGTAATAAATTCTGGGGCGATTTGCCCAAATCATACCTCTGCAGATTCCCACGGGTGGCCTCTTTTCGGAAATGCATGGGGTTCCCTGTTTTCCTTGGTGGCTTGGACACCCGACGCCCATATCTGTATGGTGTGCCGGTCGGCAGAGCGTCTGAAATTCCGGTCTGAAAACAGACTTGGGGTTACTTGTGTTTTAGGCTTTCCCCTTGGTGTCCAGGTAGGTCCACACATGTGAGGTACCATTTTCATCACGACACCTGTGGGAACGCGGGACGGTAGGCCATGTGTTGTTGGGGGCGTGTTTCGATGGGTGAGCCGAGCGAAATGTGCGGAAAATGCGTTTTTTTTCCCACATTTCGGACTTTGCGGGGGTGTCTGGGTAATAAATTCTGGGGCGATTTGCCCAAATCATACCTCTGCTGATTCCCACAGGTGTCCCCTTTTGGGAAATGTATGGGGTTCCCTGTTTTCCTTGGTGGCTTGGACACCCGAGGCCCATATCTGTATGTTGTGCCGGTCGGCAGAGCGTCTGAAATTCCGGTCTGAAAACAGACTTGGGGTTACTTGTGTTTTAGGCTTTCCCCTTGACGGCCAGGTAGGTGCACCCACACATGTGAGGTACCGTTTTCATCAGGACACCTGTGGGAACGCGGGACGGTAGTCCATGTGTTTTGGGGGCATGTTTCGATGGGTGAGCCAAGCAAAATGTGCGAAAAATGCATTTTTTTCCCCACATTTCGTACTTTGCGGGGGTGTATGGGTAATAAATTCTGGGGCGATTTGCCCAAATCATACCTCTGAGGATTCCCACGAGTGTCCTCTTTTCGGAAATGCGTGGTGTTCCCTGTTTTCCTTGGTGGCTTGGACACCTGAGGCCCATATCTGTATGTTGTGCCCGTCGGCAGAGCGTCTGAAATTCTGGTCTGAAAACAGACTTGGGGCTACGTGTGTTTTAGGCTTTCCCCTTGGCGACCAGGTAGGTGCACCCACACATGCGAGGTACCGTTTTCATCGGGACACCTGTGGGAACGCGGGATGGTAGGCCATGTGTTGTTGGGGGCGTGTTTCGATGGGTGAGCCGAGCGAAATGTGCAGAAAATGCGTTTATTTCCCACATTTCGGACTTTGCGGGGGTGTCTGGGTAATCACTTCTGGGGCGATTTAGCCAAATCATACCTCTGTGGGTTCCCACGGGTGTCCTCTTTTCGGAAATGCATGGGGTTCCCTGTTTTCCTTGGTGGCTTGGACACCCGAGGCCCATATCTGTATGTTGTGCCAGTCGGCAGAGCGTCTGAAATTCCGGTCTGAAAACAGACTTGGGGTTACTTGTGTTTTAGGCTTTCCCCTTGGTGGCCAGGTAGGAGCACCCACACCTGTGAGGTACCGTTTTCATTGGGACACCTGTGGGAATGCGGGACGGTAGGCCATGTGTTGTTGGGGGCGGCTTTCGATGGGTGAGCCGAGCGAAATGTACGGAAAATGCGTTTTTTTCCCCACATTTCGGACTTTGCGGGAGTGTCTGGGTAATACATTCTGGGGCGATTTACCCAAATCATACCTCTGCAGATTCCCACGGGTGGCCTCTTTTCGGAAATGCATGGGGTTCCCTGTTTTCCTTGGTGGCTTGGACACCCGACGCCCATATCTGTATGGTGTGCCGGTCGGCAGAGCATCTGAAATTCCGGTCTGAAAACAGACTTGGGGTTACTTGTGTTTTAGGCTTTCCCCTTGGTGTCCAGGTAGGTCCACACATGTGAGGTACCATTTTCATCAGGACACCTGTGGGAACGCGGGACGGTACGCCATCTGTTGTTGGGGGCGTGTTTCAATGGGTGAGCCAAGCGAATTGTGCGGAAAATGCGTTTATTTCCCACATTTCGGACTTTGCGGGGGTGTCTGGGTAATCAATTCTGGGGCGATTTGGCCAAATCATACCTCTGTGGGTTCCCACGGGTGTCCTCTTTTCAGAAATGCATGGGGTTCCCTGTTTTCCTTGGTGGCTTGGACACCCGAGGCCCATATCTGTATGTTGTGCCAGTCGGCAGAGCGTCTGAAATTCCGGTCTGAAAACAGACTTGGGGTTACTTGTGTTTTAGGCTTTCCCCTTGGCGGCCAGGTAGGTGAACCCACACATGTGAGGTACCGTTTTCATTGGGACACCTGTGGGAACGCGGGACGGTAGGCCATGTGTTGTTGGGGGTATGTTTCAATGGGTGAGCCGAGCAAACTGTGTGAAGAATGTGTTTTTTTCCCCCACATTTCGGTATTTGCGGGGGTGTCTGGGTAATAAATTATGGGGCGATTTGCCCAAATCATATCTCTGCGGATTCCCACGGGTGTCCTCTTTTTGGAAATGCATGGCGTTCCCTGTTTTCCTTGGTGGCTTGGACACCCGACGCCCATATCTGTATGGTGTGCCGGTCGGCAGAGCGTCTGAAATTCCGGTCTGAAAACAGACTTGGGGTTACTTGTGTTTTAGGCTTTCCCCTTGGTGTCCAGGTAGGTCCACACATGTGAGGTACCATTTTCATTAGGACACCTGTGGGAACGCGGGACGGTAGGCCATGTGTTGTTGGGGGCGTGTTTCGATGGGTGAGCCGAGCAAAATGTGCGGAAAATGTGTTTTTTTTCCACATTTCGGACTTTGCGGGGGTGTCTGGATAATAAATTCTGGGGCGATTTGCCCAAATCATACCTCTGTGGGTTCCCACGGGTGTCCTCTTTTTGGAAATGTATGGGGTTCCCTGTTTTCCTTGGTGGCTTGGACACCCGAGGCCCATATCTGTATGTTGTGCCGGTCGGCAGAGCGTCTGAAATTCCGGTCTGAAAACAGACTTGGGGTTACTTGTGTTTTAGGCTTTCCCCTTGGCGGCCAGGTAGGTGAACCCACACATGTGAGGTACCGTTTTCATTGGGACACCTGTGGGAACGCGGGACGGTAGGCCATGTGTTGTTGGGGGTATGTTTCAATGGGTGAGCCGAGCAAACTGTGTGAAGAATGTGTTTTTTTCCCCCACATTTCGGTATTTGCGGGGGTGTCTGGGTAATCACTTCTGGGGCGATTTAGCCAAATCATACCTCTGTGGGTTCCCACGGGTGTCCTCTTTTCGGAAATGCATGGGGTTCCCTGTTTTCCTTGGTGGCTTGGACACCCGAGGCCCATATCTGTATGTTGTGCCAGTCGGCAGAGCGTCTGAAATTCCGGTCTGAAAACAGACTTGGGGTTACTTGTGTTTTAGGCTTTCCCCTTGGTGGCCAGGTAGGAGCACCCACACCTGTGAGGTACCGTTTTCATTGGGACACCTGTGGGAATGCGGGACGGTAGGCCATGTGTTGTTGGGGGCGGCTTTCGATGGGTGAGCCGAGCGAAATGTACGGAAAATGCGTTTTTTTCCCCACATTTCGGACTTTGCGGGAGTGTCTGGGTAATACATTCTGGGGCGATTTACCCAAATCATACCTCTGCAGATTCCCACGGGTGGCCTCTTTTCGGAAATGCATGGGGTTCCCTGTTTTCCTTGGTGGCTTGGACACCCGACGCCCATATCTGTATGGTGTGCCGGTCGGCAGAGCATCTGAAATTCCGGTCTGAAAACAGACTTGGGGTTACTTGTGTTTTAGGCTTTCCCCTTGGTGTCCAGGTAGGTCCACACATGTGAGGTACCATTTTCATCAGGACACCTGTGGGAACGCGGGACGGTACGCCATCTGTTGTTGGGGGCGTGTTTCAATGGGTGAGCCAAGCGAATTGTGCGGAAAATGCGTTTATTTCCCACATTTCGGACTTTGCGGGGGTGTCTGGGTAATCAATTCTGGGGCGATTTGGCCAAATCATACCTCTGTGGGTTCCCACGGGTGTCCTCTTTTCAGAAATGCATGGGGTTCCCTGTTTTCCTTGGTGGCTTGGACACCCGAGGCCCATATCTGTATGTTGTGCCAGTCGGCAGAGCGTCTGAAATTCCGGTCTGAAAACAGACTTGGGGTTACTTGTGTTTTAGGCTTTCCCCTTGGCGGCCAGGTAGGTGAACCCACACATGTGAGGTACCGTTTTCATTGGGACACCTGTGGGAACGCGGGACGGTAGGCCATGTGTTGTTGGGGGTATGTTTCAATGGGTGAGCCGAGCAAACTGTGTGAAGAATGTGTTTTTTTCCCCCACATTTCGGTATTTGCGGGGGTGTCTGGGTAATAAATTATGGGGCGATTTGCCCAAATCATATCTCTGCGGATTCCCACGGGTGTCCTCTTTTTGGAAATGCATGGCGTTCCCTGTTTTCCTTGGTGGCTTGGACACCCGACGCCCATATCTGTATGGTGTGCCGGTCGGCAGAGCGTCTGAAATTCCGGTCTGAAAACAGACTTGGGGTTACTTGTGTTTTAGGCTTTCCCCTTGGTGTCCAGGTAGGTCCACACATGTGAGGTACCATTTTCATTAGGACACCTGTGGGAACGCGGGACGGTAGGCCATGTGTTGTTGGGGGCGTGTTTCGATGGGTGAGCCGAGCAAAATGTGCGGAAAATGTGTTTTTTTTCCACATTTCGGACTTTGCGGGGGTGTCTGGATAATAAATTCTGGGGCGATTTGCCCAAATCATACCTCTGTGGGTTCCCACGGGTGTCCTCTTTTTGGAAATGTATGGGGTTCCCTGTTTTCCCTGGTGGCTTGGACACCCGAGGCCCATATCTGTATGTTGTGCCGGTCGGCAGAGCGTCTGAAATTCCGGTCTGAAAACAGACTTGGGGTTACTTGTGTTTTAGGCTTTCCCCTTGGCGGCCAGGTAGGTGAACCCACACATGTGAGGTACCGTTTTCATTGGGACACCTGTGGGAACGCGGGACGGTAGGCCATGTGTTGTTGGGGGTATGTTTCAATGGGTGAGCCGAGCAAACTGTGTGAAGAATGTGTTTTTTTCCCCCACATTTCGGTATTTGCGGGGGTGTCTGGGTAATAAATTCTGGGGCGATTTGCCCAAATCATATCTCTGCGGATTCCCACGGGTGTTCTCTTTTTGGAAATGCATGGGGTTCCCTGTTTTCCTTGGGGGCTTGGACACCCGAGGCCCATATCTTTATGTTGTGCCGGTCGGCAGAGCGTCTGAAATTCCGGTCTGAAAACAGACTTGGGGTTACTTGTGTTTTAGACTTTTCCCTTGGCGGCCAGGTAGGTGCACCCACACATGCTAGGTACCGTTTTCATCGGGACACCTGTGGGAATGCGGGACGGTAGGCCATGTGTTGTTGGGGGCGTGTTTCGATGGGTGAGCCGAGCGAAATGTGCGGAAAATGCGTTTCTTTCCCCACATTTCGGACTTTGCGGGGTTGTCTGGGTAATCAATTCTGGGGCGATTTGGCCAAATCATACCTCTGTGGATTCCCACGGGTGTCCTCTTTTCGGAAATGCATGGGGTTCCCTGTTTTCCTTGGTGGCTTGGACACCCGAGGCCCATATCTGTATGTTGTGCCAGTCAGCAGAGCATCTGAAATTCCGGTCTGAAAACAGACTGGGGTTACTTGTGTTTTAGGCTTTCCCCTTGGTGGCCAGGTAGGTGCACCCACACATGTGAGGTACCGTTTTCATCGGGACACCTGTGGGAACGCATGATGGTAGGACATGTGTTGTTGGGGGCGTGTTTCAATGGGTGAGCCGGGCAAAATGAGCAAAAAATTGGTTTTTTTCCCCACATTTCGGACTTTGCGGGGGTGTCTGGGTAATAAATTCTGGGGCGATTTGCCCAAATCATACCTCTGCTGATTCCCACGGGTGTCTTCTTTTCGGAAATGCATGGAGTTCCCTGTTTTCCTTGGTGGCTTGGACACCCGAGGACCATATCTGTATGGTGTGCCGGTCGGCAGAGAGTGTGAAATTCCGGTCTGAAAATAGACTTGGGGTTACTTGTATTTTAGGCTTTCCCCTTGGTGGCCAGGTAGGTGCACCCACACATGCGAGGTACCGTTTTCATCGGGACACCTGTGGGAACGCGGGATGGTAGGCCATGTGTTGTTGGGGGCGTGTTTCGATGGGTGAGCCAAGCGAAATGTGCGGAAAATGCGTTTATTTCCCACATTTCAGACTTTGCGGGGGTGTCTGGGTAATCAATTCTGGGGCGATTTGGCCAAATCATACCTCTGTGGGTTCCCACGGGTGTCCTCTTTTCAGAAATGCATGGGGTTCCCTGTTTTCCTTGGTGGCTTGGACACCCGAGGCCCATATCTGTATGTTGTGCCAGTCGGCAGAGCGTCTGAAATTCCGGTCTGAAAACAGACTTGGGGTTCCTTGTGTTTTAGGCTTTCCCCTTGGCGGCCAGGTAGGTGCACCCACACATGTGAGGTACCGTTTTCATTGGTACACCTGTGGGAACGCGGGACGGTAGGCCATGTGTTGTTGGGGGTATGTGTCGATGGGTGAGCCGAGCAAACTGTGTGAAGAATGTGTTTTTTCCCCCACATTTCGGAATTTGCGGGGGTGTCTGGGTAATAAATTCTGGGGCGATTTGCCCAAATCATACCTCTGCGGATTCCCACGGGTGTCCTCTTTTTGGAAATGCATGGGGTTCCCTGTTTTCCATGGTGGCTTGGACACCCGAGGACCATATCTGTATGGTGTGCCGGTCAGCAGAGAGTGTGAAATTCCGGTCTGAAAACAGACTTGGGGTTACTTGTATTTTAGGCTTTCCCCTTGGCGGCCAGGTAGGTGCAACCACACATGTGAGGTACCGTTTTCATCAGGACACCTGTGGGAACGTGGGACGGTAGGCCATGTGTTGTTGGGGGCGTGTTTCGATGGGTGAGCGGAGCGAAATGTGCGGAAAATGCATTTTTTTTCCCACATTTCGGACTTTGCAGGGGTGTCTGGGTAATAAATTCTGGGGCGATTTGCCCAAATCATACCTCTGCTGATTCACACAGGTGTCCTCTTTTTGGAAATGTATGGGGTTCCCTGTTTTCCTTGGTGGCTTGGACACCCGAGGCCCATATCTGTATGTTGTGCCGGTCGGCAGAGCGTCTGAAATTCCGGTCTGAAAACAGACTTGGGGTTACTTGTGTTTTAGGCTTTCCCCTTGACGGCCAGGTAGGTGCACCCACACATGTGAGGTACCGTTTTCATCGGGACACCTGTGGGAACGCGGGACGGTAGTCCATGTGTTTTGGGGGCGTGTTTCGATGGGTGAGCCAAGCAAAATGTGCGAAAAATGCTTTTTTTTCCCCACATTTCGGACTTTGCGGGGGTGTATGGGTAATAAATTCTGGGGCGATTTGCCCAAATCATACCTCTGCTGATTCCCACAGGTGTCCTCTTTTTGGAAATGTATGGGGTTCCCTGTTTTCCTTGGTGGCTTGGACACCCGAGGCCCATATCTGTATGTTGTGCCGGTCGGCAGAGCGTCTGAAATTCCGGTCTGAAAACAGACTTGGGGCTACGTGTGTTTTAGGCTTTCCCCTTGGCGACCAGGTAGGTGCACCCACACATGCGAGGTACCGTTTTCATCGGGACACCTGTGGGAACGCGGGATGGTAGGCCATGTGTTGTTAGGGGAATGTTTCGATGGGTGAGCCGAGCGAAATGTGCGGAAAATGTGTTTATTTCCCACATTTCGGACTTTGAGGTGGTGTCTGGGTAATCAATTCTGGGGCGATTTGGCCAAATCATACCTCTGTGGGTTCCCATGGGTGTCCTCTTTTCGGAAATGCATGGGGTTCCCTGTTTTCCTTGGTGGCTTGGACACCCGAGGCCCATATCTGTATGTTGTGCCAGTCGGCAGAGCGTCTGAAATTCCGGTCTGAAAACAGACTTGGGGTTACTTGTGTTTTAGGCTTTCCCCTTGGCGGCCAGGTAGGTGCACCCACACATGTGAGGTACCGTTTTCATTGGGACACCTGTGGGAACGCAGGACGGTAGGCCATGTGTTGTTGGGGGCATGTTTCGATGGGTGAAACGAGCAAACTGTGTGAAGAATGTGTTTTTTCCCCCACATTTCGGAATTTGCGGGGGTGTCTGGGTAAGAAATTCTGGGGCGATTTGCCCAAATCATACCTCTGAGGATTCCCACGGGTGTTCTCTTTTTGGAAATGCATGGGGTTCCCTGTTTTCCTTGGGGGCTTGGACACCCGAGGCCCATATCTTTATGTTGTGCCGGTCGGCAGAGCGTCTGAAATTCCGGTCTGAAAACAGACTTGGGGTTACTTGTGTTTTAGACTTTTCCCTTGGCGGCCAGGTAGGTGCACCCACACATGCTAGGTACCGTTTTCATCGGGACACCTGTGGGAATGCGGGACGGTAGGCCATGTGTTGTTGGGGGCGTGTTTCGATGGGTGAGCCGAGCGAAATGTGCGGAAAATGCGTTTCTTTCCCCACAATTCGGACTTTGCGGGAGTGTCTGGGTAATACATTCTGGGGCGATTTGCCCAAATCATACCTCTGCAGATTCCCACGGGTGGCCTCTTTTCGGAAATGCATGGGGTTCCCTGTTTTCCTTGGTGGCTTGGAAACCAGACGCCCATATCTGTATGGTGTGCCGGTCGGCAGAGCGTCTGAAATTCCGGTCTGAAAACAGACTTGGGGTTACTTGTGTTTTAGGCTTTCCCCTTGGTGTCCAGGTAGGTCCACACATGTGAGGTACCATTTTCATCAGGACACCTGTGGGAAAGCGGGACGGTAGGCCATGTGTTGTTGGGGGCGTGTTTCGATGGGTGAGCTGAGCGAAATGTGCGGAAAATGCGTTTTTTTCCCACATTTCGGACTTTGCGGGGGTGTCTGGGTAATAAATTCTGGGGCGATTTGCCCAAATCATACCTCTGCTGATTCCCACAGGTGTCCTCTTTTTGGAAATGTATGGGGTTCCCTGTTTTCCTTGGTGGCTTGGACACCCGAGGCCCATATCTGTATGTTGTGCCGGTCGGCAGAGCGTCTGAAATTCCGGTCTGAAAACAGACTTGGGGTTACTTGTGTTTTAGGCTTTCCCCTTGACGGCCAGGTAGGTGCACCCACACATGTGAGGTACCGTTTTCATCAGGACACCTGTGGGAACGCGGGACGGTAGTCCATGTGTTTTGGGGGCATGTTTCGATGGGTGAGCCAAGCAAAATGTGCGAAAAATGCATTTTTTTCCCCACATTTCGTACTTTGCAGGGGGTGTATGGGTAATAAATTCTGGGGCGATTTGCCCAAATTATACCTCTGAGGATTCCCACGAGTGTCCTCTTTTCGGAAATGCGTGGGGTTCCCTGTTTTCCTTGGTGGCTTGGACACCTGAGGCCCATATCTGTATGTTGTGCCGGTCGGCAGAGCGTCTGAAATTCTGGTTTGAAAACAGACTTGGGGCTACGTGTGTTTTAGGCTTTCCCCTTGGCGACCAGGTAGGTGCACCCACACATGCGAGGTACCGTTTTCATCGGGACACCTGTGGAAACGCGGGATGGTAGGCCATGTGTTGTTGGGGGCGTGTTTCGATGAGTGAGCCGAGCGAAATGTGCAGAAAATGCGTTTATTTCCCACATTTCGGACTTTGCGGGGGTGTCTGGGTAATCAATTCTGGGGCGATTTGGCCAAATCATACCTCTGTGGGTTCCCACGGGTGTCCTCTTTTCGGAAATGTATGGGGTTCCCTGTTTTCCTTGGTGGCTTGGACACCCGAGGCCCATATCTGTATGTTGTGCCGGTCGGCAGAGCGTCTGAAATTCTGGTCTGAAAACAGACTTGGGGCTACGTGTGTTTTAGGCTTTCCCCTTGGCGACCAGGTAGGTGCACCCACACATGCGAGGTACCGTTTTCATTGGTACACCTGTGGGAACGCGGGACGGTAGGCCATGTGTTGTTGGGGGTATGTTTCGATGGGTGAGCCGAGCAAACTGTGTGAAGAATGTGTTTTTTCCCCCACATTTCGGAATTTGCGGGGGTGTCTGGGTAATAAATTCTGGGGCGATTTGCCCAAATCATACCTCTGCGGATTCCCACGGGTGTCCTCTTTTTGGAAATGCATGGGGTTCCCTGTTTTCCATGGTGGCTTGGACACCCGAGGACCATATCTGTATGGTGTGCCGGTCGGCAGAGAGTGTGAAATTCCGGTCTGAAAACAGACTTGGGGTTACTTGTATTTTAGGCTTTCCCCTTGGTGTCCAGGTAGGTCCACACATGTGAGGTACCATTTTCATCAGGACACCTGTGGGAACGTGGGACGGTAGGCCATGTGTTGTTGGGGGCGTGTTTCGATGGGTGAGCGGAGCGAAATGGGCGGAAAATGCATTTTGTTTCCCACATTTCGGACTTTGCGGGGGTGTCTGGGTAATACATTCTGGGCCGATTTGCCCAAATCATACCTCTGCTGATTCCCACAGGTGTCCTCTTTTTGGAAATGTATGGGGTTCCCTCTTTTCCTTGGTGGCTTGGACACCCGAGGCCCATATCTGTATGTTGTGCCGGTCGGCAGAGCGTCTGAAATTCCGGTCTGAAAACAGACTTGGGGTTACTTGTGTTTTAGGCTTTCCCCTTGACGGCCAGGTACGTGCACCCACACATGTGAGGTACCGTTTTCATCGGGACACCTGTGGGAACGCGGGACGGTAGTCCATGTGTTTTGGGGGCGTGTTTCGATGGGTGAGCCAAGCAAAATGTGCGAAAAATGCATTTTTTTCCCCACATTTCGGACTTTGCGGGGGTGTATGGGTAATAAATTCTGGGGCGATTTGCCCAAATCATACCTCTGAGGATTCCCACGAGTGTCCTCTTTTCGGAAATGCATGGGGTTCCCTGTTTTCCTTGGTGGCTTGGACACCTGAGGCCCATATCTGTATGTTGGGCCGGTCGGCAGAGCGTCTGAAATTCCGGTCTGAAAACAGACTTGGGGCTACGTGTGTTTTAGGCTTTCCCCTTGGCGACCAGGTAGGTGCACCCACACATGCGAGGTACCGTTTTCATCGGGACACCTGTGGGAACGCGGGATGGTAGGCCATGTGTTGTTAGGGGCATGTTTCGATGGGTGAGCCGAGCGAAATGTGCGGAAAATGTGTTTATTTCCCACATTTCGGACTTTGAGGTGGTGTCTGGGTAATCAATTCTGGGGCGATTTGGCCAAATCATACCTCTGTGGGTTCCCATGGGTGTCCTCTTTTCGGAAATGCATGGGGTTCCCTGTTTTCCTTGGTGGCTTGGACACCCGAGGCCCATATCTGTATGTTGTGCCAGTCGGCAGAGCGTCTGAAATTCCGGTCTGAAAACAGACTTCGGGTTACTTGTGTTTTAGGCTTTCCCCTTGGCGGCCAGGTAGGTGCACCCACACATGTGAGGTACCGTTTTCATTGGGACACCTGTGGGAACGCAGGACGGTAGGCCATGTGTTGTTGGGGGCATGTTTCGATGGGTGAGCCGAGCAAACTGTGTGAAGAATGTGTTTTTTCCCCCACATTTCGGACTTTGCGGGAGTGTCTGGGTAATACATTCTGGGGCGATTTGCCCAAATCATACCTCTGCAGATTCCCACGGGTGGCCTCTTTTCGGAAATGCATGGGGTTCCCTGTTTTCCTTGGTGGCTTGGACACCCGACGCCCATATCTGTATGGTGTGCCGGTCGGCAGAGCATCTGAAATTCGGTCTGAAAACAGACTTGGGGTTACTTGTGTTTTAGGCTTTCCCCTTGGTGTCCAGGTAGGTCCACACATGTGAGGTACCATTTTCATCAGGACAGCTGTGGGAACGCGGGACGGTAGGCCATGTGTTGTTGGGGGCGTGTTTCGATGGGTGAGCCGAGCGAAATGTGCGGAAAATGCGTTTATTTCCCACATTTCTGACTTTGAGGGGGTGTCTGGGTAATCAATTCTGGGGCGATTCGGCCAAATCATACCTCTGTGGGTTCCCACGGGTGTCCTCTTTTCAGAAATGCATGGGGTTCCCTGTTTTCCTTGGTGGCTTGGACACCCGAGGCCCATATCTGTATGTTGTGCCAGTCGGCAGAGCGTCTGAAATTCCGGTCTGAAAACAGACTTGGGGTTACTTGTGTTTTAGGCTTTCCCCTTGGTGGCCAGGTAGGTGCACCCACACATGTGAGGTACCGTTTTCATTGGGACACCTGTGGGAACGCAGGATGGTAGGCCATGTGTTGTTGGGGGCATGTTTCGATGGGTGAGCCGAGCAAACTGTGTGAAGAATGTGTTTTTTCCCCCACATTTCGGACTTTGCGGGAGTGTCTGGGTAATACATTCTGGGGCGATTTGCCCAAATCATACCTCTGCAGATTCCCACGGGTGGCCTCTTTTCGGAAATGCATGGGGTTCCCTGTTTTCCTTGGTGGCTTGGACACCCGACGCCCATATCTGTATGGTGTGCCGGTCGGCAGAGCATCTGAAATTCGGTCTGAAAACAGACTTGGGGTTACTTGTGTTTTAGGCTTTCCCCTTGGTGTCCAGGTAGGTCCACACATGTGAGGTACCATTTTCATCAGGACAGCTGTGGGAACGCGGGACGGTAGGCCATGTGTTGTTGGGGGCGTGTTTCGATGGGTGAGCCGAGCGAAATGTGCGGAAAATGCGTTTATTTCCCACATTTCTGACTTTGAGGGGGTGTCTGGGTAATCAATTCTGGGGCGATTCGGCCAAATCATACCTCTGTGGGTTCCCACGGGTGTCCTCTTTTCAGAAATGCATGGGGTTCCCTGTTTTCCTTGGTGGCTTGGACACCCGAGGCCCATATCTGTATGTTGTGCCAGTCGGCAGAGCGTCTGAAATTCCGGTCTGAAAACAGACTTGGGGTTACTTGTGTTTTAGGCTTTCCCCTTGGTGGCCAGGTAGGTGCACCCACACATGTGAGGTACCGTTTTCATTGGGACACCTGTGGGAACGCAGGATGGTAGGCCATGTGTTGTTGGGGGCATGTTTCGATGGGTGAGCCGAGCAAACTGTGTGAAGAATGTGTTTTTTCCCCCACATTTCGGACTTTGCGGGAGTGTCTGGGTAATACATTCTGGGGCGATTTGCCCAAATCATACCTCTGCAGATTCCCACGGGTGGCCTCTTTTCGGAAATGCATGGGGTTCCCTGTTTTCCTTGGTGGCTTGGACACCCGACGCCCATATCTGTATGGTGTGCCGGTCGGCAGAGCATCTGAAATTCGGTCTGAAAACAGACTTGGGGTTACTTGTGTTTTAGGCTTTCCCCTTGGTGTCCAGGTAGGTCCACACATGTGAGGTACCATTTTCATCAGGACAGCTGTGGGAACGCGGGACGGTAGGCCATGTGTTGTTGGGGGCGTGTTTCGATGGGTGAGCCGAGCGAAATGTGCGGAAAATGCGTTTATTTCCCACATTTCTGACTTTGAGGGGGTGTCTGGGTAATCAATTCTGGGGCGATTCGGCCAAATCATACCTCTGTGGGTTCCCACGGGTGTCCTCTTTTCAGAAATGCATGGGGTTCCCTGTTTTCCTTGGTGGCTTGGACACCCGAGGCCCATATCTGTATGTTGTGCCAGTCGGCAGAGCGTCTGAAATTCCGGTCTGAAAACAGACTTGGGGTTACTTGTGTTTTAGGCTTTCCCCTTGGTGGCCAGGTAGGTGCACCCACACATGTGAGGTACCGTTTTCATTGGTACACCTGTGGGAACGCGGGACGGTAGGCCATGTGTTGTTGGGGGTATGTTTCGATGGGTGAGCCGAGCAAACTGTGTGAAGAATGTGTTTTTTCCCCCACATTTCGGAATTTGCGGGGGTGTCTGGGTAATAAATTCTGGGGCGATTTGCCCAAATCATACCTCTGCGGATTCCCACGGGTGTCCTCTTTTTGGAAATGCATGGGGTTCCCTGTTTTCCATGGTGGCTTGGACACCCGAGGACCATATCTGTATGGTGTGCCGGTCGGCAGAGAGTGTGAAATTCCGGTCTGAAAACAGACTTGGGGTTACTTGTATTTTAGGCTTTCCCCTTGGCGGCCAGGTAGGTGCACCCACACATGTGAGGTACCGTTTTCATCAGGACACCTGTGGGAACGTGGGACGGTAGGCCATGTGTTGTTGGGGGCGTGTTTCAATGGGTGAGCGGAGCGAAATGTGCGGAAAATGCATTTTTTTCCCACATTTCGGACTTTGCGGGGGTGTCTGGGTAATAAATTCTGGGGCGATTTGCCCAAATCATACCTCTGAGGATTCCCACGAGTGTCCTCTTTTCGGAAATGCATGGGGTTCCCTGTTTTCCTTGGTGGCTTGGACACCTGAGGCCCATATCTGTATGTTGTGCCGGTCGGCAGAGCGTCTGAAATTCCGGTCTGAAAACAGACTTGGGGCTACGTGTGTTTTAGGCTTTCCCCTTGGCGACCAGGTAGGTGCACCCACACATGCGAGGTACCGTTTTCATCGGGACACCTGTGGGAACGCGGGATGGTAGGCCATGTGTTGTTAGGGGCATGTTTCGATGGGTGAGCCGAGCAAACTGTGTGAAGAATGTGTTTTTTCCCCCACATTTTGGAATTTGCGGGGGTGTCTGGGTAAGAAATTCTGGGGCGATTTGCCCAAATCATACCTCTGAGGATTCCCACGGGTGTT